>NC_069504.1:997416904-998051904 GCF_027579735.1 Bombina bombina | reverse complement strand
AATATATATAAATACACAATTTGCAGAAAGTTGTAAAATAAACAAATTCTTTTTAAAGTTTAAATTGACACCGGTGTCTATAAGTTGTTTAAAATTGCTTAAAAATGAATAAAATATGTACAATCTTATTTTTCACAGGTTATGATTTTAACAATATCTTTGTTGCACTGGAAAAACAATACTTTATGTATAGTTCATAAACGATACTTTATATCTAGTTCAGATTTGCAATATCTGGTCTTGTATGGGCTTCAATTTATCATATAGTGGAGCACGGTTTGTGCGATATCTATCACACTGTATTGAATGTGTACGAAACAGTACCTTAAAGTGTATCTGCTTGATAACACTTTCTCTGAGGAAAATGCGGTTAAATAAATGCCGCTATTTGGATTTCTTTGATGACTTCTCTTTCTTTACTTGTGATCTCTTCCTTCAGTTTTGAATCATGCAGGCGGTCATCTATATAAGCCGCTGGCGGTTAAATATATGCCGCTCGGTGCCCTTCTTGTGGTTGGTGATCCGTCTTATGAAAATATGTCCGGGTTGGTGTTTAAGGTTTCACTTGTGTGTGGATGCTTGTGCGGTTCCCGTGACTGCTCCGGTAACTTTTTCTTTGTCGGTCAAGATCTTGAAAAAGGCTGTCCAGCCTAAACGCGTTGATACCAGAGTACTACTTTACGGATCTGAGAGACACGAGAAGAGCACTTCCAACAACTTATCAAAGAAATGGGATTTTCAACAATACCCATTTGAAAACATAAGTATCCACCCAGCGGCGTATATTTAACCGCACTTAACATCAACAGTTACATTGGTAACGATAAGTAACTTCTTTAACACCTTCAAAGCTGCAGATATACACACCGCAGCACCCTGATCGGTCACTGACCAACAACAAAGACACAGAACAGCAGACCGGAGCAGCATAAGAATCACCACCAGATGGTTAGAATATAACCGCACCAAAGATTACACCAGGAACCCCTAAAGAGCTCGATCGGTCACTGACCGACAAAGAAAAAGTTACCGGAGCGGTCACGGGAACCGCACAAGCATCCACACACAAGTGAAACCTTAAACACCAACCCAGACATATTTTCATAAGACGGATCACCAACCACAAGAAGGGCACCGAGCGGCTTATATAGATAACCGCCTGCATGATTCAAAACTGAAGGAAGAGATCACAAGTAAAGAAAGAGAAGTCATCGAAGAAATCCAAATAGCTGCATTTATTTAACCGCATTTTCTTCAAAGAAAGTGTTATCAAGCAGATACACTTTAAGGTACTGTTTCGTAAACATTCAATACAGTGTGACAGATATCGCACAAACCGTGCTCCACTATATGATAAATTGAAGCCCATACAAGACCAGATATTGCAAATCTGAACTAGATATAAAGTATCGTTTATGAACTATACATAAAGTATTGTTTTTCCAATGCAACAAAGATATTGTTAAAATCATAACCTGTGAAAAATAAGATTGTACATATTTTATTCATTTTTAAGCAATTTTAAACAACTTATAGACACCGGTGTCAATTTAAACTTTAAAAAGAATGTGTTTATTTTACAACTTTCTGCAAATTGTGTATTTATAAATATTTTTTATTTTTTAGTTTCACTAACATTTGGTAAATTTACCAGATTTAAATAAAGGAGCCTATTTTACATATAACTTGTTGTCAACATCAATTTTTTCCAAAAGAGAATATAAAACTGGGAACTTAATAGTCCAATAAATACATAGACAATCTATATATATAGTCAATTTGACTAAAATCTTCCAAAATTCACCCACATATACGGTAAAAATATAGGGAATAGCATTCTTGTTTTGCGCCACCTACCACAACTATCTGGAGGTCCACTTGTGCCCGGTTGGGTGAAGACGGCTCAAGGTAGGGAGATCTTCAGAGGGGTAGTGTTAGGTTTTTTTTAAGGGGGGATTGGGTGGGTTTTAGAGTAGGGTTGGTGTGTGGGTGGTGGGTTTTAATGTTGGGGGGGTATTGTATTTTTTTTTACAGGTGAAAGAGCTGATTACTTTGGGGCAATGCCCCGCAAAAGGCCCTTTTAAGGGCTATTTGTAATTTAGTGTAGGGTAGGGAATTTTATTATTTTTGCGGGCTTTTTTATTTTATTAGGGGATTAGAGTAGGTGTAATTAGTTTAAAATTCTTGTAATTCTTTTTTTTATTTCTCGTAATTTAGTTTATTTAATGTAATTGTAATTAATTGTAGGTAGTTTAGGTAATTAGTTTAATTATAATGTAGTATTAGGTGTAATTGTAACTTAGGTTAGGATTTATTTTACAGGTATATTTGTATTTATTTTAACTAGGTAGTTATTAAATAGTTAATAACTATTTAATAACTATTGTACCTAGTTAAAATAAATACAAAGTTGCCTGTAAAATAAATATAAACCCTAAGCTAGATACAATATAACTATTAGTTATGTTGTAGCTAGCTTAGGGTTTATTTTATAGGTAAGTATTTAGTTTTAAATAGGATTAATTTATTTAATTGTAGTAATTTTATTTAGATTATTTTAAATTGTATTTAAGTTGGGGGGGTTAAGTTTAGATTTAGATTTAGGGGTTAATACCGTTAATGTAGTCGCGGCGACGTTGGGCGTGGCAGATTAGGGGTTAATAAATGTAGGTAGGTGTCGGTGATGTTAGGGACGGCAGATTAGGGGTTAATAATATTTAACTAGTGTTTGCGAGGCGGGAGTTAGGGGTTAATAGGTAGTTTATGGGTGTTAGTGTACTTTTTAGCACTTTAGTTAAGAGTTTTATTTTACGGCGTTAGCCCATAAAACTCTTAACTACTGACTTTTAAATGCGGTAAGAGTCTTGCCAGGAGAGGGTCTACCGCTCACTTCTTCCAAGACTCGTAATACCAGCGTAAGGCAAATCATATTAAAAAGATAGGATACGCAATTGACGTAAGGGGATTTGCGGTAAGCTAGAGTCGCGGAAGATAAGTGAGCGCTACACCTGTACCTGTCAGACTCGTAATACCAGCGGGCGTTAAAAAGCAGCGTTGGGACCTCTCAACGCTGCTTTTTAAGGCTATCACAAGACTCGTAATCTAGGCGTAAAAAACCTAATATTACAAAAAATAATAAACCCTAACATTACATATAATAATGAGACCAAATATTACGAAAAAAAAACTTTAAAATTACACAATATAAAGCTAACATTACAGAAAATAACAAACGAAATTATCCAAAATAAAAAAAAAATATTCCTATTCTTATACCCCCTGTTAAAAAAACACCCCAAAATAAAAAACCCTAATCTATAAATAAACTACCAATAGCCCTT
Organism: Bombina bombina; assembly: GCF_027579735.1. NCBI lineage: Eukaryota > Metazoa > Chordata > Amphibia > Anura > Bombinatoridae > Bombina > Bombina bombina. The sequence goes on along the minus strand of NC_069504.1, from coordinate 998,048,563 downwards.
AAAAGGGCCTTTTGTAAGGCATTTCCCTAAAGTTAACAGCTCTTTTGCAAATAAAATAAACCAATTACCCCCTAACATTACAACCCAAAACCCCCCAAAAAATACATAACTAAAAAAAAAAAAACTAATCTACCCATTCCTCCGAAAAAGGCATTTGTATGGGCATTGCTCTTTTTTTTTTTTTTTTTTTTTTTTTAAATCAAGATTTTTTTATTGAGGTGTTTCAACAACATGCAATTAACAAAGATAATACACATTTTGTGGAACTATAGCATGTATTCACTCATGACGTATCATTTATCAATATGAAATATAACTAACATCTCAAATACTGCCTCACCCTTATTTACCATACAGAGGGAGAGTCAAAGACACTTTACAGGGAGTGCAGAATTATTAGGCAAGTTGTATTTTTGAGGATTAATTTTATTATTGAACAACAACCATGTTCTCAATGAACCCAAAAAACTCATTAATATCAAAGATGAATAGTTTTGGAAGTAGTTTTTAGTTTGTTTTTAGTTATAGCTATTTTAGGGGGATATCTGTGTGTGCAGGTGACTATTACTGTGCATAATTATTAGGCAACTTAACAAAAAACAAATATATACCCATTTCAATTATTTATTTTTACCAGTGAAACCAATATAACATCTCAACATTCACAAATATACATTTCTGACATTCAAAAACAAAACAAAAACAAATCAGTGACCAATATAGCCACCTTTCTTTGCAAGGACACTCAAAAGCCTGCCATCCATGGATTCTGTCAGTGTTTTGATCTGTTCACCATCAACATTGCGTGCAGCAGCAACCACAGCCTCCCAGACACTGTTCAGAGAGGTGTACTGTTTTCCCTCCTTGTAAATCTCACATTTGATGATGGACCACAGGTTCTCAATGGGGTTCAGATCAGGTGAACAAGGAGGCCATGTCATTAGAGTTTCTTCTTTTATACCCTTTCTTGCCAGCCACACTGTGGAGTACTTGGACGCGTGTGATGGAGCATTGTCCTGCATGAAAATCATGTTTTTCTTGAAGGATGCAGACTTCTTCCTGTACCACTGCTTGAAGAAGGTGTCTTCCAGAAACTGGCAGTAGGACTGGGAGTTGAGCTTGACTCCGTCCTCAACCCGAAAAGGCCCCACAAGCTCATCTTTGATGATACCAGCCCAAACCAGTACTCCACCTCCACCTTGCTGGCGTCTGAGTCGGACTGGAGCTCTCTGCCCTTTACCAATCCAGCCACGGGCCCATCCATCTGGCCCATCAAGACTCACTCTCATTTCATCAGTCCATAAAACCTTAGAAAAATCAGTCTTGAGATATTTCTTGGCCCAGTCTTGACGTTTCAGCTTGTGTATCTTGTTCAGTGGTGGTCGTCTTTCAGCCTTTCTTACCTTGGCCATGTCTCTGAGTATTGCACACCTTGTGCTTTTGGGCACTCCAGTGATGTTGCAGCTCTGAAATATGGCCAAACTGGTGGCAAGTGGCATCTTGGCAGCTGCACGCTTGACTTTTCTCAGTTCATGGGCAGTTATTTTGCACCTTGGTTTTTCCACACGCTTCTTGCGACCCTGTTGACTATTTTGAATGAAACGCTTGATTGTTCAATGATCACGCTTCAGAAGCTTTGCAATTTTAAGAGTGCTGCATCCCTCTGCAAGATATCTCACTATTTTTGACTTTTCTGAGCCTGTCAAGTCCTTCTTTTGACCCATTTTGCCAAAGGAAAGGAAGTTGCCTAATAATTATGCACACCTGATATAGGGTGTTGATGTCATTAGACCACACCCCTTCTCATTACAGAGATGCACATCACCTAATATGCTTAATTGGTAGTAGGCTTTTGAGCCTATACAGCTTGGAGTAAGACAACATGCATAAAGAGGATGATGTGGTCAAAATACTCATTTGCCTAATAATTCTGAACACAGTGTATGTGAATACAGAGTGTTTGAATCATAAATCATATTCACCTCTTTTACATTTTGGTTTCTTATGTTGAGACAAGATAAAATTTATGCTAATTAAACAACCATTAACACCTATACCTCTTATAGAATGATATTTTGTATGTAATAAAAGTGTATTCATTATCTAAATCTTTTCATAATAAAGGACGTCAGTACAGGCAATTCCCAACCAAAATATAATGAACAAGGACATAACAAGGGGCGTTATGCTCTGTCCTTTCCCGCAAGCAGAGAGAGGAAAAAAAAAAAAAGGGGGGGGTGAAAGAAAGAAAGGATAAAATAGGTATAAGAATGAGGGGGAAGTAAGATATGGTCACAAAAGCGGATCTCCTTTATTAATGGGCACGTTGTTACAGTCTCCACTCTCTATTGCTCTCTATCTTCTGACTAATGATTATTCCCCGTAAAGTTCTGACCATCCCTCCCATATCCTAGAATGTAATTCTATCTTCCCTATCGAGCTATAGACGTATTGTTCCATATTTTTCATATATGAAAGCTGAACTACAACGTTTTGAATGGAGGGAGGTGAGACCTGTTTCCATTTTCTTGCAATAATTAGTTTGATGGCCGTAAGGAAGTAAATTAGAAAGATCTTTCTCGGTAAAGGCATTCTAGGGAGATTTAAATGTAACAGACTGAGTGAAGGAGAGAAAGAGACATTGTAATGCAGGTCTCCCAGTAATTTCATACAAGTACGCCAGAAGGGTCTAATCTGCGGGCACTCCCACCACACATGCATCCAGGTGCCTCTCTGACCGCAATTTCTCCAACAAGCCGGGGAGGAAGAGGGATAAAATTGGTGCAAACGCGCAGGCACTAAGTGCCATCTCCAAACTATTTTATAATGAATTTCCTATAAGGTTGAGCAATGTAAGTATCGTCTAGCAAACACCATTGCCTTGCACCAGTTTCCCAAGTCAAAAGTCTCTTGTAAATCCTTCTCCCAGGCCACCTGGGTTGAGGTTTTAGTTAATGTCTGTTCCTCAATCAATAGTGAGTAAAGAAAAGACATCATACCCCTAGGTTTACGTTGTGATGTCCAACATATTTCCCATTTGTTTTTTTCCCTCCACTCAATGCCCTGCAGGCCCCAACTCCTCAAGAAACTAAGTAGTCTCATTGTCTCAAAACTGTATTTTCCACTAATATGATATTTTGTCATAAAGGAGTCTACCATTAGGGTGTCTAATCCGTCATGTATGTCAGCTACCAACGTATCTCTACGTTCCAACCATATGGTCATGTGTAATTCCTGTAAACACCATGCCACACTCACAACAGGGTGAATAGGTGAGGGATGTGGAGCTAGATGACCTCTGTGCCTGTTTTTATCCCAAAATCTAAGGGCGTCAAGTATAATTGATTGAGTTATTCCAAGTTTATCCCGACAGTGTGCTGGAATCCAAACTAAATCTGTAAGTTTCATATTCAGCGGTAACATGTCACTCTCAACTTCCTGCCATCTGAGACTGGAGTCTGCAGTACTTCACCCCATGATATGGGACAACCTGGCCGCGTCGTGATACGCTAGAATACTTGGTAATGATAGACCCCCTTGTCTAATGGTTTTTTGTAACCTTACACTAGATATTCTTGGCTTCTTACCCCTCCATATATATATAGAGATCATACTTTGCAATCTATTAATTATTGATCTTGGAATTTGAATGGGAATGCAACGAAAGAGATACGTAATTTTTGGGAGAAACAACATTTTGATGGAGGCAATCCTGCCTGTCCATGAAATTTCTGAGTATTCCCATGACTCCAATATCTTTTTTAAATTCCTGCATTCTATCTGTAAAATTTCTGTCTATCATAGTGGTCATATCAGGACTTAGATGTACTCCAAGGTGTTTTATGCTATTTTCCGCCCACTTAAAATTATATCTACATTTGAGATCTAAGACTACTACATCTGGGATCCCTATCGGCAAAGCTTTCGTTTTGGATACATTTAACTTATAAAAACTGAACTCCCCAAATTGCTGAATTACATCCATAAGGGCAGGCAACGAGGTTTGGGGAGAAGTCATCAAGAGGGTGACATCATCTGCGAAAAGCGCAATTTTATGGGAGGAGTCTCTAAATGTGATACCTTCTATTCTAGCGTCGCTCCTAATAGCTTGGGCGAGAGGCTCTATGGCAAGCGCAAATAATAAGGGATACAAAGGGCACCCCTGTCTTGTTCCATTAAACACTGTGAATTTTTCTGATTGAAACCCTACCCCCCTAACTGTCGCCGTAGGGCAAGAATATAAGGTCCTGCTTTTATGAATTGTGACGGGAAACTGAATCCCTCCAAGACTTCCCATAGGTAATCCCACCTCACCCTGTCAAACGCTTTTTCTGCATCTAGAGACAGGGCAAGGAGGGGAACCTTTCTTCTCTGAGCTTCTGACATTATATGGGCCAATCGTCTAGTATTATCAGGACCCTCCCGACCGGGTATGAACCCTACCTGGTCCCCATGAATCAAACTTGGTATCACCTTAGCCAAGTGATTAGCTAAAATTTTAGAGTACAGCCTGGTGTCCACATTTATTAATGATATGGGCCTATAGCTACCACATTCTACTGGGTCTTTGTCAGGTTTTAACAGTGTAACTCTGATGCTACTGTTCCTTGAAGCATAATCTCATTAAAAAATTTATGTAAGATAGGGGTAACAAGCTGGAAAAATGTCTTATAAAATCTCCCCAAATACCCGTCCGGGCCTGGTGCTTTTCCTGTCTTGAGTTGTTTAATCGCTAATTTAATCTCTTCGATCGAGATTTGGCCTCTCAAGGCTTTTATATGATCTTCCGACAAAGTGGGAAGCTCAAGGGAACCCAGAAAAGAGCTAATTGCATCCTTCATTTGGAGTTGATCACCCTGTGGTGATTGGATTGCTAGTCCAATTTCCTTTGGGGAAGATACCAAGATGTCACCTCTGTTAATAGCCACGATTCATTTCTGGGCAGCTCTATTGCGCAATTTATTCGCTAAAAATGTGGTGGGTTTATTATTACAATAATAAAATCTCTGTTTGAACGTATCTAGAGTTATCTGGACTCTCAAAAGTTCTAAATTTTTAATCTGTTTTTGATTGTTTGTATTTGCTCATTAACCTCAATAGAATAAGTTAAAGAAAGTTTAAGATGACAATCTCTAAGTTTACATGTCAATTCAGCCATTGTGCCCCCTCTTTCTCTTTTAGCTTTTGCTGCTACCTTAATATAGTGACCTCTCATGTACGCTTTGAGGGTAGCCCATAAATTCTGAGAACATGTTTGGCCATCATCATTTAATTTCAGATATTCCATCAAAACTTCACTAGCATACTGTATGTCTGCCGGAGATTTGATTAACCAATCTGCTAGTTTCCATGTGAATCCCTCACTAGGAATGATCGGGTCTGTCTCAAGGGTCACAGAGTTATGATCTGACCACGAAATCGGGAGAATCTTAGAGTCCTCCAACTTATCTAGAAGTTTGTCCGTTACAAAGAAAGTATCTATTCTAGAATACGAACCATGAGGATTTGAGTAAAAGGTATAATCTCTTACAGATGGATTATGTGCTCGCCAAGCATCATATAGTTGGAAGTGAAACATCACCCCTCTAAATGCACCTGCCTTGGATTGTGCTGACCTATCCTTTTTGAGTGTAGGAGGTACTAATTCGTCTATGCCAGTGTCCCATGTGACATTGAAATCTCCACCTATGCATAATTCACCTTGTCTAATAGATGTCACCTTCCCTAATATTCTTTTAAGGAATCGTGACTGTTTTACATTGGGAGCATAAACATTCACCAAGGTGAAGAGTGTGCCATTAAGCCTACATACTAGAAAAATATATCGCGCCTGTGGATCTGATTCACTGTATATTTCTTCGAGACTTACTGAGTCTTTAATCAATATAGCTACTCCTCTAGATTTAGTGTGATGGGAGGCCCTATAGATATGCAAATAATTGCGAAATTTAAACTTCTCACCTCTCTGTTGTAACCAATGCGTTTCCTGAATAAATGCTACGTCAGTTTTATTCCGTCTAAGTTGATTGAGGAGGAGGCTTCTTTTGGTCGGGGAGTTTAAACCCTGCGTATTGTGGAAAAGAAATCTTAAGCCAGACATTTTCAGATGTAAATAAGTTTAGCAGACCAGGAAATAGATAAGTAGGGGAGGGAGAGGGGAAAGAAGTGGGAGAGGAGGCCAAGAGAAGAGAAGAAAAAAAAAAAAAAAAAAAAGGGGGAGAGACTCTGCCTGCGGGCAACCTAATAACAAATTACACTGTCCTACACTTCTCTATGTAAATGAGTATGGGTACACCTTATAACAGTATAATATGAGTAGCGGATAAACACCGCTTATTTGTCCACCTATGTAAGGGTGAACTCTATATGAAGAGTTTAACCTGATTCAATCTTTTTAAAATATATCTGCGAATAACTTCTTAGTGAAAAAAAAAGGGAGGGGAAAGGGAAGGAGGGAAGCGAAGGCCGCTTGTTATGTTTAAGAATGGTATACTTTAGTCTCCGTAATTATCTCGGCCTGTAATAAAACTTAATGTCTCGTACCAACAATTGCTATTGAAGTAATAAATAACATCAGTTAACCTCTTAAAATGGAGGATGGGAGGTGGGAGGGGGAGGAAGGGAGGGAAAGGTTGAGGGGGGCGGAGGCCTCTTGTAATGCTTAGTATTTGAGTACTTGCGTCTCTATGGCTATACCGGTAGGAAATAAGATTTAGTATTGCGTATAGCCTACTGTTATTAAAGCAATGTATTTTAGGATGTGATTTTTAATAGTGTCTATAATGTGCAACTGAGTTATACCTAATGTAGGGTAATAAAGAGGTAAGATATGTGCGGAAAGATATATGTGTGGGGAGGGGATAGTCTATGTGGAGAAAAACTCTGCGACTGAGCTGTAGAGAGAGTAAGTAAATGACAACATTACTATAGATCAAGAGGAAAAGGGAATGATATACATTCATATAAAAAACATTGCATCTTCCCTTGTAAATAACTACTCTCTCAATTTCTATATAATAGTGAAAAAAGAGCATAACCATCATTTATATTATTCGTTCTGGGTCCCAATAATCCTCTGGGACCAACTATTATTAAACTGAAAACTGTTACCATATTTATCTTATCTTTAAAGGGTTATATCGAAAAGACATAATTTCTCTTAATAGCTGCTACACAGGCTCAATGTCACACTGTCCTGCTATTATATACTATCAGTATCTGACAGCTACATCTTGTATTAGCAAATTGAGTATCCAACCCTGATATTGGTAATTACTATAGTGTCCGTAGACATAATTGTATGTGATACTCGGGTCCCCCTGCAGCTGAGCAGGAGAGAAAACAACAAAATAACAGCGTAACTAATGAACAGAAGGAAGAGGGAATGATATACATTCATATAAAAAACATTGCATCTTCCCTTGTAGATAACTACTTTCTCACCTTCCATACAACAGTGAGATAAGAGCATTAAGACATAACCAACATTTACCCCATTCGTTCTGGGTCCCAATAATCCTCTGGAACCAACAATTATAAAACTGAAAACTGTTACCATACTTATCTTATCTTTAAAGGGTGAGAACTAGAAAACATAACTTCTCTTAATATTCGTTACACAGGCTTACTGTTGCACCGTCCTGCTGTTATAAACTATCAGTATCTGACAGCAATATCTTATATTAGTAAGTTGAGTGTCCAATTCTGATATATTGGAGTTTCTATAGTGTCTTTAGACATAATTTTATGTGATATTCGTGTCTCCCGTAGTGGATGTTGTGGTTCCATCTAGTTGTTTGTTTGGTCTTTTAGACAAAGGTTGCCATTCCACTACTGATGGTCTTAAGTTCCTCTGGAAAGCTGGAACAGGGTCCGGGGTTGCTGCCTGTTGCCCCAGGCCTAGGGTTGTTAAGAGCTTCACGCCCTGTTCAAGAGAAGAGACTACATAACTCTTGTTTTCATGTTGGAAGAAAAGTCTTACTGGAAAACCCCACCTATACTTGATCCCAGCCTTCCTCAGGCCCAATGTAATAGGTGCAAATGATCTCCTTTTTGCTAGGGTGAAAAAGGAAAGATCTGGAATCAGTTGTACTTCTGGATATTTTTCGTTAAGCGTTTTATTGGAAAATGAGGCTCTCATCAGTCTTTCCTTAAAGGTGAAATAGTGAAGACGTACAATAACATCTCTTGGTAATTCTGACGCCATTGTTCTCGGCTTAATAGCTCTGTGAGCTCTATCAATCAGAGCTTCTGTATCTTTAAGAGGGCCCAGAAGTACTTGAAAAAGGGCAAACAGATATTCAGGTAGTTCAGAAGGGCTGATTTCTTCCTTAATCCCTCTTATCCTGATATTATTCCTTCTGGACCTGTCTTCAATGTCCGCCATCTTGGATTCTAGGTCACTAATGATTTCAGCCAAAGATTGAGCATATGAAAGCAGATTAGCCTGATCTACAGCCATATCTTCTTGTTTTCTCTCCATGGCCTCGGATCTCTCGTTTTGTGTATTGAGGTCTCTGCTTAATTCTGCCACAGAGTTCCGGATTTCAGAACTAAGTGAAGTGTAATGGGTGTCTATCTTGGATGACAATGCATTTATCGAGTCCAATACCTTTGAGTCAGAATGGGTTGCTTTCCCCTTTAAGAGAGATTCTGGGTCTGGGTTCCCCTTGTATGAGGAGAGTGAATCCCTTGATTCGTCATCTGAACCTTCTCTGTCTGAGAGCATTCTATTAGAAAAATGGTCAGCTACTGTGCGTTTGGGACCATCTCCCAGCCTTTGCTGATGCTTTTTCTTATTTGAGTGAGCCATTTTAAGGTGTTAATCAGTGGTTTTACTTTGAAGAGGGTCCGAGTCTACAGAGGATATAGCTTTAAAGGTGTTTCCAAATCAAATTGATGTTTATGTATGAGTCTCTATGAGTGACTCAGGCCCCCGTTCCAGCCTTATTGAGCTTGCTCTCAGTGATATACCAGTCGCCTAGTCTCTCCCCCTCTCCCCCATCTGGGGTTCTAGTGTGCGAACATGTTTTGAGTTGATCTCTTTATTGAAATTCGTATGCTGACCTCTTTGAATTTAAGGAGAAAGAAATCTACAGTGGACCCTGAAAGGCTATTGATAGACTTAATTTGGCACTACACCTCAGGGATGGTGTCCTCACTTGACCAGGGTGGGAAAAGGAGAGAGTATATGATCTGCTGCAACTCAGCACAGCAGGAAAGGAGGAGGTGTGTGCCTTAGTAGTTTAGAATGTCAATACTATACACAATCAAAACACCAGCAAAATAGAGAGAGAATAAAAAAACTTTCTTGTTAAACAGTTCAATCAGACAGGCTGTTTTTCACCAAGTATATATAGCAGTTATGTAGGGTTTTTTTTTTTTTTTTTTTGGTGTGAATTCTTTGTGACTTTGAGGATTTCTGCTTATATCTTAGAGTGCTAAATCTTTCTTTTCATACAAATAAGCTACTAAGCAATCTCTCAGCTAGCAATATAGATAAACTGCATGTCCTAATAGCTAGAGTAAGATCATCTGTCCCAGTACACTGAACATAAATCTAGCACAGTAGGTCCGATGGTGTAAACCTTATGGCCATGTAGCCCTTTCCAAATGATAATAATCTTCCACTGTAGAGAGATGTATCTGTTAATTGAGAAGTAAAGAGTATCGATCTATTAACTCCAAAAGTACATAAGGATTGTTACATGGATGTGGGATTACAGTTATTTTCAGACCGTATGTAAGGCATTGCTCTTTTTAAGCAGATAAAAAATAAAAAAGCCATAATCTATAAAAAAAACACCCCCCCCAAAAAAATAAAATAACATTAACCCCAAAATAGGTACTCACCATTGCTAGTCCAGTGATCCATCTTCATCCAGGCGGCTCCATCTTCATCCATCCCGGGTCCATCTTCTATCTTCTTGGCGGAGGTCGAGCGGTCGACCGATGCAGAGCGGTTGGCAGAGCGGTTGGCAGAGCGGCGATTATCAGTGATGCGCAGGTCCTCTTCATGCAATTGTTTGCCACAAACTGAAGATTAAATGCATGGTATCTTTTTTATATGGGGGTACGCTTGCATTACTATTGGCTGAAATATTCAAATCAGCCAATAGGATGAGGGCTGCTTACATCCTATTGGCTGATTTGATTTGACACTCTGCATCCATTGACCACTCCGCTTCTGCATCTCCACCAAGAAAATAGAAGATTGACCCGCTATGGATGAAGATGGATCGCCGGACTTCAGCAATAGTACCTCTTTTGGGCTTAGTGCTAGTTTTTTTATTTTGGGGTGTTTTTTTTTTTAGATTACATTACAATAAGAAATATTACATACAGTAAACAATACGCCCCTTTAAGGACAGAATTAGTGCCCACAAATCATCTATTAGATGTAATGACATGACCCTTCCAGTTTCATCCCATTGTATACCAGCAGGCCATACAGTGAGCCAATTAAGATTTCAGATTATAGATCATGTCCCCAAACAAAGAAGAGGTGGTAATAGAGAGTTGGTACTGAAAAAGAGGGAGGTATGGTGGATACAATACCTTAAGACCTTATATACATTAGGTTTGAATAAAGATTACGATCTTCACTTGCTTTTATAAATGATTTTTTGGTTTTAGTTTCATACTGTATGCAATATTTTTGATTGTAATGTAATCTCACTGAAATCCACCACATAGTATAAAAGGATACAAATAAAAAAGAAGCAAAAAAAGTTTTCTTTAAAAAAGTAAAATTGTAAGTAATTCTAACTATATCAAATTTAGATATGAGAACTGAAAGAGTTAAATTGAATTCAATGAAATTAATTTGCATACAAGTGGTATATAAGGTGGTGAATAAAAGTGCTCCATAGCATGATTAAAGGATTACTTTCTGTTATAACTTTTAAGCTAAACAACTAACATATTAAAATTAATAAACATTAATTAAAACCTACTGACCTATATTTTCTCCAAAACAAAGTTTCATAAAGTTCTAAAAGTTATATATTTTATTCACCGAGGATGTCACGTTATCCTGCCCACTATTTTCAGCACAGCGTGTTCAAAATACTTAAACCAATAACTTTGTGTTTAAAGCGCAATTTTGAAACCTAGGTATTGTAAACGGATTGGTACAGAGCAAAGGATACCCACGGAGTGGGTTTGGAAAACAATTAAATTTGCAGACAAGATTTCTGATATACGGTAGAGATATGTTAATGAAATGCTATTGATAAAAAGCGTATTTGGGGTAGTTAGTTAGTAACAGGCATAGAAAATATTTACTTACAGTGGCCCTTTAAGGGTCAGGTGGACCCGAAACGCTGCTGCTTTTTTATCCCCATGTAACTTCAATAAATAATTTTACCTTTTCAAGGAACAGTGCTGACGCTACCTTTGTTCTTCTGTGAGATTATGGATTAGAGGTAATGCAGGCCTCTCTAGCGTGCATGCATGTTGATAAATTGAATTAAGACTTACTACTGGATCACATATCTATATTAAGGTGCTGTATCTACCTTGTTTGTTGCATATATATATATATATATATATATATATATATATATATATATATATATATATATATATATATATATATACAGTATATATATATATATATATATAAATATATATATTTATATTTATATATATATTTATATATATATATATATATATATAAAATATATATAAAATATATATAACACCACAAAGCAAATAATCCACTCCTTGTTATTTCCCAACTTGACTCCTACAATAACCTATTTACTGGCCTTCCTCTTTTCCGCCTCTCCCCACTTCAATGCATCCTAAATGCCTCTGCTAGGCTAATCCACCTTTCCCGCCGCTCTGTATCTACTGCACCTCTTTGCGAGTCCCTTCATTGGCTCCCCATTCACAGCAGAATTAAATTCAAAATTGTCTCCCTTACATACAAAGCTCTCACCAGTGCCACTCCCCACTACCTATCCTCTCTAATCAACAAGTATACTCCAGCCCGCCCACTAAGATCCATCAATGACCTGCTCCTTACCTCTTCGACTATCAACTCTTCCCATGCTAGACTGCACCCCAAAATAAAAAAAATAACACTAACCCCAAAATAGGTACTCACCATTGCTAGTCCAGCGATTCATCTTCATCCAGGCTGCTCCATCTTCATCCACCCTGGGTCCATCTTCTATCTTCTTGGCGGAGGCGCGGAGGTCGAGTGGTCGACGGATGCAGAGCGGTTGGCAGTGCGGCAATTATCAGCGACGCGGAGGTCCTCTTCATGCAATTGTCTGCCGCAAACTAAGGATTGAATGCATGGTACCTTTTTTATATGGGGGTACCCTTGCATTCCTATTGGCTGAAATATTCAAATCAGCCAATAGGATGAGAGCTGCTTTCATCCTATTGGCTGATTTGATTTGATGCTCCGCATCCATCGACCACTCTGCCTCCGCACCTCCACCAAGAAAATAGAAGATTGACCCGCGATGGATGAAGATGGATCGCCGGACCTTTGTTCTTCTGTGAGATTATGGATTAGAGGTAATGCAGGCCTCTCTAGCGTGCGTGCACTCTGATAAATTGAATTGAGACTTACTACTGGATCACATATCTATATTAAAGTGCTGTACCTACCTTGTTTGTTGCTTTTATATATATATATATATATATATATATATATATATATATATATATATATATACTGTATATATATATATATATATATATATATATTTAAAACACCACAAAGCAAATAATCCACTCCTTTTTATTTCCCAACTTAACTCCTACAATAACCTACTTACTGGCCTTTCTCTTTCCCGCCTCTCTCCACTTCAATCCATCCTAAATGCCTCTGCCTGGCTAATCCACCTTTCCCGCCGCTCTGTATCTGCTGTACCTCTTTGCGAGTCCCTTCATTGGCTCCCCATTCACAGCAGAATTGAATTCAAAATTATCTCCCTTACATACAAAGCTCTCACCAGTAGACTTGTGCAGCTTCAAAAAAAATTGTTTTGGTTCGGTTCGGATCGATTCGGATCGATTCAAAGATCTAATAGATGTTCTATTTGGAAATCTCTTGACAAAGTCTGCTTAGAAGGCAGATGAAACGCGTAGACTAAAAGAGTTTTAAGCTAAAAGATTTCAGAAGGATCTGCATACATTACTGGTCCTGGAAGCAATCAGCTGTTTAAACCTGCAAAGATTTGACTTTTGAAAGATTGGACTTGCAGTGGATCCTGAGCTGTCAGTGAAGCTGTTTATGGCCAGGATATCTCTGATGTGCCTGTTTTTACCTGCAATCTTGTAAGTGCAATATAGCACACTGTGTTTTAATAAATTTTGTTTTACTTCCTTGAATCTGGGTTGCGCTTGTGTTTTTCCCCAGAGTTTGTTCCATTTGATGAAACAGCAGCAACTTGTTTCCTAATTCAAGCAGCACTTGATCAGACATATCTACTAGCAAGTTCCTTTTGGATATCATTCTCTCAGAATTGGAGCTTTCCTTAAAGCATTATATACCACATTGGTGACTATGACTCAGTTTGTCCTATTTTAATTCATGGACATTTTTTAATACATATATATTTTTTATACACACATTTTTAAAGGCTCATAGTGGTATCTACTAATATCCATTTGTGCTTCTTATATATTAAGGATTATTTTTATCATATACTGTTTGATTCCTGGTTGCCTTTTCAGCGCTGTGTTTTTTGTATATATATATATATATATATATTATATACAAGAGAAATGTCGAAAGATATTCAGCGCTACAAATACTAAGAATATGTAAATATATATGTAAAGTTCTATCAAATGAAATGAAATGTCTCTCGGTTGAAGTAGACAAATGTCCTTTGTCTCACAAAAAAAGTTCAGGTGATGAATAAGAACAGGTAAGGTGAATATTATACGTTCAAGATGTATTTTGTCAACAAAACTTAACGATAACTGTAACACTGGTACTAGGAGACCAGTGGTATGCCCTTACCAGAGGGTACCTCAATCATATGAGGTAATGTCTGAGTGTCTGGTTGGTATCTCTCCGGTGTGTCTTGGCAGTCTTTCCTGTGTTGGGAGATGTTCTTATCTTTTATTTCTTTTATTTCATGCCAGGCTTGTGTATGGTGCTTTCAACCTTGGAGTCTCCTGGTCTCCGGTATTGTTGACTTGGTATCTCTCCACAGTATGGTAGTGCGATCTGGATCTTGGCTTCAGGTGATGCTCTATGACCCTGTGATTATCTGATTTTCTTAAGGTAGAATCTGAATTCAGTTCACTTAACTGATTACTGGAATTTTCCTTTTTTCCACCTCACAATCTCCTCAGCTCAGCAGAGTAAGTTCTGTGTAAAAGTTATAACTTTTACACAGAACTTACTCTGCTGAGCTGAGGAGATTGTGAGGTGGAAAAAAGGAAAATTCCAGTAATCAGTTAAGTGAACTGAATTCAGATTCTACCTTAAGAAAATCAGATAATCACAGGGTCATAGAGCATCACCTGAAGCCAAGATCCAGATCGCACTACCATACTGCGGAGAGATACCAAGTCAACAATACCGGAGACCAGGAGACTCCAAGGTTGAAAGCACCATACACAAGCCTGGCATGAAATAAAAGAAATAAAAGATAAGAACATCTCCCAACACAGGAAAGACTGCCAAGACACACCGGAAAGATACCAACCAGACAATCAGACATTACCTCATACGATTGAGGTACCCTCTGGTAAGGGCATACCACTGGTCTCCTAGTACCATTGTTACAGTTATCATTAAGTTTTGTTGACAAAATACATCTTGAACGTATAATATTCACCTTACCTGTTCTTATTCATCACCTGAACTTTTTTTGTGAGACAAAGGACATTTGTCTACTTCAACCGAGAGACATTTCATTTAATTTGATAGAACTTTATATATATTTACATATTCTTAGTATTTGTAGCGCTGAATATCTTTCGACATTTCTCTTGTATATAATTTTTCATCAGTGTCAGGGGTACACTGAATCGTATACATTCATGCAGCTCAATACCCACACCATATAAGTTTATTAAGAGTTTATTAAGATTTCACAGGGAACACACACATCCCAGACCTATATATATCTCTTAAACTGGTGTTGTAATTTATAAACATTTTACTCAATATTTCACTACCTTTACCTATACATTGACCTATCTGTTTGTGGAACAACTGAGCGCTGGTACCTTTTCTTGAATACTTTCTTACATATATATATATATATATATATATATATATATATATATATATATATATTTATATAAATGTTAGGGAGAGAAAGCTGGGATATAAATGTGTATTTATTTTTGGTATCTACCTAGCAGTTAGTTACACTGCTTATAGCCTATAGGTAGTGGTGCAGACCCTTAAGAAAGTAAATCTAAAAATAAGAGAAAATCAACCTAATCTTGAAAAGAAATTGAATTCAGCACTCATTTACAAACTCCAAACATTATACAAAAACTAAGGAAAGGAACAGACAGACAAGAAATGACCATTCTTATATTTAATGTCAAAACACACCTGATGAGTAAACACTAACCACATTAATAATTCATCCTAAGTATTTATAAAGGTCAATTTAATGCTAAAAATGTATACAGCATTGCACACAGAATATATAGCCAGCTAGCACATGGAAAAGGATATATGAATCAATAAGATTCACAAAATATCCACAAGATGGTATGGAAAGACTGAAAGTCCCATCCATGATACATGAAAAATTCCAGTCCTCCTGCAGGAGTGCTTATTAAAATGCTGCTTTATACATTAAGTTCCAGATTTAAGTGAGCCATAAAGTTACAAACTCACTATCAGCTTGAAGCTGATTACAACAAATGTATTCCTCCAGAATGAATAGTTACAATGTCCCATAGCCAAAGCTCAATCGTGAGGGAAAGAAAAAGTGAGCTACTCACTGCACCTTTTCAGCATTTTTTGCTGCTTGTATTCTGTGTACGGCCTCCGCAGACTTTTACTGCATATTATGGACAACTTTGAAGTAAGAACTTCCTCTACATATACACAGTACTTACATTCAAACACAAACAGCCTGACCCAAGTTCTCCACTGCTCCTTCTGCTCTGAGATAAAGGCGTACTCTTACATAGATGCCAAACATATAGCAATATCGCTTCACATTAACTCCTCACAGGTTTATTCTTCAGCAATTACACAAGACATTCACTGCAACCTTCAGGTGTTAAGGACATAAACACGTGTTGCGAACTCCAAACGGCCAGCAATCAGAGCATATTTTCAATGGACAGCAACACATGTTTTACAAACTAGAATACAGCCGACACACATTTCACCCCATAATACAAAGCGAAAGCTGGGGCCTCATCATATACTAATATTTTACAAAAAAAACTGTCCAATTATTACTGGGCAATCCTAGATGCTAAAACCCCAATTCGTGCAACAGTGCTAAACAAATAAAAGAATCACAGAGAATTTATCCCAGGAAAAAGTAGGTAGAATACCTAGCCGAATGTGTGTTGGTAACTTGTTGATCCCATTGTATACTTATTCCACTAGGGTGAGTATACTATTGTACACCAATCAAAGACTACATGGGAGTGTCTTTCTTAGACAAAGGCTAGGCCAAAGCCTCCTCTATAATTTTGCCTGTTTGTATAATAGAGAAATGTAGTCTCAATAGTTCTTTCTAATGACATGATGAGTCCATGGATCATCTAATTACTATTGGGAATATAACTCTTGCCCAGCAGGAGGCAGCAAAGAGCACCACAGCAAAGCTGTTAAATATCATCTCCCTTCCCTCCAACCCCAGTCATTCTCTTTTACGTTAGAGTAGGGAAGTGGTAAAGATAGGTGTCTGGAAAGATTATTCAATCAAGAGTTTATTATTTTATTTGCAGTACAAGTATGTGCTGTTTTTACTCCAGGGTGTAGCTGTAGTCCATTTCAGTATCTTCAGTAGAGCATTGGTGGCTTTAAAGCAAAGTTAACTTGTGGGACATAATTCTCACTGCGCCTTCCTTATATTTAAATAAACATGCTGCCCTTATTTTCCACAGGTCCATGTGAGGGAGAGAACTTCTCAAACCTAGTGAGCTGCCTTGCTGCAAGGCAGATTTTATGAGGTAAGAGCTAACTTTATTTTCATAAGCAGTATTAAGAAAAATACTACTTATGGCACTTTATTATTTCCCTGATATGGAATTTTGACTACATTACTCCTAGTCGGAAAGATTTAGAGTTGGGCAGTAGCTGTCAAAACCAGCATTAGAGGCTCCTAACACTGGTTTTTACCGCCCTCTGGTATTTGGAGTCAGTCAGGAAAGGGTCTAACGCTCACTTTCCAGCCGCGACTTTTCCATACCGCAGATCCCCTTACGTCAATTGCGTATCCTATCTTTTCAATGGGATCTTTCTAACGCCGGTATTTAGAGTCGTGGCTGAAGTGAGCGTTAGAAATCTAACGACAAAACTCCAGCCGCAGAAAAAAAGTCAGTAGTTAAGAGCTTTCTGGGCTAACGCCGGTTTATAAAGCTCTTAACTACTGTGCTCTAAAGTACACTAACACCCATAAACTACCTATGTACCCCTAAACCGAGGTCCCCCAACATCGCCGCCACTCTATTAAATTTTTTTAACCCTTAATCTGCCGACCGCAAACCGCTGCCACCTACATTATCCCTATGAACCCCTAATCTGCTGCCCCTAACACTGCCGACCCCTATATTATATTTATTAAACCCTAATCTGCTCCGATCAACGTCGCTTCCACCTGCTTACACTTATTAACCCCTAATCTGCCGAGCGGACCGCACCGCTACTATAATAAAGTTATTAACCCCTAATCCGCCTCACTCCTGCCTCAATAATCCTATAATAAATAGTATTAACCCCTAACCTGCCCTCCCTAACATCGCCGACACCTAACTTCAAGTATTAACCCCTAATCTGCCGATCGGAGCTCACCGCTACTCTAATAATTTTTTTTAACCCCTAAAGCTAAGTCTAACCCTAACACCCCCCTAAGTTAAATATAATTTTATTCTAACTAAATAAATGAACTCTTATTAAATAAATTATTCCTATTTAAATCTAAATACTTACCTGTAAAATAAACCCTAATATAGCTACAATATAAATAATAATTATATTGCAGCTATTTTAGGATTAATATTTATTTTACAGGCAACTTTGTATTTATTTTAACCAGGTACAATAGCTATTAAATAGTTAAGAACTATTTAATAGTTACCTAGTTAAAATAATTACAAAATTACCTGTAAAATAAATCCTAACCTAAGTTACAATTAAACCTAACACTACACTATCAATAAATTAATTAAATACAATACTTACAATTATCTACAATTAAACCTAACACTACACTATCAATAAATTAATTAAATACAATATCTACAAATAAATACAATGAAATAAACTAACTAAAGTACAAAAAAATAAAAAAAACTAAGTTACAAAAAATAAAAAAAATAATTTACAAACATTAGAAAAAGATTACAAAAATTTTAAGCTAATTACACCTACTCTAAGCCCCCTAATAAAATAACAAAGCCCCCCAAAATAAAAAAATGCCCTACCCTATTCTAAATTAAAAAAGTTCAAAGCTCTTTTACCTTACCAGCCCTGAACAGGGCCCTTTGTGGGGCATGCCCCAAAGAATTCAGCTCTTTTGCCTGTAAAAAAATACATACAATACCCCCCCCAACATTACAACCCACCACCCACATACCCCTAATCTAACGCAAACCCCCCTTAAATAAACCTAACACTAAGCCCCTGAAGATCTCCCTACCTTGTCTTCACCTCACCGGGTCCAGATCTGTCCAGAAGAGCCTTCGATGTCTTGATCCAAGCCCAAGCCGGGGGCTGAAGAGTGACGTCCATCCTCGGGCTGAAGTCTGGATCCAAGCGGCGGCTGAAGAAATCCATCATCGGGCTGAAGTCGGAAGTCATTCGGCTAGTAGGCGTCGTTAGAAGAGGATGGATCCGCGTTGGCTGGGAAGAAGATGGCTCCGCTCCGGAAGAAAGAAGATTGAAGATGCTGCTTGATAGAAGACTTCATCCTGATGATGGACTTCCGACTTCAGCCCGATGATGGATTTCTTCAGCCGCCGCTTGGATCCAGACTTCAGCCCGAGGGTGGACGTCACTCTTCAGCCCCCCGCTTGGCCTTGGATCAAGACATCGGAGGCTCTTCTGGACAGATCTTGACCCGGTGAGGTGAAGACAAGGTAGGGAGATCTTCAGGGGCTTAATGTTAGGTTTATTTAAGGGGGGTTTGGGTTAGATTAGGGGTATGTATGTGGTGGGTTGTAATGTTGGGGGGGGTATTGTATGTGTTTTTTTTACAGGCAAAAGAGCTGAATTCTTTGGGGCATGCCCCACAAAGGGCCCTGTTCAGGGCTGGTAAGGTAAAAGAGCTTTGAACTTTTTAAATTTAGAATAGGGTAGGGCATTTTTTTTATTTAGGGGGGCTTTGTTATTTTATTAGGGGGCTTAGAGTAGGTGTAATTAGTTTAAAATTGTTGTAATATTTTTCTAATGTTTGTAAATATTTTTTTATTTTTGTAACTTAGTTCTTTTTTATTTTTTGTACTTTAGTTAGTTTATTTAATTGTATTTATTTGTAGATATTGTATTTAATTAATGTATTGATAGTGTAGTGTTAGGTTTAATTGTAGATAATTGTAGGTATTGTATTTAATTAATTTATTGATAATGTAGTGTTAGGTTTAATTGTAACTTAGGTTAGGATTTATTTTACAGGTAATTTTGTAATTATTTTAACTATTTTAGCTATTAAATAGTTCTTAACTATTTAATAGCTATTGTACCTGGTTAAAATAAATACAAAGTTGCCTGTAAAATAAATATTAATCCTAAAATAGCTATAATATAATTATAATTTATATTGTAGCTATATTAGGGTTTATTTTACAGGTAAGTATTTAGCTTTAAATAGGAATAATTTATTTAATAAAAGTTAATTTATTTCGTTAGATTTAAATTATATTTAACTTAGGGGGGTGTTAGTGTTAGGGTTAGACTTAGCTTTAGGGGTTAATCCATTTATTACAGTAGCAGCGAGATTCGGTCGGCAGATTAGGGGTTAATAATTGAAGTTAGGTTCGGCGATGTTAGGGAGGGCAGATTAGGGGTTAATACTATTTATTATAGGGTTTTTGAGGCAGGAGTGAGGCGGATTAGGGGTTAATAACTTTATTATAGTAGCGGAGCGGTCTGCTCGGCAGATTAGGGGTTAATAAGTGTAGGCAGGTGGAGGCGACATTGAGGGGGGCAGATTAGGGGTTAATAAATATAATATAGGGGTTGGCGGTGTTAGGGGCAGCAGATTAGGGGTACATAGCTATAATGTAGCTGGCGGTGGTATACGGAGCGGCAGATTAGGGGTTAATAATAATATGCAGGGGTCAGCGATAGTGGGGGCAGCAGATTAGGGGTTAATAAGTGTAAGGTTAGGGGTGTTTAGACTCGGGGTTCATGTTAGGGTGTTAGGTGCAGACATAGGAAGTGTTTCCGCATAGCAAACAATGGGGCTGCGTTAGGAGCTAAACGGTGCTTTTTTGCAGGTGTTAGGTTTTTTTTCAGCTCAAACAGCCCCATTGTTTTCTATGGGGGAATCGTGCACGAGCCCGTTTTTGAAGCTGGCCGCGTCCGTAAGCAACGCTGGTATCTAGAGTTGCAGTGGCGGTAAATATGCCTGTACGCTCCCTTTTTGGAGCCTAATGCAGCCATTCTGTGAACTCTAAATACCAGCAGTATTTAAAAGGTGCGGGAGAAAAAAAGCATGCGTAGCTAACGCACCCCTTTTGCCGCAGAACTCTAAATCTAGCCGAGTGTTTTTAGGGGATTATGTAAGGCAGTATATTGCAGACACTGGGGACTTGAGGAGACTTGACTAAATGACTAAATGTTTGTGACATTTCTGTTAGTTATTAACTCAGTTTCACTGGTAATGTCGGATAGAAGTTATTTTTGACATGCCCACTATTGGCGGGGCTTGTGTGGTGGTAAAATTAGCAGTTGCGCACTTATTATTCTATCCCTTCTTGTATACGGAGGAGAAAAACATTGCAACTGGCCATTTTTTAATCATATCAATCAAACAATCATCTGGCATCATTTGTACAGCTCTGGTACCTCCGCTTTCCACATTTACATATTTACAGTATCAAGCAGGGTAGGCACCTCAGCAGAGCTATAGTTGAGGTGTAGAGACTGTTTGGGGGTTTGTTTTTATTTTTTGGTAATGTTATTGTATTTCATTAATAAATAGAGCAGTTCCGTTTTGCATTGCATCAAAAATAAAGTTGTTTTGTTTTAAAATTTAAAGAAACAGTAACGGTTTTATCTGTTGAAATTTTTTATTAAATTTGGATATTTTTAAAGATGGATCAAGCCTCTGTTATAGATTAGATATGTCCTTTATGTTTGAATGCTAACATTAATCCACCAATTCCTTTCTGTTCCTCATTGTGTTGAGAGAACATTCATTTTTAAGGATAGACCTTTTGAGCCAACATTGTCTAAGACGGATGCTGTACAGGAGTCTTTTGACAATGTTCAAAATATGCCGCATATTTCTCCTCAGGTGTCCCAAATGTTATTACCCATTAATACAGTGCCCTGCACTTCCTCTCAAGCTCCGTCTGGGGTCTCTTTGCAAGACATTGTTACCCTCATGTCTTCTGCAGTTTTCTGATGTGTTGTCTTTCCCATGCTAAAGGGAAGGTGTCTGACTCATTTGTGGCTATTCAGAATATTCCCTCTCATAGATCTGATGGGGAGGATTCTTCAGTAGCATCTGAGGGTGAGATCTCAGATTCTGACTGTGTAATTCCTTCCTTTGATGCTGAAGTTGTATCCTTCAAGTTTAAGCTAGAGCACCTCCGTTTACTACTCAAGGAGGTTTTGGCTACTCTGGAAAACTCTTACACTACTGTCGTTGTTGTTACAAACTGCTATTTGTGACTGGCCCTTTAAATGGAAGGTTGCCCTGCTTCCCTGGATTTTGGAGAAGCCTATTTGCCAGCCTCCTTCCTCATGACTATGGCCCCTGGAAGATTGTGCCCCTGAGAGTATATTGACTTTTGTTGGGTGTGTGTGGCCCTTTGGGAACCGTCTGGGGACATATTGTGACTTTGGTGAACAATGCCCCCTTTAAGACTATGTCCCCAGACCTGTGAAATGACTTGTCCCTGGCTTTCTCCCACTTGGTTCAGTTTCATTGTGTGCCATTAAGAGTTAAATTTTGTTCAGCTTCAAGAAACCTATTCTAAATACAAGTCTGCTGGGATTAGCTCTAATTAGGTTTAGTGATCAACTTTCCCATTGTCTAATCAGACTAGTATTGATAAGGTGGACTGCATTGTTTTATTGTGTGTAATGTTATCTGCTGAAGTAAATGTTGTGGCCTGTCAAAGGGAGTGTCTCTCTATCTAATATCAAATGTGTGATGGGGGATTTTATGCCTCCCCCTGAGAGTGTCCTGTTTGCATGTAACCTCAATAAAAAGGAGGCTGTGTGCTCCAGCACATCAGACCTATTTTTGACCCTCTAACTTGCAGCTTTGACTCATGTTTGTAGGGGACAGCTTATAATCACTACAGGGATTGCTATGCTCTTCATACTCCCTTAGCTACAGGGATTGCTACAGAAGGAAGAGGTTCACCTACTGGAGCCTGGTCATAGGTCCAGGGCGCAGAGCAGACGGCGAGATACCAGCCCAGCAGCGGTGGTTCATAGAGTCTGCATTACTTATGGTGGCTACGCAGCAGTTATAGAGTGTCCACGGTGCTGCTGCTCCTTTGGTGAGCGCTAGGAGCATCCTTTTCTACGGTCCAACTTCCAGCCAGCCTGGAGGCAACCGTAACATTTGGCGGCAGCGGTGGGATTGGCGTCCTAGCGCAAGGAGCAGCACCACAACAGCACTGGTATCGTAGGAGAGTAATTGAGGGCAACGCTAGCCACTGCGCAGCGTCCCTACCTACAGCAGCATGGAGCTGACAAGATACTGGTCAGAACCATGTGAAGAGCACCTCAACCGGATCCGTCGCTATGAGGGCACGGATTTCATTCCAGATGTAAAGAGGCGGCTAGTCCGATATGGTCCAGACCCTGCACAGGAGGTAGTCAGTCGCATCATCCGGGAATTGGATACGGAGAACAAAGCGGCACGAGCCTTTGAGCGCCAACTGTGGAGTTTGAGGGTATGGACACCTGGTCTCTCTCCCCAGCCGCAGCATGTTCCACAGGGAGAGGAGAGCAGCGACCTCCCTCCCCAGCGGCAGTATACTGTGCAGAGGGAAGAGACAACCGGTCTCCTTCCCCAACCCCAACCAGAGATACCAGAGGCAGCAGGCCTCATAGACTGGTCCTGGGAGGACCCCCAGCAGGCAGGTGGAGATGGGACCGCAGTCTCTCTACCGGCCCTACAGGGATGCTGGGCAGGCGGCCCAGATCCCCAGCGACAGACCCAGCTACAGGGAGGGGAGAGCATCGACCTCCCTCCCCAGCCGGAGTGTGCCTTCCAGGGAGAGGAGACAACCGGTCTCTCTCCCCAGCCGCAGCATGTTCCACAGGAAGAGGAGAGCATCGACCTCCCTTCCCAACGGCCGCCGGAGTATCAGGAGGAGGAGGTAAGCCAATCTCCCCCTCCCCAGCTAACTCCTAACTTGGGCCCAGGGTTAACAGTGGAGATGTTAACCCCCACTGACCCCCACGTTCCCTTTGCCACCGGGCAGGACTATGCCCCAATTCCCCCAGCAGAAGAGCTGGCATCAGGACAGAGCGCTGCTGGCCTCTGCCCTACAGACCCCCTTGTTACAGGACTGGCCTGCAAACCCCTCACCCCAGCAGAAGCGCTGGCACCAGGGCAGAGTGCCGCTGGTCTCTGCCCCCCAAGTACCATCAGCTATTTGCCCAGCTGCGCCAGGAAGGCAGAGGATGCTACACTTTCATCCTATAACCTGGAACCTACAGGCCAGTACTACTTGTTGTGGGGGGGCTGCTTTGCTGCTAGTGTTTATTTGTGGGTGGGTTGCGAGACTAACTTAGGCACTGACCGTGTGATATACCTTTAAATTTGCACCTCTCAAGAACTTCCTTCCTATTTAAGGACACAGTCTAGCCTCATTCTGGGCCTGAAAATTGAAGTTGTTCCTTCACAGTTCGCTTTGTCTCCTGTGAAATAACTTTGCTCTTAGACTTTACTAGTCTTTCAGGTCTTTATGCTCAATCCTTACTATATGCGCTGCATATTCGGTTGCTACCTTTGCTCCCTACCGGAACCAGCCTGCCAGATTACTACGCTTACCGGAACTTCATACTACAGACGCCGAAGTCGCGCTCACACTGAGCGGTTACCGGAGCTCAATCTACCTGCCTGTCAGCTCCTTTCAGCTCTCTCATACCCACGCTGCCTCAACCGCCCTGGTTATAAGCTAAGTACCGCTATCCACGCACAAATACTTACCTTATGTTGTTTGTATCAAACCTATATTCGATTACCTCTTTTGCTTATTAACCTGTCATCTGGAAAAGTACTTTTGATACGTATTTGGGATATATGAGAGTGTGTTTGGACTGTACATATTTTATTGTCTGCTTGTGTGAGTGCGTGAAAACCTTGCTTATACTTAAAGCAACAACTTTACCCTGGATATTATTGAACTGCCATATGAGTGATTTAAACCATTTATAACTCACATTTTTTCCTGTGGTTCTCCTTGTTGTATCATTATTATAACAGAAACTATCCACATGTCCTTATGTGTTATTGCAAGATATAATTTCATATATATAAATTCAATTACTAAACTAAAGCCTCACCTTATATAACAAGTTGAATAAGTTATTTCTTCTTGCTTATTATAAGAAAAGAGCAACAAAACCTTTATTTTTGTCATAAATTTGTATTCACCATTTAAAGTGATTGTGAATACCACAGAATTTTCAGGCCCATAAAATATAGGACATACCACTAAATATAATATGGATCCCAGTGAAATAAAGAATGAAATCACTAATATCAATCAAAAATTGGAATACTTAGCAAGGGCTTTAACTGAATTACAAACAGAAAACAAGGCACTTAAAACACTAATAAAAGAATGTTTACCTGTGAAAAGTTTAGAAACACCTGAACCACATATTAATTACCCACAAACCTTCACTGGTAAACAAAGTGAATATAGAGATTTTAAAAATGCTTGTAATTTACTTTTCTCACTTAGGCCTAAGACTTATCATTCTGAAAGAATCAAAGTATGCACCACTATCTCTTTCCTCCAGGGGGAGCCCCGCTCATGGGCAAACAGATTTTTTGAGAATAACCATCCAATACTTGATTCTTTGGAAGAATTTTTTCTAGCAATGACATCCTTGTATGAGGACTCTCATACTCAGATCACTGCAGAAACTAAACTAAGATCTTTGAAACAAGGAAAAAGGAACGTAGAAGAATACATCACTGAGTTCCAAATGTGGATTGATGATTCTAAATGGAATGAAATAAGTTTAAAGAACCAATTCAGAGTGGGACTTTCTGAATCTTTAAAAGATGAGTTGTCCCGCTTGGAGATGCCTGAATCTTTAAACGGTCTCATAAAATTGAGCACAATTCTGGATCGTAGACTACGTGAAAGGAAGGCTGAAAGGGCTTCTTTTGATGTAACACTGCGACGTTCATATCATTACACTCCAACACAGGAAAAGGGTACATCCAATCAAACTCCAATGGAAATTGGAGCAATAAGGGGACCCCTTACACCCGAAGAAAAGGCCAGACGTAAATCTGAAAACCTTTGTTTATATTGTGGGCAAAAAGAACATTCCGTTTCAAACTGCCCAAATCTTCTAAGAAAAAAAAAGGGTAAGATGATTATAAAACATAATATTTTACTCCTTGCTCAAAACCCTCAACTTACTGTTGATCTTTCTTTACAGTGGGATCAGAAAAACATACGATCTAAAGCGTTGATTGATTCTGGGGCAGCCGGAAATTATATTGATATATCTTTTGTTAAATTAAATAAAATCCCTATTGTTTGCAAGGCACAACCAGTATCTGTTAAACTCATTGACGGCACACACATACAAAATGGTCCCATTACACATCAAACAATACCACTTTTAGTGACTACTGATAAAGGCCATACTGAATATCTGTCCTTTGATTTAATCACTATCCATATGCATACTCTTATTCTAGGATTTTCTTGGCTAAACAAACATAATCCCAGCATTGACTGGTCAAACACACAGCTAACTCTAGAATAACCATACTGTTTAAATTACCTGTTATCCTTTTCAGCTAATCTCTACCATAGAAAAAGAACTACCAGAAATTTATCAGGATCTGGCAGAGGTGTTTGACTTAAAAGAAGCAGAAAATCTCCCTCCTCATAGGGAGTTTGACTGCCCCATTGATATAATACCAGGGTCTCAAATACCTCACAGTAAAATATACCCATTATCACAAGAAGAGTTAACTTATTTACGCTCTTATCTCGACGACAACCTCCGAAAAGGTTTTATATCACATTCAACATCACCAGCATCAGCTGGAATGTTTCTGGTACGTAATAAAGACGGTACTATAAGACCTATCATTGATTATAGAGCTTTAAATGAAATAACTATTAAAAACAGATACCCTCTACCACTTATACCTGAATTATTAGAACGATTGAATGAAGCAACTATCTATTCCAAACTTGACCTTAAGGGGGCTTATAACCTCATACGTATGAAAGAAGGTCATGAATGGAAAACCGCCTTTAGAACCTGCTATGGGCTTTTCCAGTATAATGTGATGCCGTTTGGTCTGAGCAATGCTCCTGCGACATTTCAGCATTTTATTAATGAAATATTCCATGATCTCATGGACATTTGTGTTATCATATACTTAGATGACATCTTGATATATTCCAAAACTCCCTCTGAACACGAAAAACACGTAAGATGGGTACTTACTCGTCTTAAGGAACACAAATTATACGCCAAGCTAGAAAAATGCGTATTCCATGTTTCTAAGATAAAGTTCTTAGGTTATATACTCACTCCTAATAAAATACAAATGGATCCTGAATAGATTTCTGCTATTATCGATTGGCCTATTCCCACCACTGTAAAATCACTACAATGCTTCATTGGTTTCGCCAATTTTTACCGAAAGTTTATTAAAAAAATTTCTTCAATAGTCAGACCACTAACCCAATTAACCAGTGTTAATCAAAAATTCAAGTGGTCTGACAAAGCACAAGAAACCTTTGATAACCTTAAAGAACTATTCACTACTGCTCCAATACTTTCGCTCCCCAATTTTGAAGCTCAATTCCAACTCGAAGTGGATGCCTCTAACACTGGCATAGGAGCAGTACTCTCTCAAAAGCAAGGTGATGATGGTGAAATTCATCCAATCGCTTTCTTTTCCAGAACATTAACTAGTGCTGAAGTCAACTATAGTGTGGGTGATAAGGAACTTCTGGCTATAAAAAGTGCTCTAGAACAATGGAGACACCTCTTAGAAGGATCAAAACTCCCCTTCATAATTTTTACTGACCATAAGAACCTTGAATATTTGAAGAAGAACAAAACTTTAACAGCCAGACAAGCTAGATGGTCTTTATTCTTATACCGCTTTAACTTCATCATCACCTACAAACCAGGAACTCAAAATACGAAAGCTGATGCTCTATCTAGAATATCAGAAACTTCACCCCATGATCCACCTAATTATACTATCTCACCTGAAAAGTTCATTGGTGTCCTCACACCTATAGAACAAGAAGTACATAATGCCTTAAAAGAAGATACAATACCTCACCAGTATTGTTCCAAAGACCCTCAAACCGGCTTATACTATCATAACAATCAACTATATGTACCCGAGAGTATCAGATCATCAGTCCTCTCACATACCCATGATGATATAATTTCTGGACATCCGGGAATCCAAAAAACCATTGACCTCACCAGACGTAATTTCTGGTGGCCAGGCATGAATAAATACATCTATGAATATGTATCCGGGTGTGAGAACTGTGCCCGAAACAAATTAGTTCACAAAAGACCAATTGGTTTACTTACACCTCTGCCTATCCCGGATAAACCATGGAGTACCATAGCAATGGATTTCATTGTTGAATTACCTCTTTCACAACATAATAACACTATCATGGTAATAGTGGATCATTTAACCAGACTAGCACATTTCATCCCTCTCAAGGGATTACCCGCAGCTATAACAACTGCTAGAGTTTTTCTTGACCAAGTAGTTAGATTACATGGACTACCGACCAACATAGTTACAGACAGGGGAACCCAGTTTACATCCTCTTTCTGGAGATCTCTATGTAAACTGTTAAAGATTGACCATCGATATACGACTGCTTTCCATCCACAGACAAATGGACTAACAGAGAGACTGAATCAGACCATAGAGCAATTCTTACGTTGTTATATATCACATCTCCAAGATGACTGGTCAGATTATCTCCCCATGGCTGAATTTACATATAACAATTCTTTAAGCGCATCTATCAAAACCTCCCCCTTTTATGCGACATATGGTTTCCACCCTAACACCATATCTCTTTCTAGTAAAACAGTAAATTCCCCAGTTGCTACAGAATTTACATACAATCTCCAAGAAAGACTAAATGTCCTGAAGTTACATCTGAAGGAAGCAAAAAACTATCAAAAAAGATATTATGATCTAACTCATAGACAAGGCCCTGATTACAAGATTGGGGACTTAGTACTCCTTTCAACTAGGAATCTCAAACTTCATGTTCCCAGCAAAAAACTTGCTAATCAGTTTTTGGGTCCTTTCCCAATCGAACAAGTAATCAATTCCAATGTGGTAAAACTTAAATTGCCTACAGATTATAAAATTCATCCATCTTTTCATATCTCTTTGTTGAAACCATATCCTGTCAAAGTTCGCACTTCTGACTCACCCCCACCTCCTGTAATGGTGGATAACCAGGAGGAATTTGAGGTAGAATCCATACTTGACTCTAGGATAAATAGACATAAATTGGAATATCTCATTAAATGGAAAGGTTACGGCCCAGAAGATAACTCCTGGCTCATTCATTCATCTGTTCATTCACCCCAGTTGGTCAGGACTTTCCACAGGAAATACCCCCTCAAACCACATTTAGAATCCCCAGGGGTGATTCCCTGAGGGGGGGGACATGTGATATACCTTTAAATTTGCACCTCTCAAGAACTTCCTTCCTATTTAAGGACACAGTCTAGCCTCATTCTGGGCCTGAAAATTGAAGTTGTTCCTTCACAGTTCACTTTGTCTCCTGTGAAATAACTTTGCTCTTAGACTTTACTAGTCTTTCAGGTCTTTATGCTCAATCCTTACTATATGCGCTGCATATTCGGTTGCTACCTTTGCTCCCTACCGGAACCAGCCTGCCAGATTACTACGCTTACCGGAACTTCATACTACAGACGCCGAAGTCGCGCTCACACTGAGCGGTTACCGGAGCTCAATCTACCTGCCTGTCAGCTCCTTTCAGCTCTCTCATACCCACGCTGCCTCAACCGCCCTGGTTATAAGCTAAGTACCGCTATCCACGCACAAATACTTACCTTATGTTGTTTGTATCAAACCTATATTCGATTACCTCTTTTGCTTATTAACCTGTCATCTGGAAAAGTACTTTTGATACGTATTTGGGATATATGAGAGTGTGTTTGGACTGTACATATTTTATTGTCTGCTTGTGTGAGTGCGTGAAAACCTTGCTTATACTTAAAGCAACAACTTTACCCTGGATATTATTGAACTGCCATATGAGTGATTTAAACCATTTATAACTCACATTTTTTCCTGTGGTTCTCCTTGTTGTATCATTATTATAACAGAAACTATCCACATTTCCTTATGTGTTATTGCAAGATATAATTTCATATATATAAATTCAATTACTAAACTAAAGCCTCACCTTATATAACAAGTTGAATAAGTTATTTCTTCTTGCTTATTATAAGAAAAGAGCAACAAAACCTTTATTTTTGTCATAAATTTGTATTCACCATTTAAAGTGATTGTGAATACCACAGACCGACAGAAGGTCAGGTGCCTTGTTAGTCTCCCTCCAAAAGGGGAGATATGTTACAAACTGCTATTTGTGACTGGCCCTTTAAATGGAAGGTTGCCCTGCTTCCCTGGATTTTGGAGAAGCCTATTTGCCAGCCTCCTTCCTCATGACTATGGCCCCTGGAAGATTGTGCCCCTGAGAGTATATTGACTTTTGTTGGGTGTGTGTGGCCCTTTGGGAACCGTCTGGGGACATATTGTGACTTTGGTGAACAATGCCCCCTTTAAGACTATGTCCCCAGACCTGTGAAATGACTTGTCCCTGGCTTTCTCCCACTTGGTTCAGTTTCATTGTGTGCCATTAAGAGTTAAATTTTGTTCAGCTTCAAGAAACCTATTCTAAATACAAGTCTGCTGGGATTAGCTCTAATTAGGTTTAGTGATCAACTTTCCCATTGTCTAATCAGACTAGTATTGATAAGGTGGACTGCATTGTTTTATTGTGTGTAATGTTATCTGCTGAAGTAAATGTTGTGGCCTGTCAAAGGGAGTGTCTCTCTATCTAATATCAAATGTGTGATGGGGGATTTTATGCCTCCCCCTGAGAGTGTCCTGTTTGCATGTAACCTCAATAAAAAGGAGGCTGTGTGCTCCAGCACATCAGACCTATTTTTGACCCTCTAACTTGCAGCTTTGACTCATGTTTGTAGGGGACAGCTTATAATCACTACAGGGATTGCTATGCTCTTCATACTCCCTTAGCTACAGGGATTGCTACAGAAGGAAGAGGTTCACCTACTGGAGCCTGGTCATAGGTCCAGGGCGCAGAGCAGACGGCGAGATACCAGCCCAGCAGCGGTGGTTCATAGAGTCTGCATTACTTATGGTGGCTACGCAGCAGTTATAGAGTGTCCACGGTGCTGCTGCTCCTTTGGTGAGCGCTAGGAGCATCCTTTTCTACGGTCCAACTTCCAGCCAGCCTGGAGGCAACCGTAACAGTTGTCAACCCTAATAAGTCTAGTAAACTTAACAAGTATTATGATGTACCTTCCATGCTGGAATGTTTTCCCATACCAGATCAGGCTACAGAATTTATTGTTAAGGAATGAGAGAAGTCAGAATGGTCCCCAAGGCGGTACCCTTTCTCTTTCTCCTATTTTTAAGAAGATGTTTCCCATTGATGACTCTATTAAGGAGTATTTGCAAATGGGCCCCGAGGTGGAAGGGGCAATTTCCACTGTAGCTTATAGAACTACAATTCCCATAGAGGATAGCTGTTATTTAAAGGACCCTATGGATAGCTGGATTGTCATTCTGGCTCGCAGAGCCTTGTGGTTGAAATCTTGTTCGGCAGATGTGTCATCTAAGTCTAAGTTTTTAGCTATTCCTTAAAAGAGTAAAACCTGTTGTGGTCCAGCTTTGGCTGAGATTATTTCTGATATTTCAAGAGAAAAAGGACATTTTCTCCCTCAGGATAAGAGAAATAAGCCAAAGGGACATCAGAGTAATTTTCGTTACTTTAGAAACTTCAAGTGGAAAACCTTCCTCTCCCTCTACAAGACAGGAACAGTCCAAGCCTTACTTGAGACCCATTCAATCTTGAAATGATTGAAAAGCAATCCAATAAGCCAGCTAATGATCCAAAGTCAGCATGAAGGGTCTGCCCCCTATCTGGGACCAGATCTTGTAGGGGGCAGACTTTTCTTTTTTTGCTCAGGTTTGGGTTCAGGATGTTCAGGATCCATGGGCAATAGACATTGTGTCCCAGGGATACAAACTAGAATTCAAGACCTTTCCCCCCAGGGGCAGATTTCTTCTCTCAAGATTATCTGTTGACCAGATTAAAAGAGAGGCGTTCTTTCATTGTGCTCGGGATCTATCCAAAATGGGGGTGATAGTTCATGTTCCAATTCAGAAGCAGGGTCTAGGATTTTACTCCAATCTGTTTGTGTTTCCCAAGAAAGAGGGAACCTTCAGACTTGGATCTCAAGAGTCTAAATAAAATTTCTCAGAGTACTGTTCTTCAAAATGGAAACTATTAGTTCCATTCTTCCTTTAGTTGTAGATTTACAGTTCCTTTAGAACTGTAGATTTTAAGGATGCTTACCTTCATGTTCCCATCCACAGGGATCATCACAAGTTTCTGATTTTTGCTTTTATCTACAAACATTTCCAATTTGTGGCTCTCCTTTTGGTCTTGCTACAGCTCCCAGAACTTTTTCAAAGGTTCTGGGAGCTCTGTTGGAAGTGCTCTGGTTACAGGGTATTGCAGTGGCGCCTTATCTGGATGACATTCTGGTTCAGGCCCAGTCTATTCATCTAGCAAACTCACAAACAGTGTTGCTCTTATCCTTCCTGTGCTCTCATCGAAGGAAGGTGAATCTGGAAAAGAGTTTCTTAATTCTATCTACAAGGGAAACCATAATAGATTACATTTTGATCAAAGATTTTCTGACAGAAGTCAGAAAATCAAAGATTTTTGATTCTTGTCTGTCTCTTCAATCCTCAGCCATCAGTGGCTCAATGTATGGAGGTAATCAGTCTGATGGTAGCCACCATGGACACTATTCCTTTTGCTCGTTTCCATATCAGACCTCTGCAGTTATGCATGCTCAGACAGTGGAACATGGATTATGCAGATCTTTCTCCGCAAATTCATCTGAATCAGATGACAAGAGATTCTCTTCCTTGGTGGTTGTCTCAGGATCATCTTTCACAGGGAACCTGTTTTCGCAGACCTATCTGGGTGATAGTGACAACGGACGCCAGCCTGATAGGTTGAGAAGCAGTCTGGGGCCTTTTAAGGGCTCAGGGGACATGGACTCGGGAAGAGTATGTTCTCTGAATAAACATTCTAGAGCTAAGAGCAATCTTCACTGCTATTCTGGCCTGGCATCAGTTAGATTATGCCTGGTTTATCAGATTTCAGTAGGACAATATAACTTCAGTGGCTTACATCAATCATCAGAGTGGAACTCAGAGCTTTTTTGGCCATGAAGGAGTTGTCTAAGATTATTCAGTGGGCAGAAACCCACAACTGTTGTCTATCTGTGCTTCACATTCCAGGAGTGGACAATTTGGAAGCAGATTTTTTGAACAGTTAAACCTTTCACCCGGGGGAATGGGAACTACATCCGGATGTGTTCTCCAGCTTGATTCTCAAATGGGGACAGCAGGATCTAGATCTCATGGCATCTCATCAGAATACCAAGCTCCTGAGGTATGGGTTGAGGTCCAGGAACCCTCAAGTGGTTCTGATAGATGCTATGGCAGTTCTTTGGAATTTTAAGTCTTACATACCTATTTCCCCCATTCGCTCTTCTTCCTTGAGTCATTGCTCGGATCAAGCAAGAAAGGGTGTCAGTGATTCTTATTGCTCCAGCGTGGCCTCACAGAATTTGTTATATAGACCTAGTGGAGATGTCATCTCTCCCCCCTTAGAATCTTCCTCTGAGAAAGGACCTTCTACTTTGAGGGCCCTTCCTTCATCCAAATCTAGTTTCTCTGAAACTGACTGCTTGGAGATTGAATGCTTAATTTTATCTAAGCATGGTTTTTGTAGTCGGTCATTGAGACTATGCTTCAGGCTCGCAAACCTGTTACCAGTAAATGTTGCAATAAGATTTGGTGAAAATATCTGTATTGGTGTGAATCCAAAGGCTACACTTGGAGTAGAGTTCGGATTCCTAGAATTTTGTCTTTTCTCGAAGAGGGTTTGGAGAAGGGTTTATTGGCAAGTTCCCTAAAGGGTCAAATATCAGCCTTGTCTATTTTGTTACATAAACGCCTGGCAGATGTACCAGACATGCAATCGTTCTGTCAGGCCTGGGTCAGAATCAGGCCTGTGTTTAAGACGGTTACTCCTCCCTGGAGTCTTAATCTAGTTCTTCAACAGGCTCCATTTGAATCTATGCATTCCTTAGATATTAAGTTGTTATCTTGGAAGGTTTTGTTTCTTGTTGCTATTTCATCTGCTCGTAGCGTTTCAGAGCTCTCGGCATTACAGTATGAGTCTCCTTATCTTATTTTTCATTTGGATAAGGTAGTTTTGCGTACTTAGATAGGGTTTCTCCCTAAAGTGGTTTCAGATCGGAACATTAATCAGGAGATTGTTGTTCCTTCCTTGTGTCCTAACCCTTCTTCTCAGAAGGAACGTCTGCTGAACAATCTGGATGTAGCGACTGAGGTTTTTAGTCAGTCTTCTGATTTGTTTGTTGTTTTCTCTGGGAAACGCAAGGTTCAGAAAGCTACGGCTACTTGTCTTCTTTGTGGCTGAAGAGTATAATTTGCTTGGTCTATGAGACAGCTGGACAGCAGCCTCCTGAGAGAGTTACGGCTCATTCCACAAGGGCTGTTTCCTCTTCATGGGCATTGAAAGATGAAGCTTCTGCTGTGCAGATTTGCAAGGCTGCAACTTGGTCCTCTCTTCACTCTTTTTCAAAATTCTATAAATTTGATACTTTTTGCCTCGGCTGAGGTTTCTTTTGGGAGAAAGGTTCTTCAAGCAGTGGTGCCTTCGGTTTAGGTTCCCTGTCTTGTCCCTCCCGTATCATCTGGGTCCTCTAGCTTGGGTATTGATTCCCAATAGTAATTAGATGATCTGTGGACTCATCACGTCATTAGAAAGAAAACAAAATTTATGCTTACCTGATAAATGTATTTCTTTCTTGACACGATGAGTCCACGGCCCGCCCTGTTTTTTGTTTCTTTTAAGACTGGCTTTTGTCATACTATAAACCTCAGACACCTCTGCACCTTGTTGCTTCTTTTGTCTCCTTTTACAGGTAAGCATAAATTTTGTTTTTAAATATTCTCTGGTTTTATGACACTACACCCCCCCCCCACACACACTTTTTCTTATTTTATGTTGCCCTAATTCTAGTTATACCCAATAGTACAGAAGAACACAGTTGGAATGAAAACCATACAGGAAAAAATTCTATCCACCATCCCTTAAGAAAATAGTTCCCCCTGTGATAAAAAAAATCAGCCAAAATAATATGTATAAAGAAAAAATCCTATGTAAAATCTCTTTAGCAACATTTATACGTTTGAGAAAAAAAATTAAAGTTCATGTATGATTGCTTAAGTGTGGGTATACAAGTAGTAAAATCTTTATTAATAAAGTAGGAATTGTGCATGTAAAATAAAAGTTATAATGATTCACTGAAGATTTATGGCTTTATGATACCACATCACCTGTAATGTGGTGACGTGAAATCATCCCAATCCCATCATGAATGATTTTACAGCCCTTGGTAGCTAGCACGTCATTGGCCACGTGTTATCAGAGTTGGCATTGCACAAGTAGTGGCTTGTGTAATGTTAAATGTAGGCAGCATGTGTTGCCTGTTAGCTATGAGGCCAGGCAGATAGGTTCATGGCAGCGAACCTTGTCTACCCCTTTAATTGCATGTCATCATCCTTGCCCCTGAGTTGTTTTTGTAACTGCCTCTTTTCTGTTCATTAAAAGAGGGACCATCTCCCCTTCTTTTGTCTCTGGTCTCTAACGCTGGTTTTTACCGCCCGCTGGTATTTAGAGTCAGTAATTAAAGGGTCTAATGCTCACTTTGCAGCCGCGACTTTTCTATACCGCAGATACCCCTACGCCAATTGCATATCCTATCTTTTCAATGGGATCTTTCTAACGCCGGTATTTAGAGTCTTGGCTGAAGTGAGCGTTAGAACTCTAACGACAAAACTCCAGCCGCAGAAAAAAAACAGGAGTTAAGAGCTTTCTGGGCTAACGCCGGTTCATAAAGCTCTTAACTACTGTGGTCTAAAGTACACAAACACCCATAAACTACCTATGTACCCCTAAACCGAGGTCCCCCCACATCGCCGTCACTATAATAATTTTTTTTAACTCCTAATCTGCCGACCGCACACCGCCGCCACCTACGTTATACTTATGTACCCCTAATCTGCTGCCCCTAACACCGCCGACCCCTATATTATATTTATTAACCCCTAATCTGCCCCCCTCAACGTCGCCGACACCTACCTACACTTATTAACCCCTAATCTGCCGACCGGACCTCGCCGCTACTATAACAAAGTTATTAACCCCTAATCCGCCTCGCTCCCGCCTCAATAACCCTATAATAAATAGTATTAACCCCTAATCTGCCCTCCCTAACATCACCGACACCTAACTTCAATTATTAACACCTAATCTGCCAACCGGACCTCACCGCTACTCTAATACATGTATTAACCCCTAAAGCTAAGTCTAACCCTAACACTAACACCCCCCTAAAGTAAATATAATTTAAATCTAACAAAATAAATTAACTCTTATTAAATAAATTATTCCTATTTAAAGCTAAATACTTACCTGTAAAATAAATCCTAATATAGCTACAATATAAATTATAATTATATTGTAGCTATTTTAGGATTTATATTTATTTTACAGGCAACTTTGTATTTATTTTAACTAGGTACAATAGCTATTAAATAGTTAATAACTATTTAATAGTTACCTAGTTAAAATAATTACAAAATTACCTGTAAAATAAATCCTAACCTAAGTTACAATTAAACCTAACACTACACTATCAATAAATTAATTAAATAAACTACCTACAATTATCTAAAATTAAACCTTACTCTACACTATCAATAAATTAATTAAAGTGATGGTAAACTCCATTTTATGTAAATAGTTAATTAACATCAATTAATTTAATCAATGTGACACACCAAATATCATCTAATCAAGTATATTTGTAATTACTTACAATCCTTTTATTAGTATGACATTCTTATGCAATCCATCTCCAGCCCCCTGTGATGTCATATTCTTTGCTTGTTTTTTTGTCCAATCACTAAGCCTGTCGTTAGACAGGCTTACTTCTAAGGAACCCGCTATACGCCTGCGCAATATAGCATTCTTCTTACAATATGCTCCTCCAATCAGGAACGTTTAAATTCCGTGACGATTTGCACGTTCATGTTTTTGCACTGCATGCATTGATTGACACTTCAACACGGCACGCCAAAGTAATCATATTTTTTAAATATAATTTATAACTATGCATATTTTATTTATAAATATATGAAATAGTAATAGACTTACTGATTTATAACTATTTTAATAGAAATTGCTCGTTTTCTAAGGGACCGATCGCTCGCTCACTCGTTCTCATCACTGTTTTGC
This sequence comes from Bombina bombina, assembly GCF_027579735.1. Taxonomy (NCBI): domain Eukaryota; kingdom Metazoa; phylum Chordata; class Amphibia; order Anura; family Bombinatoridae; genus Bombina; species Bombina bombina. The sequence goes on along the minus strand of NC_069504.1, from coordinate 998,011,285 downwards.
TTCACATGGCACTAAGTAACCATTGAATCTCATGACTCAGTGTTTACCTGGTACACATCATTTAAACCACTGCGCATGCGGTAATAATATCCATGTTGGGAGCGTGCAATTGCTCTGACGTGCAGAGCGGGTGGGACCGCAATAGACTCACATAGATTTTGTGTAAGGAATCAGAGGGGCGGAGCTAAGCAGCGCTAAAACGGATTGGGAATATGTGTTAATTATACTAAAAGCAAGTATAAACAATTTTTAATTTTAATGCGGTTTGATTACTGTTATATTAAAGATTAGAAATCTGGTATTTACCCACAAGGGAGTTTACCATCACTTTAAATACAATACCTACAAATAAATACAATTAAATAAACTAACTAAAGTACAAAAAATAAAAAAGAACTAAGTTACAAAAAATAAAAAAATATTTACAAACATTAGAAAAATATTACAACAATTTTAAACTAATTACCCCTACTCTAAGCTCCCTAATAAAATAACAAAGCCCCCCAAAATAAAAAAATGCCCTACCCTATTCTAAAATTAAAATAGAAAAGCTCTTTTACCTTACCAGCCCTTAAAAGAGCCTTTTGCGGGGCATGCCCCAAAGAATTCAGCTCTTTTGCCTGGAAAAAAAAACATACAATACTCCCCCAACATTACAACCCACCACCCACATACCCCTAATCTAACCCAAACCCCCCTTAACTAAACCTAACACTAAGCCCCTGAAGATCTTCCTACCTTATCTTCACCACACCGGGTACCACCGATCCTTCCAGGCTCCGATGTCTTGATCCAAGCCCAAGCAGGGGGCTGAAGACGTCCATCCTCCGGCTGAAGTCTTGATCCAAGCGGCGGCTGAAGAAGTCAATCTTCGGGCAGAAGTCTTCATCCTATCCGGGCAGAAGAGGACATCCGGACCAGCCAATATAATGTGAGCTCAATCTGATTGGCTGATTGGATCAGCCAATCGGATTGAACTTGAATCTGATTGGCTGATTCCATCAGCCAATCAGAATTTTCCTACCTTAATTCCGATTGGCTGATAGAATCCTATCAGCCAATCGGAATTCGAGGGATGCCATCTTGGATGACGTCCCTTAAAGGAACCTTCATTCGTCGTCTAGTCGTCGGAAGAAGAGGATGGATCCGCGCCGGAGGTCTTCAAGATGGAGCCGCTCGTCATCGGATGGAAGAACATAGAAGATGCTGCCTGGATGAAGATGTTTGCCGGTCCGGATATCCTCTTCTGCCCGGATAGGATGAAGACTTCTGCCCGAAGATTGACTTCTTCAGCCGCCGCTTGGATCAAGACTTCAGCCGGAGGTTGGACGTCTTCAGCCCCCTGCTTGGGCTTGGATCAAGACATCGGAGCCTGGACGGATCGGTGGTACCCGGTGTGGTGAAGATAATGTAGGAAGATCTTCAGGGTCTTAGTGTTAGGTATATTTAAGGGAGGTTTGGGTTAGATTAGGGGTATGTGGGTGGTGGTGGGTTGTAATGTTGGGGGGGGGGTATTGTATGTTTTTTTTTCCAGGCAAAAGAGCATAATTCTTTGGGGCATGCCCCGCAAATGGCCCTTTTAAGGGCTGGTAAGGTAAAAGAGCTTTTCTATTTTAATTTTAGAATAGGGTAGGGCATTTTTTTATTTTGGGGGGCTTTGTTATTTTATTAGGGGGCTTAGAGTAGGTGTAATTAGTTTAAAATTGTTGTAATATTTTTCTAATGTTTGTAAATATTTTTTTATTTTTTGTAACTTAGTTCTTTTTTATTTTTTGTACTTTAGTTAGTTTATTTAATTGTATTTATTTGTAGGTATTTTATTTAATTAATTTATTGATAGTGTAGTGTTAGGTTTAATTGTAGATAATTGTAGGTATTTTATTTAATTAATTTATTTATTGATAGTGTAGTGTTAGGTTTAATTGTAACTTAGGTTAGGATTTATTTTACAGGTAATTTTGTAATTATTTTAACTAGGTAGCTATTAAATAGTTATTAACTATTTAATAGCTATTGTACCTGGTTAAAATAAATACAACGTTGCCTGTAAAATAAATATTAATCCTAAAATAGCTACAATATAATTATTTGTTATATTGTAGCTATATTAGGGTTTATTTTACAGGTAAGTATTTAGCTTTAAATAGGATTAATTTATTTAATAATAGTTAATTTATTTCATTAGATAAAAATTATATTTAACTTAGGGGGGTGTTAGTGTTAGGGTTAGACTTAGCTTTAGGAGTTAATACATTTATTAGAGTAGCGGTGAGGTCCGGTCGGCAGATTAGGGTTTAATAATTGAAGTTAGGTGTCGGCGATGTTAGGGAGGACAGATTAGGGGTTAATACTATTTATTATAGGGTTATTGAGGTGGGAGTGAGGCAGATTAGGGGTTAATAACTTTATTATAGTAGCGGTGAGGTCCGGTCGGCAGATTATGGGTTAATTATTGTAGGTAGCTGGCGGCGACGTTGTGGGGGGCAGATTAGGGGTTAATAAATATAATATAGGGGTCGGCAGTGTTAGGGGCAGCAGATTAAGGGTAAATAGGTATAATGTAGGTTGCGGCGGTGTACGGAGCGGCAGATTTGGGGTTAAAAAAAATATGCAGGGGTCAGTGATAGCGGGGGCAGCAGATTAGGGGTTAATAAGTGTAAGGATAGGGATGTTTAGACTCAGGGTACATGTTAGGGTGTTAGGTGCAGACTTAGGAAGAGTTTCCCCTTAGGAAACAATGGGGCTGCGTTAAGAGCTGAACCCTGCTTTTTTGCAGGTGTTAGTTTTTTTTCAGCTCAAACTGCCCCATTGTTTCCTATGGGGGAATCGTGCACGAGCACGTTTTTGAAGCTGACCGCGTCCGTAAGCACCGCTGGTATTTAGAGTTGCAGTGTCGGTAAATTATGCTCTACGTTCCCTTTTTGGAGCCTAACGCAGCCATTCTGTGAACTCTAAATACCAGCGGTATTTAAAAGGTGCGGCCAAAAAAAAGCATGCGTAGCTAACTCACCCCTTCTAACGCAAAACTCCAAATCTAGGCCAATGAATTTAATATGATTGCATTTTGCAGCAAACTGTAGTATGAAATATACCAAAATGGGCCTAGATCAATACCTTGGGTTGTCTACTAAAAAATATATATACCACTCAAATTAATCTCCATTATGTTAATTACATGTGTTTGATAGATTAAAAGCCACTAATTTTATGTATTCCACAGTAGTTTCTGATAACATTTAAATCTTTTTTTTATTGAAGTCTGTGGTATACTGTTACTTTAAGAAAAGACACTCTGGAGCTGGGAGGGAACTTTATGATCAGCAGCCATCTTCTTTATGCTAGTTTTCTCTGTTAGTTCAGTTAGTGTTGTTGCTTACCTCTGAGTTGAATAAAGACCTGCTCTGTGTACCTACTATCAAGTAGTGCTTATTCCTACTGCTAAATACCCACACAAGAAACATGACAAAGTCATCCTTCATTTATTATTATTAGTCACAATTGGAAAGCAACAAATCTTCTAAAAAACGAGAAGAAAAGTAAAGGGCACTATACTATGGTAAATTATCAAATAATTGGTAATGGAAAGTAAAAGAATAAGGCAAATGTGCAAAAAGAGATAAAATAAAATAAAAATAAGATTAGCAGTAGAGTAAAACAAATGAATAATAGTAATAAGGTTGCTATATAAGTCCACAAGTCTGCTCTTCTTCTAGCGGACTGGGCTTGCTGAGGTTGATCTATAAATGAAACAAAGAAGAGTTTAATAAAATAAAATACACTTTTCAGTGTATTTTATTTATTTAAACACTTCTTAGTATTATTTGCCTTGCACTACTTTTATTACACTTTTTAGTTTATTTTTTATTTGATTTATTTGTAACTCTTTGTATTTGGAGTTAACAACTTTTTTCACCATAATCAGCAAATACCCTGAGAGACTTAATAGGACTATAATATCCAGCTTGCTTTGTTTGCACTATCTCACAGTGCAATCCTACCTGTGAGTACCAAATTGGTGAGATATTTTGATATTTGTCTTTTCTGCACATTTGAGTGCCTTTTCTTCTTTTTATCTTTGAAAAGGATAAGATCTACATCCCCCCACTTGTTGTATATCCTGGGAGACCACTCTAACAAAAGTCAGCTGGAGACAAAAGCTCAGCCTGCTTTGATTGCACTACACAAAAGAAGAATCTCTTTGTGAGTATCCATTTGGTAATTTATTATTTCCTTGAAAACCAAGATTTCTGCAACATGAGGCACTCTTCTTTGTTTGATTTATTAGTCACAATTAGAAGTTATTTTATCAGCCTAAAAAGAATTAATCAGGTTATGAATCCTTGTTTTTTTCTTAGTCTCTGTAGAAATAGTAATTACATTATAATAAGAATCCTCTGCTTTTCTCCCCTTCCTTAAAGGGACAGTCTAGGCCAAAAAAAACTTTCATGATTCAGATAGAGCATGTCATTTTAAACAATTTTCCAATTTTATCACCAATTTTGCTTTGTTCTTTTGGTATTCTTAGTTGAAAGCTTAACCTAGGAGGTTCATATGCTAATTTCTTAGACCTTGAAGCCCACCACTTTTCAGATTGCATTTTAACAGTTTTTCACCACTAGAGGGTGTTAGTTCACGTATTTCATATAGATAACACTGTGCTCGTGCACGTGAAGTTATCTGGGAGCAGGCACTGATTGGCTAGACTGCAAGTCTGTCAAAATAACTGAAAAAGGGGCAGTTTGCAGAGGCTTAGATAAAAGATAATCACAGAGGTTAAAAGTATATTCATATAACTGCAAAACTGGGGAATGGGTAATAAAGGGATTATCTATCTTTTAAAACAATAAAAATTATGGTGTAGATTGTCCCTTTAAATAATGTGTTACATATTTATTATGTTTCAAAAATATGACACAAAGGTCTAGATTACAAGTGGAGCGGTATTTTGCGTTTCCGCTATAGTGAAAACTCTGCTAGGATTTTAATTTTTGCGCTAGTCGTGTTGCGCTGGTATAACAAGTTGAAAAAAAAACTTATTTTGCACTAGTGGTAACCCGACTAGCTCAAAAATAGGAACTTACAATATCACGCCCTAGTTCCAACTCAACAAGTAGAATTTAGTAGTTTTCTCATAGATTCTGCATCTGGCCTTCTCCTACTCCCACAAGACAAGATAGACAAAATCAAACAAGAGATCCTTGAAGCCCTTTCGGCTCATATGGTTTCGATCTGTCAACTTTCCAGAGTAATAGGTATTTTGTCATTGTTGATTCAGGCAATTTTTGCAACCCTGCTTCACTTTTAGGCCATGCAATGCCTCAAGATTTGTTCCTTTGGGAATACAGATCTTGCCAACAGATGATATTCCTGACCTACGAAGTCCTTGCGGAGATGTCTTGGTGACTCCTTCATATGGAGTTTTGGAACAGCAGGGCCATTTTTTCCTCTACTCAAGGCTGATTTGAATAGCCAATATAATCTCAGTATCTCTCATCCTATTGGCTGATTTGAACAGCCAATAGGATTTCAGTAGCTCTCATCCTATTGGCTGATTTGAATTTCAAAAATCAAATCAGCCAATAGGAATGCAAGGGACGCCATTTTAAAACGGCTCCCTTGCATTGAAGATTCAGTGTATGGTGGCGACCGAATGAAGAGGACTTCCTGCACTGCTTGTCTTTAAGGATGGACCCGCTCCGCGTCGCCGTAATGAAGATAGAAGATGCGGCCTGGATGAAGATAGAAGATGTTGCCTGGATGGATGAAGACCTCGCTACCTGGATGTCTGGACTTCAAAAACTGTAAGTGGATCGTCCGGGGTTAGTGTTAGGTTTTTTTAAACTTTTTTGGGGTGTTTTTGTTTTTTAGATTAGGTTTTGGGCATTCTTAAAAGAGCTAAATGCCCTTCTCAGGGCAATGAAAAAGAGCTGAATGCCCTTTTAAGGGCAATGCCCATACAAATGCACTTTTCAGGACAATGGTTAGCTTAGGTTTTTGTTAGAGTTAGGATTTTTATTTTGGGCGGTTGGTTGAGTGGTGGGTTTTACTGTTGGGGGGTCTTTGTATTTTTGTTACAGCGAAAAAAAGCTGATTTCTTTAGGGCAATGCCCTAAAAAAGGCCCTTTTAAGGCCTATTGGTAGTTTATTGTAGGCTAGGGTTTTTTATTTGGGTGGTGGCTTTTTTATAGGGCTATTAGAGTAGGTGTAATTGTTTTTATTTTGGATAATTTCGTTTGTTATTTTTCGTAATTTAGTGTTTGCTATTTTTTCTAATTTAGTGTTAATTATTGTTTGTAATCTAGTATTTATTATTTTTTGTAATAGTAGATTTAATTTTTTTTAGTAGTGTTAGGATTTTTTAATGTGTAATTTAGTTTATTTAATTTGTAGATATTTTAATTTTGGTATAATAGTAATGTTAGTTTAATATATAGTTTAAATTTAGCTTTTTTTAAATTTCACATGTATTTATTTATTTTAAGATAGGGATATTGTAATTTTAATTTAAAGTTAGGGGGTTGTCAGGTTAAGGGGTTAATAGTTTAATTTAGTTTTTCTGGCGGTTTAGGGGATAATAGGTTTATTTAGTGTTGGTTATGTGGGAGACCAGAGGTTTAGGGGTTATTAACTTTATTTAGTGGCGGCGATGTCGGGGTGTGGCGGAATAGGGGTTAATATCTTTATTATAGTGTGGGCGATGTTGGGGTGCAGGGGAATACGGGTTAATAACTTTATTATAGTGGCAGCAATGTTGGGGAGCGGCGGAATAGGGGTTAATAAATTTTATTAGTGGCTGCGATGTCGAGAGCGGCAGATTAGAGGTTAATACATTTAATATAGTGTTTGCGATGCGGGAGGGCGGCGGAATAGGGGTTAATAGGTTGTTTATGGGTGTTAATGTACTTTGTAACAGTTTAGTTATGAGTTTTGCGTAACAGTTTTGTGACGCAAAACTCATACCTACTGGTCTCAGATTGCGGATGGATCGTGTCGGTATAGGCTGTAACGCAAGCATTTTAGCCTCACAGCACAATTTGTAATGGCAGCGCTATAGAAATCTCACGCAAAAAAAATCATTTTTTTTTAGTGCGGGACTGACGTTGTGTTACAGGCTAAAATGCTTGCAGTATAGCTCTACCGATAAGATTAGTAATGGATGCGTTTCAGTTTTTATGCTGAAATGGTCATTTTTTTCAGTGTTAAAACCGGAAAGCAAAACTCATAATCTACCTGAAAATTATTTATTTTTCTGTTTTTTTCTTTGCTGCTGTTTTGAATCTGTTGATGCAAAATATTCGCCTCCTGTCTTAAAAATATCTAAATTATTTAGGTACCAAGGTTGTAATAATGCAAAATAGTATACCCCTTTTTTCACATGGGCACATTTAAGTCACTGATATACAGTATGCATGTTTGTCTGGTAAATGAATGAATAATGTGCTATTATGTGATTACAAAATTGCTGATTGCTTCAGTACCTATTAAATTAATTAGGGCTTTATGAGAATAAGGAATTAACTGAAGGTCAAATAAATGTCAGTTAAATATAATAGGTAACAGAACAATACAGCTTATTCCCATAATATACTAAGAAGTAATATTCATGTATCATTATTTTTAATAATGTATTGTATATTTTTTTATCATGCATATAACTTAACTATGCACCATAAAATTGAAGTGGGGGAGGAGTGGTTATCATACCATTAATGATCAGCTGTAAATAAATAAAATAGGCTTAAAAACTCCATGCAAAGGGGGCAACTTATATATTCTCACATAATGTGTAATTGTCATTACAGGCACTTGTCTAGCAGAGTGATTTATGTAACGCTTCAGTAAGGCATGCTGTAGCAGGTACACAAATGTATGTCTAAATATGTATGTGCGCACAAACACACACACACCCACATATGTATGTATATATATATATATATATATATATATATAAACACATGCACACATATGTATGTGTATATATATATATATATTTTTATATATATATATGTAAGCAATGGAATGCACTCACTAGTCTTTTTAACAAACGTGAAGTTTAATGTAACGTTTCGGGGACCGTAGCCCCTTCCTCAGACATCTGAGGAAGGGGATACGGTCCCCGAAACGTTACATTAAACTTCACGTTTGTTAAAAAGACCAGTGAGTGCATTCCATTGCTTACATATATTACTTTACTGTCTGCACCCTGGCAGTTGTAGTCGAAGTGAGAGTGCATTTGCTATCATCTATATATATATACACACACACACACACACATATGTATGTATATATATATATATATATATATATATATATATATATATATACACACACACACACACACATATGTATGTGTATATATATATATATATACATATATATATACACTTCACTGTCAAATAACTTGAATCATAAAATATCATTTTTTATTCATTGTATTATGTATTAATATTTTTTTAATAATTGAAATTCCTATATTCTTTACTTAGAAAATGTTTTCTTATATATATATATATATATATATATATATATATATATATATATATATACACACAGATATATAAGTATAGATACAGATTTTACAAAAATAATTGATATACAGTATATATTGAAATACCTTTTTAAAAATAAAAAGAACATTTTCTTTTAATGAAAAACATACTGTAGGAATGTGAAGTACTCTTAACGTACCTTGGGCTTTAGTGCAGTTAATATAGCGCAGTGTCGGTTTAGCGTGTGAGCAATAAATAATAAGGTTTTTTTGTAGCGTGCCCGATTGAAGTCTGCTCAGAGATGGAGTTAGCGCAGTAACGGTATCCGAAGTCCTGAAATTTGCGCAGGAGTCTTTTGCTAAGGTTTTACTTTCAACTTGTTACCAATGCTAATCCCGCCACACTTTTATTTTGACTTGAGTGCAGTAAGAGTTTAAGTGCAAAAAATAAATAAATCTGGATCTGTGTGTCTTATATTATATTACATTGGAGATTTGTTTTTTAACAAAAATATTTAATTATGAATTAATTAACAAAAATAGTAATGACTCAAATAACAATCATATATAGATGGACCTTTAACAAAAGTCTGCCATATCTATCACTCATTTAACCTGATGCAAATAGAAATTTGAATTTATATATCCAAAATATCTCTATTTGTCTAAGTCTATCCAGCCTGCTAACTAACTCCACTAATCTTAAAAATTCTCTCCAAAGGGGTTATTTTAAACTTACATTTGGAACTATCATGGTAATGTAAATAGTGTCTTGAAACACTATGGGCTAGATTACGAGTGGAGCATTAGTTTGAGCACCAGGGGGTCGATCCGATAAAAATCGTCACCCGCAAAAGCCAGCGACGCCAATATTTGTGCTGGTTTGGTATCCTATATACGGCGTAACCTAGAAGTTACGCCCGTATATTTCTGCCGTCGCCCGTAGTTTTTTGGGCCATAGGCAGGTATACCAAACCAGCGAAGTTTGGTATCCAATATGCAGCGTAAGGACTTACGTGGCAAAAAACAGAGAAATCTTACTCCATTTTCACCTCGCCACAAAAAGCAGCCGTAAGAAGCCTTACGCTGACTATTGGAGCCCCGTAACTCCCTAAACTAGCTAAAAAATAAACCTAACACCTAACGCATGAGCAATGTCTATCTACCTGTCAACCGCGATCCCCCGCCGCAATCCCTAATAAAGTTATTAACCCCTAAACCGCCGCTCACGGACCCCGCTGCCATCTATATAAACTAACCCCCTACTGTGAGCCCCTAAAACCGCCGCCACCTACCTGATCTATCGCCTAATGTGAACCCCTAAAACCGCCGCCATCTACCGTATCTATCCCCTAATGTGAACACCTTACACCGCTGCCATCTACCTTATCTATCCCCTAATCTAAACCCTTACACCGCCGCCACCTATATAAAAATTATTAACCCCTAATCTAATCCCCCTATACCGCCGCCAGCTATATTAATAGTATTAACCCCTAATGTAAGCCCCTTACACCGCAGCCATCTCTATTAAAATTATTAACCCCTAATTTAATCTACCTACCCCGCCGCCAGCTATATTATCTATATTAACCCTAAGTATATTATAGTTAATATAGTTATTACATTATATATATTAACTATATTAACCCTAAGTATATTATAGTTAATATAGTTATTACATTATATATATTAACTATATTAACCCTAATTATATTAGGGTTAATATAGTTACTATAGTATTTATATTAACTATATTAACTCTATCTAACCCTAACACCCCTAACTAAATTCTTATTAAATTAATCTAATTCATATTATAAACTAAAATATTCCTATTTAAATCTAAATACTTACCTATAAAATAAACCCTAAGATAGCTACAATATAATTAATAATTACATTGTAGCTATGTTAGGGTTTATATTTATTTTACAGGTAAATTGTTAATTATTTTAACTAGGTATAATAGCTATTAAATAGTTATTAACTATTTAATATCTACCTAGTTAAAATAATTACCCAATTACCTGTAAAATAAATCCTAACCTAAGTTACAAATACACCTACACTATCAATAAATTAAATAAACTACAAATATCTATCTAAAAATACAATTAAATAAACTAAACTAAATTACAAAAAACAAACAAACACTAAATTACAAAAAATAAAAAAAAGATTACAAGATTTTTAAGCTAATTACACCTATTCTAAGCACCCTAATAAAATAATAAAGCCCCCCAAAATAAAAAAAATTCCCTGCCCTATTCTAAATTAAAAAAAATTCAAAGCTCTTTACCTTACCAGCCCTTAAAAGGGCCTTTTGTGGGGCATGCCCCAAAGAATTCAGCTCTTTTGCATTTCAATAAATATACAATACCCCCCCCCCCCACATTACAACCCACCACCCACATACCCCTATTCTAAACCCACCCAAACCCCCCTTAAAAAAGCCTAACACTACCCCCCTGAAGATCTCCCTACCTTGTCTTCACCACACCGGGCCGAACTCCTCATCCGATCCGGGCAACGTCTTCCTCCAAGCGGCAGCAAAGTCTTCTTCCTTCCGGCAGCATCTTCCATGAAGCGGCATCTTCAATCTTCTTTCTTCGCTCCGCCACCGCAGAGCATCCATCCCGGCCGACGACTGAACGACGAATGAGGTACCTTTAAATGACGTCATCCAAGATGGCGTCCGCCGAATTCCGATTGGCTGATAGGATTCTATCAACAAATCGGAATTAAGGTAGAAAAATCTGATTGGCTGATTGAATCAGCCAATCAGATTCAAGTTCAATCCGATTGGCTGAACCAATCAGCCAATCGGATTAAACTTAAATCTGATTGGCTGATTCAATCAGCCAATCAGATTTTTCTACCTTAATTCCGATTGGCTGATAGAATCCTATCAGCCAATCGGAATTCGGCGGACGCCATCTTGGATGACGTCATTTAAAGGTACCTCATTCGTCGTTCAGTCGTCGGCCGGGATGGATGCTCCGCGGTGGCGGAGCGAAGAAAGAAGATTGAAGATGCCGCTTCATGGAAGATGCTGCCGGAAGGAAGAAGACTTTGCTGCCGCTTGGAGGAAGACGTCGCCGGGATGAAGAATTCTTCTTTGCCGCTTGGAGGAACACGTCGCCGGGATGAAGAATTCTTCTTTGCCGCATGGAGGATGACATCGCCCGGATCGGATGAGGAGTTCGGCCCGGTGTGGTGAAGACAAGGTAGGGAGATCTTCAGGGGGGTAGTGTTAGGCTTTTTAAGGGGGGTTTGGGTGGGTTTAGAATAGGGGTATGTGGGTTGTAATGTGGGGGGGGGTATTGTATATTTATTGAAATGCAAAAGAGCTGAATTCTTTGGGGTATGCCCCACAAAAGGCCCTTTTAAGGGCTGGTAAGGTAAAGAGCTTTGAACTTTTTTTAATTTAGAATAGGGCAGGGAATTTTTTTTATTTTGGGGGGCTTTATTATTTTATTAGGGGGCTTAGAATAGGTGTAATTAGCTTAAAAATCTTGTAATCTTTTTTTTATTTTTTGTAATTTAGTGTTTGTTTTTTTTGTAATTTAGTTTAGTTTATTTAATTGTATTTTTAGATAGATATTTGTAGTTTATTTAATTTATTGATAGTGTAGGTGTATTTGTAACTTAGGTTAGGATTTATTTTACAGGTAATTGTGTAATTATTTTAACTAGGTAGATATTAAATAGTTAATAACTATTTAATAGCTATTATACCTAGTTAAAATAATTAACAATGTACCTGTAAAATAAATATAAACCCTAACATAGCTACAATGTAATTATTAATTATATTGTAGCTATCTTAGGGTTTATTTTATAGGTAAGTATTTAGATTTAAAAAGGAATATTTTAGTTTATAATATGAATTAGATTAATTTAATAAGAATTTTGTTAGGGGTGTTAGGGTTAGATAGAGTTAATATAGTTAATATAAATACTATAGTAACAATATTAACTATATTAACCCTAATATAATTAGGGTTAATATAGTTAATATATATAATGTAATAACTATATTAACTATAATATACTTAGGGTTACTTTAGATAATATAGCTTGTGGCGGGGTAGGTAGATTAAATTAGGGGTTAATCATTTTAATATAGATGGTGGCGGGGTAGGGGGATTAAATTAGGGGTTAATCATTTTAAAATAGATGGCGGCGGTGTTAGGGGCTCACTTTAGGGGGTTATAGATTTAATATAGCTGGCGGCGGGGTACGGGAGCGGCGGTTTAGTGGTTAATAACTTTATTAGGTTGCGGTGGGCTACGGGAGCGGCGGTTTAGGGGTTAATAACTTTATTAGGTTGCGGCGGGCTACAGGAGCGGCGGTTTAGGGGTTAATAACTTTTTTTATTGTTAGGCTAGTGAGGGGGTATAGCGTATAGAGGGTTAGACGTGTCGGGCTATGTTTAGGAGGCGTGTTAGACAGTGCGGGTGATTTAGACTTTAGTCAGGTTTTGTAGGCGCCGGCAGTTTCTAACGTGGCGCAAGTCACTGGCGACTCCAAAAATCTGTACTTACGCAGATTTCTGGACATCGCTACTTTGTCAGACTTGCGCCACTTTAGCAACTGACGGCGCTGCATATTGGATAGCTCGAGTTGAGAGCTGAAACTGCGGGCGACGCGGGTTCCCTCGCTTGCGCCTCAAACTACGCCGTTTATCGGATCGTGCCCCTACTTGCACAATAACTCCGCTAGAAGTAAGCTTTTTGTGCACTTTGGTAACGGTGCATATTAAAAGTTCAAAGTAAAACGTTTTCGCCCTCACCTGATGCGCACAAAAAGCCGAACTTTGAATATCACGTCCGTGTTAATGTATTTACCCATTCGGGCCGATTTATCAACTTAAGGCGGACATCATTCACTGTAGCGAATTATGTCCGCCCGACATCGATAAATGCTGACAGCATATGCTGTCGGCATTTGTCATTGCTCAAGCATTTCTTGTGAAATGCTTTTGCAATGCTGTCTGCACATTTGCGGCCAATCATCTGTTAGCAGGTGGTGTCGATCATCCCGATTGTATCTGATCGGATGATTGCAGTCTGCCACTTCTTAACTTTTTTTCTGGCGAGCCGGTAATATCGGATGTAGATTGCAGCATCCGCTGCTTTATAAATCTACCCCATAGACTCCAACAAGTCACGCAAATACGATCCAAGTGCACAAACCCAACATGAAATGTAATGTCATATATACACATATAAATACATAAATATATCTATACTGATACATATATAACTATATATTTTTAAATATCTTTGAGCCCTTATAACTTTTTATTGCAATATTTTTTTTTAATAATTTGTAATAGATAGTGTTATTATGGGGGATATTTATCAAGCCGTCAACCTCAAATACGCCGTAATTCCGCAGCCTAATTGTTGCGAGCTTGATCAAACCTAGTTATCAAATCCTACAGACCGGCAAAAGTTGAAATGTGTGACGTAACATACGATCCGCCGGTCTCATTCCGACGCAGATCAATACTTACGTCATTAAAGATGTTCTGAATACACATTCGGCTCTGACACTTTTTCCCATTTATCAATATTCTAACAGGTACGCTTGCGGCTATTCCGGCCCAGCGTACCTGGTTTTCAATCTGCTACCCTGGAGGCCGCAGATGCCATAGAAATCAATGAGAGTCTGAAAGCAGCGAAAGCTTATGTTCGATGCTGCCAGATATCCCATTGATTTCTATCCTTGAAAACAAGTTGCATTTACACCTAACATCCTAACATAAGCCCCGAGTCTAAACACCCCTAATCTGCCGCCCCGACATCGCCACAACCTACATAATATTATTAACCCCTATCCCGCTGCTCCTGGACCCCACCACCACTAAATAAACATATTAACCCCTATTCCACCGCTCCCGGACCCCGCCGCCACTACACGTAGTAACCCCTAAACCTCTGGCCTCCCACATCACTACCACTAACTAAACCTATTAACCTCTAATCCGCCAGCCCACACATTACTAAATTAAGCTATTAACCTCTAAATTCAACAACCCCCTAACTTTAAATTAAAATTACAAAATCCCTATCTTCAAATAAAACTTACCTGTAGAATTAAAATAAACTATTTTAAAACTATTAATTGACCTACCCTAACTATTATACTACAATTAAATTAAACTAGCAATTAAATAAACTAAATTACATATTAAAAAACCTAACCCTACTAAAATTATTTTAATCTACTATTAAAACTTATTACAAATGACTAAATTATCACAAAAAAAAAAAATGCTAAGTTACAAAAAATAAAAAACACTAAATTACAGGGAAAAAAAACACATTATCAAAAATAAAAAAGAATTACACCTAATCTAATAGCCCTATCAAAATAAAAAAGTCCCCCCAAAATAAAAAACCCTAGCCTACAATAAACTACCAATGGCTCTTAAAAGGGCCTTTTGTGGGGCATTGCCCCAAAGAAATCAGCTCTTTTACCTGTAAAAAAAATCAAACACCCACCAACTGTAAAACCCACCACCCAACCAACCAACCCCCCCAAATAAAAATCCTATCTAAAATAACCTAAGCTCCCCATTGCCCTGAAAATTGCATTTGTATGGGCATTGCCCTTTAAATGGGCATTTACCTGCCCAGACCCTAATCTAAAAATAAAACCCACCCAAAAAAACCTTAAATAAACCTAACACTAACCCCCGACGATCCACTTACAGTTATTGAAGTCCTGCTTGAAGAATCCATCCAGCCGACAAGAAGTCTTCATCCAGGCAGCCTCTTCGATCTTCATCCAGCCGACGAAGTACTTATCCAGGCGGCAAGAAGTCTTCATCCGGGCAGCCTCCTCCATCTTCATCCAGCTGGAGAAGTCTTCATCCAGATGGCATCTTCTTTCTTCATCCATCCGGCACGGAGCGGGTCCATCCTGAAGACATCCAGCATGCAGCATTCTCTTCAATACGGTCTCCACCATGTCATCCAAGATGGCGTCTCTTGCATTCCTATTGACTGATTTCAATCAGCTGATAGGATTAGAGCTTCTAAAATCATATTTGCTGTTCCAATCAGCCAATAGGATTTGAGCAGCTCTCATCCTAATGGTGTTTGGAGCTGAATATATCTGTTCTTGATGTAAGGCTTAATTATTACATGTGGAAGACTGGGTGTATGTGCAGGATTCTGGGTAAGGCCACTTTGTAGGCAACAGTCTTTTAAGGATCTTGTAGGTGCATATAAACCTAGGCCTTTATTTGTGACTGGCGTGACGTAGACGTATATGTCGAGTAGAGACCCAAGCACGTTCACCTACCAAAAAGGCACAAACAGAAGCTCTATGATGATCAGCAAACCTCTTGTATCCGGAGACAACTGAATGTAACGGAGAGCGAATACGTTTCCAATGAGTAGTGAGGTTAGTAATGTGTCGGTTTGCAGCAGGAACCCCTGTAGACTGAGCAGAAAGAGGAAAGACATGAGATTGCCAATGAGTGTTCTTTGCTTTTTAGCTAGAGGCAACAACAGACCAGTTGGTATGGAGAGAATGAACAAAAGTTCTGAGATAGACTTCGAGATCTTGATTCACTCTCTCAGTCAGCCCAATAGTCTGAGGATGGAAGCCGGATGACAAGGAAACGGTGGTTTCAATCAACTTGCAAAAGGCTCTCCAAAAGGTAGAGATGAATTGTGGACCTCTGTCAGAAACAATATTCACGGGAATGCCATGAAGTCGTACCACATATAACAGAAAAAGAGATAACTCTTGGTCAGATGGCAGTTTCTTTAAGGGTACAAAATGAGCCAGTCTGGAAAATCGATCTATCATAACCCAGATAACCGTATGATGATCAGAAGGAGGGAGGTCCACATTGAAATCTATTGTTTTGTGTGTCCAAGGTTGTTTGGGAATGGACAATGGTTGGAGTAAGCCAGGAGGCAAGGATCGGGGAGTCTTATTGGCAGCACAGGTTGTGCAGGCTTTCAGATTATCATGAGCGTTGGTCTTCATGGTAGGCCACCATAAATGCTTGGAAAGAAGCTTAAAAATTATTGTTAAACTAGGATGTCCTGAAAGTTTACTATCATGAGTCCAGGATAGCACAGGGGTGCGTTTGTTCAGAGGTATAAAGAAGATATCGGGAGCCGCAGGGGCTTCAGGGGGCTTTCTAGACTGGGCAGTTTGCAGTCTTTGAAGAAGAGAAGTGCTAAGTTGAGCAACAACACAGGAGGGGGATATAATGTGTTCAATAGAAGCTTCAGAGGAATCACTAAAGTGAGGAAATTGACGGGAAAGGGTTCAGCCTTTTTATTCTTGGTCCCAGGAAGATAAAAGACCACAAAATTAAAACGGAGAAAAGGACAAGGCCCACCTGGCCTATCGAGGATTGAGTCTATGAGCAGTCTCAAGGTATGTCAGATTCTTGTGGTCAGTGAGAATCTGAATGGGATTGGCGGTACCCTCTAGCCAATTACACCATTCAGTCAGAGCCATCTTAATGGCTAAGAGTTCATGATTACCCATGTCATAGTTCTTCTCTGCAGGAGTAAAGGGCATGGAGAAAAAGGCTAGAGGGTGCAACTTGGAGGATAAAGGATCCCTTTGGGTTAGGACTGCTCCAGCTCCAATCTCTGAGGCATCAACCGCTAAAGTGAACTGCAGGTTAGGATGGCAGAATAAAAGGCCTTTTTCAGGTGAGAGAATGCATTCAGGACTTCGGGAGGCCAGTTTTTGCAGTCTCTGTTCCGTTTAGTTAACTCAGTGAGGGGAGCAACTATTTGGGAGAAGTTTTTTTGATAAACTTGCGGTAATAATTAGAGAACCCCAAGAATTCCAGGACTGTGGTGAGCTTAGAAGGATCCATGGCAAAACCCTCCTTTAAGATAACATAGCCAAGGAACTGGATCTGAACTTGGTCAAATTCAGATTACCTGTCTAACATATTCATAATGCTCCTCAAGGGTGGAGGAGAAAATAAGGATGTCTTCCTGATAGAAGATGACAGTTCGATTGAGGAGGTCACGGAAGACATCATTGACAAATGCCTGGAAGACAGCAGGGGCATTATACAGCCCAAAAGGCATTACAAGGTATTTGTAATGCCCTGATCTTGTGTTGAAGGCAGTCTTTCATTCATGCCCTGAGAATTTTATGAACAAGATTGTATGCCCCATGTAGATCCAACTTAGTGAAATAGCGAGCATAAAGTTCAGTGATTAACGGAATAGGATAGCGATTCTTGATAGTGACGTTGTTAGGGCTCTGTAGTCGATACAGGGTCTGAGCCCACCATCCTTCTTACTGACAAAAAAGAAGCCAGCCCGGCAGGAGAAGAGGAAGGGCAAATAAAATCTTTAGCTAGGTTCTCTTGAATATACTCCTCCATGTCCTTGGTTTCAGCTTTGGAGAGTGGATAAGTCCTCCCTTTAGGAAGTGGGGCACCAGGAAAGAGGTCAATCTTGCAGTTGTAAGGACAGTGGGGTGGCAGCACATCAGCTGATTTCTTTTCAAACACGTCAGTAAAATCTGTGTAAATTGAGGGAAGGCTTGAAGGGGTCTATAGGCTGGCAATGGGAATTTGGTGCAATGGAGTAACTTTAGCCAGACAGGAGTGAAAGCAGGATGTACCCCAGGAGGCCAACTGTCCCTCAGTCCAGTCGAACTGTAGATTGTGTATACGGAGCCAAGGAAGACCAAGGATTACTGATTGTGCAGGAGAATGAATGACATTGAACTGCAACTGTTCGGTATGAAGGACACCCACAGTCATGGTTAGGGGTGCCGATTCTAAATTGATTAAACCTGATCCAAGGGGAGTTCCATACAGAGCAATTGTTTTAAGACAGTTTTTTTTCTGCAGAAGAGGCAACCCTGCCTGAATCATGAAACAGTGATCCAGAAATTCCAGCTGCCCCTGAATCAATAAAGGCGTGAGTGTGGACAGAATTCTGAAGAAAGGAGAGGGTAACAGGTACCAGGATTCGAGAAGATTGAGGGGATTTAGTAGTGACCAGGCTTAGAGGTACCCCAGTTTTATCCTCTAAGCATTGGCTTTTCCCATCAGGATATCACAGTTCTTTAGCTTGTGTGAGTAAGAACCACAGTAGTAACACAGTCTCAATCTCCTTCTCTGTCTTTCAGATTCTGTTGGTTTGAGGGAGGAGAGATCCATGGGTTTCTCTACTGAGGTAACTGGAGGTGCTGAAGGGGTAGAGGAAGGTCTAGGGACCGGAAGAGTAGGAGGACGAGAATCCAGACTAATACAAAGGGCTATAAATTCATCCAGGAAAGTAGGGACATCACAATAGATAATCTTGTCCTTGATGCATTCATGCAAACCTCTTCTAAGGGCCACCTTGAGAGCATTGCCATCCCAACTGGTCTCCAGTGCCAAAGTGCCAAACTCTATGGCGTATTGTGCAACAGTTCTATTACCCTGGCGGAGATCCAAGAGATAGTACTCTGAAGCAGCAGTACAGCCGGAGGTCCTAAAGACAGAAGATAATGCAGAAGTGAAGGCATCAGCATCATTCAGGAGTTGAGCGCTCTGTTCCAAAAGAGGAGAGACCCAGGCTAGGGCCTTGTCTTTCAGTAAGGAAATGATAAAAGTGACCTTTGACTGATGAGACTGGAAGGTGTGGGGGTCATTGCAAAAGTGCAGCCTGCACTGGTTGAGGAAACCCCTACAGTCGGTAGTAACATCATACTGGTCAGGTAATTATATCCGGGGTATACTTCCAGAAGCAGACGAAGGAGCTGCGGCACTAGCAGCAGGTACTGGCTGTGTGACAACAGGAGCAGCATTCTTTTCTGCAACCAGTGAGGAGATCAAAGCAGTTATAGCCTGTAGTTTTGAATCCACACTCTGCAAATGTGTGGCGTTTGTTTCCAGCATCAGACCCTGATGAGTAACTGCATTTGCTATCTAGTTAGGTCCATGGCTCAATTATACTGTAATGCTCGTATATTCCACTATCAGACCAAACTTGGCCAGTAGCCTTCTTATACTGGCGTCAAGTGGAATGATAGGAAATATCCCAGAGCAGAGAGAGAGTTTGTAAAATGAGGTAAGCAGTACTCACAGCAGGCAGGGCAGTATTCAGCGGCAAGAGGAAAGTAATGCAGAAGTATGGCAGTTCAGGGGTAAACCAATAGAAGGACCGGGAACAGGAAGGAGTCAACAAACAAAAGGATATCCAGCAGTATAGCAGTTCAGGGTTAAACCAATGGAATGGTCAGACTGGCAGAGTTCAGCAACAAAGTAGCAATCCAGTAGTTCAGGGGTTAAGCAAGCAGAGTAGTCAAACAAGCAGATTTCAGTATCAATATAGCAATCCAGTAGTTTAGGGGTTAAGGCAAGCAGAGTAGACAAACAAGCAGAGTTCAGTATCAGTATAGCAATCCAGTAGTTCAGGGGTTAAGGCAAGCAGAGTAGTCAAACAAGCAGAGTTCAGTATCAGTATAGCAATCCAGTAAACGGAAATACAGCACCCCGGAGAACATATACTTGGGCACAGGTGAGAGAGACTGAGGCACTTACACAGGGAAGACAGGGCGGGCGGTGATGATGTCATCATCGTGCTTCAGTTATACTACCACATTCCTAGCAACAGGAGGACTGCCTGCATCTGTGGCAACAGCCACAGCAGAGTGGAGGAGCAGCGTGGCAATTATATACAGGGAGTGCAGAATTATTAGGCAAGTTGTATTTTTGAGGATTAATTTTATTATTGAACAACAACCATGTTCTCAATGAACCCAAAAAACTCATTAATATCAAAGCTGAATAGTTTTGGAAGTAGTTTTTAGTTTGTTTTTAGTTATAGCTATTTTAGGGGGATATCTGTGTGTGCAGGTGACTATTACTGTGCATAATTATTAGGCAACTTAACAAAAAACAAATATATACCCATTTCAATTATTTATTTTTACCAGTGAAACCAATATAACATCTCAACATTCACAAATATACATTTCTGACATTCAAAAACAAAACAAAAACAAATCAGTGACCAATGTAGCCACCTTTCTTTGCAAGGACACTCAAAAGCCTGCCATCCATGGATTTTGTCAGTGTTTTGATCTGTTCACCATCAACATTGCGTGCAGCAGCAACCACAGTCTCCCAGACACTGTTCAGAGAGGTGTACTGTTTTCCCTCCTTGTAAATCTCACATTTGATGATGGACCACAGGTTCTCAATGGGGTTCAGATCAGGTGAACAAGGAGGCCATGTCATTATATTTTCTTCTTTTATACCCTTTCTTGCCAGCCACGCTGTGGAGTACTTGGACGCGTGTGATGGAGCATTGTCCTGCATGAAAATCATGTTTTTCTTGAAGGATGCAGACTTCTTCCTGTACCACTGCTTGAAGACGGTGTCTTCCAGAAACTGGCAGTAGGACTGGGAGTTGAGCTTGACTCAATCCTCAACCCGAAAAGGCCCCACAAGCTCATCTTTGATGATACCAGCCCAAATCAGTACTCCACCTCCACCTTGCTGGCGTCTGAGTCGGATTGGAGCTCTCTGCCCTTTACCAATCCAACCACGGGCCCATCCATCTGGCCCATCAAGACTCACTCTCATTTCATCAGTCCATAAAACCTTAGAAAAATCAGTGTTGAGATATTTCTTGGCCCAGTCTTGACGTTTCAGCTTGTGTGTCTTGTTCAGTGTTGGTCGTCTTTCAGCCTTTCTTACCTTGGCCATGTCTCTGAGTATTGCACACCTTGTGCTTTTGGGCACTCCAGTGATGTTGCAGCTCTGAAATATGGCCAAACTGGTGGCAAGTGGCATCTTGGCAGCTGCACGCTTGACTTTTCTCAGTTCATGGGCAGTTATTTTGCGCCTTGGTTTTTCCACACGCTTCTTGCGACCCTGTTGACTATTTTGAATGAAACGCTTGATTGTTCAATGATCACGCTTCAGAAGCTTTGCAATTTTAAGAGTGCTGCATCCCTCTGCAAGATATCTCACTATTTTTGACTTTTCTGAGCCTGTCAAGTCCTTCTTTTGACCCATTTTGCCAAAGGAAAGGAAGTTGCCTAATAATTATGCACACCTGATATAGGGTGTTGATGTCATTAGACCACACCCCTTCTCATTACAGAGATGCACATCACCTAATATGCTTAATTGGTAGTAGGCTTTCGAGCCTATACAGCTTGGAGTAAGACAGCATGCAAAGAGGATGATGTGGTCAAAATACTCATTTGCCTAATAATTCTGCACTCCCTGTATTACTATTGCTTACTACTGAGTTACTTTTTGGGGGCCCCAAAAAAAAAACATTTAAAAATACAACATGTATTTATTCAGTACTGTCTTTATGACCTAATAGAGTTATAGTTTATGATAAAGGTAGGCATATTCACAAAATGTTCTTTATTGTTCTAAGTTATATCTTTTTGTATCGCTGGCTTTCTTATAACCTCTCTATTAATTCATTAGGATACCCTTTTTTCATAATTCTATGCTTTAAGATTTGAGATGGTAGATCATACATTGATATGTCTATATTAGCACATTTGTTAACAAAACACAAATATTTGTCTTTTTTTTCATGAAATGACTGAACGAATGGAGCATGACATTTCAAGAAAACGAATGAATAATGACAAATTTGTCAGTATTCATTAGTTTCCATTAAATAATTAAATACTTAGCTTTAGCTTGCTGGAAAGTCATGCTAATCTCTTCCTCTACTTCACAGAGCCCTGGCTATGCTAATCAGAGGCTTAGTGCAGACTAGTGATAACTCAAACATAAAAATTTGGGTTCGAGAATGGCAAATGCGAACTTCCGCAAAAGTTCACGAACGGGCAAACCGGGTGAACCGCCATAGACTTCAATAGGCAGGCGAATTTTAAAACCCAAGGGACTCTTTCTGGCCACAATAGTGATGGAAAAGTTGTTTCAAGGGGACTAACACCTGGACTGTGGCATGCCGGAGGGGGATCCATGGCAAAACTCCCATGGAAAATTACATAGTTGATGCAGAGTCTGGTTTTAAGCCATAAAGGGCATAAATCACCTAACATTCCTAAATTGTTAGAAATAACGTGCTTTAAAACATCAGGTATGATGTTGTATCAATCAGGTAGTGTAAGGGTTACGCCCGCTTCACAGTGACAGACCAAACTCCCCGTTTAAAGGGACAGTCTACACCAGAATTTTTATTGTTTTAAAAGATAGATAATCCCTTTATTACCCATTTCCCAGGTTTGCATAACTAACACATTTATAATAATATACTTTTAACCTCTGTGATTATCTTATATCTAAGCCTCTGCAAACTGCCCCTTTTTTCAGTTCTTTTGACAGACTTGCAGTCTAGCCAATCAGTGCCTGCTCCCAGATAACTTCTCGTGCACGAGCACAGTGCTATCTATATGAAATACGTGAACTAACACCCTCTAGTGGTGAAAAACTGTTAAAATGCAATCTGAAAGAGGTGGGCTTCAAGGTCTAAGAAATTAGCATATGAACATCCTAGGTTAAGCTTTCAACTAAGAATACCAAGAGAACAAAGCAAAATTGGTGATACAAGTAAATTGGAACATTGTTTACAATTACATGCTTTTGGCCTAGACTGTCCCTTTAACACACCGCAAACAGTCCATTTGCAAAACCGCAAACTCCCCATTTGCACAAGGTTGGATACCAAGCTAGCCATGTCCCGTTCCTTGTCCTCACTGATGTCGTCATTGAAGGTCTCTTCCGCCACCCAGCCACGTACAACACCAAGGGTCCCGAAAGGTGACAACAAGCCCCCTGGGATGCCTGCTGTGTTTGGTCTTCCACCTCCTCAAGCCACCTTCCTCCTCTGACTCCTCTTCTTCAGACTCCTCTCTCTGCGTTGCCTCTCTCTGCATTATTATAAGGTGTGTTAAGTAGTAATATTCCTATCAGTTTAATCCCTGTTACGTCCCCTATCAGGGGACGTGTATATGGCATCGATTTTAGGAACCGGGAGATGGAAAAAGATGCTTGGTCGGTCCTCCTACTTAAAATTTGGGGCACTGCACGTGCAATCTAATGTGCCACCAGATAGGAGTGGTGTGTTAAGTAGTATTATTCTTATCAGTTTAATCCCTGTTACGTCCCCTATCAGGTACATATATGAGTGGCACTGTGCACTGGCAGAAGTTGGCAGAGTAGACGCTGTAGGCCTGACACACACGCTTGCAGACAACTAACTGCTATTCAATCTGTTACAGTCAAAAAAGTGTGTTTTTTTAAAATGTACACTACTGTTACATCAGATATGAGTTGCACTGGGGTGACACGGTACCCTGGCAGGCAGGCACTGAAACTCACACGTGTGAAGGAAACTGACTGCTATTATTTCACAGTCAAAAAGGTGTTGTTTTCTTTAAATATACACTACTGTTACACCAGATATGAGTTGCACTGGGGTGAAACTGTGCCATGGCAGGCAGGCACTGAAACGCACACGTGTGAAGGAAACTGACTGCTATTATTTCACAGTCAAAAAAGTGTTGTTGTTTTTTTAATGTACACTACTGTTACACCAGATATGAGTTGCACTGGGGTGACACTGTGCCCTGGCAGGCAGGCACTGAAACGCACACGTGTGAAGGAAACTGACTGCTATTATTTCACAGTCAAAAAAGTGTTGTTATTTTTTTAATGTACACTACTGTTACACCAGATATGAGTTGCACTGCGGTGACACTGTGCCCTGGCAGGCAGGCACTGAAACGCACACGTGTTAAGGAAACTGACTGCTATTATTTCACAGTCAAAAAAGTGTTGTTTTTTTTAAATGTACACTAGTGTTACACCAGATATGAGTTGCACTGGGGTGACACTGTACCCTGGCAGGCAGGCACTGAAACGCACACATGTGAAGGAAACTGACTGCTTTTATTTCACAGTCAAAAAAGTGTTGTTATTTTTAAAATGTACACTACTGTTACACCAGATATGAGTTGCACTGGGGTGACACTGTGCCCTGGGAGGCAGGCACTGAAACGCACACGTGTGAAGGAAACTGACTGCTTTTATTTCACAGTCAAAAAGGTGTTGTTTTCTTTAAATATACACTACTGTTACACCAGATATGAGTTGCATTGGGGTGAAACTGTGCCATGGCAGGCAGGCACTGAAACGCACACGTGTGAAGGAAACTGACTGCTATTATTTCACAGTCAAAAAAGTGTTGTTGTTTTTTTAATGTACACTACTGTTACACCAGATATGAGTTGCACTGGGGTGACACTGTGCCCTGGCAGGCAGGCACTGAAACGCACACGTGTGAAGGAAACTGACTGCTATTATTTCACAGTCAAAAAAGTGTTGTTATTTTTTTAATGTACACTACTGTTACACCAGATATGAGTTGCACTGCGATGACACTGTGCCCTGGCAGGCAGGCACTGAAACGCACACGTGTTAAGGAAACTGACTGCTATTATTTCACAGTCAAAAAAGTGTTGTTTTTTTTAAATGTACACTAGTGTTACACCAGATATGAGTTGCACTGGGGTGACACTGTACCCTGGCAGGCAGGCACTGAAACGCACACATGTGAAGGAAACTGACTGCTTTTATTTCACAGTCAAAAAAGTGTTGTTATTTTTAAAATGTACACTACTGTTACACCAGATATGAGTTGCACTGGGGTGACACTGTGCCCTGGGAGGCAGGCACTGAAACGCACACGTGTGAAGGAAACTGACTGCTTTTATTTCACAGTCAAAGAAGTGTTGTTTTTTAAATGTACACTACTGTTACACCAGATATGAGTTGCACTGGGGTGACACTGTGCCCTGGCAGGCAGGCACTGAAACGCACAAGTGTGAAGGAAACTGACTGCTATTATTTCACAGTCAAAAAAGTGTTGTTTTTTTTTTAAATGTACATTACTGTTACACCAGATATGAGTAGTGGCACTGGGCAAATGGGCACAGTATACGCTGTGAGCCTGACACACATGCTGGCAGGCAGGCAACTGCAATTAGATTACACAGGAAAAAAAAAAGCAGACTGATGTTCTAGCCCTAAAAAGGGCTTTTTGGGGTGCTGTCCTTACAGCAGAGATCAGATGAGTCCTTCAGGACTGTAGTGGACACTGAATACACTAGCCTAGCTATCGATTTCCCTATTAAATCAGCAGCAGCTACCCTGTCCCTCCTCTCTCTAAGAATGCAGCTTCCAAATGAATCTAAAATGGATGCTGTCCAGGAGGTAGGAGGGTCTGGGAGGGAGGGTCTGCTGCTGATTGGCTGGAATGTGTCTGCTGACTGTGAGGTAAAGGGTCAAAGTATTACTCAATGATGATGAATAGGGGGCGGATCGAACATCGCTTATGTTCGCCCACTGCGGCGAACGCGAACAAGCTATGTTCGCCGGGAACTATTCGCCAGCGAACTATTAGCGACATCACTAGTGCAGACACTTCAAGGGCCTGCCAAAAAGGAGAGGTCCTGGGAGCTGCTGTGCTAAGCTTCCTATTAGGACATTGGGGATCTGTGAAAAAAAAATTGGGATTAGCATGGCTATCCAGCAAGATATTAGAAAGTATTTTATGCTACAGGTGAACTTTTTAAACTGGGGCAAAGGAACATTTACATTTGTTTAACCCCTTAATGACCACAGCACTTTTCCATTTTCTGTCCGTGGGACCAAGGCTATTTTTACATTTTTGCAGTGTTTGTGTTTAGCTGCAATTTTCTTCTTACTCATTTACTGTACCCACACATATTATATACCGTTTTTCTCGCCACTAAATGGACTTTCTAAAGATACCATTATTTTCATCATATCGTATAATTTACTATAAAAAAATGATAAAATATGAGGAAAAATTGAAAAAAACACACTTTTTCTCACTTTGACCCCCAAAATGTGTTACACATCTACAACCACCAAAAAACACCCATGCTAAATAGTTTCTAAATTTTGTCCTGAGTTTAGAAATACCAAATGTTTACATGTTCTTTTCTTTTTTGCAAGTTATAGGGCCATACATACAAGTAGCACTTTGCTATTTCCAAACCACTTTTTTCCAAAATTAGCGCTAGTTACATTACAACACTAATATCTTTCAGGAATCCCTGAATATCCCTTGACATGTATATATTTTTTTTTAGTAGACATCCCAAAGTATTGATCTAGGCTAATTTTGGTATATTTGATACCACCATTTCACCGCCAAATGCGATCAAATACAAAAAATCTTTCACTTTTTCACAATTTTTTTCACAAACTTTCGGTTTCTCACTGAAATTATTTACAAACAACTTGTGCAATTATGGCATAAATGGTTGTAAGTTCTTCTCTGGGATCCCCTTTGTTCAGAAATAGTAGACATATATGGCTTTGGCGTTGCTTTTTGGTAATTAGAAGGCCGCTAAATGCCACTGCGCACCACAAGTGTATTATGCCCAGCAGTTAAGGGGTTAATTAGGGAGCTTTTAGGGAGCTTGTAGGGTTAATTTTAGCTGTAGTGTAGTGTAGTAGACAACCCCAAGTATTGATCTAGGCATATTTTGGTATATTTCATGCCACCATTTCACCGCCAAATGCGATCAAATTGAAAAAAAAAGTTAAATTTTTCACAATTTTAGGTTTCTCACTGAAATAATTTACAAACAGCTTGTGCAATTATGGCACAAATGGTTGTAAATACTTGTCTGGGATCCCCTTTGTTCAGAAATAGCAGACATATATGACTTTGGCGTTGCTTTCTGTTAATTAGAAGGCCGCTAAATCCTGCTGCGCCTCACACGTGTATTATTGCTAGCAGTGAAGGGGTTAATTAGGGAGTTTGTAGGGAGCTTGCAGGGTTAATTTTGGCTTTAGTGTAGAGATCAGCCTCCCACCTGACACATCTCACCCCCTGATCCCTCCCAAACAGCTCCCTTCCCTCCCCCACCCCACAATTGTCCCCGCCATCTTAAGTACTGGCAGAAAGTCTGCCAGTACTAAAATAAAAGGATTTTTTAAAAAAAAAAATTACATATGCTACTGTGTAGGATCCCCCCTTAGCCCCCAACCTCCCTGATCCCCCCCAAAACCGCTCTCTAACCCTCCCCTCTGTCTCATTGGGGGCCATCTTGGGTACTGGCAGCTGTCTGCCAGTACCCAGTTTGCAAAAAAAAAGGGCTTTTTTTTTGTTTGTTTGGTTTTTTTCTGTAGTGTAGCTTCCCCCCCCCCCACACAGATAAACCCCCACCACCTTGCTGATGGTTTTTTTTTTAAACTTTTTAGCCATTTTTTAACATTTGTTAACATTTTTTATTATTGGATTTTCTGTAGCGTAGCGGTTCCCACCCGCTCCCTCCCCATGCACGCGCCCGCCCCCGCCCCCCCGTGCATGCACGCGCATCCGTGTGTGCCCCCGGCCATCAGCAGGGCCATCGATGGCCGCCACCCGCCTCCCGGTCCGGCTCTCACCCACCAACGCAGTGAGCCACCGATCTCCGGTGCAGAGAGAGCCACAGAGTGGCTCTCTCTGCACCGGATGGCTTAAAAAGGTTATTGCAGGATGCCTCCATATCGAGGCATCACTGCAATAACCGGAAAGCAGCTGGAAGAGAGCGGGATCGCTTCCAGCTGCTTTCCACACCGAGGACGTGCAGGGTACGTCCTCAGGCATTAACTGCCTTTTTTTTGAGGACGTACCCTGCACGTCCTCGGTCGTTAAGGGGTTAATAAAATTGAATGCAAATGTTCCACCATCAGTATTTGTTTAGTTTAAAGCAAGGCATATACCGAATAGTACGGACAATAAATATTCAAAATACAAATATTTTATTTTTAATATTTGTATTAAATATTTTGCCAAAAAAAATTTGTAGCCCATGCACATATTTAGGGGTAGATTTATCAAATATTGGGCAGACATGATCCATTGTGGAATTATTTTGTGAAAGTTGGTAATATTCAGTATATACAGTGTCTAATAAAATTATGTACAGTGGGTCAAAAAAGTATTTAGCCAACCACCAATTGTGCAAGTTCTCCCACTTAAGAAAAGGAGAGAGGCCTGTAATTTTCATCATATGTATACCTCAACTATCAGAGACAACATGTGGAAACAAATAAGACAATCACATTTTCTGATTTGGAAAGAATTTATTTGCATATTATGGTGGAAAATAAGTATTTGGTCACCTACAAACAAGTAAGATTTCTGGCTCTCAAAGACCCGTATCTTCTTCTTTAAGAGGCTCCTCTGTCCTCCACTCATTACTTGTATTAATGGCACCTGTTTGAACTTGTTATCAGTATAAAAGTCACCTGTCCACAACCTCAAACAGTCACACTCCAAACTCTACTATGGTGAAGACCAAAGAGCTGTCGAAGGACACCAGAAACAAAATTGTAGACCTGCACTAGGCTGGGAAGACTGAATCTGCAATAGGCAAGCAGCTTGGTGTGAAGAAATCAACTGTGGGAGCAATAATTAGAAAAGGGAAGACATACAGGACCACTTATAATCTCCCTCGATCTGGGGCTCCACGCAAGATCTCACCCTGTGGGGTCAAAATGATCACAAGAACGGTGAGCAAACATCCCAGAACCACACAGGGGGACCTAGTGAGTGGCCTGCAGAGAGCTGGGACCAACGTAACAAAGGCTACCATCAGTAACACACTACGCCGCCAGGGACTCAGATCCTGCAGTGCCAGTTGTGTCCCCCTGCTTAAGCCAGTACATGTCTGGGCCCATCTGAAGTATGCTAGAGAGCATTTGGATGATCCAGAAGTGGATTGGGAGAATGTTATATGGTCAGATGAAACTGTTTGGTAGAAACACAACTCGTTGTGTTTGGAGGAGAGAGAACGCAGAGTTGCAACCAAAGAACACCATACCTACTGTGAAGCATGGGGGTGTTTCTCTGCAAAGGGAACAGGACGACTGATCCATGTACATGAAAGAATGAATGGGGCCATGTATTGTGAGATTTTGAGTGCAAACCTCCATCCATCAGCAAGGGTATTGAAGATGAAACGTGGCTGGGTCTTTCAGCATGATAATGATCCCAAACACACCGCCCGGGGAATGAAGGAGTGGCTTCGTAAGAAGCATTTCAAGGTCCTGGAGTGGCCTAGCCAGTCTCCAGATCTCAACCCCATAGAAAACCTTTGGAGGGAGTTAACAGTCCGTGTTGCCCAGCGACAGCCCCAAAACACCCCTGCTCTAGAGGAGATCTGTATGCAGGAATGGGCCAACATACCAGCAACAGTGTGTGACAACCTTGTGAAGACGTACAGAAAACTTTTGACCTCTGTCATTGCCAACAAAGGATATAAACAAAGTATTGAGATGAACTTTTGATATTGACCAAATACTTATTTTCCACCATAATTTGCAAATAAATTATTTCCAAATCAGACAATGTGATTGTCTGGATTTGTTTCCACATTTTGTCTCTCATAGTTGAGGTATACCTATGATGAAAATTACAGGCCTCGCTCATCTTCTTAAGTGGGAGAACTTGCACAATTGATGGCTGACTAAATACTTTTTTTCCCACTGTATATATATATTCATATATATTTATATCTGCTACCCATCACTGCACAACTTACCTCCTTGGCTGTGTTAGTTCTCATGCTGTATTACAGCATGAGAACGAGGTTCCCAGTTTAGTCTATGGAAGCGCGCTCCTATGAGCACAATGCTTCCGTGCAACTTGTGTACGCTGGTTTTACTATGTTAAGCATAAATATCGGTATCACGGAAGCAATATTTTGTGCTCAACTTGTAATCTAGCCCTTTGTTTTTTAAGGATTCTTTCGAAATTATCATGCACACATTTCCTTAAGTGATACATGTTCTCAACAAATGTTTCTCGCATGTCTGTAAAACTTGATTCAGTTTTTGTACAGGCATCAGATTTTGTAGACTCAGCTTGAACTTCAAGGATCTCATGCTTTTTCACAATATCTGCAAATGGCAAACAATGAGTTAATGTCATATATGTATTAATTGAGCACCACCTAATGACAAAATTATATATAAATATATATATATATATATATATATATATATATATATATATATATATATATATATATATATATATATTTAAATAAATAAATATGTATACAGAATAAAAGTAACTAGTCAGATAAGATTAGTAAAAAGCTTTAAAAAAATGTTCTTAGAAGTTACAAAACATCTCTCTAGACTAAAGGTGAAAAGCTGCTATTTTGAAAAGATTGAAGCAATGTGAAAAAAAACAAACAGCGCTAATTTCCAAATAAATAAATATATGAAATAAATCTTCTTTATAAAATTAAACAAATCAAATTCAGAATATATTTTATTGAGATAACAATAAAAGACAACAAAAAAATATAATAGTAATAGTTCCGCTTATAGAAAAAAAAAATCACATATTAATACAAATTAGAACCATGTATGCAACATTTCACAAATGACCAGGCAGGTGCTCAACACTTTCAAACATATGATTTTTACTTTGTCAGTTTTATATTTTGTCAATTTAATTATATGATGCTCAGTTCTGCACTGTGGATTTTGATGAGCTATTTTAAACTACATGGTCATTTGTCAAACATAGTTCCAATTTGTACATGGCGGTCTGGTAATGTAAAAGTACTCTTAAATGATTTGTTATTAGAAGGATATAGGTAGTATAGATTAGGTAGTAGTTCATAAGAGTTAAATGTAAGTTGTTCATAGTTAATAGGAAATAGTTAAATGGACATTGTACACTAGAGTTTTCTTTGCACAAATGTTTTGTAGAAGATCCATTTATATAGCCCATCTGGGGGTGTTTTTGTAAAAAGTATAGTTTTGCTTATTTTTAAATAGCATTGTGCAGATTTTCAGACTCCTAACCAAGCCCTAAAGTTTTAGATGTAAACTGATGTCTATAGATTTCAGATTGCTTCTGTTTGTCTTTTCATATGCAGGGGAGGGGGGAATGTGGGGGGTGTCTGCCAGTTTCTAATTTCCCAGCACCTTTCAGTGGATGTTCCAGCCTAACGTCATTAACAGTGCTAAACTTGAGGCTTTTTCAAAAGGGTTTTATACTGGATTTTAATATCAGTATCTGTGTAAATTCCTCTTTATAGTATTGACTATTACATACAGTTATATGAAAGTTGGTTTATACTGTCCCTTTAATAGTTATTTTTAAATAGTTAATAAGAAATCTTTAGATTTGTATCTAATATGTAATAGTTAATAATTTGCATACCTTCATCCTTTGTTATTTCTTTCTGCTCAGATATGTTTTCATCTACTTAAAGGGACACTGAACCCAAATTTTTTCTTTTGTGATTCAGATAGAGGTTGCGATTTTAAGCAACTTTCTAATTTACTCCTATCATCAAATTGTCTTCATTCTCTTGGTATCTTTATTTGAAATGCAAGAATCTAAGTTTAGATATCAGCCCATTTTTGGTGAATAACCTGGGTTATTCTTGCTGATTGGTGGATAAACTCATCCACCAATAAAAAAAGTGCTATTCAGAGTCTGAACCAAAAAAGAAGCTTAGAAGCCTTCTTTTTCAAATAAAGAAAAAAAGTGAACAAAGAAGAATTAATAATAGGAGTGAATTAGAAAGTTGCTTAAAATTACATGTTCTATCTGAACGAAAGAAAAAAAATTGGGTTCAGTGTCCCTTTAAATATAATTTTTAAACAAAGTGTTAATTACCAAATATCTATATTCACGAATAAAAATATAAATAAATGTCTAAATCTGTGAATACATTTATATTTTTATTTGTTAATGTTTGACATTTTACATTGCAAATTGTTATTTAAATATCAAGTTACCTGAGGAATCCAATATCAGTTTAGTGAAATCTGGCATTTCTGGCACAAATGAGTCCTGAAAAATATTGCCATACTCCAGAGTGTCTGAAATACAATTTTGTTTTATTGCAAACGATTTGTACATAATTTTACAATTAACATTTAAAAAAAAGGTTCTTACCTGTTGAACGCTCATCTTTGCTGTGTATATTTTTTCCAATATATACCGGATGGAAGTGGATGGGCTCTCAGAACAAATATTAATATGTTGCAAAATGTCGTAAACTGGATTTTCCAACCTCAAATGGTTCAGGAAATCTTTTTTCATACTGATTAAATTTTGGTCACCACATTTGTTCAATAATGCTCTTAGATTTTAGTTTTTTAAATTCTTCAAATTGTTTTTTCTTCTTTAAAACCTTCCTTTTGATGTTGGAAATTCTTTCCCGACATTGCGTAACAGATTTCTCATTCTGCGCAGTCATGTTGACAATATCTGCGATGTCACTCCCCATGACATTCCTTTCATGTGGGTTCTTCTCCCTCCGCAATTCCATTAGGTAGATATATTGTGGCTCTAAGGCGACCACAAGCACTTCATTTTCTTCCAGAATAAAGCATGATGCCACCATGGCAACAGTTTTCAATACTATTGGGATTTAAGGAAGTGGTCCAATTTATATTTTTTTGTCATGCAATTAGTAAAATGTTTATACATTCTCATTGGCTGTTAATACGTATGATAATTGTATTTGAGTTGAAATAAGCTTTGCACTGAATTATGGTTCACGTGTTCACCAATTGCTATTGGTTGAAAAGTGTGGCGCAGTTAGAGCTGCAACTTAATTGTATTACATTATGCATATGTCAGATATCTATAGACTGACAACAAAAGATTTCATACAAATATCGTTTATGTAATATAAAGCCACAAATTAAGAATTACAGACGATTACCAAGCACATAAAAAATCTGAGGAAAAAATATGCTTAAAGGGGCATGAAACCCAAAAATATTATTTCAGGATTTAGATAGAGAATACAATTTTAAACAACTTTCTAATTTACTTCTATTATCTAATTTGTTTCATTCTCTTTGTATCATTTGTTGGATGAGAGGCAATGCACTAATGGTTTCCAACTGAACACATGGGGGAGCCAATGACAATCTGTATATATATGCATCCACCAATCAGCGGCGAGAATCTAGGTTCTTTGCTGCTTCTGAGCTTGTCTAGATAAATATTTCAGCAAAGGATAACAAGAGAAGGAAGCAAATTAAATAATAGCAGTAATTTGGAAAGTTGTTTAAAATTGCATCACCTGTCTGAATCATGACAGATTTTTTTTGTGTTTCATGTCCCTTTAATGAAATCATGATCACTAACATTATTGGGACTGTCTTGAGATATCCTTACATCCAATGAATCTAGCAGAGGCCTAGGTGTTGTTAACTGTAAAGCCTAAGGGAGGAAGTATGGCATATTACAGAACTGAATGGACATAGCATTTGTGCCTTTGTTTTGGTGGTGGTGAAACTCACAACACTCCCTTTCTAAACCTAAGTGAACACTGTTGAGTAGCATATGTGTCTTTATTTGTTTATAATAAAGGGACAGATTTAATGTAAACAAATTAAGGTACATCCTTTCTGTGTTTGCAGTTTGTTTTAAAGGAGCTGTAGAGGCCTATATATCATATGTCTGTCGGATCTGATCCGACAGTCTGGATCAGGTCTGACAGACCTTGCTGAATGCGGAGAGCAATACGCTCTTCGTATTCAGCATTGCACCAGCAGCTCACAAGAGCTGCTGGTGCAACGCCGCCCCCTGCAGACTCGCGGCCAATTGGCCGCCAGCAGGGGGGTGTCAATCAACCTGATCGTACTTGATCGGGTTGAATTCCGGCGATTCCTGTCCGCCTCATCAGAGCAGGCAGACAGGGTTATGGAGCAGTGGTCTTTAGACCGCTGCTTCATAACTGATGTTTCTGGCGAGTCTGAAACACAGGGCCTCAAGCTCCATTAGGAGCTTGATAGATAGCCCCCGTAGTGTATATCTATTTCTTAATAAAATAAAAATATCTTGCAATTTGAATAAAATATTTTTAATAATTGATAACCCTATGTTAATGTTCAAATATTTAAAATAATCCAATTCAATGTAATAGTTTTAAATGAAAATGTATAGTAGGATGCGTTCATTTATTCTAGTCAGGGGCGTATTAATGCATAGGCCAACGAGGCCCGTGCCTAGGGCGGCAGATTTTGGGGGGCGGCACTTCTCTGTTGCACTAAATATGTGCTGAGGATTTAAGAAAAAAAAATTCAAATTTTGACAGCGCGGATGTCACGTGACCGGCTTTTTGCCATGTCAATTGACGCCCGCCTTCCTGTCTAGCAAGCCGCGAGAACTTTTGGATCATGGATGTGATGATCAGTGGAGACTGGAGAGGAGCCGGAGGACTGGAGTGGGCTGAACCGGCTTAACTCAGGTAGGTAGGGAGGGAAGGGCAGCGCAGCCTAAAGCATTCGCACGCTGACAGAGTCAGAAGGCTAGCTGTGTACACTGTACAGTAAGTGTGGCGTGGCTTCATCTAATGCCGCCCGCCCTACTCCTCTGATATTTGATTGCCTGCCCTGTACAGTTACACAGTGTGTGCTTGTGTATACTGTGTGTAGCGAGCCTTTAGGCAATAAAATAGCAGAGGAGGCGGCATTAGGTTAAGAACCAAGTTTTGAGCAACTCTTGATCTATTTAAATACGCAGACCTGACCCGCTCATTTTAAAAGCAGCTTTGTTTACTTCTTAATGTGGCTGGGCAGTGGGACAGTATATTAGGCATGCATTGCAAACGGAGCTTATTGAAAAGGCAGGGGGGAAATAAGGTTCAGTAAATTTTGCCATGCTCTAAAATGAAAAGAAAAGAAAAAATACTGCCTTTTTAATAAGCTCAGTTTGCAATGCATGCCTAATATACTGTCCCACTGCCCAGCCACATTAAGAAGCAAAAATAACTGCTTTTGAAATGCCGGTATGTGAGCACTAAAATTAGCTGTACACGGAGAGCCAGAGACTGGAGAGAGTTGTTCCTAAACATGTGTCCGACACTCCTGGGGTAAAATCAGGCTGCTGTGGAGTGGAGAAGTGCAGGGATGACAGCTGGAGAATGTCTGCTCTTGCACGGTGACGGAACATAGTGGTGAGTGGCTCAGTGAAGGCAGCAGCGGGGATTGGGCTGTCAGTATGGAGAAAACAGCCGACAAGGGGGGTATGTTTATTAACTGAAAAAATGCTGTCTCTTTTTTTGCTGCATTGTCAGTAAAGAAAGCTGTGTCTCCAGCAAGCTTTTACTCAGTGCTATTTCTGACACTTTTGAAAGAGTGGGGGAAGGGGAGCAGACATGGGTCTAGGACTTAGTAGTATGAGCAGCACAAAACCTAAATACGCCCCTGATTCTAGTACACTGTCCCTTTAAAAACATCCGTCCCTAGTAGTGGCCTATGTATTGATATAGAGGCCACTTCTTTGTGCTATAAAGCAAATGTAAGAGTAAAAGCTCCACATGTTGATAGCATAAATGTATTTGTGTAGGTTATGTTTGGGACATTGTTCACGCGCTCAAAAGAAATCTCTATAACTGTGTTATAAGTTTTTTTTTCTCATGCGTGCATGAAGCTATTTCCAATTATATTGATGTTAATTGTGTAATATTCACATCCACAATGTAATGAAATTATTCTTAATGGGACATGACACCCACATTTTTTCTTTTATGATTTAGAAAGAGAATGCAATTTTAAACATCTTTCTAATTTACTTATATTATCTAATTTGTTTTATTCTCTTGATATTCTTTGCTGAAAAGCATATCTAGATATGCTCAGTAGCTGCTGATTGGTTGCTGCACACAGAGGCCTCGTGTGATTGGCTCACCATGTGCATTGCTTTTTCTTCAACTAAGGATATCTTAAAAATGAAGCAAAATAAATAATGGAAGTAAATTGTAATGTTGTTTAAATTTATATTCTCTATCTGAATCATGAAAGAAAGATTTTGGGTTTAGTGGCCCTTTAAGTATTCCCCATGTAAATTTCTGTTTAAACAGTTGTTTGATTGCAAACTACATAATGGCCTCTAGTTATCATGGTCTGGCGGACCTGATCCGACACTGCGGATCAGGTCCGCCAGACCTCGCTGAATACGGCGAGCAATATGCTCGCCGTATTCAGCATTGCACCAGCAGCCAATAGGCCGCCAGCAGGGGGGTGTCAATCAACCCGATCGTACTCGATCGGGTTGATTTCTGACGATGTCTGTCCGCCTGCTCAGAGCAGGCGGACATGTTATGGAGCAGCGGTCTTTGTGACCGCTGCTTCATAACTGCTGTTTCTGGCGAGCCTACGGGACCTTGATACATATGCCCCAATGCCTCCACCATGTTTAACACGTATTCATCATGCGCGCACTTGTTCAGTTTAAGTAGCAGTGTTCCCAGTTCCCAGAGTTACCCATGTTTCAGGGTGTGCATACAGGGAGTGTGCAGAATTATTAGGCAAATGAGTATTTTGACCACATCATCCTCTTTATGCATGTTGTCTTACTCCAAGCTGTATAGGCTCGAAAGCCTACTACCAATTAAGCATATTAGGTGATGTGCATCTCTGTAATGAGAAGGGGTGTGGTCTAATGACATCAACACCCTATATCAGGTGTGCATAATTATTAGGCAACTTCCTTTCCTTTGGCAAAATGGGTCAAAAGAAGGACTTGACAGGCTCAGTAAAAAATAGTGAGATATCTTGCAGAGGGATGCAGCACTCTTAAAATTGCAAAGCTTCTGAAGCGTGATCATCGAACAATCAAGCGTTTCATTCAAAATAGTCAACAGGGCCGCAAGAAGCGTGTGGAAAAACCAAGGCGCAAAATAACTACCCATGAACTGAGAAAAGTCAAGCGTGCAGCTGCCAAGATGCCACTTGCCACCAGTTTGGCCATATTTCAGAGCTGCAACATCACTGGAGTGCCCAAAAGCACAAGGTGTGCAATACTCAGAGACATGGCCAAGGTAAGAAAGGCTGAAAGACGACCACCACTAAACAAGACACACAAGCTGAAACGTCAAGACTGGGCCAAGAAATATCTCAAGACTGATTTCTCCAACATTGGTGTGTCCGGTCCACGGCGTCATCCTTACTTGTGGGATATTCTCTTCCCCAACAGGAAATGGCAAAGAGTCCCAGCAAAGCTGGTCACATGATCCCTCCTAGGCTCCGCCCACCCCAGTCATTCTCTTTGCCGTTGCACAGGCAACATCTCCACGGAGATGGTTAAGAGTTTTTTGTAGTTTTATTCTTCTATCAAGTGTTTGTTATTTTAAAATAGTGCTGGTATGTACTATTTACTCTGAAACAGAAAAGGATGAAGATTTCTGTTTGTAAGAGGAAGATGATTTTTAGCAGACAGTAACTAAAATCGATTGCTGTTTCCACACAGGACTGTTGAGATGAAGTAACTTCAGTTGGGGGAAACAGTTAGCAGTCTTTTCTGCTTAAGGTATGACTAGCCATATTCCTAACAAGACCATGTAATGCTGGAAGGCTGTCATTTCCCCTCATGGGGACCGGTAAGCCATTTTCTTAGTTAAACATAAAAGAATAAAGGGCTTCAAAAAGGGCTTAAAAACTGGTAGACATTTTTCTGGGCTAAAACAATTGCTTTACTAGGCATATTATGCAGATTCTAACTAATTATTGGTATTATAATCTTGGGGAACGTTTAGAAAAACGGCAGGCACTGTGTTGGACACCTTTTTCAGATGGGGGCCTTTCTAGTTATAGACAGAGCCTCATTCTGGGACTGTATAGGGGTTAAATGTAAAAACGGCTCCGGTTCCGTTAATTTAAGGGTTAAAGCTCTGAAATTTGGTGTGCAATACTTTTAATGCTTTAAGACACTGTGGTGAAATTTTGGTGAATTTTGAACAATTCCTTCATACTTTTTCACATATTCAGTAATAAAGTGTTTTCAGTTTGAGATTTAAAGTGACAGTAACGGTTTTATTTTAAAACGTTTTTTGTGCTTTGTTGACAAGTTTAAGCCTGTTTAACATGTCTGTACCATCAGATAAGCTATGTTCTATATGTATGAAAGCCAATGCGTCTCCCCATTTAAATTTATGTGATAATTGTGCCATAGTGTCCAAACAAAGTAAGGACAGTAATGCAACAGATAATGATATTGCCCAAGATGATTCCTCAAATGAGGGGAGTAAACATGATACTACATCATCCCCTACTGTGTCTACACCAGTTATGCCCACACAGGAGGCCCCTAGTACATCTAGTGCGCCAATACTTATTACCATGCAACAATTAACGGCTGTAATGGATAACTCCATAGCAAATCTTTTATCCAAAATGCCTACTTATCAGAGAAAGCGCGATTGCTCTGTTTTAAACACTGAAGAGCAAGAGGACGCTGATGATAACTGTTCTGACATACCCTCACACCAATCTCAAGGGGCCATGAGGGAGGTTTTGTCTGATGGAGAAATTTCAGATTCAGGGAAAATTTCTCATCAAGCTGAACCTGATGTTGTGATATTTAAATTTAAATTAGAACATCTCCGCGCACTGCTTAAGGAGGTGTTATCTACTCTGGATGATTGTGACAATTTGGTCATTCCAGAGAAATTATGTAAGATGGACAAGTTCCTAGAGGTTCCGGTGCCCCCCGACGCTTTTCCTATACCCAAGCGGGTGGCGGACATAGTAAATAAAGAGTGGGAAAGGCCCGGCATACCTTTTGTTCCCCCCCCCTAATATTTAAGAAATTATTTCCTATAGTCGACCCCAGAAAGGACTTATGGCAGACAGTCCCCAAGGTCGAGGGGGCGGTTTCTACTCTAAACAAACGCACTACTATTCCTATCGAAGATAGTTGTGCTTTCAAAGATCCTATGGATAAGAAATTAGAGGGTTTGCTTAAAAAGATTTTTGTACAGCAAGGTTACCTTCTACAACCAATTTCATGCATTGTTCCTGTCACTACGGCAGCGTGTTTCTGGTTCGAGGAACTAGAAAAATCGCTCAGTAAAGAATCTTCGTATGAGGAGGTTATGGACAGAGTTCAAGCACTTAAATTGGCTAACTCTTTTGTTTTAGATGCCGCTTTGCAATTAGCTAGATTAGCGGCGAAAAATTCAGGGTTTGCTGTCGTGGCACGCAGAGTGCTTTGGCTAAAGTCTTGGTCAGCGGATGTGTCTTCCAAGACAAAATTGCTTAACATTCCTTTCAAAGGTAAAACATTATTTGGACCTGATTTGAAAGAGATTATTTCAGACATCACTGGGGGAAAGGGCCACGCCCTCCCACAGGATAGGTCTTTTAAGGCTAATAATAAGCCTAATTTTCGTCCCTTTCGCAGAAACGGACCAGTCTCTAATTCTGTATCCTCTAAGCAAGAGGGTAATACTTCACAACCCAAACCAGCCTGGAAACCAATGCAAGGCTGGAACAAGGGTAAGCAGGCCAAGAAGCCTACCACTGCTACCAAAACAGCATGAAGGGATAGCCCCCGATCCGGGACTGGATCTAGTGGAGGGCAGACTTTCTCTCTTTGCTCAGGCTTGGGCAAGAGATGTTCAGGATCCTTGGGCGCTAGAAATAGTTTCTCAAGGTTATCTCCTGGAATTCAAGGAACTACCCCCAAGGGGAAGGTTCCACAGGTCTCAATTATCTTCAAACCAAATAAAGAGACAGGCATTCTTACATTGTGTAGAAGACCTGTTAAAGATGGGAGTGATACATCCAGTTCCAATAAGAGAACAAGGAATGGGATTTTATTCCAATCTGTTCATAGTTCCCAAAAAAGAGGGAACATTCAGACCAATTTTGGATCTAAAGATCCTAAACAAATTTCTCAGGGTACCATCGTTCAAAATGGAAACTATTCGAACGATCCTACCTACTATCCAGGAAAATCAATTTATGACTACCGTGGATTTAAAGGATGCGTACCTACATATTCCTATCCACAAGGAACATCATCAGTTCCTAAGGTTCGCTTTTCTGGACAAGCATTACCAGTTTGTGGCACTTCCATTTGGATTAGCCACTGCTCCAAGGATTTTCACAAAGGTACTAGGGTCCCTTCTAGCGGTTCTAAGACCAAGGGGCATTGCAGTAGTACCTTACTTGGACGACATCCTGATTCAAGTGTCGTCCCTGTCAAAAGCAAAGGCTCATACGGACATCGTCCTAGCCTTTCTCAGATCTCACGGATGGAAGGTGAACAAAGAAAAAAGTTCTCTGTCCCCGTCAACAAGAGTTCCCTTCTTGGGAACAATAATAGATTCCTTAGAAATGAGGATTTTTCTGACAGAGGTCAGAAAATCAAAACTTCTAAGCTCTTGTCAAGTACTTCATTCTGTTCCTCGTCCTTCCATAGCGCAGTGCATGGAAGTAATAGGATTGATGGTTGCAACAATGGACATAGTTCCTTTTGCACGAATTCATCTAAGACCATTACAACTGTGCATGCTCAAACAGTGGAATGGGGATTATACAGACTTGTCTCCAACGATTCAAGTAGATCAAAAGACCAGAGATTCACTCCGTTGGTGGCTGACCCTGGACAATCTGTCACAGGGAATGAGTTTCCGCAGACCAGAGTGGGTCATTGTCATGACCGACGCCAGCCTAGTGGGCTGGGACGCGGTCTGGGAATCCCTGAAAGCTCAGGGTCTATGGTCTCGGGAAGAGTCTCTTCTCCCGATAAACATTCTGGAACTGAGAGCGATATTCAATGCTCTCAGAGCTTGGCCTCAACTAGCAAAGGCCAAATTCATAAGGTTTCAGTCAGACAACATGACGACCGTTGCATATATCAATCATCAGGGGGGAACAAGGACTTCCCTGGCGATGAAAGAAGTGACCAAGATAATTCAATGGGCGGAGGATCACTCCTGCCACTTTTCTGCGATCCACATCTAAGGAGTGGAAAATTGGGAAGCGGATTTTCTGAGTCGTCAGACATTCCATCCGGGGGAGTGGGAACTCCATCCGGAAATCTTTGCCCAAATAACTCAATTA
Source organism: Bombina bombina (assembly GCF_027579735.1). NCBI lineage: Eukaryota > Metazoa > Chordata > Amphibia > Anura > Bombinatoridae > Bombina > Bombina bombina. The sequence goes on along the minus strand of NC_069504.1, from coordinate 997,969,931 downwards.
TGGGGCATTCCAGACATGGATCTGATGGCGTCTTGTCAGAACTTCAAGGTTCCTTGCTACGGGTCCAGATCCAGGGATCCCAAGGCGACCCTAGTAGATGCACTAGTAGCACCTTGGACCTTCAACCTAGCTTATGTATTCCCACCGTTTCCTCTCATCCCCAGGCTGGTAGCCAGGATCAATCAGGAGAGGGCCTCGGTGATCTTGATAGCTCCTGCGTGGCCACGCAGGACTTGGTATGCAGACCTGGTGAATATGTCATCGGCTCCACCATGGAAGCTACCTTTGAGACAGGACCTTCTTGTTCAGGGTCCATTCGAACATCCGAATCTGGTTTCCCTCCAACTGACGGCTTGGAGATTCATCAAAGCGTGGGTTTTCAGATTCTGTAATAGATACTCTGATTCAGGCTAGAAAGCCTGTAACTAGAAAAATTTACCATAAAATATGGAAAAAATATATCTGTTGGTGTGAATCTAAAGGATTCCCATGGAACAAGATAAAAATTCCTAAGATTCTATCCTTTCTACAAGAAGGTTTGGAGAAAGGATTATCTGCAAGTTCTCTGAAGGGACAGATCTCTGCTTTATCTGTTTTACTTCACAAAAGACTGGCAGCTGTGCCGATGTTCAAGCATTTGTTCAGGCTCTGGTTAGGATCAAGCCTGTTTACAGACCTTTGACTCCTCCCTGGAGTCTAAATCTAGTTCTTTCAGTTCTTCAAGGGGTTCCGTTTGAACCCTTACATTCCGTAGATATTAAGTTATTATCTTGGAAAGTTTTGTTTTTGGTTGCAATTTCTTCTGCTAGAAGAGTTTCAGAGTTATCTGCTCTGCAGTGTTCTCCGCCCTATCTGGTGTTCCATGCAGATAAGGTGGTTTTGCGTACTAAGCCTGGTTTTCTTCCGAAAGTTGTTTCCAACAAAAATATTAACCAGGAGATAGTTGTACCTTCTTTGTGTCTGAATCCAGTTTCAAAGAAGGAACGTTTGTTACACAATTTGGACGTAGTCCGTGCTCTAAAATTCTATTTAGAGGCTACTAAAGATTTCAGACAAACATCTTCCTTTTTTGTTGTTTATTCTGGTAAAAGGAGAGGTCAAAAAGCGACTTCTACCTCTCTTTCCTTTTGGCTTAAAAGCATTATCCGATTGGCTTATGAGACTGCCGGACGGCAGCCTCCTGAAAGAATCACAGCTCACTCCACTAGGGCTGTGGCTTCCACATGGGCCTTCAAGAACGAGGCTTCTGTTGACCAGATATGTAAGGCAGCGACTTGGTCTTCACTGCACACTTTTGCCAAATTTTACAAATTTGATACTTTTGCTTCTTCGGAGGCTATTTTTGGGAGAAAGGTTTTGCAAGCCGTGGTGCCTTCCATTTAGGTGACCTGATTTGCTCCCTCCCTTCATCCGTGTCCTAAAGCTTTGATATTGGTTCCCACAAGTAAGGATGACGCCGTGGACCGGACACACCAATGTTGGAGAAAACAGAATTTATGCTTACCTGATAAATTACTTTCTCCAACGGTGTGTCCGGTCCACGGCCCGCCCTGGTTTTTTAATCAGGTCTGATGAATTATTTTCTCTAACTACAGTCACCACGGTATCATATGGTTTCTCCTATATATATTTCCTCCTGTCCGTCGGTCGAATGACTGGGGTGGGCGGAGCCTAGGAGGGATCATGTGACCAGCTTTGCTGGGACTCTTTGCCATTTCCTGTTGGGGAAGAGAATATCCCACAAGTAAGGATGACGCCGTGGACCGGACACACCGTTGGAGAAAGTAATTTATCAGGTATGCATAAATTCTGTTTTTTCTAAGGTTTTATGGACTGATGAAATGAGAGTGAGTCTTGATGGGCCAGATAGATGGGCCCGTGGCTGGATTGGTAAAGGGCAGAGAGCTCCAGTCCGACTCAGACGCCAGCAAGGTGGAGGCGGAGTACTGGTTTGGGCTGGTATCATCAAAGATGAGCTTGTGGGGCCTTTTCGGGTTGAGGATGGAGTCAAGCTCAACTCCAAGTCCTACTGCCAGTTTCTGGAAGACACCTTCTTCAAGCAGTGGTACAGGAAGAAGTCTGCATCCTTCAAGAAAAACAGGATTTTCATGCAGGACAATGCTCCATCACACGCGTCCAAGTACTCCCCAGCGTGGCTGGCAAGAAAGGGTATAAAAGAAGAAAATCTAATGACATGGCCTCCTTGTTCACCTGATCTGAACCCCATTGAGAACCTGTGGTCCATCATCAAATGTGAGATTTACAAGGAGGGAAAACAGTACACCTCTCTGAACAGTGTCTGGGAGGCTGTGGTTGCTGCTGCACGCAATGTTGATGGTGATCAGATCAAAACACTGACAGAATCCATGGATGGCAGGCTTTTGAGTGTCCTTGCAAAGAAAGGTGGCTATATTGGTCACTGATTTGTTTTTGTTTTGTTTTTGAATGTCAGAAATGTATATTTGTAAATGTTGAGATGTTATATTGGTTTCACTGGTAAAAATAAATAATTGAAATGGGTATATATTTGTTTTTTGTTAAGTTGCCTAATAATTATGCACAGTAATAGTCACCTGCACACACAGATATCCCCCTAAAATAGCTATAACTAAAAACAAACTAAAAACTACTTCCAAAACTATTCCGCTTTGATATTAATGAGTTTTTTGGGTTCATTGAGAACATGGTTGTTGTTCAATAATAAAATGAATCCTCAAAAATACAACTTGCCTAATAATTCTGCACTCCCTGTATAGTAACTTGCATTGCGCCCCGGGACAGCACATATATATTGAGGCTGGAGATCACTATTTGTGTTCCCCTCTGCACACCATGGGCATGTATAAGTACACTACAGTGATCATTGTAAACTGTGCTAAAGATGGAACTTGAATTAAAGTGACAGTTGTCCTTTCTTGTGCTGACCCTTTAATTACATTTTAATATGCATATGCACATGGTAGATGTGTTTATATGTAGTTGTTCTAAGTGGTTTTCTTACATATTAATGGTTGCCACCATTTTAATTATTTAGTCGGTTTTAATTGATAAAATGTTCTTATCATCTCAATGAATGATGCCACAGCCCAAGCAGGCCTTTGAGCCTGTAAGTGGTGTAGTGCGAACACGATATCGTAGAAAATCCCTTTGCAAAAATATTCACTAAACCCAGCTTGTAAACCCATGCCAAAACCCTATGCGTACGATTTGCAATAGCAAAATCTCACTATCACAATTTAAGGCTTTGAATAAATGCTATTTTACGCTCCAATTGTAATTGACCCAACTGAGAATTGCATGGATACCATATACATACCTCTCAACATTTTCTTGATGCTTTCCAGGATGTGAGAGGTCACTAAGCTGGTGGGCTACTCATTTTATAGTCGGGACATTAAAGCCTAAATTAAAATGTAATTATTCATACAGAACATGCCCTTTTTAACAACTTGTTTCCTGGTATCCTGGCAGTGAAAAATTAATCTCTTAGAAGTATATTTTTCCCAACTGCAATATAATTAAACTTAGTATATACCTCTTTAAAATTTTATTTTACAAGAACAATAAATAGAAATATGGTGCTATATTAGTGTTATTCACCCACTTATATACACATATAAATAGATTTTTTTTCAAAAAGTACAGAACTGTTAGAAGAACTAATTATCTTCTTAGATAAACACTACCATTATACACTTAAGCTTAAAACCCACATATTTTATGTTCAGTGGCTGCAATCTTTTCACTTCAGGGTGCATTATTTTAGTACAGTAAGAAAAAAAGAAACATCTTTTTAGGTAATCACAAAAAAGAAGCTATTTTTACTGTTTGCAAATTGGTTTAAAAAGCATTAGCCGATATTACTATGTACTTTTTAATCTTATGTGGAGGATTTGTTTTAAAATGTATGTATAATTGTTACAGTGTTGTGAAAGGCATTATTTATGTTATACACATGTATGCTTAAGATATAATACTATTACTGATTTTGTAGATACAATGTAGCAAATATTTCTACAGAACTTTAAGCCAAAAGACCCAAGAGGAGTGGCATTTCTGTATGAGCAAAATATGAAACATATATCACATGCCCTTTAGTCACTATACAGGATCAGTCTTTGGATTGTATGTTACTAAGAGTGAAGCACCACCCGTGATTATCACTTCCGGCTAAAGGATCTGGCACCATGCGTCAAAATCATCCGTGTTTGTATGGGGACTGGTACTAAAATGACATGTTTAATTTTTATGTCCTGTAAGTGCAATTGTTTTACGCATGATGTGTGTAAATAAATTTACCACCTTGAATTTGGGGATATGCTCTTTTTCTTCTCTTTTGAATCACTAGACCCAGGAACTTGGGACATCACAAACCAATTCTAATGAAATAGCTGCTCCGGGATCCAAAACATAGATTGCATATTTAGATTTGCACAGGGCTGAATGAACATTATACTGTGGGTACTGTACTTATATATTTTGGATCTTTTACATATGGTTTTAAAACCAAAACAGTTATCACATATAAACTTAAACTCAATAGACAGATAACCTCTAAGGAGAGACTGTGGGGCCTATCTATCAAGCTCTGAAAGGAGCTTGATGGCCCGTGTTTCTGGCAAGTCACAAAGACCGCTGCTTCATAACCTGTCCGCCTGCTCTGAGCAGGCGGACAGACATCGCCGGAAATCAACCCATTAATACTCGATCGGGTTGATTGACACCCTCTTGTGAGCTGCTGGTGCAATGCTAAATATGGAGAGCATATTGCTCTCCGTATTCAGCGAGGTCTGGTGGACCTGATCCACAGTGTCAGATCAGGTCCGCTAGACCTTGTTAACTAGAGGCCATCATGTTTGATGTGATTGATTTTTACTGAAAGCAGTTTTTTCAATATAACATTTTTATTGTAGCATACAGTTTATAATTTTACCAATTTAGTATTATATATATATATAGTAAATAAAAAAATGTATGGACACTTGGAATCAGCTCAACACAACAAAATGTATATGTGTATGTTAGTGGCAGGCAGGAGTAGGGTACTGATGACAAACAGTCTTATGACGCCTTGTATAGCCTAATATCACATTGCTGTCATAGAAGAAAATGTATTTGCATACATCAGCCTGCCCTGTTCAGAGCTCCTACTATCCAGTTTCAGGGTGTACTATGTACGTGCCTCAATCAATATGCGGAGCAAGCTATGCTCCCCAGAGTCCGGATAACCACCAGTCCCTCAGGAACTCTGCGACTCCACCTTCAGGCTTCTCCCTTTGATTGCCAGTACAGTAGTCCTTAGTGCTGTATTATTCCTGGTTGTTGTAGAAATTTCAGTTAAAACATATCCACTGCAGTGTACTGTTTGTTCAGACCGGATGTCAACTCCCTCAATGTTTGCCTGCTCACCTGACCGCTATGCACCTGCTTCCAAACGACTCCAAACAATTCAGCCCAATTCAGCAAATGAGGAAAACGTCAGGTGTGTGAGGATAAGTTGCGAACATGATCAAGAAAAAAAACAGCAAGAATCCTCAATGCTAATTAAAAATGAAGCTTTTATTTACCCAATTAAAAAAGTGTGCTAGGAAAGTCTAACATGTTTCGGCATAGGTGCCTTAATAATAGACATGACCTTACTTAAAAAAAACGCATAATTTAAACGAAAGCCTTCATTTCTATTGGTAGTACATTTTAGTCACATGTTTAGCTTCAGGTTACATTTAAAGGGCTATTATACTTCTGGTACACTTTAAATACATAGTAGAATCATAGCATATGAGCTCAAAGTTATAAGATAAATTAATAGATATCGACTAAAATTGATACTAGTAAAACACAACACACCCAAACCAAATATTACAGGATAAAAAATCGTAAAGATACATAAATCCTAAATTATATGAAATATTATTTAATCTGGCGGTGCTGTAATGTTGCTAGAAATTAAATCACATTAGTCTTATTTCCCAGAATATAATCTGTAAAGAACCTTACTCAGTGCTATCATATTGATATTCTAATTTAGCAAAGAATTCTAGTCTGGTATATATAATAAAAGACACTGGTACTAGACTGGCACAATATCGAGATCATGTCAAGCACACACAGTTTCTAAACAAATAAATGTTTAACTTGACTCAAAATAGTGTCAGAAGAGAACAGTGCTTTTAGATAAAATGTTCAATAATCAAATTACCATTGAAAATACAATCTTAATTCATTGTATCAACCTTACTAGTTGGTTGGTTGACAAAATTAAAATTGAACCATATAGAGTTTGAAATGAATACAGAGTAAGTTTAGAACATTTACATATGCTTGCCAAAATGAGAATAACCATCACATATTTCATAGTGCAACAATACATATCAGATAAAAAATGTGTGTATCCCTAGTTATAACTATCTAAACACAGGAAGTAGACAGGATATTTATATAACTAAGACGTTGTTAACAATTTTCTGAGATATCCATTATATGATTTAAAGTTTTTTTAGTTATTCCCAATAATTGATGATATCAAGTACGGATGGAATTGTAACCCTTTGACATACGTGTATTCAATGTAAATATCCAAAACGCCTCTCTTTTGTGGAGCAATTTGACTATGTCACCTCCCCGTGAGGGTAAGTTAGTTTTTTCTATTACCATCCATTTAAGGGTATCATTCTTGCTATTATGTTTGGTAATAAAGTGTGTAGCTAATTCGGATGACTGGTGGGACCTTTTTATGTCAGACAAGTGCTGTCTGATTCTTTCCCTGACCTCTCCTGTGGTTCATCCCACATACTACCTTATATTGCAAGTGCACCATATTAGATAAACCACATTTTTGCTTCTACAATTCACATAATCCCTTAATATGTATTGTTTTCCACTCTCTGAATTCTCAAAATAGTCCAACCTAGTACTGAAACTACAGGGTATGCATGGGCCATAGCCACATTTATGCATGTCCTTAGTGGTTAACCATGTCCACTCTCTGGAATTTATTTGTAGTTCACTAGGGGAAATAAAGTTTCCTAGGGTAATGCCTCTTCTATATGAGAAGCAGCATCACGGTTTAGTAGCTTTTTGTAGTCTGTCATCAGCTGACAACATGGGGATGTGTTTGCGAATGATTTTACACACATCCTCATAATCTGAGGAATACCAAATAAATAGGTTGATCCTTGCTGTCATGTCCTGACTGTCTATTTCTTTTACTGATCCCTTTACTCTTTTTATCTTTGTCTTTAAGGAGTGAAATTCTATTTATAGTATCTACATCAGCCTTAGCTTTTAAAATAACTTATTGATTATAACCCCTTGCTTTAAGTCTGTGTGTTAATTCTATGGCTTGTATGTTGTAATCATCTTCATTTGAACAGTTTCTTTTTTTCTTATGAACTGGCCTTTTGCTATGGAGTAAGGTACCACCCTTGGGTGATTACTCATCCCATGGAGTAGTGTGTTGCCCGAAATTGGTTTACAGTATACAGTTGACTCAATGTGTCCACTTTCCTTATTAGCTTTCAGTGTTACATCTAAATAGTTAATTGTATCAGGATGGAACTCATAAGTAAATTTAAGGCCCCAAGAATTATTGTTCAAATATGAAACAAAATTCTCAATGTTATTCGGACCTCCATTCAAAATAAAAATAAGGTTGTCTATGAAGCGATAAAAAAGGGCTACATCTGTGCCATAGATGTTATTATCTCCAAACACACTTTCCCACATGCTCATGATCAAATTTGCATATGAGGGGGCAAACTTTGGAGATAATAACCATCATTAAAATGGAAAAAATTGTGTGTTAACAAAAAATAGGTGACCTCAAGTATGTAATTAATGAATTATTTGCTGAAAGTGGTCTCTGTATTTAAATACAGTTTTATAGCTTCCATTCTCATCTCATGTGGTATTGAGGAATAAAGTAAAACTACATCTATTGTGAGCCACCCATAGTAATCTTTCCATTTAATGTGTTCAAGTTTCTGGAGAAGATGTTTTGTGTCCCTTAGATAGCTTTCTAGCTTAACCACTAGTGGTTGCAGTATGCTATTGAGCCATAGTGAAAGTGGCTCACACAAGGAACCAATACCCAACACTATTGGTCTACCCTTTACCTGTTCAATAGACTTATGCACCTTTGGTAAAATGTGAAATATTGGAATAACTGTTTTTTCCACATTGAGATAATCAAATGTTTCTCTATCTATATGTCCTATATGTAAGCCATCATCTAATAATTTTAGCATGGGGTTGTAGGGTAATACTCTATAATCTTCATTATTAGTGATTTGTTGCATAACTTCTTCGACATACAAGGACTTATCCCATAAGACAACACTTCCTCCTTTGTCCGCAGATGTAATCACTACCTCTTTGTTGTTTCTTAATTTCTCTACTGATTCTCGGTCCTCTTTAGACAGATTAGAATGATTATTATGTCTAGGCTGTTTTGATAGACTGACCAGGTCATCCTCCACTCTTTTTTTGAAGCCAACCAAAATATCACTTCTGTCTTGTACAGGATAAAAAATAGACTTTGGTTTAAATCCTATATGAGAGTTGATGGTGACCTGATCAGTGTAATTTTCTATTTCTAAAGATCTTAGATTAAGTAGATCTCTTTGTTCATCAAAGTTTAAGTATAGTGTACTTACATCAATACTTTGACTTGTATTAGGGGAACCTTGTGTTTCTATATTAAGTTCTTCAGGCTGAGAAAGGTAGTGTTTCAATGTGAATAGTCGTATTACTCTATTGACATCCACTAAGGTCTGAAACAGATTGAATCTGGAAGTGGGAACAAAATTAAGCCCATAGTTAAAAACTTTTAGTTCTGTATCACTAGGTGTATAACTACTGAGGTTAACTACATTAAGATGACCTTTTTCCTTTCCTATAGTTGGTATTTGTTTGATTTCTTCCCCTGTCTCTGAGGATAGCGTGCCTGATGGGTTTTTGGGATTGCCCCTACCTGGGTTCCTCTTCCTCCTCCTCCTGCAGAGTTTTTTGGGGGATCTGAAAAACCGTCTCAATTTAATTTATTTCTCTATCAGTGCTAGTCATTTCACTGTTGTCTTGAGTAGACATAGTGTATTTATTTTTAGTACTAGTTGTTGTACTATTTGTATTGGTATTGTGTTTTGTAGTACTGTCAACAAAAACAACATTTTTCTTAGCATAAGGAGGATTACATTTTAGAATAGGTTTAGGAACCAATATAGATTGTGTGGTCAATTCTTTAGTTAATTGTTCCCCATCTGAACTAGAGTTACAACCAGAGTCAGTGTTACTCGCCTGTTTCTTGATCCATTTCTATTTATTTTCTGCCAAATATATACTCTACCCATACCATAATCATTTTGATCCCTTATGAGATTTTCATGTTTCCCCTGTATGAGATCTTTTTTTGTTTTTTAAAGCTGCAATTGTATTTTTAAAAACAATATCAAACTCTTTGTATTTAAGTTCTAATTTATAAAGATCTAAATCTCTTTGTAGTGTTTCAATCTGTTCCCTTAATTTCACTAATTCATATTCCTTAAACTCTATAATAACTTTCATAAGTGTAAATGAACATGTAGTTAAAGTATTATTCCACTTTTCTATGAAAAGTTTGTCCTCTGTCATGAAAGTGTAAATTTTCTTATACGAAGTCCTCTGGGGACAATCTGCAATGTTATATATCATTCTAATGTCCACTTGTCCCACTTGAGTTTAGTCTCTTTTCATGAGATTTTCCATCCTTTGGAAGTTATCCCCTAAGGGGTTTACTTAAATATATTCTCAGTCTTGTTCCAACTCATTTAAGTCAGCAATAGAAGAAAGGGAATAGAAATCCATTGTAGTTTCATTGGTTTCTGTGTCCATAATGTAAACAGGTAACGTAATTTGATCCCAGTAGAAAAAATGTGGAAAAAAATATGTAAATTAGTATCAGAGTATCAAAATATAGTCCCTTCAAAAAATGTTTATAGATGTAAATAATGGTTGTGTTACATCAGTGCTAAATGCCTGTGTTATGGCAGAAAACTTTAACAGTTCTGTTAGATAGCGGTCAAAATGATGTGTGTGAGCACAAAGCTAAGTGGCCAAAGCGTATCAGACTCCTCGTTCTGATCCAGTGATATGTAGTAAATCAAAAAATGTATGGACACTTGGAATCAGCTCAACGCAACAAAATGTATATGTGTAGCCTGCCTGTTCAGGGCTCCTACCTTCCAGCTTTGGGGTGTACTATGTACGTGCCTCAATCAATATGCGGAGCAAGCTATGCTCCCCAGAGTCCAGATAACCACCAGTCCCTTGGGAACTCTGCAACTCCACCTTTAGGCTTCTCCCTTTGATTGCCAGTACGGTAGTCCTTCGTGCTGTATTATTACTGGTTGTTGTAGAAATGTCAGTGAAAACATATCCACTGCAATGTACTGTTTGTTCAGACCGGATGTCAACTCCCTCAATGTTTGCCTGCTCACCTGACCGCTATGCACCTGCTTCCAAACTACTCCAAACAATTCAGCCCAATTCAGCAAATGAGAAAAACGCCAGGTGTATGAGAATAAGTTGCGAACATGATCAAGAAAAAAAAACAAGCAAGAATCCTCAATGCTAATTAAAAACAAAGCTTTTATTTACCAAATTAAAAAAGTGTGCTAAGAAAGTTTAGGCATAGGCGCCTTAATAATAGACATGACCTTACTTAAAAAAAAATGCATAATTTAAACAAAAGCCTTACACCTAGATCACGAGTTTTGCATTAACAGGGGTGCGGTGCTAGCGAGCAGTTTATGCTCACCGCTCACTTGCAGACAATGCTGGTATTATGGGTTTTTACAAACCCAGCGTTCACCGCAAAAATTTGAGCGAAGAGCAAAATTTAGCTCCACATCTCAATACCAACGCTGATTACGGTAGCGTTGAGCTGGCTAAACGTGCTTGCGCAAGATTTCTCCATAGGAATCAATGGGGGAGAGTCGGCTGAAAAAAAACCTAACACCTGCAAAAAAACAGCATTCAGCTTCTAACGCAGCCCAATTGATTCCTATGGAGAAATACTTTTTATGTCTACACCTAACACCCTAACATGAACCCCAAGTCTAAACACCCCTAATATTACACTTATTAACCCCTAATCTGCCGCCTCCGACATCAATGACACCTGCATTATATCATTAACCCCTAATCTGCCGATCCAGAACCGCCGCCACCTACATTATACTTATGAACCCTTAATTCGCTGCCGCCAACACCGCTGAACCCTACATTATATTTATTAACCCCTAATCTGATGCCCCCAATGTCGCCGCAGCCTAACTACATTTATTAACCCCTAATCTGCCGCCCCCAACATTGCCACCACTATAATAAAGTTATTAACCCCTAAATCTAAGTCTAACCCTAACCCCCCCTAACAAATTTAATTTAAATAAATCTAAATAAAATTAATACAATTCACTAAATTATTCCTATTTAAAACTAAATACTTACCTATAAAATAAACCCTAAGATAGTTACAATATAACTAATAGTTACATTGTAGCTATCTTAGGCCTAGATTTAGAGTTGGGCGGTAGCCGTGAAAACCAGCGTTAGAGGCTCCTAACGCTGGTTTTGGGCTACCGCCGGTATTTGGAGTCAGCCAGGAAAGGGTCTAACGCTCACTTTCCAGCCGCGACTTTTCCATACCGCAGATCCCCTTACGTCAATTGCGTATCCTATCTTTTCAATGGGATCTTTCTAACGCCGGTGTTTAGAGTCGTGGCTGAAGTGAGCGTTAGAAATCTAACGACAAAACTCCAGCCGCAGAAAAAAGTCAGTAGTTAAGAGCTTTCTGGGCTAAGGCTGGTTTATAAAGCTCTTAACTACTGTGCTCTAAAGTACACTAACACCCATAAACTACCTATGTACCCCTAAACCGAGGTCCCCCCACATCGCCGCCACTATATGTAAATTTTTTAACCCCTAATCTTCCGCTCTGTACACTGCCACCAACTACGTTATCCATATGTACCCCTAATCTGCTGCCCCTAACACCGCCGACCCCTATATTATATTTATTAACCTCTAATCTGCCCCCCTCAACGTCGCCTCCACCTGCCTACACTTATTAACCCCTAATCTGCCGAGCGGACCACACCGCTACTATAATAAAGTTATTAACCCCTAATCCGCCTCAGTAACCCTATAATAAATAGTATTAAACCCTAATCTGCCCTCCCTAACATCGCCGACACCTAACTTCAATTATTAACCCCTAATCTGCCGACCGAATCTTGCCGCTACTGTAATAAATGGATTAACCCCTAAAGCTAAGTCTAACCCTAACCCTAACACCCCCCTAACTTAAATATAATTTAAATCTAATGAAATAAATGAACTCTTATTAAATAAATTATTCCTATTTAAAGCTAAATACTTACCTGTAAAATAAACCCTAATATAGCTACAATATAAATTATAATTATATTATAGCTATTTTAGGATTTATATTTATTTTACAGGTAACTTTGTATTTATTTTAACCAGGTACAATAGCTATTAAATAGTTAAGAACTATTTAATAGCTAAAATAGTTAAAATAATTACAAAATTACCTGTAAAATAAATCCTAACCTAAGTTACAATTAAACCTAACACTACACTATCAATAAATAAATTAAATAAAATACCTACAATTACCTACAATTAAACCTAACACTACATTATCAATACATTAATTAAATACAATACCTACAAATAACTACAATTAAATACACTAACTAAAGTACAAAAAATAAAAAAGAACTAAGTTACAAAGAATAAAAAAATATTTACAAACATTAGAAAAATATTACAATTTTAAACTAATTACACCTACTCTAAGCCCCCTAATAAAATTACAAAGCCCCCCAAAATAAAAAAATGCCCTACCCTATTCTAAATTAAAAAAGTTCAAAGCTCTTTTACCCTTTACCTTACCAGCCCTTAAAAGGACCTTTTGTGGGGCATGCCCCAAGAAATTCAGCTCTTTTGCCTGTAAAAAAAACATACAATACCCCCCCAACATTACAACCCACCACCCACATACCCCTAATGTAACCCAAACCCCCCTTAAATAAACCTAACACTAAGCCCCTGAAGATCTTCCTACCTTATCTTCACCTCGCCGGGTATCACCGATAGGTCCTGGCTCCGATATCTTCATCCAACCCAAGCGGGGGCTGGCGATCCATAATCCTGCGGCTGAAGAGGTCCAGAAGAGGCTCCAAAGTCTTCATCCTATCCGGGAAGAAGAGGCGATCCAGACCGGCAACCATCTTGATCCAAGCGGCATCTTCTATCTTCATCCGATGAGGAACGGCTCCATCGTGAAGACCTCCAGGGCAGATCAATCTTCTTCCGACGACGTCCAACTGAAGAATGACGGTTCCTTTAAGGGACGTCATCCAAGATGGCGTCCCTCGAATTCCGATTGGCTGATAGGATTCTATCAGCCAATCGGAATTAAGGTAGGAAAATTCTGATTGGCTGAGGGAATCAGCCAATCAGAATCAAGTTCAATCCGATTGGCTGATCCGATCAGCCAATCAGATTGAGCTTGCATTCTATTGGCTGATCGGAACAGCCCATAGAATGCGAGCTCAATCTGATTGGCTGATTGAATCTGCCTATCGGATTGAACTTGATCTGATTGGCTGATTCCATCAGCCAATCAGAATTTTCCTACCTTAATTCCGATTGGCTGATACAATCTTATCAGCCAATCGCAATTCGAGGGACGCCATCTTGGATGACGTCCCTTAAAGGAACCGTCATTCGTCGGGAAGTTGTCGGTGAAGATGGATGTTCCGCATCGGCGGGATGAACATGGATCCGGAAGAATGAAGATTGAAGATGCCGTTGATAGAAGACTTCAGCCGGATCATGGACCTCTTCAGCTCCCGCTTGGATGAAGACTTCAGCCGGATCATGGACCTCTTCAGCTCCCTCTTGGATGAAGACTTCAGCCGGATCATGGACCTCTTCAGCTCCCGCTTGGATGAAGACTTGAGCCGGATCATGGACATCTTCAGCCCCCCGCTTGGGCTTGGATCAAGACATCGGAGCCAGGACGGATCGGTGTGATACCCGGCAAGGTGAAGATAAGGTAGGAAGATCTTCAGGGGCTTAGTGTTAGGTTTATTTAAGGGGTTTTGGGTTAGATTAGGGGTATGTGGGTGGTGGGTTGTAATGTCGGGGGGGGTTTGTATGGTTTTTTTTTTACAGGCAAAATAGCTGAATTCTTTGGGGCATGCCCCACAAAAGGTCCTTTTAAGGGCTGGTAAGGTAAAAGAGCTTTGAACTTTTGTAATTTAGAATAGGGTAGGGCATTTTTTTATTTTGGGGATCTTTGTTATTTTATTAGGGGGCTTAGAGTAGGTGTAATTAGTTTAAAATTGTTGTAATTTTTTTCTAATGTTTGTAAATATTTTTCTATTTTTTGTAACTTAGTTCTTTTTTATTTTTTGTACTTTAGCTAGTTTATTTAATTGTATTTATTTGTAGGAATTGTATTTAATTTATTTATTGATAGTGTAGTGTTAGGTTTAATTGTAGATAATTGTAGGTAGTTTATTTAATTTATTTATTGATAGTGTAGTGTTAGGTTTAATTGTAACTTAGGTTAGGATTTATTTTACAGGTAATTTTGTAATTATTTTAACTAGGTAACTATTAAATAGTTCTTAACTATTTAATAGCTATTGTACCTTGTTAAAATAATTACAAAGTTACCTGTAAAATAAATATTAATACTAAAATAGCTACAATATAATTATAATTTATATTGTAGCTATATTAGGGTTTATTTTACAGGTAATATTTAGCTTTAAATAGGAATAATTTATTTAATAAGAGTTAATTTATTTTGTTAGATTTAAATTATATTTAGGGGGGTGTTAGGGTTAAAGTTAGACTTAGCTTTAGGGGTTAATAAATTTATTAGAGTAGCGGTGAGCTCCTGTCGGCAGATTAGGGGTTAATACTTGAAGTTAGGTGTTGGCAATGTTAGGGAGGGCAGATTAGGGGTTAATACTATTTATTATAGGGCTATTGAGGCGGGAGTGAGGCGGATTAGGGGTTAATATATTTATTATAGTAGCGCTCAGGTCCGGTCGGCAGATTAGGGGTTAATAAGAGTAGTTAGGTGGAGGCAACGTTGGGGGCGGCAGATTAGGGGTTAATAAATATAATATAGGGGTCGGCGATGTTAGGGAAGCAGATTAGGGGTACATAGGGATAATGTAGGTGGCGGGGGTGTACGGAGCGGCAGATTAGGGGTTAAAAATATTATGCAGGGGTCAGAGATAGCGGGGGCGGAAGATTAGGGGTTAATAAGTGTAAGGTCAGGGGTGTTTAGACTCGGGGTACATGTTAGAGTGTTAGGTGCAGAGGTAGGAAGTGTTTCCCCATAGAAAACAATGGGGCTGCGTTAGGAGCTGAACGCAGCTTTTTTGCAGGTGTTAGGTTTTTTTCTGCTCAAACAGCCCCATTGTTTTCTATGGGGGAATCGTGCACGAGCACGTTTTTGAAGCTGGCCGCGTCCGTAAGCACCGCTGTTATCGAGAGTTGAAGTTGCAGTAAATAGGCTCTACGCTCCTTTTTTGGAGCCTAACGCTGCCATTCTGTGAACTCTAAATACCAGCGGTATTTAAAAGGTGCGGCCAGAAAAAAGCACACGTAGCTAACGCACCCCTTTGGCTGCAAAACTCTAAATCTAGGCGTTAGGGTTTATTTTTATTTTACAGGCAACTTTGTATTTATTTTAAACAGGTACAATATTTATTAAATAGCTATTAACTATTTAATAACTTCCTAGTTAAAATAAAGACAAATATACCTGTAAAATAAAACCTAAACTAAGTTACAATTATACCTAACACTACACTATAATTAAATAAATTACCTAAATTAAATACAATTAATTACAATTTAAAAAAAGTATCTAAAGTACGAAAAACCCCCACTAAATTACAGAAAATTATAAAATAATTACAAGATTTTTAAACTAATTACACCTACTCTTATCCCCTAACAACATAAAAAGCCCCCCACAATAATAAAAGCCCTACCCTACAATAAATTACAAATAGCCCTTAAAATTGGCTTTTACAGGGCATTGCCCCAAAGTAATCAGCTCTTTTACCTGTAAAAAAAATTACAAATACCCCCCAACATTAAAACCCACCACCCACACAACCAACCCTACTCTAAAACCCACGCAAGCCCCCTTAAAAACCTAACACTAACCCCCTGATGATCACCCTACCATGAGACATCTTCAACCAACCGGGCAGAAGTGGTCCTCCAGATGGGAAGAAGTCTTCATCCAAGCCAGGCAGAAGAGGTCCTCCAGATGGGCAGAAGTCTTCATCCAGACGGCATCTTCTATCTTAATCCATCCGGCGCGGAGCGGGTCCATCTTCAGGACATCCGACGCGGAGCATCCTCTTCTTTCTTCATCCGACGACTGAATGAAGGTTCCTTTAAATGACGTCATCCAAGATTGCGTCCCTTCAATTCCGATTGGCTGATATTCTATTCTATCAGCCAATCGGAATTAAGGTAGAAAAAATCCTATTGGCTAATGCAATCAGCCAATAGGATTGAGCTTGCATTCTATTTTCTGATTGGAACAGCCAATAGAATGCCAGCTCAATCCTATTGGCTGATTGGATCAGCCAATAGGATTGAAGTTCAATCCTATTAGCTGATTGCATCAGCCAATAGGATTTTTTCTACCTTAAGTCTGATTGGCTGATAGAATTCTATCAGCCAATCGGAATTGAAGGGACACCATCTTGGATGACGTCATTTAAAGGAACATTCATTCAGTCGTCGGATGAAGAAAGAAGAGGATGCTCTGCGTCAGATGTCTTGAAGATGGACCCGCTCCGCGCCAGATGGATGAAGATAGAAGATGCTGTCTGGATGAAGACTTCTGCCCGTCTGGAGGACCTCTTCTGCCCGGCTTGAATGAAGACTTCTGCCCGTCTGGAGGATCACTTCTGCCTGGTTAGGTGAAGACGTCTCACGGTAGGGTGATCTTCACGGGGTTAATGTTAGGTTTTTTTAAGGGCGGATTGGGTGGGTTTTAGAGTAGGGTTGGTTGTGTGGGTGGTGGGTTTTAATGTTGGGGGGGGAATTGTACTTTTTTTTACAGGTAAAAGAGCTGATTACTTTGGGGCAATGCCCCGCAAAAGGCCCTTTTAAGGGCTATTTGTAATTTAGTGTAGGGTAGGGCTTTTTTTTTTTTTTTTTTTTTTTATTTTGTTAGGGGGATTAGAGTAGGTGTAATTAGTTAATCGGCAGATTAGGGGTTAAAAAATGTATTTTATTGTTTGCGATGCGGGGGGGCCTCGGTTTAGGGGTTAATAGGTAGTTTATGGGTGTTAGTGTACTTTTTAGCACTTTAGTTAAGAGTTTTATGCTACGGCGTTGTACCATAAAACTCTTAACTACTGACTTTAAAATACGGTACCAGACTTGACAGGAGAGGGTCTACCGCTCACATTTGGTTAGACTTGTAATACCGGCGTTATGCAAGTCCCATTGAAAATATAGGATACGCAATTGACGTAAGTGGATTTGCGGTATTTCCAAGTCTGGACAAAAAAGTGGGTGGTGAGCCTGTCATTTCAAGACTCGTAATACCAGCATGCCTTAAAAAGCAGCGTTAGGACCTCTCAATGCTGCTTTTTAACCCTAACGCACAACTCGTAATCTAGCCATTAATTTCTATTGGTAGTATATTTTAGTCACATTTTTAGCTTCAGGTTACATTTAAAGGGCTATTATACTTCTGATGCACTTTAAATACATAGTAGAATCATAGCATATGTGCGCAAAGTTATAAGATAAATAAATATCGACTAAAATTGATACTAGTAAAACACAACAGACCTAAACCAAATATTACAGGATAAAAAACCGTAGCGATACATAAATCCTGAATTATATGAAATATTATTTCATTCTTGCAGGGTTTTTTCTTGATCATATATATATATATATATATATATATATATAGACACAATAGATCAATATTTTACATTAACATTATGAGATATATATCAGGTATATATAAAAATATATGTTTATTAAAAAAATTACACTTTATTCTACGTGAAGAACAATGGAATGTAAAATCTGAGTAACATGCTTTGGGTTTTGCACTTTAGGTCTAAAGTGGTGTCGAGTTAGTGCACATGCAGCACCTGTTATCTTATGGCACGTTATTGAAATATAAAATATGAAATATTGAGAAAACACTGTATATAGATAGATTGATAGATAGATAGATAGATAGATAGGTACTGTAAAATATACATATACGCTATGTATTTTGTAATACTATTTTAATACATCTATAATAATTATTTACATGAATTATTCATATTTTAAAATATTTTATATTTAATAAATATATAGCACAATAAATAAGATAACTCATGTTGAGTTAGCGCACATGAAGAACTAGTATACTTCTGTCACGTTTGCGCACATAAGTATATATAGAATTATGTATTTCAAATTAAAATAACATTTTCCTGTATGAAGAACATTGGAATGTAAAATATTTACAGTGAATACACATTAAAACACATTAAATATTATTTTGGAATTATTATTTAGACACAGACATATATATATATATATATATATATATACATATATATATATTACACACACTATAAATTAAAGCCCACTTGCAGTCAATTACATGTCCATATACCATATACCGTTTAACCCTTATAAAAAAAAAAAAAAAAAAAGTATGTGGATTCTTTTTATATAGTGATTTTATGAGTTTAACAGATTATTTTAATGTATTTATGTTGTGTTTGGTACAATTTTTATTTTATCCCTAAGCCTTCACATGAGACCTTCATTTGCGCTAACCTCACGGGCATTACATTTGATTGTGCTCAAGTGAACGCATTTACCTTCAACTTGTAATACGCACACAAATTAACACGCCCAGGATATTCTTATATTGCTTGTGCGCAAATGTTAGCACAACACTTGTAATCTAGCCCAAAATGTACAGGTGCTCAATCTTTTTCATACTAAAACAAACAAGCAGATAGATAGCAAGTGGAGTCCTTATCGTGATCCTGCCCAATTTGGTATCACAAGTGAATAGTACAAAACGGTTTACCAGAGAATCTTAACAAGGCCTTAATTTTTTTAGTCCGCACTGCACTTTCGATGGATAGTGCTGGGTACATGATTACCGCTCATATTACAAGTGGTGAGTTAAAGGGACATGAAGCCACAAATTTTTCTTTCTTGATCAAGATAGAACAGCAATGTGGAACCTTGCCACTCCTGATGTTTCAGAACTATATTAATAAAAAGAGAGAAGCACTCAACCTGGGAATGAACAAGAGCATAACAGCTTGTTCTATGGCTAGTTACAACCCTAGAAGCAGCCTCTTTTAGCTCAACATGGGACTTTCACAGAGAAGAACTTTCCTGTAGCATATCAGTCTGATCCTGACTAAACAGTGCAGTCCAGTCCTGAAATACCAGGCAATCCTTCTCTCAAAAAGAAAAATGGCAAAACCCCAGACGTACATTTTGGCCTAGTGTGGGCTTCATCAGTGACGTGCAGCCATATCCCTCTAGGCACACTGAGCAATGGGTCCACTTTTGGATTCCCGCATCACACTTATGGAGACTTCCCTGAGAGTCATACGCCTAGATTACGAGTTTTGCGTTAGAGGCTGTGCGGTGCTAACAAGCAGTTTATGTTCACCGCTCACTTATAGACAGCGCTGGTATAACGGGTTTTTAACCCAGCGTTAACTGCAAAAAAGTGAGCGTAGAGCAAAATTTAGCTGCACATTTCACCTCAATACCAGCACTGCTTACGTTAGTGGTGAGCTGGCTAAACATGCTTGTGCACGATTTCCCCATAGGAATCAATGGGGGAGAGCCGGCTGAAAAAAAACCTAACACCTGCGAAAAAGCAGCGTAAAGCTCCTAACGCAGCCCGATTGATTCCTATGGGGAAAATACATTTATGTCTACACCCTAACATGAACCCCGAGTCTAAACACCCCTAATATTACAATTATTAACCGCTAATCTGCCACCTCTGACATCACCAACACCTCCGGACACCGCTGCTATCTAGATTATACTTATGAACCCCTAACCTGCTGCCCCCAACATCGCCGACACCTACATTATATTTATTAACCCCTAATTTTCTGCCCCCAATGTCGCCTCAACCTAACTACATTTATTAACCCCTAATCTGCCTTCCCCAATGTGGCCACTACTATAATAAACATATTAACCCCTAAACCTAAGTCTAACCCTAACCCACCTAACGTAAATATAATTTAAATAAATATAAATAAAATAACTACAATTAACAAAATAATTCCTATTTAAAACTAAATACTCACCTGTAAAATAAACCCTAAGCTAGCTACAATATAACTAATAGTTACATTGTAGCTAGCTTAGGGTTTATTTTTATTTTACAGGCAACTTTGTATTTATTTTAACTAGGTTGGATAGTTATTAAATAGTTATTAACTAATTAATAACTATCTAGCTAAAATAAATACAAAATTACCTGTAAAATAAAACCTTACCTAAGTTACAATTACACCTAACACTACACTACAATTAAATTAATTACCTAAATTAAATACAATTAATTACAATTAAATAAAATTATCTAAAGTACAAAAAAACTCTAAATTACAGAAAATAATAAATAAATTACAAGATTTTTAAACTAATTACATCTAATCTAATCCCCCTAACAAAATAGAAAAAAACGCCCCCCAAAATAAAAAAAAAAGCCCTACCCTACACTAAATTACAAATAGTCCTTAAAAGGGCCTTTTGTGGGGCATTGCCCCAAAGTAATCATCTCTTTTACCTGAAAAAAATAATTACAATTCCCCCCCCTAACATTAAAACCCACCACCCACACAACCAACCCTACTCTAAAACCCACCAATCCCCCCTTAAAAAAACCTAACACTAACCCCCTGAAGATCACCTTACCGGGAGACGTCTTCACCCAACAGGGCCGTAGTCCTCAACGAAGCCAGGAGAAGTCTTCATCCAAGCCGGGCGAAGTGGTCCTCCAGACGGGCATAATTTTGAAGCCATGTCGCTAAACTAAAAATCAATGCTTTCCTGGAACTCAGCACTGGACTGGAATTGAGCCCTGGTCTGTCGCTTCTTAAAAGGCAATTAAGCAGGGTGCAGGGGATCAAGTTGCCCTTTTAGTATGTTGTCAGCACTTTGATGAGGTACCTAGGGATACCACTTGTTTCGGGGTGCTACCTTCAGGGAGTAATGGGGACTCAGTTAACTCTGGTCCAATGCTGTATCAAGAGGAGCCAGATTTCCCAACTGTAAGTACAACTTTTGGGGTTAGTTAGGACTTGTTTTGGGGTGTTTTCTTTTATTTTTAAGAAATTGTTTTTTTTATTCTTACTATTCTTTTCTAGGCTAGGTTTTTTTTAGGTAGATTTTGTTATTTTAGGGGATGGGGCGTTACTTGTATTGTAGAGGGGGGTTTGTAATTGTTTTTTTTTTTTTTTTTAAAGAGCTGATCACTTTAAGTCCTTTTAAGGGCTAATGTAATTTAATTTATTGTTAGCCACAGTATTAGCTGTATTCTACATGAGGATCTTACTGCACAGCCACAGTATTAGCTGTACAGTATTCTACATGAAAATCTTACTGCACAGCCACAGTATTAGCTGTATTCTACATGAGGATCTTACTGCACAGCCACATTATTAGCTGTATTCTACATGAACATCTTACTGCACAGCCACAGTATTAGCTGTATTCTACATGAGGATCTTACTGCACAGCCACAGTATTAGCTGTACAGTATTCTACATGAAAATCTTACTGCACAGTCACAGTATTAGCTGTATTCTACATGAGGATCTTCCTGCACAGCCACAGTATTAGCTGTATTCTACATGAGGATCTTACTGCACAGTCACAGTATTAGCTATATTCTACATGAGGATCTTACTGCACAGCCACAATATTAGCTGTATTCTACATGAGGATCTGACTGCACTGCACGGTATTATCTGTATTCTAAATGAGGATCTTACTGCACAGCCACAATATTAGCTTACAGTATTCTACATGAGGATTTTACTGCACAGCCATAGTATTAGCTGTACAGTATTCTACATGAGGATCTTACTGCACAGCCACAGTATTAGCTGTATTCTACATGAGGATCTTACTGCACAGTCACAGTATTAGCTGGATTCTACATGAGGATCTTACTGCACAGTCACAGTATTAGCTGGATTCTACATGAGGATCTTACTGCACAGCCACAGTATTAGCTGTATTCTACATGAGGATCTTACTGCACAGTCACAGTATTAGCTGTAGTCTACATGAGGATCTTACTGCGCAGTCACAGTATTAGCTGTATTCTATATAAGGATCTTACTGCACAGTCACAGTATTAGCTGTATTCTACATGAGGATCTTACTGCACAGCCACAGTATTATTTTTTCCTTGTCAAATGAACAAAGGGGTTCCATGAAAAGAGCTTTGCTATAATGTTAAAGGGACAGACTAGTCAAAATTCAACTTCCATAATTCGGATATGGCATGCAATTTTAAACAAATTTACAATTTACTTTTATCATCAAATTTGCTTTGTTATCTTGGTATTCTTTTTTAAAAGCTAAACCTATGTAGACTCATATGTTAATTACTAAGCCCTTGAAGGCCGTCTCTTATCTCAGTGCCATTTGATTGTTTTTCCACAGCTAGACAGTGCTAGTTCATGGATGCAATATAGATAAAATGTGCTCACTCCCGTAGAGTTACTTTTGAGTCAACACTGTTTGGCTAAAATGCAAGTCTGTCAAAAGAACTGAAATAAGGGTGATACAAGGTAATCACTAAAGTAAAATATATATTAATATAACTGTGTTGGTTACTCAAAACTGGAGAATGGGTAATAGAGGGATTATCTATCTTTTTAAACAATAACAATTCTGGAGTAGACTGTACCTTTAAGAATGGGCTATTGTATATGTCAGTTTCAGTAGACCTCCCAGTTTATATTTAGAAAACAGGCAGTTAACACTCAAAATCTCCTTTTTCATGAGCTTTTCTGTTGTAAATTCCATTTCTGGGGCTGGTTTTTAACAAACGGTACGATATAGCATTGTGATCACTAGAGAAACTCAGCTCCAAATTTGTCCCTTATGAAAAAATCATGTTCAGGAGCCGAGAGATTGTGATCGACCCTAGATAATGTGTAAATGAAGCAAGGGCCAAACAGCATCACACAGCTTTAGCAGAGTGGTGTGAAATTTCTCAGCACTTAAAGTTACATTAAAGGATCAGTAAATACAATAGATTTTCATAATCAACAATTGCATGATAACAATACAATATAACTTAGTCTGAACTTCAAGTGAGTAGTAGATTTTTTTCTGACAAATTTCAAAGTTATGTCTATTTCCACCCTTCACGTACCATGTGACAGCCATCAGCCAATCATAAAAGTATACACGTATAATCAGTGAATTCTTGCACATGCTCAGTAGGAGCTGGTGACTCAAAATAAATATAAAAAGACTGCACATGTTGTTAATAAAAGTAAATTGGAAAGTTGTTTAAAATTGCATGCTCTATCTGAATCATAAAAGTTTAATTTTGACCTGAGTGTCCCTTTAAACACTCATGCACAGCCCTCTAAATATGGGCACTGCCATTTTGGAACCTAGGCTACACTGCAGGGAGTTGCTGCACATGTGCCAACACATTATCACATTATCACTGAAATTATGCAGCAACCATAAGTAGAGGGAGGTAGGGCATAACGTCAATACTATGCTTATAAAATGTATTTGGTGTTTAATGTCCCTTTAACCCTTTGAGTGCTAATGACGTCTCTGAGCCGTCACAGAGTTTCCCACTCTGATGCTAATGACGGCTCAGAGTCGTCACTAGCACTCTCCCACCTTGAGGGCTCCCACCTGCTCCTACCCCGGCAATGGTGCCTGTAGAGTGACAGGCATCGCCGGGGCTTCCCGTTTTGCGCGGTGACACCACGTGGAATAATGTGATGACATCACTGCACAACTTTAGCTGCTTAGAAGCCTGTATCTCAGGCATCTAAGCAGCTACAGACCCCCAAGACCCACCATTGGAAAGGTAATCGTCTAAACTTTCCAACAATGTGAGTCTTGGGGGTCTGAAAATAAAAAACAAAGTTAAAACAAATTTGTTACAAAAAATTAAGAAATCTTAGCACCCAGGTGGGAAAGTGCTTAGCACTCAAAGTGTTAAGGGTTAAACTATGGCTGTTCAATAAATACATGAATGAGGAGTATGCAAGTAACTCAGAGTAAATTTAGAAGTAACCAAAATAAGTTATATAAGTAAATTAATAATAGCTTTATAATATAAAGGTATAAAGAAACATTGACAGATGTTTCTGTTATTCGTGCATAGAAAATATGTCTGAGCAACTGTAATAATTAATTCCCTACTAGTAAAAGATTGACTTCTCTCCCTGAAAACCAAACAAAAACCACCTGGCGTTATAAGCATTAAGCCATCTTCAATTGCAATGCATGTAAGCAAATGAACGAACCATGTCTCTTGTTGTCAAAAACCTCAGATGGCGTCTATGAACATTGTGATAAAGATAAGGTTACACTAATTATAAAGAATGAACAGACCAAGTTACCTTCACTTACTTTTGTTTAGCAGCTACTTGCAGAACTTAAAGTTAGATTAACATGGGAAATTATGTTTTAGAGAAAATGTCTACTAGCCACAACAAAAGATAATTAAAGACTTAAAGGGATAGTAAACACCAAAAATGTTATTGTTTAAAAAGATAGATAATCCCTTTATTTACCATTCCCCAGTTTTGCATAACCAACTCTGTTATAGAAATGCACTTTTTACCTCTGTAATTACCTTGTATCTAAGCATCTGCTGACTGCCTCCTTATCTCAGATCTTTTGACAGACTTGCATTTCAGTCAATTAGTGCTGACTCTTAAATATCTTCACTTGCATGAGCACAATGTTATCTATATGAAACACATGAACTGACGCCCTCTAGCTGTGAAAAAATGTCAAATGCATTCAGATTAGAGACGGCCTTCAAGGGCAAAGAAATTAGCATATGAGCTAACCTAGGTTTAGATTTTAACTAAGAATAACAAAAGAATAAAGCAAATTTGATGATAAAAGTAAATCAGAAAGTTATTTAAAATCATATTCCCTATCGGCTAGATTTAGAGTTTGGCGTTAGCCGTCAAAACCAGCGTTAGAGGCTCCTAACGCTGGTTTTGGGCTACCGCTGGTATTTAGAGTCTTGTAGGTAAGGGTCTAACGCTCACTTTGCACCCGCGACTTTTCCATACCGCAGATCCCCCTACGCCATTTGCGTATCCTATCTTTTCAATGGGATCTTTCTAACGTTGGTATTTAGAGTCGTGGCTGAAGTGAGCGTTAGAAATCTAATGACAAAACTCCAGCCGCAGAAAAAAGTCAGTAGTTAAGAGCTTTCTGGGCTAACGCCGGTTTATAAAGCTCTTAACTACTGTGCTCTAAAGTACACTAACACCCATAAACTACCTATGTACCCCTAAACCGAGGTCCCCCCACATCGCCGCCACTCTATTAAATTTTTTTAACCCCTAATCTGCCGACCGCACACCGCCGCCACCTACGTTATCCCTATGTACCCCTAATCTGCTGCCCCTAATACCGCCGACACCTACATAATATTTATTAACCCCTAATCTGCCGCCCCCAACGTCGCCGCCACATACCTACAATTATTAACCCCTAATCTGCCGACCGCACACCGCCGCCACCTACGTTATCCCTATGTACCCCTAATCTGCTGCCCCTAATACCGCCGACCCCTATATTATATTTATTAACCCCTAATCTGCCGCCCCCAACATCGCCTTTACCTACCTACAATAATTAACCCCTAATCTGCCGACCAGATCTCACTGCTACTCTAATAAATGTATTAACCCCTAAAGCTAAGTCTAACCCTAACACTAAAACCCCCCTAAGTTAAATATAATTTAAATCTAACAAAATAAATTAACTCTTATTAAATAAATTATTCCTATTTAAAGCTAAATACTTACCTGTAAAATAAACCCTAATATAGCTACAATATAAATTATAATTATATTGTAGCTATTTTAGGATTAATATTTATTTTACAGGCAACTTTGTAATTATATTAACTAGGTACAATAGCTATTAAATAGTTAATAACTATTTAATAGATACCTAGTTAAAATAATTACAGTTACCTACAATTATCTACAATTAAACCTAACACTACACTATCAATAAATTAATTAAATACAATACCTACAATTAAATACAATTAAATAAAAACTAAAGTACAAAAAATAAAAAAGAACTAAGTTACAAAAAATAAAAAAATATTTACAAACATTAGAAAAATATTACAACAATTTTAAACTAATTACACCTACTCTAAGCCCCCTAAGCCAATAGCATGCAAGCTCAATCTGATTGGCTGATCGGATCAGCCAATCGGATTGAACTTGAATCTGATTGGCTGATTCCATTTTCCTACCTTAATTCTGATTGGCTGATAGAATCCTATCAGCCAATCGGAATTCGAGGGACGCCATCTTGGATGACGTCCCTTAAAGGAACCTTCATTCGTCGTCTAGTCGTCGGAAGAAGAGGATGGATCCGCGGTGGAGGTCTTGAAGATCAGCCAGTCGTCATCGGATGGAATAACATAGAAGATGGGGCTTGGATGAAGATGTTTGCCGGTCCGGATGTCCTTTTCTGCCCGCTTGGATCAAGACTTCAGCCGGAGGATGGATGTCTTTAGCCCCCCGCTTGGGCTTGGATCAAGACATCGGAGCCTGGACGGATCGCTGATACCCGGTGTGGTGAAGATAAGGTAGGAAGATCTTCAGGGGCTTAGTGTTAGGTTTATTTAAGGGGGGTTTGAGTTAGATTAGGGGTATGTGGCTGGTGGGTTGTAATGTTGGGGGGGTATTGTATGCTTTTTTTTACAGGCAAAAGAGCTGAATTCTTTGTGGCATGCCCCGCAAATGGCCCTTTTAAGGGCTGGTAAGGTAAAAGAGCTTTTCTATTTGTATTTTAGAATAGGGTAGGGCATTTTTTTATTTTGGGGGGCTTTGTTATTTTATTAGGGGGCTTAGAGTAGGTGTAATTAGTTTAAAATTGTTGTAATATTTTTCTAATGTTTTTTAAATATTTTTTTATTTTTTGTAACTTAGTTCTTTTTTATTTTTGGTACTTTAGTTAGTTTATTTCATTGTATTTAATTGTAGGTATTGTATTTAATTAATTTATTGATAGTGTAGTGTTAGGTTTAATTGTAGATAATTGTAGGTATTTTATTTAATTTATTTATTGATAGTGTAGTGTTAGGTTTAATTGTAACTTAGGTTAGGATTTATTTTACAGGTAATTTTGTAATTATTTTAACTAGGTAGCTATTAAATAGTCATTAACTATTTAATAGCTATTGTACCTGGTTAAAATAATTACAAAGTTGCCTGTAAAATAAATATTAATCCTAAAATAGCTACAATATAATTATAATTTATATTGTAGCTATATTAGGGTTTATTTTACAGGTAAGTATTTAGCTTTAAATAGGAATAATTTATTTAATAAGAGTTAATTTATTTCGTTAGATTAAAATTATATTTAACTTAGGGGGGTGTTAGTGTTAGGGTTAGACTTAGCTTTAGGGGTTAATACATTTATTAGAGTAGCGGTGAGATCCGGTCGGCAGATTAGGGGTTAATAATTGTAGGTAGGTGGAGGCGACATTGGGGGCGGCAGATTAGGGGTTAATAAATATAATATAGGGGTCGGCGGTGTTAAGGGCAGCAGATTAGGGGTACATAGGGATAACATAGGTTGCGGCGGTGTACGGAGCGGCAGATTAGGAGTTAATAATAATATGCAGGGGTCAGCGATAGCGTGGGCGGCAGATTAGAGGTTAATAAGTGTAAGGTTAGGGGTGTTTAGACTCGGGGTTCATGTTAGAGTGTTAGGTGCAGACTTAGTAAGTGTTTCCCCATAGGAAACAATGGGGCTGCGTTAGAAGCTGAACACTGCTTTTTTGCAGGTGTTAGGTTTTTTTTCAGCTCAAACTGCCCCATTGTTTTCTATGGGGGAATCGTGCACGAGCACGTTTTTGAAGCTGACCGCATCCGTAAGCACAGCTGGTATCGAGAGTTACAGTGGCGGTAAATATGCTCTATGCTCCCTTTTTTGGAGCCTAACGCAGCCCTTCTGTGAACTCTAAATACCAGCGGTATTTAAAAGGTGCGGGGGAAAAAAAGCACGCATAGCTAACGCACCCCTTTGGCCGCAGAACTCTAAATCTTGCTGTATCTGAATCATGAAAGTTTAATTCAGACTTTACTATCTCTTTAAAGGAACATAAAACCCAACAATTTTCTTTCATGATTTAGGTAGAGCATAGAATTTTAAACAGCTTTCTAATTTACTTCTATTCTCATATTTTCTTTGTTTTCTTGTTAGCCTTTGTTGAAAAGCAGGGATGTAAGTTCAGTAATGTGCTATCTACCTATGTATCTTTTCAACAAAGAATAACATGAGGAACAAAGCACATTTGATAATAGTAGTAAATTGGACATATATTTTTAAAATTTTATTCACTATCTAAATGATGAAAGAAAGAAAAAAGTGGGTTTCATGTCCAATTAAAGGGATAGTTATAGTAATGTCTTTATATATGCTTCAAAAATTGTCAGGTATCTGTTCTCTGCTGTATGTCCCTTTAAATCTGTCTGTTAAAAGCCTGTCTCTCCCAGCAGCAGGTGCTAATTAATGCAGTTAGATGTGGCATTTGCTACAGCTCACACGCTAAAGAAGCTTTCTCTTCATATTTACAAGGAATTTTTAACTACCTTCAACCTCCTAAAAGTTCAAACTATAACTTGTTTCTTTATCAGCAAGAGACTTTTGTACTAAAGAACTTTCCTGGATTGCTACGGTTGTTTTAAACCGCAACTACAATTTCTACTTACCGGAGCTGTGTACTTCTTTCCAGAACGTTCCACTTTTTCAGTGCATCACCAGATTACAGCACCTTTTATCACTACAGATTAATTCCGTTACTGCAAACAGTAAACTAACCGAAAAGGACTGTTCACTTACTCCTAAGAGTTAAAACCTTCGGTATTGCCAGTATCAAGATCTAATGCCATTGGAACTAAACTACCTACAATCAAGTTGTTACTTTGGATCCGGTAAGACCGATTGGAAGATTGTTATTACCGGTTAACAGATATCTATCTCACACCGCTGCTTGTTACGTCACTCAGATTGACAAGCTTGCTCCTCTCTGCAGTGTGTATCGGTCTCGCCCACCTGTGACGTCACTACAGCTTCAAGTGTAACGCTGCACAAACAGAGTAAGTCAGTTTCCCTTGTAATTAAGTAATGAGTCATATTGTGCAAATCTTCATTCTATCATCATTTGAGACCATCTCATCTCTGATATCTCTTCTTGATTAAAGTTCTATACAGGACACTCTCCTGTAACCAGTTAATATTAAAAGAACATTCTGATTCACTAAAATCAGCTGCTCTTACTTCTCTCACTGCTTCTCCATAAGTCTGCAGCTGTTATTCAGGTTATTGCAGCAATATCAATTTCAAGGACTTTAAATTCCTAAATAAATAGATACCTAACATATTAATTAGCCTAAAAACAGAATATGGATCCAGCAGACTTGCCTACTGTGGTGTACAACCTAACTCAACAAGTAAATCAGCTCACACAGGGCTTAAGGGATCTACAGGTGCAAAACGATAGCTTAAAGGAAATGATGAAAGATAATACCCCAGAGCCACAGGTTTCTCTCCCTGAAAAATTTACAGGAGACAGGTCAACTTACAGGCAATTTAAGAATGCATGCCACTTATTGTTCTTAATGAGACCTAAGACCTACAACACAGAAAGAATCAAGGTTATGACAGTCATTTCTTTTCTAAGAGGTGAAGCTAGAACTTGGGCAGATCTACTGTTTGAAAATGATGACCCTATCTTAGGTTCTCTTACAGGATTCTTCACAGAAATGAGTCTTCTCTATGAAGATACTCAAAAACAGCTCTCTGCTGAAGCTAAGATGCGCTCACTCAGGCAGGGACGTAAGCCTGTTGAAGAATATGTTACTGAGTTCAAATTATATATAGCAGACTCTGAATGGAGTGAGATTGCTCTACGCAACCAGTTCAGGCTGGGTTTTTCTGATTCGCTCAAAGATGAGTTGGCCCGTACACAACTTCCCAGAACATTGGAAGGTCTCATTAATCTATCAATCCAGATTGACCGCCGCCTTCGTGAGAGACGTGCAGAACGCCAGCAGCCAGAGAGTTCATTTAAATACCAATCTCCATATACTGCCTCAGCATCAGCTAAAGAAACTTCAGTCCCTATGGAACTTGGGGTTGTAAAAGGTCCCCTGCAACCCGAAGAAAGGAGCCGTAGGAGACTTAAAAATCTCTGCATGTACTGTGCTTCTCCTGATCATACCGTGAAGGACTGTCCTTTACTCCTACGTCAAAGGAAGAGTAAGTTACAGCCTGTTACAAGTTTTTTCACAACCAAAGTTATTAGTCCAGCTTACTGTACTCTTTCTCTCTCCCTACAGTGGGATCAACACCAAGTTCGTACTGAAGCCATCGTGGACTCAGGAGCATATTCCAGTATTATTGATGTAACACTTACTAAGAAAAATAAAATACCACTTGTGTTAAAAGCAAAACCCGTCTTTGTCAGAGTCATTGATGGTTCACAAGTTATTTCAGGGCCAGTTACTCATCAAACCGTCCCTTTGAAAGTAACATCGGGTAAGGGGCACATTGAATATCTTTCTTTTGATGTACTACCATCTCCTTTATTCCCTGTTATTCTAGGGTTATCTTGGCTTCAACTTCATCAACCAAGCATTAAATGGGGTACACTTAAATTGGATTTTGATTCCTCTTTCTGCAAAGCAAATTGTTCACCTCAACAGTTTTTATTACAAATATCATCATCTGATATACCACAGGAATACTCTGAATTCACCGATGTTTTTAGCAAGAAAGAAGCAGAGGCTCTACCTCCTCACCGGTTGTATGATTGTCCTATCCAACTCCTTCCAGGGTCCTCCATCCCTGTTGGACACATATACCCTCTGTCACAACCAGAACTTGAATTTTTGAAGTCTTACCTTGAGGAGAATCTTAGAAAAGGCTTCATTAGACCCTCTACCTCACCTGCAGGGGCAGGTATCTTTTTCGTGAAGAACAAAGATGGTTCTTTAAGACCAATCATAGATTATCAACAGTTGAATAAGAGGACGATAAAAAACAGGTATCCTTTGCCCTTGATTCCAGAGTTAGTAGAACGTCTCAGCAAAGCCAAGATTTTTACAAAACTTGATCTCAGAGGTGCCTATAATCTGGTCAGGATCAAAGAAGGGGACGAATGGCTCACAGCTTTCAGGACTCGATACGGACTGTATGAGTACACTGTGATGCCATTCGGGCTCTGTAATGCCCCAGCAACTTTCCAGTACTTAATAAATGACATCTTCAGGGATTTACTGGACGTATGCATGGTGGTATATCTGGACGATATACTTATTTACTCCGACAATATGGAGGAACATCAGAAACATGTCAAGTGGGTTTTAAGCCGTTTAAGAACACACCAATTATACGCCAAGTTAGAAAAGTGCATTTTCCATACCTCTGAGATCACATTTCTAGGATATCACATATCCCCATCAGGTGTACGAATGGAAGACAACAAGGTAGAAGCTATTAAGAACTGGCCAACCCCTAAATGCAGGAAGGATGTACAGCGGTTCCTTGGCTTCGCAAACTTCTATCGAAAGTTTATTAAAGGCTTCTCTGGAATCACCAAACCACTTAGTAAACTCACTGGTACTAACACCAACCTCACATGGGACTCTACAGCTGAAAAGGCTTTCAATTTCTTAAAAGATTCTTTCTCATCAGCACCAATTCTTCGGTTTCCTAACCCAGATCTGCAGTATATTCTTGAGGTTGATGCCTCAGAATATGCTATAGGAGCCATACTCTCTCAAAAGGAATCAATGTCAAAGCCTTTACATCCTGTTGCCTTCTATTCCCGATTGATGACACCACCAGAGCTAAACTACACTATTGGTGAGAAGGAGCTTCTAGTAATCAAGTCAGCATTGGAACACTGGCGGCATCTGTTAGAGGGCACAAAAATTCCCATACTTATTTATACTGATCACCGTAATTTGGAGTATTTACAGTCCAGCAAAACCCTCTCAGCAAGACAACTCCGCTGGAGTTTGTTTTTTACCAGGTTCAATTTCCACATCACATACAGACCCGGATCGAAGAATGGGAAGGCTGATGCCTTGACCAGGAATATCAATAAACCTCCTGCCTTAAATGTTTCACAAAGTATAATATCTCCTGAACATTTCATTGGAATTGTATCCAATCCGCAAGACACTCTACGTGTGGAACAAGAGCAAGACACATCTCTTCCAAAGGAAAAATTATTTATAAAAGATGGCCTCTACTACTTCAAACAAAAGCTTTATATTCCTCCATCATTAAGGAATCAGTTGTTACACGATCACCATGATCCACCCTTACTGGGACATCCTGGTATCCGCAAAACGATTGAATTGTTACGTAGGAACTATTGGTGGCCAAATATGGAACAAACAGTAAAGGATTATATAACTTCTTGTTTGATTTGTACCACCTCAAAGAAGGCTTCCTCAAAACCGTATGGATTGCTCAAACCTTTGCCCATACCACCTAGACCATGGCATACAGTCGGAATGGACTTTATTGTCGAACTTCCCAAATCTAACGGTTGTAACACAGTGCTTGTGATTGTTGATCTTTTGACCAAAATGGCTCACTTCCTTCCCTACAAAAAGTTGCCTTCAGCTGCTGAAACCGCTGATCTCTTCCTTACTGAAATAGTACGATTACATGGAATTCCATCTGTCATTGTATCAGATAGGGGTTCGCAGTTTACCTCAAGATTTTGGAGGCAACTATGTAAGCTTCTACAAATTGATCATAGATACAGCACAGCCTTCCATCCCCAGACCAATGGGCAGACGGAGAGGGTGAATCAATGTCTGGAACAGTATATTCGCTGTTATTGTTCGCATCAGCAGGACAAATGGTTTCAAAACATCTTCATGGCTGAATATGCGTACAATAATTCACAAAACTCTTCTACTACAACTTCTCCATTTTTCTCTAACTATGGGTTCCATCCTACATTTTATTTCCACCCTCAGGCTGATATCAACTCTCCTTGCATAAATGATCTAGTTACTAACCTATCCAAAATACATCAATTTGTAAAGAATAGTATGGAATCCGCTCAACTTAAACAGAAACATCAGTATGACACTAGAAGGAAAACACCGCCTCCTTATCAGATAGGTGATAAAGTTTGGCTTTCTACCAAGAACTTAAAGTTAAAGACACCATGTAAGAAGTTCTCCAAAACTTTTATTGGTCCTTACGTCATTATTAAGGTTGTTAATGAAAATGCTGTCACTCTAGATCTACCATTGGATCTTCGTATTCATCCCACATTCCATGTGTCTGTTCTAAAACCATACGCTCCTACCCTTACTCCTCCATCTCCTACTCCATCCAACTTGATTCAAACTGATGAAGAAATTTATGAAATCAACCGCATTTTGGACTCCAGAATTGTTAGGGGTCGTCTTCAATATCTTGTTAGGTGGAAAGGTTACTCCTCAGATGAGGATTCATGGGAGCCCTCTCAGAATCTGCAAGCGGAGAGATTGATATCACGTTTCCATCATGCTAACCCGGATAGACCTGGACCTTTAAGCTGCAGAGCAGCTCCTTAGAGGGGTGGACATGTCAGGTATCTGTTCTCTGCTGTATGTCCATTTAAATCTGTCTGTTAAAAGCCTGTCTCTCCCAGCAGCAGGTGCTAATTAATGCAGTTAGATGTGGCATTTGCTACAGCTCACACGCTAAAGAAGCTTTCTCTTCATATTTACAAGGAATTTATAACTACCTTCAACCTCCTAAAAGTTCAAACTATAACTTGTTTCTTTATCAGCAAGAGACTTTTGTACTAAAGAACTTTCCTGGATTGCTACGGTTGTTTTAAACCGCAACTACAATTTCTACTTACTGGAGCTGTGTACTTCTTTCCAGAACGTTCCACTTTTTCAGTGCTTCACCAGATTACAGCACCTTTCATCACTACAGATTAATTCCGTTACTGCAAACAGTAAACTAACCGAAAAGGACTGTTCACTTACTCCTAAGAGTTAAAACCTTTGGTATTGCCAGTATCAAGATCTAATGCCATTGGAACTAAACTACCTACAATCAAGTTGTTACTTTGGATCCGGTAAGACCGATTGGAAGATTGTTATTACCGGTTAACAGATATCTATCTCACACCGCTGCTTGTTACGTCACTCAGATTGACAAGCTTGCTCCTCTCTGCAGTGTGTATCGGTCTCGCCCACCTGTGACGTCACTACAGCTTCAAGTGTAACGCTGCACAAACAGAGTAAGTCAGTTTCCCTTGTAATTAAGTAATGAGTCATATTGTGCAAATCTTCATTCTATCATCATTTGAGACCATCTCATCTCTGATATCTCTTCTTGATACAAGTTCTACACAGGACACTCTCCTGTAACCAGTTAATATTAAAAGAACATTCTGATTCACTAAAATCAGCTGCTCTTACTTCTCTCACTGCTTCTCCATAAGTCTGCAGCTGTGATTCAGGTTATTGCAGCAATATCAATTTCAAGGACTTTAAATTCCTAAATAAATAGATACCTAACAAAAATATTATCATTGCATAAAACTATGGGCAAGCAAAATGGAATGTTCTAAAGCATATAATATTGTATTTTTTGCGTACTAGTGATATGGGGTTTATTGCAGCTGTCTGTGCATGCCGGATGTAACATGCGTATTACAAGTTGAAAGTAAAAGCATTCACTCAAGTGCAATTGACTTTGCATCTGATTAGCACAACCTCAGAGCTCTGGTTAACTGTTGCTCTCAAATAAATAGACAATGGGAAGTGTAGGGTATTAACACCCTATGGAGATGCGCTACGGGTCATGAAAAAAATATATAGGATGGGATCCAAACACAATAATCGTTCCACAGGCAGCTCTCCCAATAAACAAGGTATCAGATGAAAGTCCTAAAGCAGCAAATAAGAAGGCACCAATAGGGTAATATCGTGAAAGTAAAAAACAGACAATACAAATTGACGATTTTGTACTCACAAACAATGCGGCACTTAAGAATGCCCGAAATCGCAAGCCGGGACCTCACAGTCACCCGGCAGACAACAAACAGCACTGGCCACCAGCCAGTCACGTGAACCCTTCCACCAATAAGGAACAGACCTGTGCCAACGCCTTCCGATGGAATATCCAATCGTACCAGATGCTGAAAGGGGTGTTTAGATATGGTGTGCCCTGTTGTTGCCAAAGTACGCGCTCAATTTTGATAACTGAATAAACGTGTGTGACAGTTCAAAATAAGGGAGACTCCAGCAGGGGTACAAGCTTAAAACAATTTTAATAAAAAGTTTAAAATTCAGCAACACGTTTCTTGGCTACACAGGGCCGTTTCATCAGGCTGTAAATACACTCTAAAAACCTGCTGTATATGTACCCCCTTCTAGCCAATAAAAAATTGAATCTCAATACACTCCCATAATACACAAATTACATCATACGCCCTAGCGATTTCTAACAGTTAATGTATCACAAAATATTTAATTTCTTTGTCAAATTTCATATAGACATTTGATATAACATATGTTTACACATTCCATTCTATAAGCATTATACAATATGTATTGCACGTTGAAAAACGTTCTAAATTAATATCTTCATAGACATTGCACAATACAAATTGTACATTCTGATTACCTACCAAATTTCTATATATACAGTGTGCAGTATGCTCTGCATTTTTCTAGAGAGCAAAAATGAATTTATATCAATATATATATATATATATATATATATATATATATATATATATATATATATATATATATATATATATATGTATGCAATGGATAGGTATAGCAGTACATAAAATAGCATACATAATATGAATCTTAATCCCAGAATTGAGTGAACCTTCATACATTTACCATAAAACTAATCTAAATGTCTAAATTGGAAATATGGAGATAAATGAATACGCTTATCACTATTAGGATCCACATGTTAAATTCTAACACTGATAAGTTTATTATCAAGGCCCAATTATATACTAGTATTAAATTGATGGATAGTTTAAAAAACAATTTATCAAACATGATTTAATTACCTATTGTTCATTTCATTACTTCTGATGGAGGATGGTATATAAAAACTACTTCAGATGGAAGATGAAATATAAAAGCTAAATAATCGAGAGACTAATGTCTTTTTAATTAATGAAAAGCTGCCAAATCTACGTTCATATTAAGACCAAGTGGATGCAATGTTTGAAGTTTATGGATCCAAAACGTCTCTCTTTGTCTCAATCTGAAAAAACGATTGTAAAAATCAGACCTAGGGATATGTTCAATTGGTGTAATTTTGAAACAATTTAATCTGCGATTATGTTTCAAATGGCAGTGTCTTGGTACACTGTGTGATTTGAAATTATTTTTAATATTACGGTAGTGTTCAGACCATCTTATACTCAGGTGCCTACAGGTACGCCCTATATATTGACACCCACAAAAACATGAAAGCAAATATATTACATAATTAGATGCACAAGTCATCTTGCTCCCGATAAGATATGTTTTTTGGGTGACAATAGATTGAAAAGAATGCAAATTGTGTGTAATATGATCACATATTTTGCATCTTTTAATATTACATTTAAAACAAAACTTTTGTGGGTGTTCTATTTGTATTATTATTATTATTATTGATTATATTTTTGTTTTTATTTTTATTTTTATTCAGGACGTTATCCACCGCACCTATAATAGATTTTCTTTTATTTCTTACAATTTTACTTGGTGCTAGAATACTTTTAAAATTGGGCACCTTTTTGAACACTACAGTTGGCTTAGTTTCAATCAAACTTCCAAGTATTGGATCCTTGGTGAGAATTTTCCAATGTTTATTAATAATTTGTTTAATTAGTACAATTATATTCTGTAATAAACATAGTGCGGTTTTTCGTATTATCTCGGTTCTGTCTATTTGCTCTATTTTTTTGGAAATATGAACTTCTATCATCAGATTTCACCCTTTCATAGCCACTATTAATAATATGTTGAGGATATTTTTTCTCTTTAAATCTTTCTTGTAAGATCTGACTTTGTATCTCATAATCAGATACTCTACTACAATTCCTGCGTACACGTTTAAATTGGCCATAGGGTACATTCCTCTTCCATGGGTAGTAGTGGTTACTCGTGAAATCGAGATAGCTATTACAATCCACCCCCTTGAAGCGGGTGCTAGTGATAATTTTGTCATTCTCAAAGCGAAGATTCAAATCTAAAAATACTATAGTATCGGTATCAATTACACTAGTGAATTTCAAACCTCTACTATTAGTATTGAAATGCTCAACAAATTTTTCTGCTGACAATTGGTCACCTCTCCACACAAAAATCAAATCGTCTATAAAACGGCCATAGAATACCAGGCTCGCCTCATACATGGAGTCATATATATACTGTTGTTCAAATGACCCCATATACAAGTTGGCATAACTTGGGGCATACCTGGTTCCCATGAAAGGAAATTTGACAAAGAAACTAAATATTTTGTGATACATTAACTGTTAGAAATTGCTAGGGCGTATGACGTCATTTGTGTATTATGGGAGTGTATTGAGATCCAATTTTTTATTGGCTAGAAGGGGGTACATATACAGCAGGTTTTTAGAGTGTATTTACAGCCTGATAAAACGGCTCTGTGTAGCCGAGAAATGCGTTGCTGGATTTTAAACTTTTTATTAAAATTGTTTTAAGCTTGTACCCCTGCTGGAGTCGATCTCCCTTAATTTGAACTGTCACAGATGTTTATTGAGTTCTCAAAAACGAGCGAGTATTTGGGCAACAACAGGGCGCACCATATCTACACACCACTTTCAGCATCTGGTACGATTGGATATTCCATCGGAAGGCGTTGGCTCAGGTCTGTTCCTGATTGGTGGAAGGGTTCAAGTGACCGTCTGGTGGCCATTGCTGTTTGTTGTCTGCCGGGCAACTGTGAGGTCCCGGCTTGTGATTTCGGGCATTCTTAAGTGCCGCATCGTTTGTGAGTACAAAATTGTCAATTTGTATTGTCTGTTTTTTACTTTGACAATATTACGCTATTGGTGCCTTCTTATTTCCTGCTTTAGGACTTTCAACTCAAATAAATAGTTGCACAAAAAAACATCAAAAATACATTAAAAAGTACAGTTACACTTGTAATAATACTATCCAATAAAAATTATTTTAAAACAAAATTGCAATGAAAAGTTATAAGGGCCTAAAGATATAAGGTCAAAAAAAGCTGCAAAAGGCTTTAACATAGAGATACATACATATAAATGTCTAAATATGTATATGTATGTATAAATATATGTTTATATGTATGCACATATGTATTTATATGTGTATATATGTATTTACAGACATATATACATATAAACACACACACAAAAACACACACACACATATATATATATATATAGATATGTGTATATATATATATATATATATAGATAGATATATAGATAGATAGATAGATAGATAGATAGATAGATAGATATGTGTGTATATATATATATATATATATATATATATATATATATATATATATATATATATATATATATATATATATATATATATATATATATATATATATGCATTGGAACCCTTTGCAATTAAGTAGCTTAAAACATGAAAAATCATATTTATGGAGTATTCATATTTGATACAGTGTTTATTATGTATTTACTGTAAATATTTCACATTCCAATGTTCACATAGGAGAATATGTATCTGTATATATCTATACCTTTATATTCTCTCTTAAAAGACAGCACACTTTCTAAGTTATAGTCCAGAGTTTCCTTTCATTAATATTTTTCAATCAAAACTCAGGAATCTTGTTGAAGTAACATAGTAACATAGTAACATAGTAGATAAGGTTGAAAAAAGACTGAAGTCCATCGAGTTCAACCTATACAAATCTAAAATACTTACAAAAAGCTCCAGTTAAGCTTAAATAACCCCATTAAAATGTGACCCATTTAATACTAGCAATCATATCCATGAATTTTGTTTATATACAGAAATTTATCCAGACTATTTTTAAATGTATCTATGGTATTGGCATTCACTACCTCCTTTGGTAATGAGTTCCACAATTTTATTGCTCTTACAGTGAAAAAACGTTTCCGTTGCAGGAGATTAAATCTCCTTTCCTCCAACCTTAAATTATGACCTCTTGTCAGAACCAATTTTCTTGGAATAAAAAGAGCTTCTGCCATCTCTGTATATGGGCCTTGAATATATTTATATAAAGTAATCATGTCACCTCTCAAGCGCCTTTTTTCTAAAGAGAACAGACCCAGTTTGGCTAGCCTCTCCTCATAGGTTAATTTCTCCAATCCCCTTATTAGCTTTGTGGCCCTTCTCTGAACTTTTTCTAGTTCTGCAATATCTTTTTTAGCAATCGGTCCCCAGAACTGCACTCCAAACTCAAGGTGAGGTCTTACCAGGGCTTTATATAATGACAGAATTATGCTTTCCTCCCTTGAATCAATGCCTCTTTTAATACATGCTAGTATCTTATTAGCCTTTGAAGCCGCTGCCCTGCATTGTGCACTCATCTTTAGCTTGTTATCTATTACTACTCCCAAATCCCTTTCCTCCTGTGTTTGGCTAAGTCTTGTCCCATTTAAAAAATACATAGCCTGCTTATTTTTACTTCCAAAATGTAGAACCTTACATTTTTCCGTATTAAATCTAATTTTCCATTCACTTGCCCATAGTTCTAATTTTAGCAAATCCCTTTGCAAAGAGAGTTCATCCTGCTCTGACCTAATGACCTTACTTAACTTAGTATCATCTGCAAAAATAGAGATGTCGCTATTTAATCCTTGCTCCAAGTCATTTATAAAAATATTAAAAAGAACAGGGCCCAGTACTGATCCCTGGGGGACGCCACTGATTACCTTTGTCCAATCTGAGTATGATCCATTTACTGCTACTCGTTGCTCCCTATCTTTTATCCAGTTATTTATCCATGAGCTAACATTTTCAGCTATTCCCAGTCCCTTAATTTTGTGCATTAATCTCTCATGTGGCACTGTATCAAATGTCTTTGCAAAATCTAAGTATATCACATCAACTGATTCCCCTTTATCTATATTTTTACTTACTTCCTTGTAGAATCTAATTAGATTAGTTTGACATGATCTATTTCTCCTAAAGCCATGCTGATTAGAACTCATAATCTTGTTTACACGAATATGCTCATCAATATAATCCCTTATAATCCCTTCAAATATCTTCCCCACTATTGATGTCAGACTAACTGGTCTATAGCTTCCTGGATCATCCCTGCTTCCCTTTTTGAAGAGTGGCACCACATCAACTTTACGCCAATCCTGGGGTACCATGCCTGAAGATAATGAGTCTTGAAAAATTAAGAGTAAAGGTTTGTCTATAACAGTGCTAAATTCACTTAACACCCTTGGGTGTATTCCATCTGGGCCTGGAGTTTTATTTACCTTAATATTTTTTAGTTTTTTCCTGATATCCTCTAAACAAAACCCAGTTAGTGGTATGGACTGGCATGTTCTATTCTGTTCCAAAGTATCATTCAATGGTTCCTCTCTTGTGTATACTGAAGAAAAAAACTGGTTTAGTACCTCAGCCTTCTCCCTGTCATTATTTATCATGCTACCCTCCACACATTTTAATGTACCTATATTATCCTTCTTAGATTTTTTGCTATTTATGTACTTAAAGAACCTTTTAGGGTTAGACTTAGAATCCTTGGCAATTAATTTTTCATTTTAAATTTTGGCTAATTTGATTGCTTTTTTGCATGCTTTGTTACATTCCTTATAAATATTGTATGCTGAGTCTGTACTATTTTCTTTTAATAATTTAAATGCCCTACGTTTTTTCCTAATTTCTTTTAACACATTTTTATTTAGCCATAACAGCTTAGTTTTTTTATTTTTATTTTTATAACCATATGGTATGTATTGATATGTATATTTATTTAACAAATTTTTAAATATTATCCATTTATCCTCTGTATTTTTATTAGAAAATACATTGTCCCAATTTATATTATTTAATGATTTCCTTAAATCGTTGAATTTTGCTTTCTTGAAATTAAAAGTCTTACGGCTAGATTTGGAGTTTGGCGGTAAAAGGGCTGTTAACGCTCCGCGGGTTTTTTTCTGGCCGCACCATAAAATTAACTCTGGTATCGAGAGTTCAAACAAATGCTGCGTTAGGCTCCAAAAAAGGAGCGTAGAGCATATTTACCGCAAATGCAACTCTCGATACCAGAGTTGCTTACGGACGCGGCCGGCCTCAAAAACGTGCTCGTGCACGATTCTCCCATAGGAAACAATGGGGCTGTTTGAGCTGAAAAAAAACCTAACACCTGCAAAAAAGCAGCGTTCAGCTCCTAACGCAGC
This sequence comes from Bombina bombina, assembly GCF_027579735.1. NCBI lineage: Eukaryota > Metazoa > Chordata > Amphibia > Anura > Bombinatoridae > Bombina > Bombina bombina. The sequence goes on along the minus strand of NC_069504.1, from coordinate 997,928,125 downwards.
CCCATTGTTTCCTATGGGGAAACACTTCCTACGTCTGCACCTAACACTCTAACATGTACCCCGAGTCTAAACACCCCTAACCTTACACTTATTAACCCCTAATCTGCCGCCCCCGCTATCGCTGACCCCTGCATTACACTTTTAACCCCTAATCTGCCGCTCCGTAAACCGCCGCCACCTACGTTATCCCTATGTACCCCTAATCTGCTGCCCTAACATCGCCGACCCCTATGTTATATTTATTAACCCCTAATCTGCCCCCCACAACGTCGCCGACACCTACCTACACTTATTAACCCCTAATCTGCCGAGCGGACCTGAGCGCTACTATAATAAATGTATTAACCCCTAATCCGCCTCACTAACCCTATCATAAATAGTATTAACCCCTAATCTGCCCTCCCTAACATCGCCGACACCTACCTTCAATTATTAACCCCTAATCTGCCGACCGGAGCTCACCGCTATTCTAATAAATGTATTAACCCCTAAAGCTAAGTCTAACCCTAACACTAACACCCCCCTAAATTAAATATAATTTTTATCTAACGAAATAAATTAACTCTTATTAAATAAATGATTCCTATTTAAAGCTAAATACTTACCTGTAAAATAAACCCTAATATAGCTACAATATAAATTATAATCATATTGTAGCTATTTTAGGATTAATATTTATTTTACAGGCAACTTTGTAATTATTTTAACCAGGTACAATAGCTATTAAATAGTTAAGAACTATTTAATAGTTACCTAGTTAAAATAATTACAAATTTACCTGTAAAATAAATCCTAACCTAAGATATAATTAAACATAACACTACCCTATCAATAAAATAATTAAATAAACTACCTACAATTACCTACAATTAACCTAACACTACACTATCAATAAATTAATTAAACACAATTGCTACAAATAAATACAATTAAATAAACTATCTAAAGTACAAAAAATAAAAAAGAACTAAGTTACAGAAAATAAAAAAATATTTACAAACATAAGAAAAATATTACAACAATTTTAAATTAATTACACCTACTCTAAGCCCCCTAATAAAATAACAAAGACCCCCAAAATAAAAAATTCCCTACCCTATTCTAAAATACAAAAATTACAAGCTCTTTTACCTTACCAGCCCTGAACAGGGCCCTTTGCGGGGCATGCCCCAAGAATTTCAGCTCTTTTGCCTGTAAAAAAAAAACATACAATACCCCCCCCCCAACATTACAACCCACCACCCACATACCCCTAATCTAACCCAAACCCCCTTAAATAAACCTAACACTAATCCCCTGAAGATCTTCCTACCTTGTCTTCACCATCCAGGTATCACCGATCCGTCCTGGCTCCAAGATCTTCATCCAACCCAAGCGGGGGTTGGCGATCCATAATCCGGTGCTCCAAAGTCTTCCTCCTATCCGGCAAGAAGAGGACATCCGGACCGGCAAACATCTTCTCCAAGCGGCATCTTCTATGTTCTTCCATCCGATGACGACCGGCTCCATCTTGAAGACCTCCAGCGCGGATCCATCCTCTTCTTCCGACGACTAGACGACGAATGACGGTTCCTTTAAGGGACGTCATCCAAGATGGCGTCCCTCGAATTCCGATTGGCTGATAGGATTCTATCAGCCAATCGGAATTAAGGTAGGAATATTCTGATTGGCTGATGGAATCAGCCAATCAGAATCAAGTTCAATCCGATTGGCTGATCCAATCAGCCAATCAGATTGAGCTTGCATTCTATTGGCTGATCGGAACAGCCAATAGAATGCGAGCTCAATCTGATTGGCTGATTGGATCAGCCAATCGGATTGAACTTGATTCTGATTGGCTGATTCCATCAGCCAATCAGAAAATTCCTACCTTAATTCCGATTGGCTGATAGAATCCTATCAGCCAATCGGAATTCGAGGGACGCCATCTTGGATGACGTCCCTTAAAGGAACCGTCATTCGTCGTCTAGTCGTCGGAAGAAGAGGATGGATCCGCGCTGGAGGTCTTCAAGATGGAGCCGGTCGTCATCGGATGGAAGAACATAGAAGATGCCGCTTGGAGAAGATGTTTGCCGGTCCGGATGTCCTCTTCTTGCCGGATAGGAGGAAGACTTTGGAGCACCGGATTATGGATCGCCAACCCCCGCTTGGGTTGGATGAAGATCTTGGAGCCAGGACGGATCGGTGATACCTGGATGGTGAAGACAAGGTAGGAAGATCTTCAGGGGATTAGTGTTAGGTTTATTTAAGGGGGTTTGGGTTAGATTAGGGGTATGTGGGTGGTGGGTTGTAATGTTGGGGGGGGGGTATTGTATGTTTTTTTTTTACAGGCAAAAGAGCTGAAATTCTTGGGGCATGCCCCGCAAAGGGCCCTGTTCAGGGCTGGTAAGGTAAAAGAGCTTGTAATTTTTGTATTTTAGAATAGGGTAGGGAATTTTTTATTTTGGGGGTCTTTGTTATTTTATTAGGGGGCTTAGAGTAGGTGTAATTAGTTTAAAATTGTTGTAATATTTTTCTTATGTTTGTAAATATTTTTTTATTTTCTGTAACTTAGTTCTTTTTTATTTTTTGTACTTTAGCTAGTTTATTTAATTGTATTTATTTGTAGGAATTGTGTTTAATTAATTTATTGATAGTGTAGTGTTAGGTTAATTGTAGGTAATTGTAGGTAGTTTATTTAATTATTTTATTGATAGGGTAGTGTTAGGTTTAATTATATCTTAGGTTAGGATTTATTTTACAGGTAAATTTGTAATTATTTTAACTAGGTAACTATTAAATAGTTCTTAACTATTTAATAGCTATTGTACCTGGTTAAAATAATTACAAAGTTGCCTGTAAAATAAATATTAATCCTAAAATAGCTATAATATAAATGTAATTTATATTGTAGCTATATTAGGATTTATTTTACAGGTAAGTATTTAGCTTTAAATAGGAATCATTTATTTAATAAGAGTTAATTTATTTCGTTAGATAAAAATTATATTTAACTTAGGGGGGTGTTAGTGTTAGGGTTAGACTTAGCTTTAGGGGTTAATACATTTATTAGAATAGCGGTGAGCTCCGGTCGGCAGATTAGGGGTTAATAATTGAAGGTAGGTGTCGGCGATGTTAGGGAGGGCAGATTAGGGGTTAATACTATTTATGATAGGGTTAGTGAGGCGGATTAGGGGTTAATAACTTTATTATAGTAGCGCTCAGGTCCGCTCGGCAGATTAGGGGTTAATAAGTGTAGGTAGGTGTCGGCGACGTTGTGGGGGGCAGATTAGGGGTTAATAAATATAACATAGGGGTCGGCGATGTTAGGGGCAGCAGATTAGGGGTACATAGGGATAACGTAGGTGGCGGCGATTTGCAGTCGGAAGATTAGGGGTTAATTATTTTAAGTAGCTTGCGGCGACGTTGTGGGGGGCAAGTTAGGGGTTAATAAATATAATATAGGGGTCGGCGGGGTTAGGGGCAGCAGATTAGGGGTACATAAGTATAACGTAGGTGGCGGTCGGCAGATTAGGGGTTAAAAATTTTAATCGAGTGGCGGCGATGTGGGGGGACCTCGGTTTAGGGGTACATAGGTAGTTTATGGGTGTTAGTGTACTTTAGGGTACAGTAGTTAAGAGCTTTATAAACCGGCGTTAGCCAGAAAGCTCTTAACTCCTGCTTTTTTCAGGCGGCTGGAATCTTGTCGTTAGAGCTCTAACGCTCACTGCAGAAACGACTCTAAATACCGGCGTTAGAAAGATCCCATTGAAAAGATAGGCTACGCAAATGGCGTAGGGGGATCTGCGGTATGGAAAAGTCGCGGCTGAAAAGTGAGCGTTAGACCCTTTAATCACTGACTCCAAATACCAGCGGGCGGCCAAAACCAGTGTTAGGAGCCTCTAACGCTGGTTTTGACGGCTACCGCCGAACTCTAAATCTAGGCCTTAGTTAAGCCTTTAAAACACTGCATATGAAAAGAGATTTCAAATGTGACCATGTTATGATCACTGTTACCCAAATGTTCTTTAACTTCTATGTTTGATATTATATCTGTATTGTTTGATAGCACTAAATCCAATATAGCTTTACTCCTAGTTGGCTGCTCTATTAATTGTGACAAGAAGTTATCCCTGAGAACATTTAAAAATCTATCCCCCTTAGCTGAATTACTAGTTTCATTGGCCCAGTTTATATCAGGGTAGTTAAAATCTCCCATAATTACAGCACTGTTATTAGCAGCCTTACCTATTTGGATAAGTAGTTGAGTTTCCTCCGGGTCACTAATGTTGGGAGGCTTGTAGCATGTTCCTAGTAATATTTTTTTAGGATTTTTCCCCCCACTCTTTATTTCAACCCACAGGGTCTCTACATTGTCACTTGTATCATAAATATCTTCCCCTATTGTAGGTTTACGGTCAGGTTTAATATACATGTAGATTCCTCCACCCCTTTTATTATTCCTGTCCCTCCTAAATAATGTATACCCCTCTAAGTTAACTGCCCAGTCATGTGAATCATCCCACCAAGTTTCAGTTATACTGATAACATCATAGTCCTCTTCTGCAACTAAGAGCGTCAGCTCCCCGATTTTACCTGTCATGCTTCTTGCATTTGTTGTCATACATTTAATTTTCATGTGCTTTCTGCTGCTACTTGGTGTACTTTCCTCTATACTTTCTAATGTGACATTTCTTAAGTCATCCCTTCCTTGACATATTAAAGGAGTGACATATTCAGACACTGATCTCTCTGTTCTATTTTGTTCTAATTGACCCTCCCCCCCTTTGCCTAGTTTAAAAGGTTCTCTAAACGTGCTACCATCCTTTCCCCCAACACACCTGCACCCATGTCATTCAGGTGCAATCCATCCTTACTGTACAATTTGTACCCTAGTGAAAAATCAGCCCAGTGTTCTAAAAAGTCAAACCCCTCATTTTTACACCATGTTTTTAGCCATGAATTAACAGACCTTAGCTCCTTCTGCCTTACTGAGTTAACACACGGCACTGGTAATATCTCAGAAAATATTACTTTGGAGGTCCTTGCTTTAAGCTTGCTACCTAACTCCCTGAAGTCATTTTTTAGGACTCTCCATCTCCCACTGATTTCTTCATTAGTACCAATATGCACCATGACTGCAGGATCAGACCCGCATCCCTCTAACAATCTATCAATACGCTCCACAATATGCCTAACACGAGCCCCTGGAAGACAGCAAACTGTTCTATGTAAAGGGTCTGGATGACAAATTACCCTATCAACCTTCCTTATAATAGAGTCTCCTACCACCAACATCTGCCTCTGGCCCTGACTTGTATGCCCCTCTTCCATTATCCATTATTTCAGAGTTCCAATGTTTTGGCCCTCACATGGTCCTTTCCCGCGATTGTGTTTGCGCTACTTGTTGGGTTTTAGGTTTTTTTCCACTTTTCACATTGCTTTTAAGTCTATAGAAGAATATGCTAACGTAATCGCTATATTGTAACTTCGGCTTTTTGCGTGCATTGGTTTAGCGCAAGAGAAAAATCTATTTATTTTCAACTTGTAATAGGCATGGTATCCGACACGCTCAAAAAGACAAAGTCGAGCGCAGTTAGTACCAAGTTGGAGGGATAAATAGTGATCCAATCGTAATCTAGCCTTTTATGGGTAATACGAGCTTAGATTTAAGTGTGTGTCTATGTGCATGCGTACATGTATAAGTGTGGGTCTTAAAGATAAAATAAAAGGTTACTGTCATTTTTTTAAAGGACCACTAAAATCAATATTAAACTTTTATGATTCATATAAAGCAAACAATTTAAAACAACTTTCCAATTCACATGCATTATCTAAATATGTACAATCTTTTTATATGCACACTTTCTGAAGCACCAGCTCCTACTGAGCATGATTGGCTGATGGCTGTCACATGGTACAGTGGGAAGGAAAATAAAACTTTGAAATGTGTGAGAAAATAATTTACTCTAATGTAAAATTTAATCTAACACCTAGATTTAGAGTTTTGTCGGTAAAGAGCCGTGTAGCTAACGCTGCTTTTTTTTCCAGCACACCCTTAAGACAACGCTGGTATTTAGAGTTCTCTGAAGGGCTGCGTTAGGCTCCAAAAAGGGAGCGTAAAGGCATATTTACCGCCACTTCAACCCTCAATACCAGTGTTGCTTACGATAGCGACTAGCTTGAAAAACATGCTTGTGCACGATTCCCCCATAGGAAACAATGGGGCAGATTAACCTAACACCTGCAAAAAAACAATGTTAAGCTCAAAACGCAGCCCCATTGTTTCCAATGGGGAAACAGTTTCTAAGTCTGCACCTAACACCCTAACATGTACCCTGAGTCTAAACACCATTAACCTTACACTTATTAACCCCTGCATTACACTATTAACCCCTAATCTGCTATCGCTGACCCCTGCTTTACACTATTAACCCCTAATCTGCCTCTCCGGACACCGCCGCAACCTACATTATACCTATGTACCCCTAATCTGCTGCCCCTAACATCGCCGACACCTATATTATATTTATTAACCCCTAATCTGCCCCCCCAATGTCGCTACTACCTTACCTACACTTATTAACCCCTAATCTGCCGACCGGACCTCGCCGCTACTCTAATAAAGTTATTAACCCCTAAACCGCCACACTCCCACCTCACAAACCCTATAATAAATAGTATTAACCCCTAATCTGCCCTCCCTAACATCGCCACCGCCTAACTTCAAGTATTAACCCCTAATCTGCCGACTGGACCTCGCCGCTACTATAATAAATGTATTAATAAGTCTAACCCTAACCCTAACACCCCCCTAAATTAAATATAATTTTAATCTAACAAAATAAATTAAATATTATTAACTAAAGTATTCCTATTTAAAACTAAATACTTACCTGTAAAATAAACCCTAATATAGCTACACTATAACGAATAATTACATTGTAGCTATTTTAGGATTTATATTTATTTTACAGGCAACTTTGTATTTATTTTAACTAGGTACAATAGCTATTAAATAGTTATTTACTATTTAATAGCTACCTAGCTAAAATAATTACCAAATTACCTGTAAAATAAATCCTAACCTAAATTACAATTAAACCTAACACTACACTATCAATAAATAAGTTAAATAAATTAACTACAATTACCTACAATTACCTACAAATAAATAAACTAAACTAAATTACCAAAAAAAACCCACTAAATTACCAAAAATAAAAAAAGATTACAAGAATTTTAAGCTAATTACACCTACTCTAAGCCCCCTAATAAAATAACAAAGCCCCCCAAAATAAAAAAAATTCCCTACCCGAATCTAAATTAAAAATGTTAACAGCTCTATTACCTTACCAGCCCTTAAAAGGGCTTTTTGTGGGGCATGCCCCAAAGAAATCAGCTCTTTTGCCTGTAAAAAAAACATAATACCACCCCCCAACGTTACAACCCACCACCCACATGCCCCTACTCTAACCCAAACCCCCCTTAAATAAACCTAACACTGCCCCCCTGAAGATCTCCCTACCTTGAGCCGTGTTCACCCTGCCGGGCACCGATGGACCAAAAGAAGATATCCGGAGTGGCAGAAGTCTTCACCCTATCTGGGCAGAAGAGGACATCCGGACCGGCAGACATCTTCATCCAAGTGGCATCTTCTATCTTCATCCATCCGACGAGGAGCGGCTCCATCTTCAAGACCTCCGGCGCTGAACATCCTTCTTCAACGACGACTAGACGAATGAAGGTTCCTTTAAGTGACGTCATCCAAGATGGCGTCCCTCGAATTCCGATTGGCTGATAGGATTCTATCAACTAATCGGAATTAAGGTAGGAAAAATCTGATTGGCTGATTGAATCAGCCAATCAGATTCAAGTTCAATCGGATTGGCTGATCCAATCAGCCAATCAGATTGAGCTTGCATTCTATTGGCTGTTCTGATAAGCCAATAGAATGCAAGCTCAATCTGATTGGCTTATTGGATCAGCCAATCCTATTGAACTTGAATCTGATTGGCTGATTCAATCAGCCAATCAGATTTTTCCTACCTTAATTCCGATTGGCTGATAGAATCCTATCAGCCAATCAGAATTCGAGGGACGCCATCTTGGATGACGTCACTTAAAGGAACCTTCATTCGTCGTCTAATCGTCGTTGAAGAAGGATGTTTCACGCCGGAGGTCTTGAAGATGTAGCCGCTCCTCGTCGGATGGATAAAGATAGAAGATGCCGCTTGGATGAAGATGTCTGCCGGTCCAGATGTCCTCTTCTGCCGGATAGGATGAAGACTTCTGCCGCTCCGGATGTCTTCTTTTGGTACATCGGTGCCCGGCTGGGTGAACACGGCTCAATGTAGGGAGATCTTCAGGGGGGTAGAGTTAGGTTTATTTAAGAGGGGTTTGGGTTAGAGTAGGGGTATGTGGTTAGTGGGTTGTAATGTTGGGGGGTGGTATTGTGTTTTTTTTACAGGCAAAAGATCTGATTTCTTTGGGGCATGCCCCACAAAAAGCCCTTTTAAGGGCTGGTAAGGTAATAGAGCTGTTAACATTTTTAATTTAGATTAGGGTAGGGAATTTTTTTTATTTTGGGGGGCTTTGTTATTTTATTAGGGGGCTTAGAGTAGGTGTAATTAGCTTAAAATTCTTGTAAACTTTTTTTTATTTTTGGTAATTTAGTGTTTGTTTTTTTTGGTAATTTAGTTTAGTTTATTTAACTGTAGGTAATTGTAGGTAATTGTAGTTAATTTATTTAATTAATTTATTTATTGATAGTGTAGTGTTAGGTTTAATTGTAACTTAGGTTAGGATTTATTTTACAGGTAATTTGGTAATTATTTTAGCTAGGTAGCTATTAAATAGTAAATAACTATTTAATAGCTATTGTACCTAGTTAAAATAAATACAAAGTTGCCTGTAAAATAAATATAAATCCTAATATAGCTACAATGTAATTATTCGTTATATTGTAGCTATATTAGGGTTTATTTTACAGGTAAGTATTTAGTTTTAAATAGGAATACTTTAGTTAATAATATTTAATTTATTTTGTTAGATTAAAATTATATTTAACTTAGGGGGGTGTTAGGGTTAGGGTTAGACTAGCTTTAGGGGTTAATACATTTATTATAGTAGCGGCAAGGTCCGGTCGGCAGATTAGGGGTTAATAAGTGTAGGTAGGTAGCGGCGACATTGGGGGGGCAGATTAGGGGTTAATACTATTTATTATAGGGTTAGTGAGGCGGATTAGGGGTTAATAACTTTATTATAGTAGCGGCGGTGTCCGGTCGGCAGATTAGGGGTTAATAAGTGTAGGTAAGGTAGTAGCGACATTGGGGGGCAGATTAGGGGTTAATAAATTATATAGGTGTCGGCGATGTTAGGGGCAGCAGATTAGGGGTACATAGGTATAATGTAGGTTGCGGCGGTGTCCGGAGAGCAGATTAGGGGTTAATAGTGTAAAGCAGGGGTCAGCGATAGCAGATTAGGGGTAATAGTGTAATGCAGGGGTTAATAAGTGTAAGGTTAATGGTGTTTAGACTCAGGGTACATGTTAGGGTGTTAGGTTTAGGTGCAGACTTAGAAACTGTTTCCCCATTGGAAACAATGGGGCTGCGTTTTGAGCTTAACATTGTTTTTTTGCAGGTGTTAGGTTAATCTGCCCCATTGTTTCTATGGGGGAATCGTGCACAAGCATGTTTTTCAAGCTAGTCGCTATCGTAAGCAACACTGTATTGAGGGTTGAAGTGGCGGTAAATATGCCTTTACGCTCCCTTTTTGGAGCCTAACGCAGCCCTTCAGAGAACTCTAAATACCAGCGTTGTCTTAAGGGGTGTGCTGGAAAAAAAAGCAGCGTTAGCTCACGGCTCTTTACCGACAAAACTCTAAATCTAGGTGTTAGATTAAATTTTACATTAGAGTAAATTATTTTCTCACACATTTCAAAGTTTTATTTCCTTCCCACTGTACCATGTGACAGCCATCAGCCAATCATGCTCAGTAGGAGCTGGTGCTTCAGAAGTGTGCATATAAAAAGATTGTACATATTTAGATAATGCATGTGAATTGGAAAGTTGTTTTAAATTGTTTGCTTTATATGAATCATAAAAGTTTAATATTGATTTTAGTGGTCCTTTAAAAAAAATGACAGTAACCTTTTATTTTATCTTTAAGACCACACTTATACATGTACGATGCACATAGACACACACTTAAATCTAAGCTCGTATTACCCATAAAAGGCTAGATTACGATTGGATCACTATTTATCCCTCCAACTTGGTACTAACTGCGCTCGACTTTGTCTTTTTGAGCGTGTCGGATACCATGCCTATTACAAGTTGAAAATAAATAGATTTTTCTCTTGCGCTAAACCAATGCACGCAAAAGCCGAAGTTACAATATAGCGATTACGTTAGCATATTCTTATAGACTTAAAAGCAATGTGAAAAGTGGAAAAAAACCTAAAACCCAACAAGTAGCGCAAACACAATGCGGGAAAGGACCATGTGAGGGCCAAAACATTGGAACTCTGAAATAATGGATAATGGAAGAGGGCATACAAGTCAGGGCCAGAGGCAGATGTTGGTGGTAGGAGACTCTATTATAGGAAGGTTGATAGGGTAATTTGTCATCCAGACCCTTTACATAGAACAGTTTGCTGTCTTCCAGGGGCTCGTGTTAGGCATATTGTGGAGCGTATTGATAGATTGTTAGAGGGATGGGGTCTGATCCTGCAGTCATGGTGCATATTGGTACTAATGAAGAAATCAGTGGGAGATGGAGAGTCCTAAAAAATGACTTCAGGGAGTTAGGTAGCAAGCTTAAAGCAAGGACCTCCAAAGTAATATTTTCTGAGATATTACCAGTGCCGTGTGTTAACTCAGTAAGGCAGAAGGAGCTAAGGTCTGTTAATTCATGGCTAAAAACATGGTGTAAAAATAGGGGTTTGACTTTTTAGAACACTGGGCTGATTTTTCACTAGGGTACAATTGTACAGTAAGGATGGATTGCACCTGAATGACATGGGTGCAGGTGTGTTGGGGGAAAGGATGGTAGCACGTTTAGAGAACCTTTTAAACTAGGCAAAGGGGGGAGGGTCAGTTAGAACAAAATAGAACAGAGAGATCAGTCTGTGAATATGTCACTCCCTTAATATCTCAAGGAAGGGATGACTTAAGAAATGTCACATTAGAAAGTATAGAGGAAAGTACACCAAGTAGCAGCAGAAAGCACATGAAAATTAAATGTATGACAACAAATGCAAGAAGCATGACAGGTAAAATGGGGGAGCTGACGCTCTTAGTTGCAGAAGAGGACTATGATGTTATCAGTATAACTGAAACTTGGTGGGATGATTCACATGACTGGGCAGTTAACTTAGAGGGGTATACATTATTTAGGAGGGACAGGAATAATAAAAGGGGTGGAGGAATCTGCATGTATATTAAACCTAACCTTAAACCTACAATAAGGGAAGATATTTATGATACAAGTGACAATGTAGAGACCCTGTGGGTTGAAATAAAGAGTGGGGGGAAAAATCCTAAAAAAATATTACTAGGAACATGCTACAAGCCTCCCAACATTAGTGACCCGGAGGAAACTCAACTACTTATCCAAATAGGTAAGGCTGCTAATAACAGTGCTGTAATTATGGGAGATTTTAACTACCCTGATATAAACTGGGCCAATGAAACTAGTAATTCAGCTAAGGGGGATAGATTTTTAAATGTTCTCAGGGATAACTTCTTGTCACAATTAATAGAGGAGCCAACTAGGAGTAAAGCTATATTGGATTTAGTGCTATCAAACAATACAGATATAATATCAAACATAGAAGTTAAAGAACATTTGGGTAACAGTGATCATAACATGGTCACATTTGAAATCTCTTTTCATATGCAGTGTTTTAAAGGCTTAACTAAGGCCTAGATTTAGAGTTCGGCGGTAGCCGTCAAAACCAGCGTTAGAGGCTCCTAACGCTGGTTTTGGCGCCCGCTGGTATTTGGAGTCAGTGATTAAAGGGTCTAACGCTCACTTTTCAGCCGCGACTTTTCCATACCGCAGATCCCCTACCATTTGCGTAGCCTATCTTTTCAATGGGATCTTTCTAACGCCGGTATTTAGAGTCGTTTCTGCAGTGAGCGTTAGAGCTCTAACGACAAGATTCCAGCCGCCTGAAAAAGCAGGAGTTAAGAGCTTTCTGGCTAACGCCGGTTTATAAAGCTCTTAACTACTGTACCCTAAAGTACACTAACACCCATAAACTACCTATGTACCCCTAAACCGAGGTCCCCCCACATCGCCGCCACTCGATTAAAATTTTTTAACCCCTAATCTGCCGACCGCCACCTACGTTATACTTATGTACCCCTAATCTGCTGCCCCTAACCCCGCCGACCCCTATATTATATTTATTAACCCCTAACTTGCCCCCCACAACGTCGCCGCAGCTACTTACAATAATTAACCCCTAATCTGCCGCTCCGTAAACCGCCGCCACCTACGTTATCCCTATGTACCCCTAATCTGCTGCCCTAACATCGCCGACCCCTATGTTATATTTATTAACCCCTAATCTGCCCCCCACAACGTCGCCGACACCTACCTACACTTATTAACCCCTAATCTGCCGAGCGGACCTGAGCGCTACTATAATAAATGTATTAACCCCTAATCCGCCTCACTAACCCTATCATAAATAGTATTAACCCCTAATCTGCCCTCCCTAACATCGCCGACACCTACCTTCAATTATTAACCCCTAATCTGCCGACCGGAGCTCACCGCTATTCTAATAAATGTATTAACCCCTAAAGCTAAGTCTAACCCTAACACTAACACCCCCCTAAATTAAATATAATTTTTATCTAACGAAATAAATTAACTCTTATTAAATAAATGATTCCTATTTAAAGCTAAATACTTACCTGTAAAATAAACCCTAATATAGCTACAATATAAATTATAATCATATTGTAGCTATTTTAGGATTAATATTTATTTTACAGGCAACTTTGTAATTATTTTAACCAGGTACAATAGCTATTAAATAGTTAAGAACTATTTAATAGTTACCTAGTTAAAATAATTACAAATTTACCTGTAAAATAAATCCTAACCTAAGATATAATTAAACATAACACTACCCTATCAATAAAATAATTAAATAAACTACCTACAATTACCTACAATTAACCTAACACTACACTATCAATAAATTAATTAAACACAATTGCTACAAATAACTACAATTAAATAAACTATCTAAAGTACAAAAAATAAAAAAGAACTAAGTTACAGAAAATAAAAAAATATTTACAAACATAAGAAAAATATTACAACAATTTTAAATTAATTACACCTACTCTAAGCCCCCTAATAAAATAACAAAGACCCCCAAAATAAAAAATTCCCTACCCTATTCTAAAATACAAAAATTACAAGCTCTTTTACCTTACCAGCCCTGAACAGGGCCCTTTGCGGGGCATGCCCCAAGAATTTCAGCTCTTTTGCCTGTAAAAAAAAAACATACAATACCCCCCCCCCAACATTACAACCCACCACCCACATACCCCTAATCTAACCCAAACCCCCTTAAATAAACCTAACACTAATCCCCTGAAGATCTTCCTACCTTGTCTTCACCATCCAGGTATCACCGATCCGTCCTGGCTCCAAGATCTTCATCCAACCCAAGCGGGGGTTGGCGATCCATAATCCGGTGCTCCAAAGTCTTCCTCCTATCCGGCAAGAAGAGGACATCCGGACCGGCAAACATCTTCTCCAAGCGGCATCTTCTATGTTCTTCCATCCGATGACGACCGGCTCCATCTTGAAGACCTCCAGCGCGGATCCATCCTCTTCTTCCGACGACTAGACGACGAATGACGGTTCCTTTAAGGGACGTCATCCAAGATGGCGTCCCTCGAATTCCGATTGGCTGATAGGATTCTATCAGCCAATCGGAATTAAGGTAGGAATATTCTGATTGGCTGATGGAATCAGCCAATCAGAATCAAGTTCAATCCGATTGGCTGATCCAATCAGCCAATCAGATTGAGCTTGCATTCTATTGGCTGATCGGAACAGCCAATAGAATGCGAGCTCAATCTGATTGGCTGATTGGATCAGCCAATCGGATTGAACTTGATTCTGATTGGCTGATTCCATCAGCCAATCAGAAAATTCCTACCTTAATTCCGATTGGCTGATAGAATCCTATCAGCCAATCGGAATTCGAGGGACGCCATCTTGGATGACGTCCCTTAAAGGAACCGTCATTCGTCGTCTAGTCGTCGGAAGAAGAGGATGGATCCGCGCTGGAGGTCTTCAAGATGGAGCCGGTCGTCATCGGATGGAAGAACATAGAAGATGCCGCTTGGAGAAGATGTTTGCCGGTCCGGATGTCCTCTTCTTGCCGGATAGGAGGAAGACTTTGGAGCACCGGATTATGGATCGCCAACCCCCGCTTGGGTTGGATGAAGATCTTGGAGCCAGGACGGATCGGTGATACCTGGATGGTGAAGACAAGGTAGGAAGATCTTCAGGGGATTAGTGTTAGGTTTATTTAAGGGGGTTTGGGTTAGATTAGGGGTATGTGGGTGGTGGGTTGTAATGTTGGGGGGGGGGGTATTGTATGTTTTTTTTTTACAGGCAAAAGAGCTGAAATTCTTGGGGCATGCCCCGCAAAGGGCCCTGTTCAGGGCTGGTAAGGTAAAAGAGCTTGTAATTTTTGTATTTTAGAATAGGGTAGGGAATTTTTTATTTTGGGGGTCTTTGTTATTTTATTAGGGGGCTTAGAGTAGGTGTAATTAGTTTAAAATTGTTGTAATATTTTTCTTATGTTTGTAAATATTTTTTTATTTTCTGTAACTTAGTTCTTTTTTATTTTTTGTACTTTAGCTAGTTTATTTAATTGTATTTATTTGTAGGAATTGTGTTTAATTAATTTATTGATAGTGTAGTGTTAGGTTAATTGTAGGTAATTGTAGGTAGTTTATTTAATTATTTTATTGATAGGGTAGTGTTAGGTTTAATTATATCTTAGGTTAGGATTTATTTTACAGGTAAATTTGTAATTATTTTAACTAGGTAACTATTAAATAGTTCTTAACTATTTAATAGCTATTGTACCTGGTTAAAATAATTACAAAGTTGCCTGTAAAATAAATATTAATCCTAAAATAGCTATAATATAAATGTAATTTATATTGTAGCTATATTAGGATTTATTTTACAGGTAAGTATTTAGCTTTAAATAGGAATCATTTATTTAATAAGAGTTAATTTATTTCGTTAGATAAAAATTATATTTAACTTAGGGGGGTGTTAGTGTTAGGGTTAGACTTAGCTTTAGGGGTTAATACATTTATTAGAATAGCGGTGAGCTCCGGTCGGCAGATTAGGGGTTAATAATTGAAGGTA
This sequence comes from Bombina bombina, assembly GCF_027579735.1. Lineage (NCBI taxonomy): Eukaryota > Metazoa > Chordata > Amphibia > Anura > Bombinatoridae > Bombina > Bombina bombina. The sequence goes on along the minus strand of NC_069504.1, from coordinate 997,912,720 downwards.
GGTGTCGGCGATGTTAGGGAGGGCAGATTAGGGGTTAATACTATTTATGATAGGGTTAGTGAGGCGGATTAGGGGTTAATAACTTTATTATAGTAGCGCTCAGGTCCGCTCGGCAGATTAGGGGTTAATAAGTGTAGGTAGGTGTCGGCGACGTTGTGGGGGGCAGATTAGGGGTTAATAAATATAACATAGGGGTCGGCGATGTTAGGGGCAGCAGATTAGGGGTACATAGGGATAACGTAGGTGGCGGCGATTTGCAGTCGGAAGATTAGGGGTTAATTATTTTAAGTAGCTTGCGGCGACGTTGTGGGGGGCAAGTTAGGGGTTAATAAATATAATATAGGGGTCGGCGGGGTTAGGGGCAGCAGATTAGGGGTACATAAGTATAACGTAGGTGGCGGTCGGCAGATTAGGGGTTAAAAATTTTAATCGAGTGGCGGCGATGTGGGGGGACCTCGGTTTAGGGGTACATAGGTAGTTTATGGGTGTTAGTGTACTTTAGGGTACAGTAGTTAAGAGCTTTATAAACCGGCGTTAGCCAGAAAGCTCTTAACTCCTGCTTTTTTCAGGCGGCTGGAATCTTGTCGTTAGAGCTCTAACGCTCACTGCAGAAACGACTCTAAATACCGGCGTTAGAAAGATCCCATTGAAAAGATAGGCTACGCAAATGGCGTAGGGGGATCTGCGGTATGGAAAAGTCGCGGCTGAAAAGTGAGCGTTAGACCCTTTAATCACTGACTCCAAATACCAGCGGGCGGCCAAAACCAGTGTTAGGAGCCTCTAACGCTGGTTTTGACGGCTACCGCCGAACTCTAAATCTAGGCCTTAGTTAAGCCTTTAAAACACTGCATATGAAAAGAGATTTCAAATGTGACCATGTTATGATCACTGTTACCCAAATGTTCTTTAACTTCTATGTTTGATATTATATCTGTATTGTTTGATAGCACTAAATCCAATATAGCTTTACTCCTAGTTGGCTGCTCTATTAATTGTGACAAGAAGTTATCCCTGAGAACATTTAAAAATCTATCCCCCTTAGCTGAATTACTAGTTTCATTGGCCCAGTTTATATCAGGGTAGTTAAAATCTCCCATAATTACAGCACTGTTATTAGCAGCCTTACCTATTTGGATAAGTAGTTGAGTTTCCTCCGGGTCACTAATGTTGGGAGGCTTGTAGCATGTTCCTAGTAATATTTTTTTAGGATTTTTCCCCCCACTCTTTATTTCAACCCACAGGGTCTCTACATTGTCACTTGTATCATAAATATCTTCCCCTATTGTAGGTTTACGGTCAGGTTTAATATACATGTAGATTCCTCCACCCCTTTTATTATTCCTGTCCCTCCTAAATAATGTATACCCCTCTAAGTTAACTGCCCAGTCATGTGAATCATCCCACCAAGTTTCAGTTATACTGATAACATCATAGTCCTCTTCTGCAACTAAGAGCGTCAGCTCCCCGATTTTACCTGTCATGCTTCTTGCATTTGTTGTCATACATTTAATTTTCATGTGCTTTCTGCTGCTACTTGGTGTACTTTCCTCTATACTTTCTAATGTGACATTTCTTAAGTCATCCCTTCCTTGACATATTAAAGGAGTGACATATTCAGACACTGATCTCTCTGTTCTATTTTGTTCTAATTGACCCTCCCCCCCTTTGCCTAGTTTAAAAGGTTCTCTAAACGTGCTACCATCCTTTCCCCCAACACACCTGCACCCATGTCATTCAGGTGCAATCCATCCTTACTGTACAATTTGTACCCTAGTGAAAAATCAGCCCAGTGTTCTAAAAAGTCAAACCCCTCATTTTTACACCATGTTTTTAGCCATGAATTAACAGACCTTAGCTCCTTCTGCCTTACTGAGTTAACACACGGCACTGGTAATATCTCAGAAAATATTACTTTGGAGGTCCTTGCTTTAAGCTTGCTACCTAACTCCCTGAAGTCATTTTTTAGGACTCTCCATCTCCCACTGATTTCTTCATTAGTACCAATATGCACCATGACTGCAGGATCAGACCCGCATCCCTCTAACAATCTATCAATACGCTCCACAATATGCCTAACACGAGCCCCTGGAAGACAGCAAACTGTTCTATGTAAAGGGTCTGGATGACAAATTACCCTATCAACCTTCCTTATAATAGAGTCTCCTACCACCAACATCTGCCTCTGGCCCTGACTTGTATGCCCCTCTTCCATTATCCATTATTTCAGAGTTCCAATGTTTTGGCCCTCACATGGTCCTTTCCCGCGATTGTGTTTGCGCTACTTGTTGGGTTTTAGGTTTTTTTCCACTTTTCACATTGCTTTTAAGTCTATAGAAGAATATGCTAACGTAATCGCTATATTGTAACTTCGGCTTTTTGCGTGCATTGGTTTAGCGCAAGAGAAAAATCTATTTATTTTCAACTTGTAATAGGCATGGTATCCGACACGCTCAAAAAGACAAAGTCGAGCGCAGTTAGTACCAAGTTGGAGGGATAAATAGTGATCCAATCGTAATCTAGCCTTTTATGGGTAATACGAGCTTAGATTTAAGTGTGTGTCTATGTGCATGCGTACATGTATAAGTGTGGGTCTTAAAGATAAAATAAAAGGTTACTGTCATTTTTTTAAAGGACCACTAAAATCAATATTAAACTTTTATGATTCATATAAAGCAAACAATTTAAAACAACTTTCCAATTCACATGCATTATCTAAATATGTACAATCTTTTTATATGCACACTTTCTGAAGCACCAGCTCCTACTGAGCATGATTGGCTGATGGCTGTCACATGGTACAGTGGGAAGGAAAATAAAACTTTGAAATGTGTGAGAAAATAATTTACTCTAATGTAAAATTTAATCTAACACCTAGATTTAGAGTTTTGTCGGTAAAGAGCCGTGTAGCTAACGCTGCTTTTTTTTCCAGCACACCCTTAAGACAACGCTGGTATTTAGAGTTCTCTGAAGGGCTGCGTTAGGCTCCAAAAAGGGAGCGTAAAGGCATATTTACCGCCACTTCAACCCTCAATACCAGTGTTGCTTACGATAGCGACTAGCTTGAAAAACATGCTTGTGCACGATTCCCCCATAGGAAACAATGGGGCAGATTAACCTAACACCTGCAAAAAAACAATGTTAAGCTCAAAACGCAGCCCCATTGTTTCCAATGGGGAAACAGTTTCTAAGTCTGCACCTAACACCCTAACATGTACCCTGAGTCTAAACACCATTAACCTTACACTTATTAACCCCTGCATTACACTATTAACCCCTAATCTGCTATCGCTGACCCCTGCTTTACACTATTAACCCCTAATCTGCCTCTCCGGACACCGCCGCAACCTACATTATACCTATGTACCCCTAATCTGCTGCCCCTAACATCGCCGACACCTATATTATATTTATTAACCCCTAATCTGCCCCCCCAATGTCGCTACTACCTTACCTACACTTATTAACCCCTAATCTGCCGACCGGACCTCGCCGCTACTCTAATAAAGTTATTAACCCCTAAACCGCCACACTCCCACCTCACAAACCCTATAATAAATAGTATTAACCCCTAATCTGCCCTCCCTAACATCGCCACCGCCTAACTTCAAGTATTAACCCCTAATCTGCCGACTGGACCTCGCCGCTACTATAATAAATGTATTAATAAGTCTAACCCTAACCCTAACACCCCCCTAAATTAAATATAATTTTAATCTAACAAAATAAATTAAATATTATTAACTAAAGTATTCCTATTTAAAACTAAATACTTACCTGTAAAATAAACCCTAATATAGCTACACTATAACGAATAATTACATTGTAGCTATTTTAGGATTTATATTTATTTTACAGGCAACTTTGTATTTATTTTAACTAGGTACAATAGCTATTAAATAGTTATTTACTATTTAATAGCTACCTAGCTAAAATAATTACCAAATTACCTGTAAAATAAATCCTAACCTAAATTACAATTAAACCTAACACTACACTATCAATAAATAAGTTAAATAAATTAACTACAATTACCTACAATTACCTACAAATAAATAAACTAAACTAAATTACCAAAAAAAACCCACTAAATTACCAAAAATAAAAAAAGATTACAAGAATTTTAAGCTAATTACACCTACTCTAAGCCCCCTAATAAAATAACAAAGCCCCCCAAAATAAAAAAAATTCCCTACCCGAATCTAAATTAAAAATGTTAACAGCTCTATTACCTTACCAGCCCTTAAAAGGGCTTTTTGTGGGGCATGCCCCAAAGAAATCAGCTCTTTTGCCTGTAAAAAAAACATAATACCACCCCCCAACGTTACAACCCACCACCCACATGCCCCTACTCTAACCCAAACCCCCCTTAAATAAACCTAACACTGCCCCCCTGAAGATCTCCCTACCTTGAGCCGTGTTCACCCTGCCGGGCACCGATGGACCAAAAGAAGATATCCGGAGTGGCAGAAGTCTTCACCCTATCTGGGCAGAAGAGGACATCCGGACCGGCAGACATCTTCATCCAAGTGGCATCTTCTATCTTCATCCATCCGACGAGGAGCGGCTCCATCTTCAAGACCTCCGGCGCTGAACATCCTTCTTCAACGACGACTAGACGAATGAAGGTTCCTTTAAGTGACGTCATCCAAGATGGCGTCCCTCGAATTCCGATTGGCTGATAGGATTCTATCAACTAATCGGAATTAAGGTAGGAAAAATCTGATTGGCTGATTGAATCAGCCAATCAGATTCAAGTTCAATCGGATTGGCTGATCCAATCAGCCAATCAGATTGAGCTTGCATTCTATTGGCTGTTCTGATAAGCCAATAGAATGCAAGCTCAATCTGATTGGCTTATTGGATCAGCCAATCCTATTGAACTTGAATCTGATTGGCTGATTCAATCAGCCAATCAGATTTTTCCTACCTTAATTCCGATTGGCTGATAGAATCCTATCAGCCAATCAGAATTCGAGGGACGCCATCTTGGATGACGTCACTTAAAGGAACCTTCATTCGTCGTCTAATCGTCGTTGAAGAAGGATGTTTCACGCCGGAGGTCTTGAAGATGTAGCCGCTCCTCGTCGGATGGATAAAGATAGAAGATGCCGCTTGGATGAAGATGTCTGCCGGTCCAGATGTCCTCTTCTGCCGGATAGGATGAAGACTTCTGCCGCTCCGGATGTCTTCTTTTGGTACATCGGTGCCCGGCTGGGTGAACACGGCTCAATGTAGGGAGATCTTCAGGGGGGTAGAGTTAGGTTTATTTAAGAGGGGTTTGGGTTAGAGTAGGGGTATGTGGTTAGTGGGTTGTAATGTTGGGGGGTGGTATTGTGTTTTTTTTACAGGCAAAAGATCTGATTTCTTTGGGGCATGCCCCACAAAAAGCCCTTTTAAGGGCTGGTAAGGTAATAGAGCTGTTAACATTTTTAATTTAGATTAGGGTAGGGAATTTTTTTTATTTTGGGGGGCTTTGTTATTTTATTAGGGGGCTTAGAGTAGGTGTAATTAGCTTAAAATTCTTGTAAACTTTTTTTTATTTTTGGTAATTTAGTGTTTGTTTTTTTTGGTAATTTAGTTTAGTTTATTTAACTGTAGGTAATTGTAGGTAATTGTAGTTAATTTATTTAATTAATTTATTTATTGATAGTGTAGTGTTAGGTTTAATTGTAACTTAGGTTAGGATTTATTTTACAGGTAATTTGGTAATTATTTTAGCTAGGTAGCTATTAAATAGTAAATAACTATTTAATAGCTATTGTACCTAGTTAAAATAAATACAAAGTTGCCTGTAAAATAAATATAAATCCTAATATAGCTACAATGTAATTATTCGTTATATTGTAGCTATATTAGGGTTTATTTTACAGGTAAGTATTTAGTTTTAAATAGGAATACTTTAGTTAATAATATTTAATTTATTTTGTTAGATTAAAATTATATTTAACTTAGGGGGGTGTTAGGGTTAGGGTTAGACTTAGCTTTAGGGGTTAATACATTTATTATAGTAGCGGCAAGGTCCGGTCGGCAGATTAGGGGTTAATAAGTGTAGGTAGGTAGCGGCGACATTGGGGGGGCAGATTAGGGGTTAATAAATATTATGTAGGTGTCGGCGATGTTAGGGGCAGCATATTAGGGGTTCATAGGGATAATGTAGGTGGCGGTGATGTGCAGTCGGCAGATTAGGGTTTAAAAAAATGTATTATAGTGGCGGCGATGTGGGGGGGCCTCGGTTTAGGGGTACATAGGTAGTTTATGGGTGTTAATGTACTTTAGAGCACAGTTGTTAAGAGCTTTATAAACCGGCGTTAGCCCATAAAGCTCCTAACTACTGACTTTTTTCTGTGGATGGAGTCTTGTCGGTAGAGGCTCTACCGCTCACTTCAGCCAAGACTCTAAATACCAGCGTTAGGAAGATCCCATTGAAAAGATAGGATACGCAATTGGTGTAAGGGGATCTGCGGTATGGAAAATTTGCGGCTTGGAAGTGAGCGTTAGACCCTTTCCTAGCTGACTCTAAATACCAGCAGGCGGTAAAAAGCAACGTTAGGAGCCCTTAACGCTGCTTTTGACGGCTAACGCCAAACTCTAAATCTAGGCGTAAGTCTTTTGCATAGTCTATTTATTATGCATGTATTTATTATGCTCATCTACTGTGTTTAGTGGTCTTTAAAGTAAATGTTGTGGGGTATACATTTAAGACATTTTTGAAAACAAAAATATATAATGCTTCTGTAAAATCTGAGCAACGTTATTGTAAACAAATTCCCTACTTTAGAATTTAGAATAAAATTAACATTTTTGTTTTAATCTATAAACTACTGACAACATTTCTCCCAAATTCCAAATGAAAATATTGTCATTTAGAGCATTTATTTGCAGTAAATGAGATCTGGTCAAAATAACAAAAAAGAACAGTTTTTAGATCTTCAATAATGCAAAGAAAACAAGTAAATATTCATTTTTAAACAAAACAATACTAATGTTTTAACTCAGCAAAAGTTCAGAAATCAATATTTGGTGGAATAACCATGATTTTCAATCACAGCTTTGATTCGTCTTGGCATACTCTCCTGGAGCAAACATTCAAACAACTCAGCTTTGTTTGATGGCTTGTAATCATTCATCTTCCTCTTAATCACATTCCAGAGGTTTTCAATAAGGTCCAGGTCTGGAGATTGAGCTGACTATGACAGGGTCTTGATCTAGTGGTCCTCCATCCACACCTTGATTGACCTGGCCGTGTGGCATGGAGAATTGTCCTGCTGGAAAACACAATCCTCAGAGGGATAACATTTTCAGAGCAGAAGGATGAAAGTTTTCTTGTGCCATGAGGCATCCAACAGCAATGTGAAAGACTGGTGGAGAGCATGCCAAGACGCATAAAAGTTGCAATTGAAAATCAGGGTTATTCCACCAAATATTGATTTCTGAACTCTTGCTAAGTTAAAACATTAGTAATGTGTTGTTTAAAAATTAATATAAACTTGTTTTCTTTGCATTATTTGAGGTCTGAAAACACTGCTCATTTCTGTTATTTTGACCAGTTCTCATTTTCTGCAGCAAATAAATGCTCTAAATGACAATATTTTTATTTGGAATTGGGACAAATGTTGCCAGTAGTTAGAATAAAACAAAAATGTTAATTTTATTTAAACACATACCTATAAATAGTAAAATCAGAGAAACTGATCCTTTTGCAGTGGTCTCTTATTTTTTTCCAGAGTTGTATATATAAACCATTGAGACCTTCTCTGTCACACACCTTGTCATATACCATATCTCTTTAAAACACTTTTAATACTTTTATTTTAATAATAAATTCATATTTTACATTTAATAAGTGTATATTAGTGCAATACTTTATTTTACTGTTTTACATGTGTTCTGTTATACTTTTATTGTTGTTCTAAAGTTTTACTTCATTCTCTGGTAGTTCTGTTTTACTACTCACTTGTAATACCAGATTGCACTGGAAGGTGAGTGTCAGTTCCAGAAAAGCAATGCACTACTCATCCATAGGTTAAAGGGGCAGTGAAGTCAAAGTTAAACTTTCACGAATCAGATAAAGCCTGCAATTTTAAACAACCTTCCACTTTACTTATATTATCAAATTTCTCTTAGAATACTTTGTTGAAAAGTATACCTAGGTAGGCTCACGGGAAGCAATGCATGCACTACTGAAGGCTAGCTACTTATAGGTGGCTCCACAAATATGTTCCTTGTCATTGGTTCACCCAATGGGCCCCATGTATTAAAGTGTGTGCGGAACTTGAGAACTTGTCCACATGGCTTTGCAAAATAGGGTAGCAGACCCATTTTTTTCACTGCCAATATGTACCATTACACAATCAACTGACAGTGTAATATTGTGCCCTCCTCATGCATGACCAATAGGGCCTGTCAATGAACCTGTGAAAGCGAATACAGGGTAATTTATTTCCACCAGCTCAGAAGTGCATGAGAATGTAAAAAGCAGTGGTCTAATGACCACTGCTTCTTAAATAGTGGGAAGCAGGCTCACATGTGAGAACCTGCCCTGCAAGGACTACAAAGCAGCTTACTCTGCTTAGCACACGGAGCCCCATTAGTTCAGCTAGCTACCAGTTGTCCATTACTGCTCCTACAGCTAAAGGATACCAAAATAATTACATACATTTGATAATAGTAAATTGATCCATCTGACTCATGGAGGATAAATGTTGGATTTCATGTTCCCTTATCACAGCCATTTAGCCACAATGGAAAGAGACATTTTTGTGCAGTCACTATTCTTTAGTTATGTCCAGGTCTGGAGCAGAGGATCATTGTTGATTTGGAGATAAATTTACCTAACTGGAATCTTGGTGGCACATGATATCAAGCATACACACATGTATTTCCTGCTCTTCTACAATCAATCACCATGAACAAGTAAGTTTGCAGTGTTTGAACTCCACCACCTATAATGTGGCAGAGTAGTTAAGAAGCAGTGGTCAGATGACCACTACTTCTTAATTTGCGGCACATAAACAAGCCTGCCACTCAAGGGCTCCAAAACACCTTCCGCTGCCTGATAAATGGAACCATAGTATTGTGTAAGCAACATTGCAAAACAGTGAAAAACTCTAATATATTGGAACATTTGTTTGCAATTGTATCCCTCTTAAAAACTGTACAATAGTACAGTGTAAATGTACTGCTTTTTAATAACTTTGAAGAGTTTTTGAGAGATAATAATGTTTATATAAAAATTGCAGGACTGCATTTTAAATAACTCTATTAAAGATCAAGAATATGAAATACAAATGTAATCCATAAATTAATAAATGTCCCTATACAAATACACACATTTGCCACAGTTTTGTGTTGATTCATAAGAAGGCTTCAGCTATTGTCAAACACTAAATCATAGTCTTTTCTTACTTTATCCTGTTTTGTTGTAAGGACTTTTATCTCATTAATGTGCCTATGCAAAGTGGCAGCAAGGCATTTGTCAGAACAGAAATTAATTTTGTACTTTTGTGTAGATTTTTCCTCCAGAGAATTTGACAGAATATTCAACATTTTTAATTAGACTTTTAAACAAATGCTTCATTTATACTGTAAGTTTGAATGTATTGCCCTTTTCCCTTATCTTCAATCTTTCTGAGTCTTCATGGCATAAATGATATTCTTCCAAGATTTCATAAAAAGATCCGATTTGCAGAGTTATTAAAAGCCAGAACATATTAATATTACTTTCAAAATAGGATTTTTCGATAATCCATTTAATGAGATTTTTCTTTTATTAGGTTCTAGTACCATAATTTATTTAGTATATTCTTATTTATAACTAGAACATTTTAATAGCTTTCAGCATAATTTTTTTATTTTCATGGAAGTGAATAATCTTATTTATAATATCATGTTCGTTTAAAAAGCTTAAGTACATAATGGATAGAGGGTTGGGGAGATGACACATAATTAAATCAAGGATTTAATTAGTAAATTGGGAGAGAAAAATAGAGGTGAACAAGAGATATTGAAGATGGGATAATGGAGAAAAGAAGAGGAAAGAAATTGAGAAGGTTTAGGTGCAGTTGTAAATATAGAGTGATATGCACCTATTTATCACTGTAACAAGTCCCAAAGGGCAAGCTGTCCTGCATTAGCTAGGTAGTTCCTTTTTCACATGTGATCTACACAGAACAAGGAGAGAGTTAAAGAAAGAAGGGAGAATTTTTTTTGATAAATAGACAAATAAATATTTAAAGCGAATAACAGACAGTAGATAAGGCCCTCACCTTTATACCCCTATATACTTTATATCGATTTTGTGGTCAACTTTTAACAGCATAACATATTGTTTTGTACGAAATAGGTGCCCAAGGTTTAGTGATACGCTGATCTAATTATGCATGTGCTAAACGTGAGAAACATGTATCTTTGTTAAACACACAGAATAATATTTTGCACTTAATCATCCTTTGTTTTATAGAGGCTGCTTTACAGGTCCAGAATATACTTGTGCAAAACACATGCTTACATCCCCTTTAACATGAGCCCATAATGTTGTTATTGGCTCTGAGCGAAATGGTGAATCAGTCATGTGATCTAATGGTAGATCTTGATCTACCTTTTGGGTACATCTGGTCTAGAACTGCCTCTGTTTAAGTATCTGTTTGTGTGCTAAAGAGTGCAATTAATGGGGACTCCAGGAATGTGCTGTGAGATGAGGTAGGAAAAAGAGGAAGTCAGGTAACTTGAAGAGTACTCTTTTATTTCTTGACTCTACTCTATTATATCTAATTTTCTATTTTTAGTGCAATTGCCTAAGTGTTTGGCCTTAGTAGAATACTAAATTGTTTTTATTTACTTTATTTAAACTAAGCTTTAACCTAGCTACATAGCAACAACCTTTTTTGGAACTAAATAAACAATTAGTAACACTATCTTATTACACTTACACTTTCATACCTTCTATATTTCTATAATTTGCAGAAGCACTTATTTACAGAAAGCGTGACTGATTAATGGAATACACTTCCACAAGAGGTGATGATGACAAACACTCTGGGGGCTTTTAATAATGCCTGGGATTAGCGTACTAGATAAATTCCTACATTTAGGAAATATTCGGGGCAGACTTGCTGGGTCTATGGTTCTTATCTGCCATCAAAATCTATTAATCGATAATCAGATAAAATCCCCAAAAGTAACATGCAATATTACTGAATACTGAATACAGAAATAAGAAGGGTTTTAGATTTTGAGCTCAATTGCTATCTAATATTATTAACAGTTTTGGACTAAATTAGAAATGGAGTGATATTAAAGGATTACTTTCTGTTATAATTTTTAAGCTAAACAACTAACATATTAAAGTTAATAAACATTAATTAAAACCTACTGACCTATATTTTCTCCAAAACGAAGTTTCAAAACGTTCTAAAAGTTATATCTTTTATTCGCCGATGATGTCACGTTATCCTGCCCACTATTTTCAGCACTGCATGTTCAAAATACTTAAACAAATAACTTTGTGTTTAAAGCGACATTTTGAAACCTAGGTATTGTAAACGGATTGGTACAGAGCAAAGGATACCCACGGAGTGGGTTTGGAAAACAATTAAATTTGCAGACAAGATTTCTGATATACGGTAGGGATATGTTAATGAAATGCTATTGATAAAAAGCGTATTTGGGGTAGTTAGTTAGTAACAGGCATAGAAAATATTTACTTACAGTGGCCCTTTAAGCACTCCCACTTTAGTGTAAACATCACTAGAAGTAGGCGTTTTGCATGCTGGTATTACAAGTTGAAAGTTATGTTTATGCACATGAGTGAAACCTGACGCGCGTACACTTCAGGACTTCAGATACCATGAACGTGTTAACTACTCCCCATAGACTTCAATGAAACTGAATTTCCAGGTAAACAAACAACAGCGTCAGCGATTAACCAAGTGCGCTCAACCAGACATAAATTATGAATATTTTAAATTCAAATTTTCTTCAGGTGTAGGTATATACAGATATATATAGGAATATCTATTTAAAAATACATAGAACAGTCACAATCATGTTCAGAGTTTAATGCATAGCTCATTAAACCTCATCAAGATATCAAAAGAATTAAAACACCTCTACAAGAAGAAAATCTGTCTCAAATTCTAACCATCCCTATAAATGTATCTATAAAATAGAACATAGCCACATGGTTTTAGCAATGATTATAAAAGATTTGCTAAAGCTTGCTAATTCTATGATGTAAAATAATTTAGGCCTCAATCATCTTGAGGTATTCAATAAGGACATAGCTTTCCATAGGCGTCTTAAAAATCTTTGAGCTGATTCAAATCAACATCAATTTTAAGCAATTGTCTAATTTACTTCTACTATCAAATGTTCTTTGTTCTCTTGGTATCTTTATTGGAAAAAGCAAGAATGTAATCTTAGTGGCCTGCCCAATTTCGATTCAGCACCTGGGTAGTGCTTGCTGATTGGTGGCTATATTTAGACACCAATCAGCAAGCGCTACCCATGTGCTGAACAAAAAATGGGCCCGGCTCTTATGCTTAAATTCTGGCTTTTTCAAATGAAGATACCAAGAGAACTAAGAAAATTTGATAATAGGAGTAAATTGGAAAGTTTGTTAAAATCGCATGCCCTATCTGAATCATGAAATTTTGACTAGACTATCCCTGCTCAAACACCTATAGCAGAAGGGAATACCTATCAAATACATTCTTAGTGATGTATTATTTAAGTCCATTCTTACGTATTAGCAAGGAACAGTTGTAGATAATATGCTGTTTATGTTTTAGCTGTTACTGAGTTTATGAGTGGATCTTTAATGGTTGGAGTCCCAGGTGGTTGCTGCTGTAACTTTTGTGGTGCTAGTGGGGAAAACAGAAACTTAGCCGGTAGCTGTATGTGGCTATATTTGGGCTTTGGTTTTGTTGTTATAAAGTTAAAATGTTTGGTTGTAGTGGGTGGATCATTTTGTTTTGAATTTAAAATTGTAGTGGATAAGGTTTTGATTTCTACTCAAAACAAATAATGTAGTGTTTTGTTCTAAAGGAAGGTTAAATCTTTGCCAAACATTTAAAATGCTACATTTACTCATTAGAATCTTATATTTGCATTATTATGCATTGTTATTTGCATTATTATGCTAATTTTATTAAGAAAAAGAAAGATAAATTAAAATATTTATATTGATTCTCATAGACTTATTTATGTTATATTTAACTTAGAGAATACAATGTTTGTTATGTAGAAACATTCTGAAAAAACATGCCCAGTAGGACATTGATTCTACCATTTGAATGTCATTTTGTAGACATTCATCAATCTCTAATAAGAAGACATTTATGTAAATGTTTAACCTCCACAGGAATTTAAATAACCTATTGTTTGATTTCAAAGGATGATTATATTGTGCTGAGGACATTATAAGTTATTTATTTTTATCCATACAAAGCAAATATCTAACAAAAGAAAAAACTAAAAAAATTCTATATATAGATAAAATCAAATAAATGGAACAATAAATCAATCGAGAACACAATTTTTAAATCTACTTTAAAAATAATCATTATATAACGATTAATATCCATATTTGTTCTGATGTATTCTTTTGTAGGGAAAATTCCTATTGCCATGTTTATCTCAAAATGTATAGGGCCAGATTACAAGTGGAGCTCTATTTAGCATTTTCGCTAGAGCGCTAATTTATCTAGAAGTAAACTTTTTTCATGCATCAGTTTTTCCTGGTATTGCGAATTGAAAGTAAAAAGTTATCGGTTTCTCGCTAACCTAACATGGGCAAAAAGCAATTTCATGCACGCGATAACCTATTCCTGAGTAAGTCAATGGTGCAAAAAAAGTGGGGAAAAACCTAAGACCCTACTCGCTCAAAAACTTGCTCGCATATGCACTGACCCGACATGAAAATATGAATATTTCACATTCCAATGTTTTTCACGTAGCAGAATATGTTCTACTAAAAAAATAAATACATATTTCTATATATATCTGATGGTATTTTGGTGCAATATATATCTATACCTATATTAATATAGATGATTACATATATATATATATATATATATATATATATATATATATATACACACACATATATATGTGTGCATGTGTGTGTATATATATATATATATATATATATATACACATACATATGGGTGTGTTTGTGCGCACATACATATTTACACATACATTTGTGTACCTGCTACAGAATGCCTTACTAAAGCAGGTACAGAAATCACTCTCCTAGACAAGTGCCTGTAATGACAATTTCACATTATTTGAGAATATATAAGTTGCCCCCTTTGCATGGAGTTTTTAAGCCTATTTTATTTATTTACAGCTGATCATTAATGGTATGAAAAACAATCTTCCCCCACTTCAATTTCATGGTGCATAGTTAAGTTATATGCATGATAAAAAATATACAATACATTTTCGTGTTTTGTATGTTGCTGGGTGATTACATATACCTGTGCACCCCTCCCTTGTTCCCAGTTTGTCTAGCTTTAAGAGCCTGCATTGTGTGGCTGTGTTAGGGACTCAGGTGTTGGAAAGGACCTTGACGTGGTGCCTGAGCTTGTCCCATTTGGCCAGATGCGGTGACTAACCTTTCCATTTTAAATCTTAGCTGTGAGCTAGCTGGTGAGTGCTGGGTTTCCTTTATGTGTTGTATTTGTTTTGTAATCCCCCATGGTTCTTGCACCCACTCCTGTCTGGGGTTAACTGCCTATGACTCTGGTGACGGCACAGCTTTTTGTGAGTGCTATTTAGCACCCAGGGCTGGCATGTTCCTGGGTCATGGGATGTGTACCTGCTCCGGTTTTGGAGTGCAGTCCCCTTTCCGTGTTTTGTATGTTGCTGGGTGATTACATATACCTGTACACCCCTTCCTTGTTCCCAGTTTGTCTGGCTTTGAGAGCCTGCATTGTGTGGCTGTGTTAGGGACTCAGGTGTTGGAAAGGACCTTGACGTGGTGCCTGAGCTTGTCCCATTTGGCCAGATGCGGTGACTAACCTTTCCATTTTAAATCTTAGCTGTGATCTAGCTGGTGAGTGCTGGGTTTCCTTTATATGTTGTATTTGTTTTGTAATCCCCCATGGTTCTTGCACCCACTCCTGTCTGGGGTTAACTGCCTATGACTCTGGTGACGGCACAGCTTTTTGTGAGGCTATTTAGCACCCATGGCTGGCATGTTGCTGGGTCATGGGATGTGTACCTGGTCCGGTTTTGAAGTGCAGTCCCCTTTCCATGTTTTGTATGTTGCTGGGTGATTACATATACCTGTGCACCCCTCCCATGTTCCCAGTTAGTCTGGCGTTGAGAGCCTGCATTGTGTGGCTGTGTTAGGGACTCAGGTGTTGGAAAGGACCTTGATGTGGTGCCTGAGCTTGTCCCATTTGGCCAGATGCTGTGACTAACCTTTCCATTTTAAATCTTAGCTGTGAGCTAGCTGGTGAGTGCTGAGTTTCCTTTATGTGTTTTATTTGTTTTGTAATCCCCCATGGTTCTTGCACCCACTCCTGTCTGGGGTTAACTGCCTATGACTCTGGTGATGGCACAGCTTTTTGTGAGTGCTATTTAGCACCCAGGGCTGGCATCACATGTTGCTGGGTCATGGGATGTGTACCTGGTCCGATTTTGGAGTGCAGTCCCCTTTCCGTGTTTTATATATATATATATATATATATATATATATATATATATATATATATATATAAAACTTGCAGTTTATTGTCACCGCTCAATTCCCTGCAGTGCTGGTATTACAGGTTTTCTAAAACCCGGCGTTAAAAGGCAAGAAGTGAGCGTAGAGCAAAATTTTGCTCCAAACTTCACTTCAATACCAGCGCTGCTTAAGTGAGCGGTGAGTTGGTTTTACGTGCTCGTGCACGATTTCCCCATAGACATCAATGTGGAGAGCCGGCTAAGAAAAAGTCTAACAGCTGCAAAAAAGCAGCGTTTAGCTCAGTAACGCAGCCCCATTGATTCCTATGGGGAAACACATTTTATGTTTACAGCTAACACCCTAACATAAACTCCGAGTCTAAACACCCATAATCTTATACTTATTAACCCCTAATCTGCCGCCCCGACATCGCCGACACCTACATTATACTTATTAACCCCTAATCTGCTGCTCCGGACACCGCCGCCACCTACATTATACTTATTAACCCCTAATCTGCTGCCCCCAACATCACCGACACCTACATTATATTTATTAACCCCTAATCTGCCGCCCCCAATGTCGTCGCAACCTACCTACATTTATTAACCCTTAATCTGCCGCCCCCAACGTCACCGCCACTATATTAAATTTATTAACCCCTAAACCTAAGTTTGTATTTATTTTAACTAGGTAGAATAGTTACTAAATAATTATTAACTACTTAATAACTAACTAGATAAAATAAATACAGATTTAATTAGTAAATTGGGAGAGAAAACTAGAGGTGAACAAGAGATATTGAAGATGGGATAATGGAGAAAAGAAGAGGAAAGAAATTGAGAAGGTTTAGGTGCAGTTGTAAATATAGAGTGATATGCACCTATTTATCACTGTAACAAGTCCCAAAGGGCAAGCTGTCCTGCATTAGCTAGGTAGTTCCTTTTTCACATGTGATCTACACAGAACAAGGAGAGAGTTAAAGAAAGAAGGGAGAATTTTTTTCGATAAATAAACAAATAAATATTTAAAGCGAATAACAGACAGTAGATAAGGCCCTCACCTCTATACCCCTATAGTCTTTATATCTACTTTGTGGTCAACTTTTAACAGCATAACATATTGTTTTGTACGAAATAGGTGCCCAAGGTTAGTGATACGCTGATCTAATTATGCATGTGCTAAACGTGAGAAACATGTATCTTTGTTAAACACACAGAATAATATTTTGCACTTAATCATCCTTTGTTTTATAGAGGCTGCTTTACCGGTCCAGAATATACT
Organism: Bombina bombina; assembly: GCF_027579735.1. Taxonomy (NCBI): domain Eukaryota; kingdom Metazoa; phylum Chordata; class Amphibia; order Anura; family Bombinatoridae; genus Bombina; species Bombina bombina. The sequence goes on along the minus strand of NC_069504.1, from coordinate 997,895,757 downwards.
TGTGCAAAACACATGCTTACATCCCCTTTAACATGAGCCCATAATGTTGTTATTGGCTCTGAGCGAAATGGTGAATCAGTCATGTGATCTAATGGTAGATCTTGATCTACCTTTTGGGTACATCTGGTCTAGAACTGCCTCTGTTTAAGTATCTGTTTGTGTGCTAAAGAGTGCAATTAATGGGGACTCCAGGAATGTGCTGTGAGATGAGGTAGGAAAAAGAGGAAGTCAGGTAACTTGAAGATTACTCTTTTATTTCTTGACTCTATTATATCTAATTTTCTATTTTTAGTGCAATTGTCTAAGTGTTTGGCCTTAGTAGAATACTAAATTGTTTTTATTTACTTTATTTAAACTAAGGTTTAACCTAGCTACATAGCAACAATCATTTCTGGAACTAAATAAACAATTAGTAACACTATCTTATTACACTTACACTTTCATACCTTCTATATTTCTATAATTTGCAGAAGCACTTATTTACAGAAAGCGTGACTGATTAATGGAATACACTTCCACAAGAGGTGATAATGACAAAAACTCTGGGGGCTTTTAATAATGCCTGGGATAAGCGTACTAGATAAATTCATACATTTAGGAAATATTCGGGGCAAACTTGCTGGGTCTATGGTTCTTATCTGCCATCAAGATCTATTAATCGATAATCAGATAAAATCCCCAAAAGTAACATGCAATATTACTGAATGCTGAATACAGAAATAAGAAGGGTTTTAGATTTTGAGCTCAATTGCTATCTAATATTATTAATAGTTTTGGACTAAATTAGAAATGGAGTGATATTAAGCACTCCCACTTTAGTGTAAACATCACTAGAAGTAAGCTTTTTGCATGCTGGTATTACAAGTTGAAAGTTATGTTTATGCACATGAGTGAAACCTGACGCGCGTACACTTCAGGACTTCAGATACCATGAAAGTGTTAACTACTCCCCATAGACTTCAATGAAACTGAATTTCCAGGTAAAAAAACAACAGCGTCAGGTGGCATGTAAAATATTTCCAGAAAATACACAGTTAAAACATTATTAAATATTAATATTGAATAAAAATAATGTTACTATTATCAGATACTCAACTGGAAATTGCTCAAATGTGTATATAATATATATATATATATATATATATATATATATATATATATATATATATATATATATATATCCCTTTCCATTCAAACACCTTCTCATATACCATATAACTTGTATCCCTTATAACTTTTGTTTATTAAACTGTATATGAATTATTGTTATCAGACAATGTTTATATGAGTGTAACTGTGTTTTGTAATGTATTTATGTTGTGTTTAGTGCACAATTTGTTTTAACCTTTACACTTTACCTGCAATGTCTTCAGTCACGTACTTTTCAATTGTTATAGTGCCCAAAATTTAGCGTGGTCGCAGTATTGATACCATATTTTGTGTTACGCTTAGCACATTACTTGTAATCTAGTCATTTGTTGGGTTGATGCTTTTTCTCATTTTTGTAAATATCAAGCTTTTTTTTCTAGCAATAAAATTCTAAATGAATGTTTTCTTAACAGTATGTACAGTCATTATACTGCTTATGTAGCCACTGAATCATGTTCAGAGTTTAATGCATAGCTCATTAAACCTCATCAAGATATCAAAAGAATTAAAATACCTCTACAGGAAGAAAATCTGTCTCAAAATTCTAACCATCCCTATAAAAACATATGTAACTATTGGTGAGATGTATCTATAAAATAGAACATAGCCACATGGTTTTAGCAATGATTATAAAAGATTTGCTAAAGCTTGCTAATTCTATGATGTAAAATAATTTAGGCCTCAATCATCTTGAGGTATTCAATAAGGACATAGCTTCGCATAGGCGTCTTAAAAATCTTTGAGCTGATTCAAATCAACATCAATTTTAAGCAATTGTCTAATTTACTCCTACTATCAAATGTTCTTTGTTCTCTTGGTATCTTTATTGGAAAAAGCAAGACTGTAATCTTAGGGGCCTGCCCAATTTAGATTCAGCACCTGGGTAGTGCTTGCTGATTGGTGGCTACATTTAGACACCAATCAGCAAGCGCTACCCATGTGCTAAACCAAAAATAGGCCGGCTCTTATGCTTAAATTCTTGCTTTTTCAAATGAAGATACCAAGAGAACTAACGGCTAGATTTAGAGTTTTGTCGGTAAGGACCCGCGTAGCTAACGCTGGCTTTTTTCTGGCCGCACCTTTAAAATAACTCTGGTATTGAGAGTCCACAGAATGGCTGCGTTAGGCTCCAAAAAAGGAGCGTAGAGCATATTTAACGCCACTGCAACTCTCGATACCAGAGTTGCTTATGGACGCGGCCAGCCTCAAAAACGTGCTCGTGCACGATTCCCCCATAGGAAACAATGGGGCTGTTTGAGCTGAAAAAAAACCTAATACCTGCAAAAAAGCTGCGTTCAGCTCCTAACGCAGCCCCATTGTTTGCTATGGGGAAACACTTCCTACGTTTGCACCTAACACTCTAACATGTACCCCGAGTCTAAACACCCCTAACCTTACACGTATTAACCCCTATTCTGCCGCCCCCGCTATCGCTGACCCCTGTATATTATTATTAACCCCTAATCTGCCGCTCCGTAAACCGCCGCTACTTACATTATCCCTATGTACCCCTAATCTGCTGCCCCTAACACCGCCGACCCCTATATTATATTTATTAACCCCTAATCTGCCCCCCACAACGTCGCCTCCACCTGCCTACACTTATTAACCCCTAATCTGCCGAGCGGACCTGAGCGCTACTATAATAAAGTTATTAACCCCTAATCCGCCTCACTAACCCTATAATAAATAGTATTAACCCCTAATCTGCCCTCCCTAACATCGCCGACACCTAACTTCAATTATTAACCCCTAATCTGCCGACTGTAGCTCACCGCTATTCTAATAAATGGATTAACCCCTAAAGCCAAGTCTAACCCTAACACTAACACCCCCTAAATTAAATATAATTTTAATCTAACGAAATTAATTAACTCTTATTAAATAAATTATTCCTATTTAAAGATAAATACTTACCTGTAAAATAAATCCTAATATAGCTACAATATAAATTATAATTATATTATAGCTATTTTAGGATTAATATTTATTTTACAGGTAACTTTGTAATTATTTTAACCAGGTACAATAGCTATTAAATAGTTAAGAACTATTTAATAGCTAAAATAGTTAAAATAATTACAAATTTACCTGTAAAATAAATCCTAACCTAAGTTGCAATTAAACCTAACACTACACTATCAATAAATTAATTAAATAAAATACCTATAATTATCTACAATTAAACCTAACACTACACTATCAATAAATAAATTAAATACAATATCTACAAATAAATACAATGAAATAAACTAACTAAAGTACAAAAAATAAAAAAGAACTAAGTTACAAAAAATAAAAAAATATTTACAAACATTAGAAATATATTACAACAATTTTAAACTAATTACACCTACTCTAAGCCCCCTAATAAAATAACAAAGCCCCCCAAAATAAAAAAAATGCCCTACCCTATTCTAAATTACTAAAGTTCAAAGCTCTTTTACCTTACCAGCCCTGAACAGGGCCCTTTGCGGGGCATGCCCCAAGAAGTTCAGCTCTTTTGCCTGTAAAAAAAAACATACAATACCCCCCCAACATTACAACCCACCACCCACATACCCCTAATCTAACCTTAACCCCCCTTAAATAAACCTAACACTAAGCCCCTGAAGATCTCCCTACCTTGAGTCGTCTTCACCCAGCCGAGCCAAATTTTTCATCCAAGCAGAGCAAGAAGAGGTCCTCCATCCGGTAGAAGTCTTCATCCAAGCGGGGCAGAAGAGGTCTTCAATCCGATTGAAGTCTTCATCCAAGAGGCATCTTCTATCGTCATCCATCCGGAGTGGAGCGGCAGCATCCTGAAGACCTCCGACGCGGAACATCCATCCTGGCCGATGACTGAACGACGAATGACGGTTCCTTTAAATGATGTCATCCAAGATGGCGTCCCTCGAATTCCGATTGGCTGATAGGATTCTATCAGCCAATCGGAATTAAGGTAGGAAAAATCTCATTGGCTTATTGAATCAGCCAATCAGATTGAGCTCGCATTCTATTGGCTGATCGGAACAGCCAATAGAATGCAAGCTCAATCTGATTGGCTGATTGGATCAGCCAATCGGATTGAACTTGATTCTGATTGGCTGATTCCATCAGCCAATCAGAATATTCCTACCTTAATTCCGATTGGCTGATAGAATCCTATCAGCCAATCGGAATTCGAGGGACGCCATCTTGGATGACGTCATTTAAAGGAACCGTCATTTGTCGTTCAGTCGTCGGCCAGGATCGATGTTCCGCGTCGGAGGTCTTCAGGATGCTGCCGCTCCACTCCAGATGGATGACGATAGAAGATGCCTCTTGGATGAAGACTTCAATCGGATGGAAGACCTCTTCTGCCCCGCTTGGATGAAGACTTCTACCGGATGGAGGACCTCTTCTTGCTCCGCTTGGATGAAGAATTTGGCTCGGCTGGGTGAAGACGACTCAAGGTAGGGAGATCTTCAGGGGCTTAGTGTTAGGTTTATTTAAGGGGGGTTTGGGTTAGATTAGGGGTATGTGGGTGGTGGGTTGTAATGTTGGGGGGGGTATTGTATGTTTTTTTTTACAGGCAAAAGAGCTGAACTTCTTGGGGCATGCCCCGCAAAGGGCCCTGTTCAGGGCTGGTAAGGTAAAAGAGCTTTGAACTTTAGTAATTTAGAATAGGGTAGGGCATTTTTTTATTTTGGGGGGCTTTGTTATTTTATTAGGGGGCTTAGAGTAGGTGTAATTAGTTTAAAATTGTTGTAATATATTTCTAATGTTTGTAAATATTTTTTTATTTTTTGTAACTTAGTTCTTTTTTATTTTTTGTACTTTAGTTAGTTTATTTCATTGTATTTATTTGTAGGAATTGTATTTAATTTATTTATTGATAGTGTAGTGTTAGGTTTAATTGTAGATAATTATAGGTATTTTATTTAATTAATTTATTGATAGTGTAGTGTTAGGTTTAATTGTAACTTAGGTTAGGATTTATTTTACAGGTATATTTGTAATTATTTTAACTATTTTAGCTATTAAATAGTTCTTAACTATTTAATAGCTATTGTACCTGGTTAAAATAATTACAAAGTTACCTGTAAAATAAATATTAATCCTAAAATAGCTATAATATAATTATAATTTATATTGTAGCTATATTAGGGTTTATTTTACAGGTAAGTATTTATCTTTTAATAGGAATAATTTATTTAATAAGAGTTAATTAATTTCGTTAGATTAAAATTATATTTAATTTAGGGGGGTGTTAGTGTTAGGGTTAGACTTAGCTTTAGGGGTTAATCCATTTATTAGAATAGCAGTGAGCTCCAGTCGGCAGATTAGGGGTTAATAATTGAAGTTAGGTGTCGGCGATGTTAGGGAGGGCAGATTAGGGGTTAATACTATTTATTATAGGGTTAGTGAGGTGGATTAGGGGTTAATAACTTTATTATAGTAGCGCTCAGGTCCGCTTGGCAGATTAGGGGTTAATAAGTGTAGGCAGGTGGAGGCGACGTTGAGGGGGGCAGATTAGGGGTTAATAAATATAATATAGGGGTCGGCGGTGTTAGGGGCAGCAGATTAGGGGTACATAGCTATAATGTAGGTGGCGGCTCTTTGCGGTCAGCAGATTAGGGGTTAATTATTGTAGGTAGCTGGCTGCGACATTGTGGGGGGCAGGTTAGGGGTTAATAAATATAATACAGGGGTCGGCGGTGTTAGGGGCAGCAGATTAGGGGTACATAAGTATAACGTAGGTGGCGGTCGGCAGATTAGGGGTTAAAAAAATTAATCGAGTGTCGGCGATGTGGGGGGACCTCGGTTTAGGGGTTCATAGGTAGTTTATGGGTGTTAGTGTACTTTAGAGTACAGAAGTTAAGAGCTTTATGAACCGGCGTTAGCCCAGAAAGCTCTTAACTACTGACTTTTTTCTGCGGCTGGAGTTTTGTCGTTAGATTTCTAACGCTCACTTCAGACACGACTCTAAATACCGGAGTTAGAAAGATCCCATTGAAAAGATAGGATACGCAATTGACGTAAGGGGATCTGCGGTATGGAAAAGTCGCGGCTGAAAATTGAGCGTTAGACCCTTTTCTGAGTGACTCCAAATACCGGCGGTAGCCTAAAACCAGCGTTAGGAGCCTCTAACGCTGGTTTTCACGGCTACCGCCAAACTCCAAATCTAGGCCTAAGAAAATTTGATAATAGGAGTAAATTGGAAAGTTGGTTAAAATTGCATGCCCTATCTGAATCATGGAATTTTGACTAGACTATCCCTGCTCAAACACCTATAGCAGAAGGGAATACCTATCAAATACATTCTAAGTGATGTATTATTTAAGTCCATTCTTACGTATTAGCAAGAAACAATTGTAGGTAATATGCTCTTTATTGTTTAACTGTTACTGAGTTTATGAGTGGATCTTTAATGGTTGGAGTCCCAGGTGGTTGCTGCTGTAACTTTTGTGTTGCTAGTGGGGAAAACAGAAACTTAGCCGGTTGCTGTATGTGGCTATATTTGGGCTTTGGTTTTGTTGTTATAAAGTTAAAATGTTTGGTTGTAGTGGGTGGATCATTTTGTTGTGGATTTAAAATTATAGTGGATAAGGTTTTGATTTCTACTCAAAACAAATAATGTAGTGTTTTGTTCTAAAGGAAGGTTAAATCTTTGCCAAACATTTAAAATGCTACATTTACTCATTAGAATCTTATATTTGCATTATTATGCTAATTTTATTAAGAAAAAGAAAGAAAAATTAAAATATTTATATTGATTCTCATAGACTTATTTATGTTATATTTAACTTAGAGAATACAATATTTGTTATGTAGAAACATTCTGAAAAAACATGCCCAGTAGGACATTGGTTCTACTATTTGAATGTCATTTTGTAGACATTCATCAATCTCCAATAAGAAGACATTTATGTAAATGTTTAACCTTCACAGGAATTTAAATAACCTATTGTTTGATTTCAAAGGATGATTATATTGTGCTGAGGACATTATAAGTTATTTATTTTTATCAATACAAAGCAAATATCTAACAAAATAAAAAACTAAAAAAATTCTATATATAGGTAAAATCAAATAAATGGAACAATAAATCAATCGAGAACACAATTTTTAAATCTACTTTAAAAATAATGATTATAAAACGTTTAATATCCATATTTGTTCTGATGTATTCTTTTGTAGGGAAAATTCCTATTGACATGTTAATCTCAAAATGTATAGGGCCAGATTACAAGTGGAGCTCTATTTAGCATTTTCGCTAGAGCGCTAATTTATCTAGAAGTAAACTTTTTGCATGCATCCGTTTTTGATGGTATTGCGAATTGAAAGTAAAAAGTTGTCGGTTTCACGCTAACCTGACATGGGCAAAAAGCCAAACTTACAATTTCATAACCTATTCCTGAGTAAGTCAATGGTGCAAAAAAAGTGGGGAAAAACCTAAGACCCTACTCGCTCAAAAACTTGCTTGCATATGCACTGACCCGACATGAAAATATGAATATTTCACATTCCAATGTTCTTCACATAGCAGAATATGTTCTACTAAAAAAATAAATACATATTTCTATATATATCTGATGGTATTTTGATACAATATATATCTATACCTATATTAATATGGATGATTTTATATATATATATATATATATATATATATATATATATATATATATATATATATATATATCAGAAATAGAAAAAGCACTCACTGGACTGTGGACATCAGGGTAAATCAAAACTTTATTGTGACGTTTCGGGACCAGCAGCGTCCCTTCCTCTGACAAACAACAGGTGAAAAAACAAAACTTTTATAAGCCCACAAAACACTCCCCTAGGTGAACTACCAATCAACATGAGCCGTGTGCAAAACCAGCATAGGCATGTGTAATTAGTGAATAGCCGGTTGGAACATTGTGTAATATATATACATATACAAAAATATGAGTGTGTGCAAGTGTAATCATATACACCTATCAATATGTGAGGTCCAAGTGAATCTAATAGCCACTGGGAACAGACCTGATCATATATATATACCAAGAAATACGTATCGCTCGTTCTTTCATGTATAAGTAAACAAATGCCCTGATAGGATAGAAGACATCTTCTATCCTATCAGGGCATTTGTTTACTTATACATGAAAGAACGAGCGATACGTATTTCTTGGTATATATATATGATCATGTCTGTTCCCGGTTTTATATATATATAAAACTTGCAGTTTATTGTCACCGCTTACTTCCCTGCAGTGCTGGTATTACAGGTTTTCTGAAACCCGGCGTTAAAAGGCAAGAAGTGAGCGTAGAGCAAAATTTTGCTCCAAACTTCACTTCAATACCAGCGCTGCTTAAGTGAGCGGTGAGCTGGTTTTACGTGCTTGTGCACGATTTCCCCATAGACATCAATGGGGAGAGCCAGCTGAGAAAAAGTCTAACATAGAAACATAGAAACATAGATATTGACGGCAGATAAGAGCCATAGGCCCAGCAAGTCTGCCCGACCTTACCTAACAGTATAAACTTATCTAGTTCGTAGGATAGCCCTATGCTTGTCCCATGCATTTTTAAAGTCCCCCACAGTGTTTGTTGCTACTACCTCTTGAGGAAGTTTATTCCATAAATCAATCACTCTTTCTGTAAAGAAGTGCTTCCTCAAATTACTCCTGAATCTACTACCCTTTAGCTTGAGCTCATGACCCTGCAAAAAAGCAGCGTTTAGCTCACTAACGCAGCCCTATTGATTCTTATGGGGAAACACATTTTATGTTTACACCTAACACCCTAAGATAAACCCAGAGTCTAAACACCCTTAATCTTACACTTATTAACCCCTAATTTGCCGCCCCTGACATCGCCGACACCTACAGTATACGTATTAACCCCTAATCTGCTGCCCCCAACATCGCCAACAACTACATTATATTTATTAACCCCCTAACCTGCCGCCCCCAATGTCGCCGCAACCTGCCTACATTTATTAACCCCTAATCTGCCGCCCCCAACGTCGCCGCCACTATATTAAATTTATTAACCCCTAAACCTAAGTCTAACCCTAACCCTAACACCCCCTAACTTAAATATAATTTAAATAAATTGAAATAAAATTACTATTATTAACTAAATTATTCCTATTTAAAACTAAATATTTACCTATAAAATAAACCCTAAGCTAGCTACAATATAACTAATAGTTACATTGTAGCTATCTTAGGGTTTATTTTTATATTACAGGCAAGTTTGTATTTATTTTAACTAGGTAGAATAGTTACTAAATAGTTATTAACTACTTAATAACTACCTAGATAAAATAAATACAAATTTACCTGTAAAATAAAACTTAAGTTACACTAACACCTAAAATTACACTACAATTAAATAAATTAAATTAAACTAGCTAAATCACACAAAAAAAAACTAAATTACAGAAAATAAAAAACTAATTGCAGATCTTTAAACTAATTACACCTAATCTAATAGCCCTATCAAAATAAAAATAGCCCCCCTAAATAAAAAAAAAACCTAGCCTAAACTAAACTACCAATAGCCCTTAAAAGGGCCTTTTGCAGGGCATTGCCCCAAAGAAATCAGCTCTTTTTACTGTAAAAAAAATACAAACACCCCCACACAGTAAAACCCACCACCCACACAACCAACCCCGCAAATAAAAAGCTAAAAAAACCTGAAAAGGGCATTTGTATGGGCATTGCCCTTAAAAGGGCATTTAGCTCTATTGTGGCCCAAAGTCCCTAATCTAAAAAATAATCCCACCCAATACACCCTTAAAAAGATCCTAACACTAACCCCCGAAGATTCACTTACCGGGAGAAGTCTTCCTCCAAGTGGCAAGATGTCCTCAATGAAGCCGGCAGAACTGGTCCTCCAGATGGGCAGAAGTCTTCATCCAGATGGCATCTTCTATTTTCATCCTTCGGGCACGGAGCGGGTCCATCTTCAAGACATCCGTCGCGGAGCATCCTCTTCTTCTGACGGCTTCTTCGTAATGAATATCACTTTAAGTGACGTCATCCAAGATGGCATCCCTTAGATTCTGATTGGCTGATAGAATTCTATCAGCCAATCGGAACTAAGGTAGAAAAAAACCATGTTCCAATCAGCCAATAGAATGCAAGCTCAATCCTATTGGCTGATTGGATCACGTCACTTAAAGTGATATTCATTACGAAGAAGCCGTCGGAAGAAGAGGATGCTCCACGTCTTAGATTAGGTGTAATAAGTTTAAAGATCTGTAATTTGTTTTTATTTTCTGTAATTTAGAGTTTTTTTGTGATTTAGCTAATTTAATTTAATTTACTTAATTGTAGTGTAGTGTTAGGTGTTAGTGTAACATATGTTAGGTTTTATTTTACAGGTAAATTTGTCTTTATTTTAGCTAGGTAGTTATTAAATAGTTAATAACTATTTAGTAACTATTCTACCTAGTTAAAATATATACAAACTTGCCTGTAAAATAAAAATAAAACCTAAGCTAGATACAATTTAACTATTAGTTATATTGTAGCTAGCTTAGGGTTTATTTACAGGTAAATAGTTTTAAATAGGAATTATTTAGTTAATGATAGTAATTTTATTTATATTTATTTAAATTAAATTTAAGTTGGGGGGGCATTTGGGTTAGGTTTAGACTTAGGTTTACTGGTTAATATATTTAGTATAGTGGCAGCGATGTTGGGGGCAGCAGATTAGAGGTTAATAAATATAATGTAGGTTGCGACGATTTCCGGAGTGGAAGATTAGCGGTTAATAAGTATAATGTAGGTGGTGGTGATGTTAGGTGTGGCAGATTTGGGGTTAATTTTATTTAACTAGTGTTTGCGAGGCGGGAGTGCGGCAGTTTTGGGGTTAATATGTTTATTCTAGTGGCAGCGATGTCGGGAGCAGCAGATTAGGGGTTAATAATTTAATTTTAGTGTTTGTGATGCGGGAGGGCCTCGGTTTAGGGGTTAATATTATTATTATTATTATTATCAGGTATTTGTAGAGCGCCAACAGATTCTGCAGCGCTGTAAACATAGTCGGTATACAGGATAGCTTTTGTAGGGATCAAGTGGCCAGAGGGCCCTACTGAGAGTTTCACTGTTGTAGTCGGCTCTTATGAAGTCAATCTGCAAACAACTGGTCTCATAGGCTTACATTCTAAGGGGTTCAAGGGGAAAGCAATGGAGTTAGGAAAGGTTAGTGTTGGTTGTAAGCATCCCTGAATAGTAGAGTTTTTAGGGAGCGCTTAAAGCTGTTAAAACTAAGGGAGAGTTTTGTGGAGCGAGGTAGGGAGTTACACAAGATGGGGGCCAGTCTGGAGAAGTCCTGTAAACGGGAATGTGAGGAAGCAACAAGAGAGGAGGAGAGGAGGAGATCCTGAGCTGATGGAAGGGGATGGGAGGGAGAGTATCTGGAGACAAGTTCTGAAATGTAGGGGGAGCAGTGCAGTTGAGAGCTTTGTATGCCAGAGTGAGGATTTTGTGTTTAATCCTAGAGGCAAGAGGAAGCCAGTGAAGGTATTGGCAGGGAGGTGCAGCAGATGAAGAGCGGCGAGTAAGGAAGGTGAGCCTGGTAGAGGCATTCATTATGGATTGTAAAGGAGCTATGCAGCAGCTAGGTAGACCAGAGAGGATGGAGTTGCAGTAGTTGAGGCGGGAAAGGATGAGAGAGTGGATTAAAATCTTAGTTGTATCTTGTGTAAGGAAATGTCTAATTTTAGAGATGTTTTTAAGGTGGAAGTGGCAGGCTTTAGCCAAGGACTGAATGTGAGGAGTGAAGGAAAGATCTGAGTCAAGTGTAACCCCAAGACATCGGGCATGCGGGGTAGGTAGGAGTAATGATGGAATTATCAACAGTTATAAAAATTTTGGGGGTGGAGACATTGGAAGAAGGTGGAAAAATAAGGAGTTCAGTTTTGGAGAGATTTAGCTTAAGGTAGTGAGAGGACATCCAAGATGAGATATGAGAAAGAGAGTTAGTGACACGGGTTAGTAAGGAAGGAGGTAGGTCTGGTGCAGATTTGGGTGTCATCGGCATACAAATGATATTGAAACCCATAGGACTTTATTAAGGAACCTAATGATGACATGTAGATTGAAAAGAGAAGGGGACTGAGGACAGAGCCTTGAGGTACCACAACAGAAAATGGTAACGGGGCAGAGGATTCTCCAGAGAAGGCTACACTAAATGCACAGTTAGTCAGATAGGAAGAGAACCACGAGAGAGCTGTGTCACAGATGCCAAAGGATTGGAGGGTTTGGAGCAGAAGAGGGTGGTCAACAGTGTCAAAGGCTGCAGACAGGTCAAGGAGGATAAGCAGAGAGAAGTGGCCTTTAGATTTTGCTGTAAGTAGGTAACATTGACAATTGCTGTTTCTGTAGAGTGGTGGGGACGAAATCCAGATTTCAGTGGGTCAAGAAGTGAGTTTAGCGTAAGGAAATGGGATAGATGTGCATATACTAGCTTTTCAAGGAGCTTTGAGGCAAGAGGGAGTAGGGAAATAGTGTGGTAGTTTGATGGGGAGGTTTGATCGAGGGAAGATTTTTTGAGGATAGGTGTGACCAGTGCATGTTTTAGAGATGAGGGAAATATACCAGTGCTGAGGGAGAGGTTGAAAATGTGTGTGAGTATGAGGGTGAGGGTAGAAGAGAGGGAGGGGTGTAGCTGTGAGGGGATGGGGTCAAGGGGACAGGTAGTGAGGTGGGAAGAAAGTATAAGGGCAGAAACTTCATCCTTGTTAACAGGGGCAAAAGAGCTGCATTTTTGGATATATGATTGGTAGCATGTTGAGAGCTGATTTCACTTCTGATGGAGTAAATTCTGTTATTGAAGTGACTGGCAAAATCTTGAGCAGAGAGAGAGGTTGTATTAGGAGGTGGGGGTGGGCGGAGAAGAGTATTGAACGTGGAGAACAGACGTTTTGGTTTAGAGGAAAGAGTAGAGATGAGATTAGAGAAGTGTTGTTGCTTATAGAGATTAAGGGCAGAATAGTAGGAGTTCAGGATGAACTTGTAGTTAAGAAAGTCAGCTGAACTCCGAGATTTCCTCCAATGTCGCTCAGCAGTACAGGAACATCTGATTAGGTATTGTGTCATAGGAGTATGCCAGGGCTTAGGATCAGAGTGTGGTTTCAGAGCTATGGTTGGAGGGGCCAGATTGTCAATGACCGATGTAAGGGTGGAGTTATACTGGCAGATAGATTGGTCAGGGCAGGAAAAGGAGGTGATGGATGAGAGGAGAGGTTTGAGAGAGCTAGTGAGCTGTTGCAAATCTAATGACTTAGTGCTTCTGTGAAGTTTGGTGTGAGGGGTAGAGGGAGAAGGAGTTGTAGGTAGGGAAGTTATGTTGCAAGTTAAGAGATGATGGTCAGAGAGAGGAAAAAGGGGAGTTTGTTAAGTTTGAGATAGTGCATCAATAGGTGAAAATCAGATCAAGGGAATGACCATCTTTGTGAGTGGGTGAGTCAGTCCATTGTGACAGGCCGAAAGAGGAAGTAAGTTGAAGAAGTTGTTTTGCAGCGGAGGCAGTGGGATTGTTAAGAGGGATGTTAAAGTCGCCAAGAATGAGGGCAGTGTCTGAGGAAAGGAAATATGAAAGCCAGGCAGCAAAGTGATCTAAAAATTGAGTTGGAGAGCCAGGGGGGTGGTATATGACTGCAACACGTATAGAGAGGGGAGAGAATAACTGAATCATGTGTGCTTAAAATGAAGAAAATGTGAGTGAAGAGAAGGGCTGAATTTGCAGAAAGGTGCAACAAGAGGAAAGTTAAGTACCAACACCACCTCCTTGTCTATTGCCAGACCTAGGAGTGTGCCTGAAATGGAGACCCCCATGTGACAGCACAGCAGTGGATGCTGTGTCTGAAGCAGAGAGCCAGGTTTCTGTAAGAGCCAGAAGGTTAAGAGAGTGGGAGATAAAGAGATCATGGATAGAAGTGAGCTTGTTGCAAACAAAGCGAGAGTTCCAGAGTGCACAAGTGAAGGGGGAGGTGGTTTTAGATGTAAGAGGAATGTGGTTAAGGTTACTAGAGTTTTGTTTATGAAGTCTTTTGAAAGGCACACAGGGATGTGAAAGGCTAGGAGGTTGTGAGGGACCAGGATTAGGGGAAATGTCGCCAGCAGCTAGTATGAGCAAGAGGGAGAGTGACATGAGATGAGAAGCAGATTTACATGAGAGGTAAAGTTCATGAGTACAAAAGTAAGGTGAGTATACGAGAGATGGGCTAATAAACAGTGCATGTGGAGAGGGAGAAGGAGTAAATGAATAATGTAGTTTGTTATAGAGACAAGAAGTAGAAAAAAGGAGTATGAAGATGTTGAACATTATTATGAAAGTGGGAACCAAGTAAACACATAAGACACAGTGTTACAGCAGCACTTGCAAAAGGATACAATGAGATACATAAAACACAGTATTACAAGAGTACTTGCCTTGTGTCTTGCCCCATGCCCAATCCTTGTTGAATTCTTGTATCATTCTTAAATTAGTGCCTCACTTATAAAATGTTCACTTTAGAAATGTGAACATAAGCTATTGTTAAAATGTACACTGCCCAGGCAATGCACCCCCCCCTGTGCAATGTACCTCCCAAACTAGTGTGAAATATATACAGGCAGGGCAGTCAGCTGAGTCCACTAAATTTAGTTGATTACTAATCAAAAACAATTGGTGTAATGCTCAGCAACCTTATGTTTGTAATTATCGGAGTAGTATGAACACATTGATGTTGTTGTCACAACGTAGATGAGGACAGTACACTATTTTGCTTTAGTGAACTGTATATATCTTGTGATTGATATTGCCTAATGACTTATACCCAGTAACCGGAGGTTCTATTATTGGGACTTAAGTCTGGCAGCAACTGGTGGAAAGTACTATGCAGGGAGTTCAGTACTGCAAAGGTTAATAGAACTTGTGAATTCAATTAGTAGTGAGAGTTCACAAATAACAATGCAGATGGTAATACTTTGAGCAGCTACCCTATCATACAAGTTTCAAGTCTCTATGGCCTAGATTTTGAGTTTTGTCGGTAACGACCCGCGTAGCTAACGCCGGCTTTTTTCTGTCCGCACCATAAAAATAACTCTGGTATTGAGAGTCCACATAAAGGCTGCGTTAGGCTCCAAAAAAAGGAGCGTAGAGCATATTTAACGCAGTTTCAACTCTCGATACCAGAGTTGCTTACGCAAGCGGCCAGCCTCAAAAACGTGCTCGTGCACGATTCCCCCATAGGAAACAATGGAGCTGTTTGAGCTGAAAAAAAACCTAACACCTGCAAAAAAGCTGCGTTCAGCTCCTAACGCAGCCCCATTGTTTGCTATGCGGAAACACTTCCTACGTCTGCACCTAACACTCTAACATGTACCCCGAGTCTAAACACCCCTAACCTTACACTTATTAACCCCTATTCTGCCGCCCCCACTATCGCTGACCCCTGCATATTATTATTAACCCCTAATCTGCCGATCCGTAAACCGCCGCTACTTACATTATCCCTATGTACCCCTAATCTGCTGCCCTAACATCGCCGACCCCTATATTATATTTATTAACCCCTAATCTGCCCCCCACAATGTCGCCTCCACCTGTCTACACTTATTAATCCCTAATCTGCCGACCGGACCGCACCGCTATTATTATAAAGTTATTAACCCCTAATCCGCCTCACTAACCCTATAATAAATAGTATTAACCCCTAATCTGCCCTCCCTAACATCGCCGACACCTAACTTCAAACATTAACCCCTAATCTGCCGACTGGAGCTCACCGCTATTCTAATAAATGGATTAACCCCTAAAGCTAAATCTAACCCTAACACTAACACCCCCCTAAGTTAAATATAATTTAAATCTAACGAAATTAATTAACTCTTATTAAATAAATTATTCCTATTTAAAGCTAAATACTTACCTGTAAAATAAATCCTAATATAGCTACAATATAAATTATAATTATATTATAGCTATTTTAGGATTAATATTTATTTTACAGGTAACTTTGTATTTATTTTAACCAGGTACAATAGCTATTAAATAGTTAAGAACTATTTAATAGCTAAAATAGTTAAAATAATTACAAAATTACCTGTAAAATAAATCCTAACCTAAGTTACAATTAAACCTAACACTAGACTATCAATAAATTAATTAAATAAACTACCTACAATTTCCTACAATTAACCTAACACTACACTATCAATAAATTAATTAAATACAATTCCTACAAATAAATACAATTAAATAAACTAGCTAAAGTACAAAAAATAAAAAAGAACTGTTACAAAAAATAAATAAATATTTACAAACATAAGCAAAATATTACAACAATTTTAAACTAATTACACCTACTCTAAGCCCCCTAATAAAATAACAAAGCCCCCCAAAATAAAAAAAATGCCCTACCCTATTCTAAATTACTAAAGTTCAAAGCTCTTTTACCTTACCAGCCCTGAACAGGGCCCTTTTGTGGTATTGTGAGCTTTGTAAATCAGGAAACAAGTATTTATGGCAATAGTTATGAAGGTTAGCCCTAAAATTAGAGCTTGTTGCTCTTTTTTGTATTAATCAGAAAACAACTTCTATGTAGCCTGATTAAACAATATGAGACATTTAATATATGATGAATTTTAGTATTAACTACAAACTTATGTGTTAATAAAGATAAGGATATAATAATGAGATACATATCATATGTTCAATATATATCGAAAGGAAGCCACAGAAGGAGTAGATATACTGACATGGTCTGAATCAGTAATGATAGTAACAAAAATAGAACTCCTTTACTTCACGCAATCACACACATCCTAAAATATTTACAAGTTCAGACACTCCGCAGACACACATTGTTTTGTTTGTAATGGATATTGCATATAATAGGATTTGCCCAATAATTCAGAATGGTGACAACAACATGCAGGTAAGAAGCTTAAAGGCTTTAGTTTGGTTCGTGTACGTTACCACCTTAAGGACCGTGAGTGTTCCGTTACCGCATTGGGAGATCCGTGTCTGGGACAGGCAGCGTGTGTGAATGCGGCTTACTTCCGGGTAGCGGTAAAAAAGTAGATCCGACCGTTCAGTGATCCAGACTCGGTAATAACAAAGTTGCAACAAAAACATATGAGATTCAAAAAGGTAACAAAAGTAAATATTGGAACGATACTTAGCACAGAATACAAGTGTTAGGAGACCTGAAATAGGAATAGCTACATCAGAGTAGGTATGACTTCAATAATCAGGCAGTAAATGAATGCAACAGGTAGTCCTTAAATAGGAAGGAGATCACATAGGAGGAGTTAGAGTTAAAGGTATACCACATCTCCCCCCCTTCAAGGAAGCACCCCAGGGGATTCCAAACTAGGTTTCTCAGGATAGCGGCGATGAAAATTCCGCAGAAGACGGGGAGTGCGAAGATCAGAATGAAGTTGCCAAGAGTTATCCTCCGAACCATAACCCTTCCATTTCACAAGGTACTCCAACCTCCGTCTATGGATCCTAGAATCCAACACAGCTTCAACCTCATACTCCTCTCGATCATCAATGACTATCGGAGGTGGTCTAGACAAGGAGAGGGACTGAGGTTAAGGAAGATATGGCTTCAGCAAAGAGACGTGGAAAGAGGGGTGAATTTTAAAGTCCTGAGGAAGCTCCAATCTCAAAGCATTTGGGTTGATTATGTTAGACACCTTAAAAGGACCCAAATATTGATTAGCTAGCTTTTTGCTAGGAACGGAAAGTTTAAGATTCTTTGTTGATAGCAGAACTAAATCTCCAATTTGATAGGTAGGACCTGCTGTATGATGGGTATCATACAACCTTTTCTTATATTCTTTGGCTTCTGAAAGATGTTTTTTCAGGATGTCCAGCCTTTCATGTAAATTAGTCGCAAAATCCAATGCAGAGGGTGAGTTCACTTGTTGAGAACTCAAAGAGATGGTGGTAGGATGATATCCATAAGTAACAAAGAATGGGGATAATTTAGTTGATGAAGAAGTGGTATTATTATAACAGAACTCTGCCAGAGGTAGATAAGATGACCAATCATCCTGAAGATGAGATATGTAGCAGCGAAGATATTGCTCAAGGGTTTGGTTAAGTCGTTCCGTGAGACCATTTGTCTGGGGGTGAAATGCAGTCGAGTATCGTGAATCAATCTGGATTAGCTTGCATAAAGATTTCCAAAAATTAGAGGTAAACTGAGTACTACGGTCAGTTATAATAACTTTAGGCAATCCATGCAAGCGAACTATATTGTCTAAGAAAACATGAGCTGTTGTGAAATCTGTAGGAAGACCTTTTAATGGAATGTAATGAGCCAGTCTTGTTAAATGGTCAATGACAACTAAGATAGTATTGTATTGATGGGATTCAGGTAATTCAACAATAAAGTCCATTGATATGGTACTCCAGGGTTTGTCAGGAATAGGCAGAGGAGACAAAAGACCTGATGGTCTTTTGTGAACTAACTTATTTCTGGCGCAGGTATCACAATGTTTTACATAATTTGTTATATAAGCATCCATGAGTGGCCACCAATAATTTCTCCTAGTTAGGTCAATAGTTTTAGAAATACCTGGATGACCCGCAAGAGTCCCATCATGGGTTTGTTTAAGGATGGAAGATCTCATTTGTTGGGGGATGTAAAGTTTAGATTTATGGTAAAAAAGACCAGTATTGGAATCTTTCTGACAGTCTATTCCATGTGGTGGTTCATGCTTTAATTCTTTTAATGTATCTTCTTCCAAAGGTGTAAGTAAACCTATAATCTTTTCTTTTGGAATGATTTGGTTGATTTGATCTTGAGTGTCTTGATCATGTTGTCTAGAGAGAGCATCGGCTTTGGTATTCAAGTGTCCCGGTCTGTATGTTAGAAGAAAATTAAAACGATCAAAAAATATCGACCATCTTGCTTGGCGTGCAGACAAAGTCTTACTTGTCTTTAGGAATTCAAGATTTTTATGGTCGGTAAAAATCTTAAAAGGCATTTTGGAACCTTCTAATAAATGTCTCCTGTGTTCTAGGGCACGTTTTATAGCTAGAAGTTCTTTATCTCCTATGCTATAGTTTTTCTCAGCGCTAGTCAACATCTTCGAATAAAAAGCAATAGGATAAATCTCAGTCATGTTTTTATCCTGTTGTGATAATATTGCACCAATACCTGAGTCAGATGCATCTACTTCAAGAATAAATTCCAAATCAAAGTCTGGCATAGCTAAGATGGGTGCTGTGGTAAAATATTCTTTCAACTTGTTGAAAGCTTGACTTGCGGATTCTGTCCATTTAAATCTTTGTTTTTCACTAGTAAGTGCTGTTAATGGTTTAACGATTGAAGAGAAATTTTTAATAAACTTTCTATAAAAGTTCGCAAAACCAATGAATCGTTGTACAGATTTTGTTGAAGTGGGAGTAGGCCAATTCAAAATTGCTAATACCTTCTCCAGATCCATTTGTATTTTGTTGGGACTGATGATGTAACCCAAGAATTTTATTTCTGTAACATGAAAAGAACATTTTTCCAATTTAGCATATAATTTGTGTTCTTTTAAACGAGTTAATACTCAGCGTACATGTTTTTCATGTTCCTGTGGTGTTCTAGAATAAATTAGGATGTCATCAAGGTATATTATGACACAAACGTCAATCAGGTCTCGGAATATCTCGTTTATAAAAAACTGAAAAGTTGCTGGGGCATTACTCAGACCGAAAGGCATTACATTATACTGAAAAAGGCCATATCTAGTCCGGAATGCCGTCTTCCATTCGTGACCCTCTTTGATTCTAATCAAATTATAAGCCCCCTTTAAATCTAGTTTGGTGTAAATAGTGGCACCAGTTAGATGCTCCAAAAGTTCTGGTATTAAAGGTAAAGGGTATCTGTTTTTTATTGTGATGTTATTCAATGCCCTATAATCAATAATAGGTCTTATGGTACCATCCTTGTTTCTTACTAGAAACATTCCTGCAGCTGCAGGGGATGTGGAGTGTGAAATAAATCCCTTACGTAAATTTTCGTCTAGGTAATTTCTAATATATTGAAGTTCCTCTTGAGAGAGAGGATAGATCTTACCATGAGGGATTTTAGAACCAGGTATTATATCGATAGGGCAGTCAAAATCCCTATGGGGTGGAAGGTTTTCTGCCTCTTTTAAATTGAATACTTCTGCCAAATCCTGATAACACGAGGGTAAACCATTATCAAGTGACGCTATGGTTTGATGTGGGTAACAAGTCTTTGAACAAAAGGCAGAATCTAATGTTACCTTACTTGAAACCCAATTTATGTTTGGGTTGTGTTTCTTCAACCAAGGATACCCTAAGATGAGAGTATGCTGATGTATGGATATGAGATCAAAAGATAAATATTCAGTGTGTCCTTGGAATGATGTTACAAGCAGGGGAACAGTATGATGTGTGATAGGTCCTTGTTCTATGAATGAACCATCTATTAACTTAATGGAGACAGGGTTTTGTTTGCATATAACTGGTATTTTATTTTTTATATACATAGGTGGAATCAATGTAATTGCCAGATGCTCCTGAATCAATTAATGCCTTGGTTTGGATATTTTTCTGGTCCCACTGTAAAGAAATGGACAAAGTCATATGGGTATAATTTGTAATGCTGTAAATAAAGTCACTGGTTATTGTCTTACCATTCTTTTGTTTATTTAACATAGGACAAGTGGATACTGAATGTTCCTTGTGAGCACAGTATAAACAGAGGTTTTCCAACCTCCTTCTAATTTTTTCCTCTGGTGGCAGAGGTCCTCTAAGAACTCCAATCTCCATGGGGGTAGCACTGCCATGAGCTCTGTCATGGCTTGTGGTGACTTGGTAAGGTTTCCTGGATGGGGTATCATAAGAGGCCCTCTCTGCTCTCCTTTCTCTCAAACGTCGATCCAAAGAGGTGCTTAATTTGATAAGCCCCTCAAGAGTATCAGGGATCTCCAGACGTGAAAGTTCATCTTTGAGTGATTCAGACAACCCAGACGATATTGATTCTTTAAACTGATTTCATTCCACTGAGAGTCCTCTGCCCACATCTGAAACTCAGTGGTATAATCTTCCACATTTCTCTTACCCTGTTTTAAAGACCTTAATCTCGTTTCAGCATTTATTTGAGTATTTGAGTCTTGATATAGACTAGTCAAAGCAGAAAAAAAAATCCTGTAATGAATCTAGGATAGGGTTATTGTTTTCGAAAAACCTATTAGCCCAAGTCCTAGGCTCACCTTGTAAAAAAGATATTGTGGTACATACTTTAATCCGCTCAGTGTGATAAGTCTTAGGTCTAAGGGAGAATAATAAGTTACAGGCATTCTTAAATTCCCTGAACTCAGAACGTTTCCCTGAGAAAGGTTGTGGATAATTAATAAGAGGTTCAGGTGGATCATGAGGTTTTTGTGAAACATAATCTTTAACTATAGTTTTAAGTGCAGCATTTTCAGTTTGCACTTCAGTTACTGCTCTTGCCAAATAATCAAGTTTGAGATAGACATTATTAAACTCCTTCGTTATTTCATTAGGATCCATAATAGTAAATATTCCAATCAAAAAAGATTTTGATTGTCTTTTGGGCCTGATTATTATGTGGTATTGTGATCTTTGTAAATCAGGAAACAAGTATTTATGGCAATAGTTATGAAGGTTAGCCCTAAAATTAGAGCTTGTTGCTCTTTTTTGTATTAATCAGAAAACAACTTCTATGTTGCCTGATTAAACAATATGAGACATTTAATATATGATGAATTTTAGTATTAACTACAAACTTATGTGTTAATAAAGATAAGGATATAATAATGAGATACATATCATATGTTCAATATATATCGAAAGGAAGCCACAGAAGGAGTAGATATACTGACATGGTCTGAATCAGTAATGATAGTAACAAAAATAGAACTCCTTTACTTCACGCAATCACACACATCCTAAAATATTTACAAGTTCAGACACTCCGCAGACACACATTGTTTGTTTGTAATGGATATTGCAGATAATAGGATTTGCCCAATAATTCAGAATGGTGACAACAACATGCAGGTAAGAAGCTTAAAGGCTTTAGTTTGGTTCGTGTACGTTACCACCTTAAGGACCGTGAGTGTTCCGTTACCGCATTGGGAGATCCGTGTCTGGGACAGGCAGCGTGTGTGAATGCGGCTTACTTCCGGGTAGCGGTAAAAAAGTAGATCCGGACGTTCAGTGATCCAGACTCGGTAATAACAAAGTTGCAACAAAAACATATGAGATTCAAAAAGGTAACAAAAGTAAATATTGGAACGATACTTAGCACATAATACAAGTGTTAGGAGACCTGAAATAGGAATAGCTACATCAGAGTAGGTATGACTTCAATAATCAGGCAGTAAATGAATGCAACAGGTAGTCCTTAAATAGGAAGGAGATCACATAGGAGGAGTTAGAGTTAAAGGTATACCACACCTTTGCAGGGCATGCACCAAGAAGTTCAGCTCTTTTGCCTGTAAAAAAAACATACAATACCCAAGCCCCCCAACATTACAACCCACCACCCACATATCCCTAATCTAACCCAAACCCCCCTTAAATAAACCTAACTCTAAGCCCCTGAAGATCTTCCTACCTTGTCTTCAGCTCACCGGGTTCACCGATCTGTCCAGAAGAGCTCCTCCGATGTCCTGATCCAAGCCCAAGCGGGGGGCTGAAGAGGTCCATGATCCGGCTGAAGTCTTCATCCAAGCGGGGCAGAAGAGGTCTTCCATCCGATTGAAGTCTTCATCCAAGCGGGATCTTCTATGGTCATCCATCCGGAGCGGAGCGGCAGGATCCTGAAGACCTCCGACGCGGAACATCCATCCTGGCCGACGACTGAATGACGAATGACGGTTCCTTTAAATGACGTCATCCAAGATGGCGTCCCTCGAATTCCGATTAGCTGATAGGATTCTATCAGCCAATCGGAATTAAGGTAGGAATATTCTGATTGGCTGATGGAATCAGCCAATCAGAATCAAGTTCAATCCGATTGGCTGATCCAATCAGCCAATCAGATTGAGCTCGCATTCTATTGGCTGTTCCGATATGTGGGTGGTGGGTTGTAATGTTGGGGGGCTTGGGTATTGTATGTTTTTTTTTACAGGCAAAAGAGCTGAACTTCTTGGGGCATGCCCCGCAAAGAGCCCTGTTCAGGGCTGGTAAGGTAAAAGAGCTTTGAACTTTAGTAATTTAGAATAGGGTAGGGCATTTTTTTTATTTTGGGGGGCTTTGTTATTTTATTAGGGGGCTTAGAGTAGATGTAATTAGTTTAAAATTGTTGTAATATTTTTCTTATGTTTGTAAATATTTTTTTATTTTTTTATAACTTAGTTCTTTTTTATTTTTTGTACTTTAGCTAGTTTATTTAATTGTATTTATTTGTAGGAATTGTATTTAATTAATTT
Organism: Bombina bombina; assembly: GCF_027579735.1. Classification (NCBI taxonomy): domain Eukaryota; kingdom Metazoa; phylum Chordata; class Amphibia; order Anura; family Bombinatoridae; genus Bombina; species Bombina bombina. The sequence goes on along the minus strand of NC_069504.1, from coordinate 997,872,214 downwards.
ATTGATAGTGTAGTGTTAGGTTAATTGTAGGTAATTGTAGGTAGTTTATTTAATTAATTTATTGATAGTCTAGTGTTAGGTTTAATTGTAACTTAGGTTAGAATTTATTTTACAGGTAATTTTGTAATTATTTTAACTATTTTAGCTATTAAATAGTTCTTAACTATTTAATAGCTATTATACCTGGTTAAAATAAATACAAAGTTACCTGTAAAATAAATATTAATCCTAAAATAGCTATAATATAATTATAATTTATATTGTAGCTATATTAGGATTTATTTTACAGGTAAGTATTTAGCTTTAAATAGGAATAATTTATTTAATAAGAGTTAATTTATTTCGTTAGATTTAAATTATATTTAACTTAGGGGGGTGTTAGGGTTAGACTTAGCTTTAGGGGTTAATCCCTTTATTAGAATAACGGTGAGCTCCAGTCGGCAGATTAGGGGTTAATGTTTGAAGTTAGGTGTCGGCGATGTTAGGGAGGGCAGATTGGGGTTAATACTATTTATTATAGGGTTAGTGAGGCGGATTAGGGGTTAATAACTTTATAATAATAGCGGTGCGGTCCGGTCGGCAGATTAGGGGTTAATAAGTGTAGGCAGGTGGAGGCGACGTTGTGGGGGGCAGATTAGGGGTTAATAAATATAATATAGGGGTCGGCGGTGTTAGGGGCAGCAGATTAGGGGTACATAAGTATAATGTAGGTGGCAGCGCTTTGCGGTCGGCAGATTAGGGGTTAATTATTGTAGGTAGCTGGCTGCGATGTTGTGGGGGGCAGATTAGGGGTTAATAAATATAATATAGGGGTCGGCGGTATTAAGGGCAGCAGATTAGGGGTACATAATTATAACGTAGGTGGCGATCGGCAGATTAGGGGTTAAAAAAATTTAATCGAGTGTCGGCGATGTGGGGGGACCTCGGTTTAGGGGTACATAGGTAGTTTATGGGTGTTAGTGTACTTTAGAGTACAGTAGTTAAGAGCTTTATGAACCGGCGTTAGCCCAGAAAGCTCTTAACTACTGACTTTTTTCCTGCGGCTGGAGTTTTGTCGTTAGAGTTCTAACGCTCACTTCAGACACAACTCTAAATACCGGAGTTATAAAAATCCCATTGAAAAGATAGGATACGCAATTTACGTAAGGGAATCTGCGGTATTGAAAAGTCGCGGCTGAAAAGTGAGCATTAGACCCTATTTTGAGTGACTCCAAATACCGGAGGTAGCCTAAAACCAGCGTTAGGAGCCTCTAACGCTGGTTTTCACGGCTAACGTCAAACTCCAAATCTAGGCCTATGTGATTATCACAGTTGTAATTTGTGAAGGCAATGTTCACAAACTATATGCACAATGTCTGTTAATAAGCAAGCTATACGGCACCTGTCCTGGAGTAAGGTGAATGGAGATTCCTCTTGATGCAGCGTGCAGCTGCAGCGTGTGCAGTCAGTGTTACTCACAGATATACGGTCCCGGTGACAGGTTAGTGCGCTGTGTGCACAATCCGGTCTTGCGCTTCCTGTCAAGTGTGTAGGGTGTCACGCCAAGTTGTTAGGAGTGACCGACAAGCAGACTGCAGTAGAGGGAGGTGCTGTCTGAGGATATGCAGAGGAGTTTTTAGTGACAGCTCCGGTTTAAGGTAGGTAATGCTGTAGTAAATAGGAATTAAACAGAAGAGGTTAATACCTGATAAGCTGTAGTATCGGTAAGGACTGGAAACTGTAGCTAGAAACACTTCAATAAACCAGCAAAGGACCATGGGAGGAAGCTGGTATATATTGAGATCAGGTAGGTTGTTAACAAGATGAAAAGGTGGTATATGATAAATGCTTGACATTGTTAAGGTGGAATAGGAGGATCATGACAATTGGAAAGACCAATTGGAATGTTAGATTTTGGTCTGGTCAGGGTGAGATGAGTTAAGTAAACAGACAATAAAATTTGGAGGAGGTTAAAACTATGGCATAAGACAGCTATACATTTTAGAATAATAGCAAGTATTGATAAGGATTGAACATCAGATGGCAATTAGCTAAACATTAGAAGTAAGACATTGGGAACAACATTACAATGAATGCAGGACTTAATTTTAACAACCTAAATTCATGTGCTCAATATACATATACACGTACCAGAAAGAGAGATTTGGAGTACAAATGACACAAAAGCAGGGAAATTAGCAGGAATTGATGCAGGGACTAAATTCACGTACCAGAAAGAGAGATTTGGAGTACAAATGACACAAAAGCAGGAGAATTAACAGGAATTGATGCAGGGACTAAATTCACGTACCAGAAAGAGAGATTTGGAGTACAAATGACACAAAAGCAGGGAATTAGCAGGAATTGATGAATGGATTCAATTCACATACCAGAAAGAGAGATTTGGAGTACAAATGACACAAAAGCAGGGCAAAACAGGTAGTTTAATGGTGTTTAGTGTACTTTTTAGCACTTTAGTTATGATTTTTATGCTATGGCATTGTAATATAAAACTCATAACTACTGACTTTAAAATGATTTAGAAATCTTGTCGGTAGAGGGTGTACCGCTCACTTTTTGACCTCCCAGGACAGACTCGTAATACCAGCGCTAATAAAGTCCCACAGAAAAAAGGGTTTACAAACTTTACGTAAGTAGTTTTGCGGTAAGGCCAAAAAAAGTGTGCTGTGCCCCTAAACCTGCAAGACTTGTAATTCCAGCGGTAGTAAAAAAGCAGCGTTAGGACCTGTTAACGCTGCTTTTTCAGCTACCCCAAAACTCATAATCTAGCCATATGATTTTACATGTTTTCTTATACTTTACTGCAAATGGCTTAATTGTACTTTGATATATATATATATGTTTATATATGTATACATATGTATTTATGTGTTTATATGTGTATGTACTGTACATCTGTAAATACATATATACACATATAAATATATAAATACATATGTACACATATATAGACATTTTTATATACATACATATACATCTTTAGAGATGTATATGTATGTATTCCAATTTTAAAGACCTTTGCCTGCCTTTTTTTTTTCAACACCTGGGACCTCATATCTTTGAGCCTTTATAACTTTTTTATGCAATATTTATTTTTAGTAATTTTTATTAGATGGTGTTATTATGTGTAAGTGTACTTTGTAATGCATTTTTTATGTGTTTTGTGACACTTTTTTGTTTAGCAAAACAGTGTTAATAATTGTAACTTTAATTTAGGTGTATTTTAACTATGTTAAAGTTAGGGGGTGTTAGGTTTAGGGGTTAATATAGTTTAATTTAGGTAGTTGTGATGTGGGGGGGTGACGGTTTAGAGGTTAATAGGTTTAGTTAGGGTTGGCGATGTGGGGGGTTGGTTTAGTGGTTAATAGGTTTAGTTAGTGTCGGCGATGTCGGGGAACTGCGGTTTAGGGGTTTAATAGGTTTAGTTAGTGTTGGTGATGCTTGGGAACTGCAGTTTAGGGGTTAATAGCTTTATTTAGTGTTTTAGTTAGTGTCGGCGATGTTGGGGAACAACGGTTTAGGGGTTAATAGATTTAGTCAGTGTCAGAGATGTGGGGGATGGTTTAGAGGTTAATAGGTTTAGTTAGTGTCGGGGAACTGCAGTTTAGGGGTTAAAAGGTGTAGTTAGTGTCAGCGATGTTTGGGAACTGCAGTTTAGGGAATAGCTTTATTTACGGCTAGATTTGGAGTTTGGCGGTAGATGGGGTGCGATAGCTACGCGTGGTTTATGTCTAACGCACGGCATTGTTTAATGCCGGTATTTAAAGTTAAAAAAAAAACTTCTAACGATACTCCTAACGCGTGTATTTCACACGCGGAATCCTGCCCGCGTTAGACAGTCTCCCATAGAGATCAATGGAAATGCAAACAAACACGCTTTTTTCATCTAACACTCGATCTCGCGAGAAATACGCACAGCTCGGTCATATGACGCATACCACATCATGCACAACAATAACACGCCGCAAATGTCACAACAACAATCACTAAACAAAGCACATAAGCATTACACATTCAGAAGCGGGGGGAATTTTAATTAAATAAAATACAGGGAATACGCATATACTTTAAGATGCGGAAATACGGTAAATAACAACAAGGAAAAAAAAAACACAATCATACACTAGCAAAATACTCGCATTCAATATTACTATATATTAGGACAAACATACATATACAACACTTCACTAATACCACACCATCGCAAATTAACATTTAAACATAATACTATTGGACAATGTTATAGAAAACGAGCACTATGACATCATCGCATTCTACACATTCCACAAATACTAGCTCCAAATGAGCATGCACAAATTCACACAACTAATACACATTGCACAAATAATAAGTAAGAATAAAGCACACCTGAACACAATTTACAACGCAAACCGGTACATCATTAAACATTTACACAGGGTATATAAGCACCACACAAGAATGGCTTCTCTCACTGTGTTGCTGGTGGGTTTTTGGAGATTGGAGCTTAGAGATTTTGTGCATTATTGTGAGTCAGTTAGTGGTAGTGGGAGTTAGAGAGTTAGTGGTAGTGTGAGTTAGAGAGGTAGTGGTAGTGTGAGTTAGAGAGTTAGTGGTAGTGTGAGTTAGAGAGTTAGTGGTAGTGTGAGTTAGAGAGTTAGTGGTAGTGTGAGTTAGAGAGTTAGTGCTAGTGTGAGTTAGAGAGGTAGTGGTAGTGTGAGTTAGAAAGTTAGTGGTAGTGTGAGTTAGAGAGTTAGTGCTAGTGTCAGTTAGTGAATGACAGTTGGTTTGGGTGAGTGTGCGAGTGCTTTTTCTGTACACTTAACACATTTACACGCAAACACATTCAATACATACATACACTTATCAATAACACTACATACACTCCATACCCCATACCCTCTCATACTACACTCCATACCCCATTCCCTGTAGTCCCATTCCCTTTCATCCCATTTACTCTTATCCCATACCCCATCCCCATCCCCTAGTTACATTTAGTTTACATATCCTCCTTTTAGTCTTCTTCTTTATTTTGTTCATTTAAATACTCCTTACCCTCTTTTATTTATATCCCTTTCACACTTTCTGCACTTATTTTGGTCTTTTTAGTTCTTTATTTTGACCCCCTTTCATTTGATCAAACTCACTTTTTGTTTGCTTATTTGGGGTTTAGTTTAGGGAAGAGATGGAGGGCAGGCAGGGGAGAGGTAGAGGGGGGAGGAGAGGGAGGGGGAGAGGAACAGGACAAGAAGGGGGGCAGGAAGGGGGCAGGAAGCGGGGGTGGAAGCGGTGGGTGGACCCAGCCACTTGGTTCAAGATGAACAAGTGGCTGGGCCCAGTGGCGGACAGAGTAGGGCTTCACAGTCCGGGAAACAGAGGGCATCGTCACAGGGGAAGGCCAAGGCGACTAGGGAGGCGAGGTTTTCGATGGAGGAGAAGGAGGCCCTCGTAGAAGCCTATATGGCCAGGTATAGGAGGCTGCAGCATCAGAAGACCACCCCGACTGAGAAGAGGAAGCTCTGGCATGAGATAAGGAATGCAGTCAATGCAGTGGGTGGCCGTAACAGAGATATGGACTCTATTAAACATCGCAACCGGGACTGCAAGATGGATCTTAAGAAAAAGTTAAGCCGGGAGGCCTGACATGCCGCAGGAACCAGTGGCGGCCCTGCACTGGAAATCGATTACTGCCGATGGGAGGAAATTTTGCGTCCCAGCATCTCCGTGGTGGATATAGTCGGTATCGGAGGAATTGATACCGGGAACCTGCCATTCTCATCTGACGGTAAGCTCATTTAAGAATAAATTAACATACGAATGTATTTCAAGGGACACTATACGCAAACCTTTCCTTTCATGATTAAGGTAGAGAATACAATTTGAAACAACATTCCAATTTACTTATATTACCTAATTTGATTCATTCTTTAGATATACTTTAATGAAGAAATAGCCATGCACACGGTGAACCAATCACAGGAGGCAGCTATATTCAGCTACCAATCAGCAGCTTCTAAGCATATCTAGATATGCTTTTCAGCAAAGAATATCCAGAGAATGAAGCAAATTAGATAAGAAAAGTACATTAGAAAGTTGATTATAATTGTATGCTTCTAAATCATGAAAGATAAAACATTGGGTTTCATGTCCCTTTAAGGATCAGATTAATGCTATTACGTTGTTTACACGCATTCACAATTACTTTGCGGTTACATCAGTATCTAGGCTATAGGTTAGGTGTGCATTTAAACAGACTGAAAACAAACGCTAAAACATTCAGATTGACCAGAGATATCACAAACACGGTTTAGAAAATGCGGAAATCGTATTTTGATTGTTAGATTTCAAAGTGGATTAATGAGGCTGCATTTGTAATTGTATCGTAAGCTAAGTAATTTAAAGCTTTATTTTGAAATATGCTAATATATACATTTATTTATTTTTCTAATATACAGAGTCTGGGGAGGAGGCAGCACAGCAACTACAGGCTCCTCCTTTTCCTCTGGATGAGAGTGGTGGGGATGAATCTCCACCTCGGAGGGAAGAGGCCCCCCTTGACGAAGAGGCCCCCCTTGACGAAGAGGCCCCGGAAGCAGAGGAAGAGGCCGCAGAAGTAGAGGCCCCTCAAGGACCAGCAGGCCGCCGTGCACCAGCAGGCCGCCGTGCACGGGCACCCCACCATGCACAACAAGAGGAAATAGCGGAGTTGCGGGTTCTACTAGACTACATTGACCCGATGCGTAACTCCCGGATACAAAATATAGAAGGCAGAACTAGAATTATTGAAGGACAAAACAAAATCATTGAAGGCCAAACCCAAATCATACACCTCCTTACTCGAATAGAAGAAGCCCAAAACAGAACCTTTAGACTCCAACAAGAGATGTTTAATTTCTTCCGGGAGGCGCATGCTGATCTGCCTCCTGCTGGTCTGCCTCCTGGTCCGCCATCTGCTGGTCTGCCTCCTGCTCCTGGGCCTCCTGCTCCTGGGCCTCCTGCTCCTGGGCCGCCATCTGCTGGGCCTCCTGCTCCTGGGCCGCCATCTGCTGGGCCTCCTGCTCCTGGGCCGCCATCTGCTGGGCCTCCTGCTCCTGGGCCTCCTGCTGCTGGGCCTCCTGCTGCTGGGCCTCCTGCTGCCGGCCCATCTTCTCCTGCCGGCCCATCTTCTCCTGCCGGGCCATCTTCTCCTGCCGGGCCATCTTCTCCTGCCGACCCATCTCCTCCTGCCGGCCCATCTCCTCCTCCTCACCTTGGTCGTCCCAGTACTCTTCCTTCCACTCTTCCCACAAGATCTCCAATAAGAACTCGTCGAAGTCGGCAGTTGACCCTCCCAGAGCCTCAGCCCCATGGGAAGAGGTGAAGAAAGAGGAAGTAAGTATTTGTTTTCATGTTTAATGTTTTTTTTTATTTAATGTGTAATGGATAGGTATGTGATGATGTGGTTTTCATACACTTGTGGACCACACTCTGTATATAATCTACTTCTATGGGACCGGGTCCATGGAGGCAGATTGTTTGCAGAGTGTGGGTTATAAGTGTGTGAAAACCACATCACATACCTATCCTTGTTCATGATATTGATTGGTTTCTGTGATGTGATGTCCAAACTGTTTCCCGAATCGCAAACCAAATTAGCATTACAATTATCCATGATGGCATATTACTGTTTGAATGCCAATAACACAGCTTAAAGGGACAGTCAGAACATTATTGATTACAAAGAAAACACTGTATTACGCATTATCAAGTTGGAAACAACAAAACATGGAGAAATACGTGTGACTTATGTGCTTACCCTTGTATCTATGCCTATGAAAAATGACCACTTATTTGTTGTTCTGACATAACAACATTTTAGACATCAATGATCAATACATGGTAAATATGCTGTATGAGATCAAGGTTTTAGATATACAAATACTATCCAAATGCCCTCTAGTGGTCAAATTGCATAATGATTACATGCACTCTTCAAGCTCTAAGAAATGAGCACATGAACCTCATAGGTTTAGCTAGCAAATTAAAATAAACACAGACAAATGATTAATTGGTGAGAAACCTTTGATATCATTGATATTACAAAATTGACTTTTTTAATAATGCAAAACATTATTTGTTTTCTAAACTGTCCCTTTAACAAAATTACATATGCTAACATATAATATTTGCAGATTGTTGGTATATCTACATGTACTTGTTCAAACAATAAATATTGAAAACAGATTTATATTGACGTGTTAAATAAAGTCTATTTTCTTAAAGAGACATTATTGTGTTAATTTTTTTTTTAGAAAGACATTTGTTTTAACAATGAATATGGTTTAAAGTCCTTTTAGGAGTGGGGGAAAAAAATATGCTAACAATAATATATTTGGAGATTAACCAATGTGGAACTCATACATGATACAAAAATCAACATTTGCATTAAAGGGACAGTATACTATCTTTTTAACAGAACTGCATGTAATAGACACTACTAGAAACAACAAGATTAACATATACTGATATCAAAATCAATATTAAAAAGCTTTAAACACTTTCAAAGAAAATCGGGTTATCTCTATTGAAAAGATAGATGAACCCCCATTACAACCGTAAAACAAGACAATACCCCATCATTAACATATGAAAAGACCGTTTACACAAAGAGGAGAAAGCTGGAGATGTTACTCACATGAAACTTTGAGGCTTTTCGAGGAGTCTGAAAATTACTTCAATTTTATTTGAACAGAAGCAAAATGAGACGTGTATTTGGTAAACAATGGACTATATAACTAGAGACAAAATAAAATATTTTGGTTTTTAATGTGAGTGTCTAATGAACCTTTAATAAAATATACGACGAAATTACATTTAGAAGAAGTCGGCATCATATATTTAGCATATGATAAAGATAAATGCATATTGATTACTTTATTCTAACACAATAGCGCATATTTATGAATTAGATATCTTTAACATTAAACACAACAGTCATTTTACATAAAAAGGAACATATTGTTGACAAACATATTAAACAACATGGACTATAGAGATTTGCACTTGCCTCGAAATATCTTATGCATGAAAACATTTTATTCAACCAGACATCCAGCAAAAGAGAATGTGGTGGTCTTTATCAGCTATGGGTCAACAATGTAACATGATGCAAAAAATCCATATTCGCCATGTTTTTAAACTTGTCTTCTCATTCACAAACGTGTGTAACGTGCACAAACAAATATTGCGGGACTACGGAATACAATCAGACGTTTTTTTACCTTTGCATGTGATGTCTTAATTAACATGGCGCTTCCTTGATCACGTAAGAACGCAATCCAATAAAAGGCGCATTCTTGATCACGTAAGAACGCAAACAAAAAAAAGGCGCATCCTTGATCGCGTAAAAACGCCATCCAATAAAAGGTGCATCCTTGATCGCGTAAAAACGTCAGTCAATACAAGGAATCATTGGACAGCCTGGCAGGTGACGTCTTAAGCAACATGGCGCATCCGAGATCGCTTAAAAACCGCAGCCTATACAATGACTCAGTTGACAGCTTGGCATATCAATAAGAAACGTATTTATATTTTAGTAACTAGTATGTGTCTATATTGCTATCTAGGAATGTCACGAAATCATGAATCATCTTTTCGGACTTGACTGTCCCTTTAACTATAGCTATGGTGTATATCTTTAACATTTAAAAGATACACATGAGAAATACATATGCCATTGATGTTTTAAGATATGTTTAGATTGTTTTGGAATAACAATAATGGCACATGTATTGATCAAACGTGTCATTTATTCAAGTTGAAATATGGTCAGCCTACCTATAGCCATATATGGGAGGAGAAGTATTTTTTTCAAATATTTGGAAAAACATATTCCTCATCTAAAATATGCGCATTACACACAGAGATTGATTTGGTTACACTACTACAATAAGATAGAATTGAAAATGAAATACATGTGCTGTCAACATTACAATAAGATTGTTTATTAATAAGATTATATGTCCTTGTTCATGTAAAAAGGACAAAAACGCTTTAGAAATGGAAATCCATTCATTAACAATTGTGCTCAGCATCACTTAAAGGGACATGTTTTTAATTTAAAAAAGAGGATACACAGAGACAATACTATGTCAATAAAATGAACACTTTACAGGGATTATATCATTGTATCAATCCTCAGATCATTTGTTAAAGGTGCATCAATTCATGAAGAGTTTATAAATACACACATGGATGTGAAATTTGAAATATACATATATATACACAAATAACAATCTATATATACATGTATAAAATAATTACTATGCTAATCATAATCATGCAATGATAAAGCTTTTCGAAAAATATATAAAGACAAATAATAAAATTACATTGGAGATGTTAATCTTAAAGTCATTTACAATTGTATTACATATATGATTCAGGAAACACCATTATTTTTGCTAAGGTCCCTTTAAGGATCAACCAGATAAACTAGAGATTTCAATCAATGACATGAATAAGGATGACAAAGAATCGTGCAATGACATGTCTTTTATTAGTATGTCAGAAAACATCAACAACGTTTATAAATAATCTTGTAAAGATCAGGAAAATTGGAGCCATATGACAAGGTAACAGAGTGCATCACAGTCCATGAAGAGAGTTGCCAAGGGCCAGCATAGCCCCATTGGAGACATATGACAAGGTAACAGAGTGCATCACAGTCCATGAAGAGAGTTGCCAAGGACCAGCATAGCCCCATTGGAGACATATGACAAGGTAACAGAGTGCATCACAGTCCATGAAGAGAGTTGCCAAGGGCCAGCATAGCCCCATTGGAGACATATGACAAGGTAACAGAGTGCATCACAGTCCATGAAGAGAGTTTCCAAGGGCCAGCATAGCCCCATTGGAGCCATATGACAAGGTAACAGAGTGCATCACAGTCCATGAAGAGAGTTGCCAAGGGCCAGCATAGCCCCATTGGAGACATATGACAAGGTAACAGAGTGCATCACAGTCCATGAAGAGAGTTGCCAAGGGCCAGCATAGCCCCATTGGAGCCATATGACAAGGTAACAGAGTGCATCACAGTCCATGAAGAGAGTTGCCAAGGGCCAGCATAGCCCCATTGGAGCCATATGACAAGGTAACAGAGTGCATCACAGTCCATGAAGAGAGTTGCCAAGGGGCAGCATAGCCCCATTGGAGCCATATGACAAGGTAACAGAGTGCATCACAGTCCATGAAGAGAGTTTCCAAGGGCCAGCATAGCCCCATTGGAGCCATATGACAAGGTAACAGAGTGCATCACAGTCCATGAAGAGAGTTGCCAAGGGGCAGCATAGCCCCATTGGAGCCATATGACAAGGTAACAGAGTGCATCACAGTCCATGAAGAGAGTTTCCAAGGGCCAGCATAGCCCCATTGGAGCCATATGACAAGGTAACAGAGTGCATCACAGTCCATGAAGAGAGTTGCCAAGGGCCAGCATAGCCCCATTGGAGCCATATGACAAGGTAACAGAGTGCATCACAGTCCATGAAGAGAGTTGCCAAGGGGCAGCATAGCCCCATTGGAGCCATATGACAAGGTAACAGAGTGCATCACAGTCCATGAAGAGAGTTTCCAAGGGCCAGCATAGCCCCATTGGAGCCATATGACAAGGTAACAGAGTGCATCACAGTCCATGAAGAGAGTTGCCAAGGGCCAGCATAGCCCCATTGGAGCCATATGACAAGGTAACAGAGTGCATCAAAGTCCATGAAGAGAGTTGCCAAGGGCCAGCATAGCCCCATTGGAGCCATATGACAAGGTAACAGAGTGCATCACAGTCCATGAAGAGAGTTGCCAAGGGCCAGCATTGCCCCATTGGAGCCATATGACAAGGTAACAGAGTGCATCACAGTCCATGAAGAGAGTTGCCAAGGGCCAGCATAGCCCCATTGGAGCCATATGACAAGGTAACAGAGTGCATCACAGTCCATGAAGAGAGTTGCCAAGGGCCAGCATAGCCCCATTGGAGCCATATGACAAGGTAACAGAGTGCATCACAGTCCATGAAGAGAGTTGCCAAGGGGCAGCATAGCCCCATTGGAGCCATATGACAAGGTAACAGAGTGCATCACAGTCCATGAAGAGAGTTTCCAAGGGCCAGCATAGCCCCATTGGAGCCATATGACAAGGTAACAGAGTGCATCACAGTCCATGAAGAGAGTTGCCAAGGGCCAGCATAGCCCCATTGGAGCCATATGACAAGGTAACAGAGTGCATCAAAGTCCATGAAGAGAGTTGCCAAGGGCCAGCATAGCCCCATTGGAGCCATATGACAAGGTAACAGAGTGCATCACAGTCCATGAAGAGAGTTGCCAAGGGCCAGCATTGCCCCATTGGAGCCATATGACAAGGTAACAGAGTGCATCACAGTCCATGAAGAGAGTTGCCAAGGGCCAGCATAGCCCCATTGGAGCCATATGACAAGGTAACAGAGTGCATCACAGTCCATGAAGAGAGTTGCCAAGGGCCAGCATAGCCCCATTGGAGACATATGACAAGGTAAAAGAGTGCAACAGGCACAACAATAACCAGAAAAAAGGCCAAATGGCAACCATAAAAACAAACATCAACATGTGGACGGAGGATTCTTATCTGCGCCCTTGGAGCATCTCCAGATCCTCCACTTACTGGTCATCCCCTTCATCGTCCTGTGCATGTCTAGCTACAGATTCAAGCATTGAGTTCCACCGCCTCATCTGACGTAGAGTCATATGCTGAACCTGTAGCTGGGCCTGCATGGTGTCGGCCATCCCTCTCAGGACAGCTGCGTTCCTCAACACGGCCTGCTCTACGCGTGCTAGACCTTCTAGCGTGAGCCATGTTGAGTCACAGCCTAAAATAAAGAAAAAATCTAATATTAATGATAATTACACCACAGACAAAATAAAAAGCAAAGATACATTGTCATCATAAAGACAAATAATTATTTAAATTAATTTGTTGACATTGATTATTTACACATGAAATATGTTATTCAGACAGACCTAAACAATTAAATGGACATTTTAATCCAACATGTTGTCCCCTTTAATTGGTTTTTGATGATCCACTTTTACAGCTTGAGTGTCTAAAATCTTGTAAAAGGATTTACATTGTACTTCCATTAGCAATTTAAAGATTTTTGTTATACTGTGGTAGGCACACCTATCCTTAAACATTTTGGCGTTCAGGACAAGCTGTGCAAACATAGCAACCAGAAGAAATTACATTCCCACTGGGTTATACAAGAGATAATGTATGAACATTTGTACATAAATTGTTGGATCCAAATAGTGGAGATTGGTATATGTAGTGATATCAAATTAAAGGGACACTAAACCTAAATATTTTAGTTACTGATTCAGATAGAGCATGACATTAAAAAGAATTATTAATTTACTCGTATTCTTTAAATGTTTGAATTCTCTAGCTATATTTTAAATGCAAGAATGTAAGTTTATAGGGCAGGCCATTTTTGGTTATCAACTTTGGTTGTCCCTGCTGATTGATGGATACATTCATCCAACAATAAAGAAATGATGTCCAGATTTTTTTTGAATAAAAAAAAAAATATAGGCATTTCTTTGTTTCAATAAAGATAGCAAGAGAATGAAGAATAATTGATAAGAGTAGTAAATTATAAATTTGATTAACATTGCATGCTCTATTTGAATCACAATAGAAAAATTTTCATTCAGTGTAACTTTAAGTATCTTATACTGTTGATTTTGAATGATACTTACAGCTGTGCCTGGGAAGGACAATCCGACACCCAGGACAATGAAGGTTGAGACAGGGGGGAGGGATGGGATTGGGTTGGGGACGGATGGGCTGCTGCTCTGGGGTAGCCCGTACAGCTGGGGAGTGGTGAGTTGGGGGCTGGGCAGCTGGGGTAGCTGTACGGGCCAAAAGACGGGGAGAACGGGGCGTTTTTTGGGAGGGACAGGATAGGAAAAATGGGAAGGGCCGGGAGGGTCTGTGGTCTTTGGAGGGGCAGGGGACTGGGCAGGGGCCTGGGCAGGGGAGTGGGCAGGGAACTGGGCAGGGGATTGGGCATGGGCGGAAAACTGATGACCAGAAGAGGAGGATCCATCTGAAATAAATATTATGAATATATTAACATCTCATACATCCTGAAATCAAATCAACGCATTTCAACTTGATTATGTTTGCAATATACTTAGAAGTGTGTTTGAATTTCTAAACAATGATGACATGAGGATATGGTATGCATATAGGCACTCAGATGAATATCAATGACTGTCTGTACAATTATAAAATTATTATTGTGGTTTGGCCTGGAATATGCATGTGACATCATGATGGCATGAATTTCAAATACAAATATTTAAACAAATCCAAGCATATCTTAATGCTGCCTGATATATAAAGGGGGCAGTAGTGTATTTTAACAGTCAAATAATATTCCTTTTTAAAGTGCAAAAGCTGTAGACTTTGAATGTCTTCAATAAAATGATTTCCAATAAAGCAACATGTTGGAAACATGTTAGATATATTTCACATACCATCAGACTTCAAGGGAGCCTCTTCCTCCTCCGTCCCACATGTTAAATCAATCTCTGTAAAACATAACATGTTGTGTACACGTTAAGATCAGATATTATAACATATGTTACTGTTGCTCAAAGACACACATCAATTTTGCTTTAAAGATATACACACCCAAAGTTATGATTTACATAATTTTGATGGAGCATACAAATGACATTAGATTTGTTATTCTCAATGATTCAGATTTTCAATTTATTGTTTGTATTAATTTTAAAATCATAAAAGCATAGTACATTGAACATTTAAGATTTCTCATGTGTGTATCACTTGATGATTGTTGTCAAAAATGAACATGGAAACAAACATATGCTATACATCTTCTGAATAACAAAGGTGTAGACTAAGAATGTCTTCAATAAAATGATTTCCAATAAAGCAACATGTTGGAAACATGTTAGATATATTTCACATACCATCAGACTTCAAGGGAGCCTCTTCCTCCTCCGTCCCACATGTTAAATCTATCTCTGTAAAACATAACATGTTGTGTACACGTTAAGATCAGATATTATAACATATGTTACTGTTGCTCAAAGACACACATCAATGTTGCTTTAAAGATATACACACCCAAAGTTATGATTTACATAATTTTGATGGAGCATACAAATGACATTAGATTTGTTATTCTCAATGATTCAGATTTTCAATTTATTGTTTGTATTAATTTTAAAATCATAAAAGCATAGTACATTGAACATTTAAGATTTCTCATGTGTGTATCACTTGATGATTGTTGTCAAAAATGAACATGGAAACAAACATATGCTATACATCTTCTGAATAACAAAGATGTAGACTAAGAAAGTTTTAATTATTAATCTTTCAATATTCAAATAAAATTAATATATAATCAGAGGAGTAAATTATATGTTTGTTTCAAATGTTATGCTTCATCAGAATCATGCTCATAATATTGATTACCAATACACCTTCAATGACATATAAATGAGTCAATGGACTTACCAGAAGACCGCAAAGGCAGCTCTGTGTCGGTGCTGGATTCCTCTGGGCTCCCCACAACAACTCTCTCTATGAATGATATAGATATATATTAGTGAACACATTTGGGATAGCACTAAATCACATCTGTATCGATTTATAAGAATAATCAACTTGAAAATGTGAAGAATAGAGCAGTCATTATAAAAAAAAATGCTTGATTGAATCAAGGGGATTCTGTAAAAAATGATGTATTGAACATATGTTTAATTTCTGACTATATTAGACATCAAACTCATCTCATACGATGCTATTGCATATCTAAATATACCCATTGATCAATGTTCTTAAAAGAATACACACAAACCACATTTTGAATAACAGCTGTTGACAAATATAAACAAAGACATGTGGCACATCGAGCTATTTGTGCAATGTACAATAATCTTGTTTAGGACACAACACATATTGATCACAATACCAAACCAAATTGATTAGTACAAATATGTAATCATGGTGCTGTTAGAGTATGCTTATATCTATAAAGTAACTCCAACAGTGAATATGTGAATTATATATCAATATTGTCTAATCCAAAGAATGTAAGGATTAATTAATCTATTGTTTATTAAAGGGACACTGACATGATTTATTTCAATCATTGATTTCACTGTTCAAACTGTTCCAAATGATTTAACTTGACTCCTATTATAATTTTAATGTTGCTACATTTTAATCTTAAAGGCAGATAAGCAATATTGGATTCAATAAATATTGTTTGTTGAAGGTATCCACCAATCATCAATAAAAACCCAGGTTGGTCAACCAAAATTGAGCTGCAGATAAACGTACATTCTTGATTTTAAAATACATTTAGCAATAGAATATTTCACATATGATTATAGTATTATATTTAAATGTTGATTAATATTGCATGCTCTATCTGAATGACAACATTAATAATTTTTGCTCAGTGTCCCTTTAATATAAAAATATATTGATTTGACAATGTTGGTGTTAATGAATTCTCTACTCCATATGTTGATGTAATGAATGGGATTGAGCATGCAATTCCAATCTAATATGTTATTTAAGGATATCCTAAGAATTATTTAATTTTCATCTATTAAAGGGACATGAAGCTCTAAATGTGTAATTGTATACTTTTTGAAACTATGTACTACTGTTATCTGAACACATGATTTTAACTTTTGACAAAATGACAATTTATGCATAAAAAAACAGCCGGATAATACCAGTAATGCATTATTTAACCTAAACCAAAATCAATATGTTTTTAGAAGAACTAAAACAATAGACTGAACCAATGTAGCTCATAAAATGTTTAAACAAAACAATAAAATCACGTTTAAAAATCATTCAATGTAAAATTTAGTTGGCATGTCCCTGAAATGACGTGATCAATTTCAAAAATGGAATCTATATTTTTAAAATCAAAACATATGCAAAAGTGTGTGAATTTTTTCAAAATGTATAAAAATAAGATTAAGCAATACATTAAAATTAAGATATCAAGAATA
This sequence comes from Bombina bombina, assembly GCF_027579735.1. Taxonomy (NCBI): domain Eukaryota; kingdom Metazoa; phylum Chordata; class Amphibia; order Anura; family Bombinatoridae; genus Bombina; species Bombina bombina. The sequence continues at coordinate 997,855,160 of NC_069504.1, read as the reverse complement.
GATGGGATATCTTAAATTCGATAAAAATTCAGAGTAGTCTTACAATGTAATCCTATGTTGTTGTTTTTTTTATTCTTATTTGTAAATATTTTAATAATCCATTTTGCAGATACATATAAATATTAAACAATGTGGATTTAGTATGTAATGTTGTGTCCATGTTTCTAAGACAAATGTCAATTAAAATGAGACATACCATACTGTGACAAGCCCTGGCTTGAGGATCCAGCACCAACATCCAGATCTGTAATATATTAAATGAGGATTGGATATCATTAATACAAATCATGCCATGTTTAAAATATTGACATTATTAGCAAATCAATTAAAAACTATTAATCTTTTGGTAGTCCCATGAGTTAATTGTTTCCTCAATTAAATTCATGATAAATATGTCCTGTACTCTTATTTTCAATCAGTTGTGTTGTTTACTGTAGCTTTAATTAATTTTTTGTGTTATTTCATTCTCATCAATTGATGGGCATATGTTATTATTTATTTGGATTCTGCTATTCTTTTTTTTATTATGTATAATATTGAAAATAAGAATACTGTATTCTTCACATATATAATAATTCACATTTCATTTTGACCAACATGTGTAAAGCAATGCCACTTACAGCAAACCCATGTTAACGTGTATGCGCAATTCTAATTTTCGCGATCATTGCGCAATGATTCCAAGCGGAATTGCGCATCCGTCATTTGACCAACATGTATAAAGCAATGCCACTTACAGCAAACCCATGGTAACGTGTATGTGCAATTATAATTTTCCCGATCATTGTGCAATGATTCCAAGCGGAATTACGCATCCGTCATTTGACCAACATGTATAAAGAAATGCCACTTACAGCAAACCCATGTTAACGTGTATGCGCAATTCTAATTTTCGCGATCATTGCGCAATGATTCCAAGCGGAATTACGCATCCGTCATTTGACCAACATGTATAAAGCAATGCCACTTACAGCAAACCCATGTTAACGTGTATGCGCAATTCTAATTTTCCTGATCATTGCGCAATGATTCCAAGCGGAATTACGCATCCGTCATTTGACCAACATGTATAAAGCAATGCCACTTACAGCAAACCCATGTTAACGTGTATGCACAATTCTAATTTACCCGATCATTGTGCAATGATTCCAAGCGGGATTACGCATCCGTCATTTGACCAACATGTATAAAGCAATGCCACTTACAGCAAACCCATGTTAACGTGTATGCGCAATTCAATTTTCGCTCTGTGACGCATATTCTGTAGAGCGCAAGAAAGATCATTCCTATTTCATGTGTCACTAATCTAAAATCAGATATCTAAACATCATATGTAGTGTATGTTGTGAGATCTGTATAGGTTTAGTATCTGACTATATACACATTTTTTAAAAATATAATCAAATATTAAGATATTATATGAAGTTGGATAGTTACCTGGTTCAGTTTCTCTTTCAGCTCCTCCCAGGCCACCGGACGGAGAAGCAGCTGCCCTGGCCCCCGCGTCAGGACTTTCAGATCCAGCAGCTGGGAGGGAAGAAGAGGAGGCCGAGGATGGCGAGGATCTGAATCTTTTGGGGACCCGGAGAGTGAGGAGGATCTGAATCTTTTGGGGACCCGGAGAGTGAGGAGCTTGCATAAAGTCACCTCATAAGGGAGTAGGTAGAGTTTCCGTGGGGCCTCTCTTTTGCCCCCTCTTTTACGGGCTTGTACCCACTCCCTTATGAGGTTGACTTTTTTTGTCAAGCGCAACCTCATATCTCCGAATCTCCTCATGATCTGATCCTGGCTCCTCTGGACGCCACACACCAATTGAACCGCATTGGTGATAGACTCAAAGAGGGCCTTCTTAAAAGGTGCATCTGTCGACCTCCTCTTGTTCCCAAACAGCTGGGGATAAAAGTCCTGGACGGCGTGGACCAGTGCAGCGCTCTCCTGCTTGGTAAACCTGGGAGGTTTCATGCCTGCTGGGTTGTAGAATATATAATAATAATATAGACTGCCTGCAGGCATTAGAGAACTGACAAAGATGGCAACGTGCAATGGACTTTTATATGGTGAAGTAAACATGAGATGCACCATGGGACAAGTTATCTGTACATCTGATTGGATAAAAGTTTGAAATATTGTTAGAATGTCTGTGAGACCATCCTGACTCAAGTTGTGTTTGTGTGATGAACTCTGATTGGCCGTTCCTTAATGTTTCATATCTTAGCAACTTCCATACACATACCTCCTGGTGGTGCTGTTACTTCATTTTTCATGTAGAAGTATTTGTAACTCATGGGCCTGTCATGCGGATATGTGTGACGCAGATTTAATATCCGTGATCCGTTAAATATTAATGTTTAAATTCTCTTTAAAATCTAATACTGTCACATTATTAAATGTTGTAGACATTTTTCGGTTTAATAACGGTCTGTTTCTTTAATACAAATACACATTTAACCCTTTAAGGACACAGCTTTCAGTTTGCTCAATTGTTTTATGACGGAAAAATTCCGTCATATGTCCTTAAGAGGTTAATATTGTATGTCTTTATTGTTCATAAAATCAATTTGTTGACTTATTGTGAAGTATTGACATTGCTCTATTAAATGTATTTATAATGCACATTGATTGTGTGCTATTGCGTGACATTAGACTCTAATGTTTAAAGATGCAAATCTGGTGTTTCAAGATCCGTTTCCCACGCAACATTTCTGAATGTTCAAATTCAGGTTATAATGTCAGTAACTTGGATAATCTGTTTATAGATGTTAAACTACAGGTTTGTTTGTTATTAGTAAATAAACCTCGAGCTTGTATTTGTCTGAACTGCTCATATATGTTATTGTGCAATGGCATCTTTATTTTTAAATAGACATTACAAACAAACAATTGTATCAAATGATCTGTAGAGATAGAAAATTGTTTAGACTTTAAAATGTAACTCAATTTATCTTTGTATTTAGATATCCTCAACAGAAGAAATTTAAATGCACATGGTTGAGCCAATCACATAAGGCATCTCTGTGCATCCACCAATCTTCATCTACTGAGCCTATCTAGATATGCTTTTCAAGCAAAGTATGTCAAGATAAGAAGAGAAGTAAAAACACTCTTTAAATCTCTTAAAGGGACACTGTCCAAACAAATTTAGCGTTCGTGATTAATATTGAGCATGAAATGTTAGCAACTTTATAATTTAATCCGATTCTCAAATGTTAAGAATTATCTTGTTATCTTTCTTTGCAAATCAATAATGATATTTTAGATTACGGACAGTTTTTGCCAAAAACCTGGGTTGTCCTTGATGATTGTTGGATAAATTAATCCACCCAAAAAAAAAAAAGTTCTGTCCAGAGTACTGAAGCAAATACATTATCAATTTAATGCCTTATTTTTAAAGTAATGATAGCAACATCACGAGGAACATTGATAATATGAGACAATTTATAAAGTTGCTTAAAATAGAATACTCGTTCTGAATGTATAAATCATTAATTTTTTAACTGTCTCCCTTTAAGTATATTTTGAGTTCATGTCCCTTTAAGGAGACATTTCACAATAATGCTTGAAAAATCATAAACCTAGGCACCTTCCTTTTGCAAAATTAGTATAACATATGAGTAAAGCATATTTAGATTAACTTCTGGATTGTTTTACACACTGACTGAAATATATATTGTAATGGATGTATTTCGCAGTCTTCAGCTTAGAGGGACATTAAGCTATATGTTATTTATGCATTTTGGATAAGATTATAATATTTGAACAACTTAATATGTTTTGTTATTCAATCATTAGATTGTAATTATATATATTCTTGGATTAAATACATATCTACATAGGCTATTTTGATGCTGATTGTTGGTTGCACATAGATGCCTTATGTAATTGACTAAGATATGTGCATTGATGTATCTTTTTCCAAGTATATTTAAAGACTGAATGTAATTCTATAGTACTTTCTAAATATGTTTAAATTCTTTTATGAGTTTTTAAAATTCAATACACAATATATTTTGTGAATGTCCCTTTAAGGACCAAAACATTCGGAATGTTGATTTAACATTGTCGAAAGAAACTAAAGGGGAATGAAAATTATATATAGATATGTGATGTCTAACCCAAGAGGTAAGATTTTAAAAACTACATAATATTAATAACTATAGTTAAATGTCCCTTTAAATGACTCCACTAGAAAATAAAATCTATTAACATGGCATCCAATAACTAGCTTGTGCAAAATATGAAGTTAAATGACCTACCATTTTTAATTTTAAAATTTATAAATTTATTAAAATAATGTTTTTAGATACCTAAGGAAGATACAAGATCTTATAAAATAAATTTTACATTCAACAACACTGTCACTTTAATGTAAGTGAACCACTTCCCCTTCTTAAAAGTGAAACAAATAAATTTATGTCAAATTCTGACTACATATCCGAAAATATTTTAACATCTAAGAATTACACAAGAAAAGCATTGATGGATCTCACTCCCCAATTAATTTAAAAAAAGATAGTTTAATTTAATATTCTCTGAATCAGTGGATTTTCAAAAATTAATGCCTAATTTGATTTTATGCATTTGCTTGTCAAATAGACAACTACCAGTCATGGGAGTCAAATTGTTTTTTATTGACAGATTATATGGATATTTATTATAATCTGTTCAAAAGAGGGTATTTAATAATAAAATGTTGATTATTACCATTTAAAAATAAAAAGTTCTTTTAACAAAAACAAAAACATAAAAAATATTCCTGGAAGTCATCAGATGACAATCTGAAAATAAAAAATTTTTTTTTACAAAGTTAATACACACGTTGTAAAATATTCATAAAATACATTTACAATCATCTTGTGTCTATGCTCTAAATTTGTGCATAATTTTATCAAGATATTTATGAATTACATTTTTGGATTAAAAACCAAACAAACCATACACCATTATATTGTGTAATAAAAATTAAATTTAAATATCAGAATTTCTAATTATACATAATAATGTATATCACATTTCAATAATAAATATATATGTATGCTGAACATAAATGTAATATTTCATGTCCATTCAAATACCTCTATATCAACTATAATATGTATTCCTTTTACTGATTGTGATACCTAAATATCTAATTATGAACTAAGTATGACTAATGTATGTAAGCTACTAATATTCGACATTCTTCCTGTGATTCTTAACTAGCATGCATTGGTAAACCAACCTGGATAATGCATGGTCTTTGAAAGTCAATTCAGGGGTAAACAGTTGATATTCAATAGGTGTCTTATTCATCATTTCATAAATAGAGGACTGAAAAACCATCTAAAAATTAGAAAATAATCTAAGTGTCTGATTGTGATACCTAAATATCTAATTATGAACTAAGTATGACTAATGTATGTAAGCTACTAATATTCGACATTCTTCCTGTGATTCTTAACTAGCATACATTGGTAAACCAACCTGGATAATGCATGGTCTTTGAAATTCAATTCAGGGGTAAACAGTTGATCTTCAATAGGTGTCTTATTCATCATTTCATACATAGAGGACTGAAAAACCATCTAAAAATTAGAAAATAATCTAAGTGTCTGATTGTGATACCTAAATATCTAATTATGAACTAAGTATGACTAATGTATGTAAGCTACTAATATTCGACATTCTTCCTGTGATTCTTAACTAGCATGCATTGGTAAACCAACCTGGATAATGCATGGTCTTTGAAAGTCAATTCAGGGGTAAACAGTTGATCTTCAATAGGTGTCTTATTCATCATTTCATAAATAGAGGACTGAAAAACCATCAAAAAATTAGAAAATAATCTAAGTGTCTGATTGTGATACCTAAATATCTAATTATGAACTAAGTATGACTAATGTATGTAAGCTATTAATATTCAACATTCTTCCTGTGATTCTTAACTAGCATGCATTGGTAAACCAACCTGGATAATGCATGGTCTTTGAAAGTCAATTCAGGGGTAAACAGTTGATCTTCAATAGGTGTCTTATTCATCATTTCAAAAATAGAGGACTGTGAAATACCATCTAAAAATTAGAAAATAATATAAGTGTCTCCAATAGGATGCCTCCACAGCCTTATTCTATCAAATAGTTGGCACTTACCATGTGAACATGTCTTTGTATGGTTTTCAAGGTCAGCAGATTTGAAAGATAATGCCAGACATGATCCCATTGGTATTCTTCAATTTCAATCTTGTCTTTTTCCACTGTCAGTCTGGGAATTCTTCACTGTCATTCTTCGAATTCTTCCCTTTCAGTGTTTACATGAAGTCATCTCCCTAATGGCATAAAATTGTTTTTAAAATTACTAATACAAGTGTGTGAATCAGTTCTGTACCCCTCTCCCACCCCCCATTTCTGAATAAATTTCTGTCACTAGCTTACTAAGCGTGTGTAGCATCTTGTGTTATGTTCTATCAAGTGTGAAGATGAGTCATATTGAGCAGAACGAACCTCTAATGTGTGACTTTGAACCATAGTCATGCTAGAGGATAGTTATGCTAGATGATCCCTTTCTGAGTATTTACATTTTAAGTAATGTGTAAACTAAATACTAGTTTAGAAAATGTATGCCATATGATGTATTTGTGTACAATTCATGCCAGCAACAGTCCATACATTTATACTTACCAGCTGATGTCCTCTTTAAAAACCAGGTGGCAAAGACTCGCTACAGGACCCAATGACCAGAGCATCACCTATATTAATAAATGAAACACATTTTTAGCATTTGATGAACAATCATAACATGTTTGCACAATTCTCTACTTGTCATTTCCCTAGAGCTCACATCTATTGACAATACTCCAGTCTAACTTCTATTATTTACCATCTAAAGTGGCGGTTGATGATGTCTGCTCTGACATTGAGCCCCTCGTCCCGGAATGGCCCCTCTAGAACTGGATCATCCTCCTCATCTCTGAGGAGGTTTCGGTGCGCCTGGACGCCCTGCAGCATCCCAGCCCGCTGTGCAATATTATGCAGGACACTAAAGGCTATAACGATCTTAGCCACCTTCTTTGGGTTGTACTGGAGGGCTCCTCCCGACCTGTCAAGGCACCTGAACCTCATCTTCAGGAGCCTGAACATTTGTTCAACCACCTCCCTGGTTCTCTTATGAGCCCTATTGTAGCGCTCCTCAGCCACATCAGTCGGGCTACGCAAGGGGGTAATAAGCCAAGGGCGGCTCATGTAACCAGAATCACCTATAAATTATGAACAGAACATAATTCAAACTGAATCCTCAAAATTGTATTTTGAGTCCAATAAAAGTTTGTGTACACGATAATCCACTAACAAATGTTTATTTTTTAAAAGAATAATCTAGTTCAATATTATTCTCTATCTTCCAATTTCAGCTAAGACATGCTACATATGCGTATTTCTCCTAAACCAGACCTTGTGTAAAATGCCAACTAAAAGGTTACATTGCATTCTCTATCTGAGCATTTAAGGTAAGACATGCTACATATCTGCATTGAACTAAAACTAGACATTAGCGGAAAGAGACAATGACATGGTTAAATTGCATTAGCTAATATCTTCCCATTTCAGCTAAGACATGCTACATATGCATATTTCTCCTAAACCAGACCTTGTGTAAAATGCCAACTAAATGGTTACATTGCATTCTCTATCTGAGCATTTAAGGTAAGACATGCTACATATCTGCATTGAACTAAAACTAGACATTTGCGGAAAGAGACAATGACATGGTTAAATTGCATTTGCTAATATCTTCCCATTTCAGCTAAGACATGCTACATATGCGTATTTCTCCTAAACCAGACCTTGTGTAAAATGCCAACTAAATGGTTACATTGCATTCTCTATCTGAGCATTTAAGGTAAGACATGCTACATATCTGCATTGAACTAAAACTAGACATTAGCGGAAAGAGACAATGACATGGTTAAATTGCATTAGCTAATATCTTCCCATTTCAGCTAAGACATGCTACATATGCGTATTTCTCCTAAACCAGACCTTGTGTAAAATGCAAACTAAATGGTTACATTGCATTCTCTATCTGAGCATTTAAGGTAAGACATGCTACATATCTGCATTAAACTAAAACTATACATTTGCGGAAAGAGACAATGACATGGTTAAATTGCATTTGCTAATATCTTCCCATTTCAGCTGACATGCTACATATGCATATTTCTCCTAAACCAGACCTTGTGTAAAATGCCAACTAAATGGTTACATTGCATTCTCTATCTGAGCATTTAAGGTAAGACATGCTACATATCTCCATTGAACTAAAACTAGACATTAGCGGAAAGAGACAATGACATGGTTTAATTGCATTTGCTAATATCTTCCCATTTCAGCTAAGGCATGCTACATATGCGTATTTCTCCTAAACCAGACCTTGTGTAAAATGCCAACTAAATGGTTACATTGCATTCTCTATCTGAGCATTTAAGGTAAGACATGCTACATATCTGCATTGAACTAAAACTAGACATTTGCGGAAAAAAAAAATGGTTAAATTGCATCCTATAGCTGAACATCACGCTAACATTTTAAAACTACAGTGGCAATTGTCAAACTAATTAACCATGTTGTGCACAAATACTCACCAACGAGATAACCAGGGGGCATTTGTCTTTCCTCAAACGGTCTCCACAGGGACGACTGAGAGAGGATGCGGGCATCATGACAAGCTCCTCCAAAATTCGCACACACATGCATAATCCTCATCTGTGCGTCACAAACATACTGCACGTTGAGGCTATGAAAATGTTTGCGATTTCTGAAGGGCAAGTCATCAATTGGAGCACGCAGCGCAATGTGGGTACAATCTATGGCTCCCAAGACATTGGGCAATTGAGCAATAGCAAAGAATTCCCGCTTCAGGCGCCTCCAATCACCATCATTCTGTGGGAATCCTATGTATTGCTTACTGATACGTACCATGGCGTCCAGAAAGTTATCAAACACCACAGAGAATGTACCTTGAGACAGGCCATGCATGTACATTTCTCCGGATTGAAAACTCCCGGAGGCCAGGATGTATAGACAACTTAGCATCTTACTCATGCCGGGAACAGCAGTCCTTATTCTTATACGTTGCTCCAAATGAGGTTTAAGAAGATCGTAAAGGCCAATGAGCTGTTCGCGATTGAGCCGATACTTATCATAAACCTCAAAGTCGCTCATGTTTTCCAAGGTGGGTCTCACCCTGTAGACATGAGGACCGCGAACCAGATGAGCCCTTCGTCTCACTCGGAGACGCCGAGGCTGCCTGATTCTATCAACAGCTAGTTCGCCAATAGCAGCACCAGCAACGTCTACCATGTCGTCATCATCCATCTTTCAAAACAGCAGAGCAAGGCGTAACAAGGTATGCAAATTGATCTGATGTGGATCACAAGGGATGCTTTGGCCATGTTGTTTGGGGGATTTATAGTACAATTAGTCCAATGGTAGTGAGTTTGTAATGATTGCTGATTGTATACACTTGTTTGTATGTGAGCGGCGTGAATGCTTTCACAGTGGGCGTTTTTTTTGTTGTTTGCTGAAATGTTGTTTTCCCCCAATGAATCTCAATGTGAAAGTGTCAAATATCACACATACAGTGCATGTTTGTAATGTTTGATCATATGCGTAATCAATATTTATTAAACGCGATCTTATAGTAACAAGCACACGTAAAGGCAAACATGAATGAAAGTGCATAGTTGTGTATAATGTGCATCGAATGTGATCGATCAATGTTGCTGCAACATTGTTTGAAAACGATAAAGTAACATCTGCCATCTGTAGTATTGTATATATAAGTGATTGCCGAGCTGTCAATATTGTACGCGTCCCTTTAAAATCGCAATAATAATTCAGAACTTTCCGTCTGCCTTCTGTAGTATTGTATATATAAGTGATTGCCGAGCTGTCAATATTGTATGCGTCCCTTTAAAATCGCAATAATAATTCAGAACTTCCAGCTGTCATCTGTAGTATTGTATATATAAGTGATTGCCGAGCTGTCAATATTGTATGCGTCCCTTTAAAATCACACTAATGCTGAAGAACTTCCGGCTGTCATCTGTAGTATTGTATATATAAGTGATTGCCGAGATGTCAATATTGTATGCGTCCCTTTAAAATGGCACTAATACTGAAGAACTTCCGGCTGTCATCTGTAGTATTGTATATATAAGTGATTGCCAAGCTGTCAATATTGTATGCGTCCCATTCAAATGGCACTAATACTGAAGAACTTCCGGCTGTCATCTGTAGTATTGTATATATAAGTGATTGCCGAGCTGTCAATATTGTATGCGTCCCATTCAAATGGCACTAATACTGAATAACTTCTGGCTGTCATCTGTAGTATTGTATATATAAGTGATTGCCGAGCTGTCAATATTGTATGCGTCCCATTAAAATGGCACTAATACTGAATAACTTCCGGCTGTCATCTGTAGTATTATATATATAAGTGATTTGCGAGCTGACAATATTTATTAATTGTCCCATTCAAATCGCCCTAATAATGCTGTTCCAAACTGTTGTTTACGTATATGTTGTATTGTAGTATTGAGTGGTAAATTTCTGAAAGGGGCGGTACAGTCGTGAATCTGTAATGTGTATGGTTGAATCTTCTAATGACGTCATCATATTATTAACCTGCCTATGTAGTTCTGAAATCCTCATTGTGTTTTTGTATTTGACTACATTGTTATTGTGTGCTGAATAAAATATAAATGTGTGCTTTGTGGTTGCGTGATGGGTGATGCGTGTTATGTACATATACGTATATATTGTGATTGTGTCCCACATATGCTGACTTCTATATAGCGGTCTGGCATTGTTGTTCCTTCCCATAAAGTGACATCTGTAATCTGGTGTAATGATGTTCTTCTTGTACGTAATTCCTAATGGTTTATTGTGATGGAATCATGATGTTAAAAGTACAGTAAAATCCATATGTTCTGTTTTGTGATTCCTAGAGAGAATGTAATGTGTTTTTCCCCCATCATTTGAATGCACATGTATGAGTGAATGCTAAAAGTAATGTATGTGCATCCATGACTGATCATGTGTTAAGCCTATGTAGATATGCTGTTGCTGCAAGCATATGAGTTGAATAAATGAAATGCAATAATAAAGGTATATGAGAGGTGTTTCCCATTGTGTACTGTTGGTGAATCCTGAAATGTTGTAATTATTTTTGTGTCCGTTTAAATGTGATTTTATTTGTAAAAATGTTTGCTACTAGTGATGTTGATTTGTAGTTGATGTAATATAAAAGTCTGAAACAATTTAATGCTGTTGTGAATATTCAATAAGTAAAATCCATAAGTCCACCATAGGGAAATAGGCATTTCTTGATCTATTTGTCATAGCTGGGTCTAACGTAGAAAAGCATGTATTTTTTTCCTATTTCTAGCGCTGGTATTTGGAGTTTTTTTGGCTACGCTATTTGCGTGCGTTAGGGAAATCTGTCTGTCGCGTGCACGAGCACGTCTTCCCCATAGAAGTCAATGGAGGCTCCAAATTTTGGTAATTTTTTTTTCAAAGACTGGTTTTCCTCGTAAAGTGAGTGATGTCATGAGCTTGTGTGAAAAAGTAGCTAAATCGTGTTCATTTTGTAATAAATAACTTGTTTGTGTATGTAATGTGGTGTATATTTTTTGTGTGCATCGATGAGTGTATGTTTGTGATAATATTATTAGTTAGATGTAGCTATATGAGGGTCTTTTCCCGTGTGTCAATGTAAGTCAATGGCAAAATCGATTTTTGTTGTTTTTTTTTCTAACACCCGAGATCTCGCAACTTTGATCCTTTCTATTTGGATGAAAAATTATTAAATCTGAAAAACAAATATAGTGTAGTGTTTGTATGAGTGTAAGTGTACTTTGTGTAATATTTGTTTTGTGATTCGTGGATGTTTATTTTGTCGGTAGATGTTAACTACTGGGTCTGAGCTGTCGGTAGAGATTTGTGCGTTGGGTGATTTTTGAGTGTCGGTAACTAAACTCTAAATACCGGAGTCCGTAAAAAACAAGCGTTAGGAGCCTCTAACGCTGGTTTTGACGGCTACCGCCAAACTCTAAATCTAGGCCTTAGTGTTTTAGATAGTGTCAGCAATGTCAGGGAACTGCGGTCTAGAGGTTAATAGGTTTAGCTAGTGTCGGCGATAACGAGGAACTGCGGTTTAGGGGATAATAGCTTTATTTAGTGTTTTAATTAGTGTTGGCAATGTTGGGGAATGGCGGTTTAGATTAGAACAATGAAAAATTCCGAAAATGAATAAAGAATGGATCCAAAAATACAGAAACTGATTTATTCGTTTTCGGAATTTTCGTTATGGTGCCGATTCAGAAATTCAGATTCATCTAAATCTCCGAATCGGCCAAAATTCGTCCAAAAACTAAATTCGCCCAAAACGAATTGCACGTCTACTGTAAATATTACAAAATATTTAACAAGCAACATTCCTGATCTATTTCCTTCAAGTTAAAAAAGGGTTTTATACAGTATGTATGATGGCTCAGAAATCTAGCCTGGGAACTTAGAAAGGAAGAGAACTTATAGAAGCAAAGCAAACACTTAAGGGAAAATACAGACAAAGGGGAAGACAGACAAAGGGCCCCATGTATTCAATGGTGTGCAGACAGCTTCTCAACTTGAGAAGCTGTCCGCAAACCTTTGTTGCATACTGGCAGTGGATCTGTTAGTATGCTGGCCCGTTTTCATCATTACAACCTCCTCTGAGTTTGTAATGTCCGCCCCTTCACTCACGTGACTGTCAATTACTGAGAGTGAGCAAGCTCTCAGTGATTTCTCTTCACCACCTCAGAAGTGGCGAGGAGTGTAAGAAGCAGCAGTCTAACTACTGCTGCTTCTTACATTGTGGGAATCAGGCTCGCATGTGTGAACCTGCCTCACAAGTTCTTCTGAGCAGCTTAAGCTGCTTTGTACATTGAGCCCAAAGTTCTGTAAAGTAAAATAAATTCACTTCAATGTTTATTTGAAGAAGAAATGGAGCTATGATATTGAAAGTAAAGCTATTGTTGATGATTTGATGATGAAGTTCATTGTTTCCAGTCTAAGGCTATTTTTCAATAAGGGAATGATTAAAAGGCACTAAATAGTTCACCAGTCATTTGAAATAACTCCCAAAGAAGGAGAAAGGGGTGTGCAATCTGTCTCCTGAAATTAAAACATGAGTGTTCAGCAGTTTCGCAGGCAGCACTTCTCAATCTTCAAATCCAATGAGAACACCCTGAGAAGGCATTACACCACTCAGGATCTATAAACAGCAGGTAATAGTGGTAGATATGCTGAGAAATGTGTTGCATATACAATGGACTCCTTTGCAAGGATGACCCAGTGATTTTTTATGGTTTTTAATATAGTGGATTTTTAACTTTATACCCATACTTTTGCTGGTATTTGGTGTTAGCAGGACAAGTAGGAACTGCACCTTTGGTCTACAGGAAGATGCCAGACTGTCAGCTTGTTGATCCGCTGCTAACTATGCAGCCAGCTTCTACTAACACGTACGTATGTTTATACACTTGTAAGTATATGACCTGCTAGTTATAGTTCCTGGGTGGTCAACTATTCAAATAATGCGGCACCTTTTCAGGGTATAATCATTGAGCATTTAGTATTTGCTTTGCATCTACAAGCTACACTATTTGAGTGTCCTTTTCCTTTACAAGGTCACCTGTGTAGGAACATTTTCAAGGCTGGTATCTGGGTTCTCTGAAGTGGTCGGCACCACTGATATTAATCAGAAGATCAGACACACAGCCTAGGAGAAGCTTAGTAGGGTGCAGTCATCTTTTAAGGGGAACTTACATTTTGTATTCGACTGTTTTCATCCACTTTGGGCTAGATTATAAGTGTAGATCAAAATTGCACTTTCACGAGCATGATATTTGTGCTTCACTTAGTAATACCAGTGCAGGCAAATGTGCACTGGTATTACAAGTTAAGCGCAATTCAAACGTGACCTCATTAGAGCTCACTTCCATAGGTTTCAATAAGAGTGTCATTCTCATGCCAATAGACACGGCAAAATATCTAGCGCAGAGCTGGGCAGCAAATTTAAAATATTTATGTATATGAATATAAACATATATATTTATGTGTTTAAATGTATATATATTAACACGTACAGTGAGGGAAAACAATATTTGATCCCTGATGATTTTGTACGTTTGCCCACTGACAAAGAAATGTTCAGTCTATAATTTTAATGGTAGGTTTATTTGAACAGCAAGAGACAGAATAACAACAACAAAATCCAGAAAAACGCATTTCAAAAAAGTTATACATTGATTTGTATTTTAATGAGTGAAATAAGTATTTGACTCCTTTGCAAAACATGACTTAGTACTTGGTGGCAAAACCCTTGTTGGCAATCAGAGGTCAGATGTTTCTTGTAGTTGGCCACCAGGTTTGCACACATCTCAGGAGGGATTTTGTCCCACTCCTCTTTGCAGATCCTCTCCAAGTCATTAGGGTTTCGAGACTGATGTTTGGCAACTTGTACCTTCAGCTCCCTCCACAGATTTTCTATGGGATTAAGATCTGGAGACTGGCTAGGCCACTCCAAGACATTAATGTGCTTCTTCTTGAGCCACTCCTTTGTTGCTTTGGCTGTGTGTTTTGGGTCATTGACCTGCTGGAATGCCCATCCACGACCCATTTTCAATGCCCTGGCTGAGGGAAGGAGGTTCTCACCCAAGATTTGACAGTACATGGCCCCGTCCATTATCCCTTTGATGCAGTGAAGTTGTCCTGTCCCCTTAGCATAAAAACACCCCCAAAGCATAATGTTTCCAACTCCATGTTTGACAGTGAGGATGGTGTTTTTGGGGTCATAGGCAGCATTTCTCCAAACACGGCAAGTTTAGTTGATGCCAAAGAGCTTGATTTTGGTCTTATCTGACCACAACACTTTCACCCAGTTCTCCTGTAAATCATTCAGATGTTAATTGGCAAACTTCAGATGGCCAGTACATGTGCTTTATTGAACAGGGGGACCTTGCGGGCCCTGCAGGGTTTCAGTCCTTCACGGCGTGGTGTGTTACCAATTATTTTCATGGTGACTATGGTTCCAGCTGCCTTGAGATCATTGACCACATCCTCTCGTGTAGTTCTTGGCTGATTCCTCACCATTCTCATGATCATTGAACCTCCACGAGGTCAGATCTTGCATGGAGCCCCAGACGAAGGGAGATTGATAGTCATTTTGTGTTTCTTCCATTTGCGAATAATCGCACCAACTGTTGTCACCTTCTCATCAAGCTGCTTGGCAATGGTCTTGTAGCCCATTCCAGCCTTGTGTAGGTCTACAATCTTCTCCCCGACATCCTTCATAAGCTCTTTGGTCTTGGCCATGGTGGAGAGTTTGGAATCAGATTGATTGATTGATTCTGTGAACAGGTGTCTTTTATACAGGTGACAAGCTGAGATTAGGAGCACTCCCTTTAATAGAGTGCTCTTAATTTCAGTTTGTTACCTGTATAAAAGACACATGGGAACCAGATATTTTGCTGTTTGATAGGGGTTTAAATACTTATTTCACTCATTATGCAAATCAATATATAACTTTTATGAAATGCGTTTTTTCTGGATTTTTGTTGTTATTCTGTCTCTCACTGTTCAAATAAGCCTACCATTAAAATTATAGACTGATAATTTATTTGTCAGTGGGCAAACATACGAATTCATCAGGAGATCAAATATTTTTTCCCCTCACTGTAAATATATATATATAAGCATATAAATATATATTTTTTTACAGTCCAATCACATTCCCCATAGACTGTAATGTAAAGGCACTTTTCAGTGCCATTTTTATCTACACCCTACACCGCCTCACTTTAACCCTTTATAATTTCTTTGTGTAGTTATTTATTTTATTTTATTTATAAAGATGCTCATATTTTGTATTGTAATACAGGAACTGTCCACTTTATTTGGGGCACAATTTTTTTATTTTTTAATTAACCAGACGTATGACCTCAGGTAAATTTTGCTTAGCAAAAAGTGCTACTGCAAGCTTGCGGTAGCATTAACCAGCCACTAGTAATGGCTGGTTATTGAAATTTGCCCCTTTACGGGCGCACGTTAAATTAGCGATTCACTCGTAATCTAGCGCTTGTTGTTTTAAGTGTATGATGGCTCAGACAGTTGGTACGTACATATTTTGGGCATTTCTTGTGCGGCAATATGCAAACAATCTGCTTCATTATTAAATATGTAAATGAATCATTTGATGTGTACTGATTGTCACACTTTCTGAAGACAAGTGTTGTAGAGATTTGATAACACATAGCATATTTCATACTATTACACTATAACGTATTTAAAGTACCTACCTTTTGGCCTGGCATTCTGTTTCTCATTAACGCACCATAACGCACAGCAGAAGGAGGTTTTTCAGTAACTTGTAATGTCAGCACTATGGAGAATGAAATAACACAACCCTGTTTAGAGCAAAACTCGTGATCTAGGCGAATGTCTCATTAGTCTCTATAATAGGAAATTACTTAATTTATCTTATCAGGTTTTGAGTGAAGAACTAATAAAATATGTGAAATTTCCTTGGTTAGTGTATTAGGAGCACACGCATACACACGTACTGTATACTAATAGAGCTTAAAATAAATTTGAAAAAAATTGTACAATCCATTTGGGTTATATATTGCAATTACTTGTCTACAATACAAATGGTTGCTCTAATTATAGGGCATGCGCGATATTGAAATATCATGCCTGCCTAAACTTACACGCATATTACCAGTTGAAAGTAACTATGACACAAGAAAACTCTAAATATGTGCTCGTCAGGATAGCTCGACTGAAGACCTTGCATAAAGGGATAGGGCTAAATAATGTGTATTTATGTATGTATTTATTTATCTCTTTATTTATTTATTTTTATTGAGAATATCAATATTAAAATGTACAGACATCAATAAAAACAGCTTTAGAAATAAACAATAAAACATATTCCAAAAAGGACCCTGTCTATGATGATCAACAATTTGAAGACACGTTACAAGGATTACATGACTGAGAAATCTAAAATATTGTCAAGTCACTATGTATACTATTAAGTAACTAATATATCACAGAACTGTATGTAACAGGAAACCTTTCAACAAAAATTAAACCCCGATTTTAACATAAGAAATATTTCCTCCTTATAATTAAGATCCACTCCTGGACCCATCTGAATTCATATACCTCTAAATGATTGAGGGATTAATATGTATTATATGTATATGTAAGTAAACAAATTAACAGACTGGGTAGCAACAAGTTTGACCAAAGGTTTATGAAAGAGATATAGAAATGAGGGGTTAGAGGGTGTAGGGAAAATAAATTGGGTCAGTAGGGGAAGGGAGGGGCTGGGGGAGCCAGACCTGGGTCTTTATGCATTTGAGAGAAACATAATTCATATTGTTTCATATTCTTAATGTCACCTGCTCCCAATAGAATTTTATGTCTAAAAATATAACTGCTTTCGTGAAAGCAATATTCTTCAAGTGTTAAGACCCCTGAGGGCCTCTCCATCCACATGTTTTGGGTTGGGGATGTGTGTGATTTCCGATTTCTGGTTATTAATGTCTTAGCACTATTTATCCCTATTTGTAAGAGATGTGTTCTGAGTTTGAATTTAGTTTTTGGTAAGTCATTGAGAAGGGCCATTCTAGGTGTTAATGTGAAAGGGCCATTAAAATGTGTTTGAATAGAGTTTCTACAGCAATCCCTAGGGGGGAATAATTTGACATTCTCACCACATATGATAAAAATGTCTTACCTCTCCACATCCTCTATAGCACCTGCCGAAAGCATCTTTGTAGATTGTTCTTGGTTTAGTTGGTGTTATTTACCAACATGCTAAGATCTTTTTTTTCCTTTCTAGGATTTGCAGGGATATGGAAGATCTCTTAGTTAATTTAAAAATCCTCTTCCACTCTATTTCTGGAATGCTCATATCTAAATCTATGTACCATTTCTGAGTAAATGTTATCATACCATCGTAGAAGCCATGCTTAAATATTTTAACTGCCTCTAAATGGGGGGCCTTTGAGTGATTTTCTTTCAAGGCAAATTGCTTCAAATATGGTCAGTGGTCGTAATAGGTCCATTACATGGTAAAGAGTTAATAATGTTCTGTAGCTGGACATATTTCAGTCAGGAACGAAAATCTGTTACTGGGGATTTTTTTAGTTATTCTTTACTTTTCAGTTTTCCCTTGTCTAACAGGATTGCAATAAGAGCTGTATAATTCCACATTTTCTCCCTGTGGGGTCTAGAGTCTAGTCCACCTGTTAATTCAGCATTAGAGGGGAGGGGAAGGAGGTGTTCTCTGGTTGAAGATATTCATTTGGTAGTTTGTTGTTTGTTGGATTTTGTCCCATTTAGAGAATAGGTTTCTATGGATTTCAAATTTGCTACAGATAGTAGGTTTATTTTCTCTATGGACCAAACACAGAACCCCTGTTTGTGGAGTCTTAAGTAAGTGGGAATCTAGGGATACCCTTGCCTTTGTATTCTGGGAGCGGTGCCAATATTCTTTGTATGGTTGTTGCTTTATAGTATATATGTAGGTTTGGCACTCCAAGTCCACCTAATTTTGAGGTCCTGTAAAGGGTGTTATATGTATTCTAGGTTTCTTGCTACCCCAGATATGTCATTAGTGTTTTTTGGAGTTGATTTAAGAATGAAGGGGATAAAGCTATTGGTAGAGCCTGGCATATGTTTACAATTCTTGGTAATGTAGTCATTTTTATAGCTTGTATTCTGCACCACCAAGAAATATGTTTCTCAGACCGAGACTGTAAGTCTCTTTGAGTATTTTGGAGATGATTTTTGTCCAAACAATATGTTAGACTGGGGGATAGATACATTCTTAGGTATTGTATTGCATCGGGTTGGTGTAGGGGACAGATATCTTTAAGAGCTACAAAATCAGGGCCTCTTGAGTGCTAACGATGGCTCTGTGCCATCGCAAATTGTCTCACGTGCTAACGACGGCTCAGAGCTGTCGCTAGCACTCTCCCACCTTGAGGGAGATCTGGAGGCTTCCACCAACTCCTACCCTGGTGATCGGGCCTGTATAGTGACAGGCATCGCCATGGCTTCACTTTTTGTGCGGTGACGTTACGCGCAATGACCTGATGACGTCACTGTGCAAGTTTATTTTAAATGGACAATGTAAAGTATAGGGAAAGGGGGCATGCTGCTTAGAAGCCTGTATCTCAGGCATCTAAGCAGCTACAGACCTCCAAGACACACCGTTGGAAAGGTAATCGCCTAACCTTTTGAACTGTATAAGTCTTGGGGATTTGTAAAAAAAAAAGTTAAAAAATGTTTTATGTAAATCATAAAATAAAAAAATAAATAAAAAATTCAGCTTAGCACCCAGGTGGGAAAGTACTTAGCACTCAAAGGGTTAAGAGCTGTTGGAATTGATGTAGTTAGAGTAAAACAAGAAAATTTGGAAATCATTTGCATACATTGCAATTTTGAAGTCGTGAGGACTGACTGCAATGCCTTATATATCCAGGGTTCTGCATACATGTGTGGCTAGAACTTCCATTTTTAAGACAAATAATATAGGGGATAAAGGGCAGCCCTGTCTCATTCTATTTTTAATATTAAAGGGATTGGAAAGAATGCCATTGGCTTTGACTCTGGCAGTTGGAGAGGAGTATAAACTAAATATACTTTGCATAATTTTGAGGCCAAAGCCAAAGGCTTCAAGGGTGTATAGAAGAAAAGACCAATCTTGCATGGTCAAATTATGTTTCTGCATCTATTGCGACTAATACAGAATGTGTGTTTGTTTGTTTGTTTGGCATAGGACATAAGTGTTAAAGCTCTGATAGTGTTATCATGAGCTTTCCGGTGGGGAAGACAGCCTAATTTACATGTATGATATCTCCAAGGAAAGCATTTATTCTTTTTGCTAAAAAAAATCTGAATGGTTTGATATCTGTGTTAAGAAGGGTATTGGGCGATAACTGCCTGGTTCATCTATTGGCTTGCCTGGCTTTGGAATAATGGTGATATGAGCTTCTAGAAAAGTTGCTGACAAATATATCTTGGAATACAGAAAGTAGGGGAGATGCTGCAATATTTTTAAATCTTTTGTAATATCATTTTTTTATCCATCTGGGCCTAAACTTTTTATTAAGGTCAGCTAAACAATGGCATTATTTACCTCTACCTAATTTATCTTTAGCTGATGTAGTTATTTTAGGTAAATTCACAACTGAGATATAACATATAATTAATAGTTCTCTATCCTGAACATTTGGAGTTGGCAGGTTGTATAGCCTACTGTAGAAATCTCTAAAAACTTCTGCTATTTTCCTACTATCATGAGTATGTGAGTTGTCCCCTTTGTGTAATGTCCTGCAGATAACAGAGAAACAAGAGAGGCGCCACCATAGAACTGTAACGTATGGAAATATTCAGAAACACAGGACAGACCCCTTCCCCCAAAGATTAATCTACTCACAAGTCGAGCGGCACAAGATGATATGCCAGATAGAGCTAGTCGGGACTGTTGTGAGTCACCCGACAGACATGCTGGAGCATCACTCCATCACTGCTTTCGTCACAGGGGCTTGTCTAGTATAGATGCTGAATCATCCAACCAAAACAGGCACAGTGGTGTCTTACTGGATATGCCGATCAGATTAGCAAATTCCAAGGGATGACTTCATCAGAAAAGCGGTATTTTACCAAAATCACACAGAGTAGGATGTGTATAAAAGAGACAATTTATTAAAAAGTCTAAGAACATAACAGTAACGCGTTTCTCAGCTTTAAATAAGCCATTTCATCAGGCTGTAATCATAAAAACACTCCTACTCTTTAAATACCCTACACTGTCCAATCAGAGGGCAGTCTCAGTACACACCTCTCTCAGGTGGGAGCAGATGATTAATTTAGACTCATCCAATGTCAAGCAAAAAGATACGTAAAGGGACAGCCCCCAGATCAGAACAAATACAAAACAGCATGTCAGTAAATATAAAATAATAAGTACCACTACAACGTAAATTCATGCAATGTTAAAATAATAATATAGAATATATAAAATATATAACGTATATAAAAGAGAACCATATAGCGTCATATGCTGTTGTTAGGTGTTATTAGGATCAATGTAGCATTCTCCATATCTGAAACAAAGTGTCTTTTAAGATCCTAAATATAACAGATTAGTATAACGTGACTTCTCAAATTTTCAAACATATCACATAGGTTAAATAATATAATTCAGCATCCCAGTCTAACAACACATTCCGGGGTTCCTATATCAGTCTCGCTTTTTGTAATTACAGACTCGCCCTATAGGTTCATGTGTACATCCCCCCAGAAAAAAATTATAAATAGTAGTATTGATAGACACAGGGGACCCTAATTCACAGACCAATGGTATATTCCCATCATATGATTAGACCAGGAGAAACCATACCTAGAAAATAGTAGATCAGAAAATCAAGGTATCATGATAAAGGTGTGGGTTCTAGTTGGCCACATATCCATGACCGGCCTACCAGTTCCCTATCACTCCATATTCTGCCCCATATGTAACGAGAAAAATACAAAGGACTACACATAGGAGGGGTCCTCATTGTGGCAGAGGGAGACTCAACAGTCCAACCTGATCAACATCAGTGAAAAGCTGACAAATCTATATTAAGATTCAGGCCTGCAGGATGGAGACTCTTTAGAGTATGTATCCAGTAAGTCTCCCTCTGCCTAAGTCTGGATAGCCTATTATACAAATGTGATTTGGGGATAAATTCTATCGGACTAATCGAAAAACACTCAAGATCACCACCATGTTGAAGATTACAGTGTCTAGAGACACTATGGTTTTCTTAATTATTTTTCATATTTTGTGTGTGCTCCGACCATCTGGTACTCAATCTCCTACAGGTCTTACCTACATACTGTACCCCACAAACACATGATAGTAAATAAACAACATAATGGGAGGCACAAGAAATATGTCCACTAATAGGGAATTGTTGTCCAGTCACATTGGATTTAAACATCCTTTGTTTATGTGCAATATTAGCACAAAGTTTACATCTTTTAAACCACTCCTAAAGGACCCAAAGATAAGCTTTTTTATACACTATTTTGGGTTTATTCCATAATAGGTTCCCCCTATATGGGATCTTTTTTTAGGATGCCCCAATGTTTAGTAATAATTTGTCTTATTAAATCATGGTAACAATTAAATTGGGTAATATATAGGACAGAATTATCTGTGGTGTTAGGCCCAGTGGTGATATTCTTCTTAGGTTTGAAATAGTCTTCTCTATTGTCGAATTTAGCTCTTCTATAACCGTTGTCTATAATATGAGCAGGATAATGTTTTTCATTGAACCGTTCTTTAAGACTAAGGCTCTGGATTTCATAATCAGCCAAAGTACTGCAATTACGATGAATCCGTTTAAATTGGCCATATGGTACATTACGTTTCCAAGGATAATAGTGATGGCTTGTGAAGTCTAAGTAGCTATTACAGTCCACTGTGTTAAAGTGGGTAGTACTAGTAACTTTCTCATTACCAAATTTAAGTTCAAGGTCCAAAAAGACCATGGTCTCGTGATATATAGAGCTAGTAAAAATAAGTCCCCTGTCATTAAGATTGAGATGTTCCACAAATGAGTTGGCAGAGGCCATATCCCCCCCTCCAAACTATAATCAAATCGTCAATGTACCACCCATAGAATACCAGGTTCGACTCGTAAGCCTTGCCATAGACATACTGTTGTTCAAAAGAGCCCATGAACAAACTGGCATAACTCGGGGCGAACCTGGTGCCCATGGCGGTACCCTTGACTTGAAGAAATAACTCATCTTGAAACAGAAAGTAATTATGTCTCAAAATAAATGATGTAAGATGTAAAATGAACTCACATTGGTTGGCAGGGAGATAAAAATTCCCTTGTAGATATTCCAATACCGCTGCAATACCCAATTGGTGGGATATATTTGAATACAGTGACTGGACATCACAAGTGATCCATAATCAATCAGGGGTGATGGTCAAAAGTTCTAATTTCTTAATCAAGTCTGAAGAATCTTGAATATAAGATTCGAGACCCAAAAAAAGTGGTCGAAATAGGAGGACACATTGTCAGTAAGACTTCCGATGCCCGCAATTATCGGCCTACCTGGGGGGACAAATTGGATTCTTATGTAATTTGGGTAAATTATAATAAAAAGCATAATTAGGTTCATTAGGAACCAAAAACTCTTTTTCTTTTTTGAGTATTATGCCTTCTTTAAAAGCGAAATCTACAAGATCTTTTAATATGCTTTTATAATGTGTAGTGGGATCATGATTCAATCAAATATAATATGAAGTGTCAAAAAGTATGTTACGGGCTTCCAATAGATAGTCCTCCAAATTCTGGAGGACAACACCACCCTTCTTATCCGCTTGTCTGATGACAAGGGACTTGTCATTTCTCAGACTCTCTATAGCTCGTCTTTCATTAGCACAAAGGTTATTCTTAACTTTATTGCTATTTTTTGGAATATGATCAAGATCATCACTGACCAGCTGTTTAAACATTTCAATATAAGCATTATTCTTTAGATGGGGTATAAAATTGGATTTGTTCCTAAAATTTGCATATATATAACCATCACATAGTTGTTTCACCAGAGAGTCAGGTTCGTATATTGAGATCTGTGAATCTTTCAATCTCACATCCATAGAGTTGGTTAGGATCGGAATTTTAGTATCATCCTTGAGTTGTTTTTCTTCAAAAAAATTTGCATAGATAGTTTCTGTGTGAAACAGTTTAAGTCCACAAATAAAGAAAACATGTTTGTTGGTCGGACTAAAAGATAGCCCCCTTCCCAAAATCCTCACCTTATCATCTGTTAGAATATGTGATGAGAGATTTCTAGATCCCCTTATTTAGTGCATGTAGTTTTGCCTTTTTTACGGTTGTTCCTCGTCCTCTACATCCCCATGACTGTAAGGTCTTTTTCCTTTTTGGGGTGTTGTCAGAGGAACTACAGGCTCTAAATAACTGGATATGCTTTTCTGTTTCCAAGACAGTGGGAGTGGGCCCTGCTCTAAAAAAAGGTTGTACAGAGTTGGTACTAGCAACAGAAGGTCCTACATTAGGATTAAAAGGCACCCCCTGATTATGATGTTGGATGATAAGGTCATTAGATCTATTAGAGGCCTCATAGTTTGAATCATAGTTCCTCACATGTTGTCGATAGGGTCCATGGTGACTGCCACTATATTTATGGGGTCCTTTATAGGTGGGGTTATCCCCTGAATTTCTATATGTGGCTTGATCACAATCCCTATTACCAGGTTGTATATACTGCTTAAAATGATAATTTATTTGAGGGTAATGGTCTCTATCAGATTTCCGTTTCTCAGAGTTATCATTCCAAACTTGGTGTCTAGGGGAATATCCACCAAACTGATGATGATACTTGTCACTATACTGGACACCCTGTGTTGGCCGATAACTCTGATTACTATTCTGATTGTAATGATTTTGATTATTACTTCTATTATAGTCAATACTTCTATATGGATTTTTGTTCTTATTTTTATTCTTATTTTTATTTTTACAATGGGAAACTGTTGTCCATTCATTAGAAGGATTGATCAATGGTTTTTAATCATTAGAGTAATGGCCCTGAGGTACTAGAGGAGTTGTTTGAATCATTTTCTTTTTATTATATGTATAAACCTCTCCTTTCGTATAATCTTCTTCATCTCTACTGATCTTACGATTTTTAGTGTTTATAAGATCTTTCTGGTAGGTATCTGTTTTTTGTAAAACCATGCTATTCAAATCTTCATACAATTTCAGTGTTTTATATTTATCCAGACTGGTTTGTATGGTATCAATCTCTTTAGCGGTCTGTTCAAATAATGTTTTTCTATGGGCAATCAGAATTCTCATCAAAGTTTGGGAGCACTCACTATGAGCCGTCTCCCATTTAGACATCACAGTAAGATCTTCTCTAAAGGAACAACTCTTAAATAACCTAAGTCTCCATGGGACTTGCTTTTTATCTATGTATTTTTGCAACATCTCTGCGTCGAGCCAATGGCCTCTATTTAACAAGGTCTGGCGGACCTTATCCGACAGTGCGGATCAGGTCCGCCAGACCTCGCTGAATACGGAGAGAAATACGCTCTCCGTATTCAGCATTGCACCAGCAGCTCATAAGAGCTGCTGGTGCAACGCCGCCCCCTGCAGACTCGCGACCAATGGGCCACCAGCAGGGGGATGTCAGTCAACCTGATTGTACTCGATCGGGTTGATTTCCAGCGATGTCTGTGCGCCTGCTCAGAGCAGGCGTACATTTTATGGAGCAGCGTTCTTTGTGACCGCTGCTTCATAACTGCTGTTTCTGGCGAGTCTGAAGACTCACCAGAAACACGGGCAGTAAAGTTCCTTTCGGAGCTTGATAGATAGGCCCCAATGTCTACATTCAGTATTAATTTACTCTTCTAACTTTGCAAATAAAGCATGTATTGATAAATTCTCAATAGATTTATCCTCATTAGACGTAATATTTGAGGAGGCTGTATGTGATACTAATAATAATCTCTTATTATTTCTTTCCCCTATGGAAAGCATTTTGTCCGAGCAAGTGTACTAAATATAGAAAAGAAGTGCAATACTACCTCAATCCCTGCTCACCTATTAAAAAAACACTTTGGTAGCCCAGCACCACTGTCAGGTGCAAGCCAAAAGGGTGCTGTAATCCCTTGGATACTCACAAGTCCACAAAGAGGCAGCACCTTAAAGCACATACAAGTCTTTATTTCCACTTACTGGGCTTAAAACAGTGACGTTTCGGGTACACAACCCTTAATCATACCATGATTAAGGGTTGTGTACCCGAAACATCACTGTTTTAACCCCAGTATGTGGAAAGAAAGACTTGTATGTGCTTTAATGTGCTGCCTCTTTGTGGACCCGCTCACCTATTGGATAGTGTTGGCATGAAGGAAAATAGCTATATTGTAGTGACACACCAAATGAATAAAGTGTGAAAAATGTGTGTATTAATGTAAAAATAATATATAAAAATATATAAAAATCCTCAGGTAATATGTACTTGAAGATTCAAAAATAAATGTTATTATTAGTTGTTAAGAGTCCAATATATCAATCCGTTCAAGTATAAAATCGGGATGTGCTGAGGTGGAAATTTTGTGACAAAACCTAAAAAGTGTGAAAATGAAACTTAAAAATAAAACTTAAAGCTTAAAAATAACAAATTTGAGTGATATTATACTTCTAATGTAAAAATAATATAAAAATAATTCACAAATATAAACACGTATAAGATAGTCAGATAAAATGTCCCAAAAAAGACCCGGGAATACAGTTCTGAACACAGCCGCAAACCTCAAGGCCAAAGCCACATTGATCAAACAGTCAGAAGAACCGTGTTTCCTAACGAGGTGCGCTTGTGTATGACGATGATGTAAAAATGGCATTCTCTATGTAAGTTATGAAAGAAAAAATGTGGGTTTAATGTCCCTTTAAGTAGAAGTTTATAGATCTTGGTGTCATGGGTTATTTTGATTTTTTATTTCTAAGTGTTTAATAGAGGAGAAAAGGGCATCACATTCTTTATTATACATTTTAATAAAAAAAGCTTTTTGTTCTATGCATTCCTCTCTTAAAACTGCTTTATGGGCTTTCCATACTGTTAAGGAAGAGGTTTGGCATGGAGGGTACTTTTAAAATTTTCCCGTAAGGTTCTTGAGAGTTTTTTTGAGTTGCCTGGAATCTTTAAGATATTACCTATACTGGAATTGTTCAGCATACATAGACTATTTTGGTCTAGGAAGAAGTAGTCTATCCTATTGTACAATTTTCAGCAATTAGAGTAGAAAGTAAAGTTTTTCTGTATTGGGTGTTTTACCCACCATATGTCTACCACCCACAGCTTTTGTAAATTCCCAATCATACAGCATAAGAGATTATTTAGGTTACTGGCAGGCATGGAGAGGAAATGTCAAAAACAGGGTCTATGATTATATTAAAGTCAACTGCCAAAAGCAGAACTCCTTTTCTATTTTAAAATATTGTATTACTAAGTTTCTTAAAAAAGAGGGGTTGTCTTACATTAGGGGCACATATATATATTCACTAAAGTAATTGGTCTTTTAAATAATAGGCCTATTAAGATAATGGGGCCCATTTAACAAGCTCCATAGGGAGCTTGTGGGCCCATGTTTCTGGTGAGTCTTCAGACTAAAGACCGCTGCTCCATAACCCTGTCTGCCTGCACTGAGCAGGCGGACAGGAATCACCAGAAATCAACCCGATCGAGTACAATCGGGTTGATTGACACCCCCCTGCTGGCGGCCGATTGGCCGCGAGTCTGCAGGGGGCGGCGTTGCACCAGCAGCTCTTGTGAGCTGCTGGTGCAATGCTGAATACGGAGAGCGTATTGCTCTCCGTATTCAGCGAGGTCTTGCGGACCTGATCTGCAGTGTCGGATCAGGTCCGCAAGACCTTTCTTAAATAGGGGCCAATGTATCTACCCTCTTTATCTGTCTTAAACTCTAGAAGTTGAAATTACGTTTCTCAGATGAACAGCTATAAAATCCTATTGGATAGTCTTTAGATAGGAATTTAGGCTTTTTGGGGACATGCATTTCTTGAATATATAGAATGTCTGCTTTATGTTTTACCAACCAATTAAGTGCTAGGGGTCTTTTGGTGGGGGAGTTTATGCCTTTTCATATTTCGTGATCTATGTCTAGTTGCACGTCCCTCCATTGTCATGTTTGGAAGTATAAGGGGTATGTATATGGATTGTGTGAGTTTGAAGTAGTTGGACATGTGGACAGAAAGGATGTTGAGCTTACCCATCCTTACATTTATATCGATCCATCAAGCTCCCCCAGCTCAGGAGTAGGCTAGGAACACAGGGATAAGACGAGGAAGGTTCCCAGTAATCTGTTGGAGAGATGATTAAGAAAGTGTTTGTTACAAAGTATAACATTCAATTGTGTGTTTATAAACGTCAATTTTAAATAAAAGGAATCTAAAACATTCATTTCAAATAATGTAAACTTAATAAAGCAAGCAAAATAGGCAAACTGTAGAAAGGGGTTTATTGTTTTAGCACATTTCTTAACATTTTTGAACTTTAATGATTCCTATCTTGTTTTTTATGATGCAAGCAGCAGTAGAATAGATTGATAGTTTTGCTCAGCCTGTCAGTGGAAGCCTGTGACGTTTTCAAGCCAACCAGCAATCTCAGGAAGTGAAAAGACAATGTATTTGACTTATTTCACAGCTGCTCTCACTCTGTGGTGCAGCTGGAATTGGGGGAGGCTATGGACAACATTTGGACATGGACTAACACATCCATTGGTTTTGTTACAGTAGCTCCATGCTACACGTATTTAGTTGTCAATCAAGAGGAATATTTTGTCAGACAGGAGAACAGAACTATAAATTCATAAAAGATAAATTTAGAGTCACAGTGGAGAATGGAGAGGACCAATGAGTACAATTTGTTGCTGCCAGCAGAAATTAAAAAAAAATTAAATTAAATACTATAATAGCCAGCAGTGAGTATGTTTTTCAACAAAGAATACCAAGAAAAAATATGCGATTTAGATTAAATAAGTACATTAAAAGTTGTTAAAAAGGCTGTGAGAGAGATCCGGTAGGAGGAGTTCAGGTGCAAAGGCAGGCTGACACCTGTTCTACATCTCCTAATGAGCTATTGGCAGCAGCAAGGCGTGCTCAACACCTCAGTCCTGGGGCGGCTTATTCAAGCAATTTGTAATCAGCTACCGGTTCTCCCAAAGTGCTAAACTACTGCACTTAAAATTTGCAGATGGGGTATATGGTCTGAATTCAAAACACCAAGAGATGCAAGTATTTGCTGCAGATTTTACCCCTATCTTTATCCTGGCAAAAAGAGAAAAAGGGAAATAAAATAAAAGTGGCAGCGCTACCTGAAAGACCTGAGCTCTCCTGGTAGAGCAGCAGGCAGGAAGGGACTTTTCTTTCTCTAAAACCCAGATTTGAAAATAAAAATATAAGCCAGCAGTGGCAAATTTATCTGATCAGTGGACCTGCTACATTAAAGTTTAAATACCGGCATATTGGAGCGGCACAGCCAATCTGAGGTGTAGTGGTGTGGTCTTGGATTCCCGTGCCTGAGAGGTCTGGAGGGGGGCGGCTTGAGACGATCTGCTGTGGCCACAACCGGGGGAGCACCAGACTGAGTGGCTCCTAACTTACCTTCTTCCTGCCCTCCTTGACGGCCCGGCACCTTGACCGGCGGAGGGATACCTCTATGAGTTCCGGAGACTGCTTACTGGAAGACACAATCAGCTGCTATGGGCCTTACAGCATAGCTGGCGCGGAGTGAGAAGAAACTCTGCTGGAGACTTCGGTTTGTTCCTCTCTGGGTGTTTGGGATATCCTATATCTGAGGTGCGAAGTCACTTCGCTGCTGTTGTGGAGCCTTCTGCGGAGAGGCCTTGGCTGGAGGTGCTTGTTTGTTCTCCTTGTCTCTGAGGAAAGGGCCGGGGGCCCGGTCACACAGCTTATCACAGTATCTGACTTTTCTCTCCCCACCGATGCTGCGTGGAGAGTTATTAAGTCAGTAAGTTTTCCTAAGGAATCTGCATAAAGTGTGAACCAGCGAAGACACTCTCCAAACCTCATGAACCAGGGACAGGTATTCATGTTATGCTCCAGAACGGTGTTCTTATCTATTTTATAATACACATCTCACTATTGCTAGAACTGCCTCAGAAAAACTCTGATTATATACTATTTGCAACTAAAAATTTAACAAAAATTCATGTACAGACAAATGTTTGGTTTGATATAACTCAGTTAAACAGTCAAACTAAAAGGGGCATATCTCTGTAAAATTGCACTATTGCAGTAAGATTGGTTTTTCATTTTTTATTTTTTTTTTTCATTCTCTGTGCTCTTTTTTTATTTTTTTATTTTTTTTTGGCTCTCTGATTTCTGCCCTTTTTTTTTTAACTGAATCTGGTTTAAGAGGGTGGATAAAAATAATAGGAGAGGTGTTCATTATCCAGTCCCCCCCCCCCTTAAAAATTGGGACATAAGGGCCTTACAGAAAATAAAGCAGTAAAATAACCTTGTTGGTAAAATCAACTACATAATTGTGTAAAGATGAATATAACATGTATGCAATAGAACTGTGTTTTTTACCTTTGGCTTTGAATAGGTACCTGCTGTATTTTACCTGGGAAAACATAGGATTAGATTACTCTCATTATTTGCCTAAATCAACAAAAATAAGAAATATTGTGTATAAAAATGACCATTGTTTGCTTGTAGATGACTCTTACTATTCAAAGAGTTGCAGTGTTGTTTAAGCCAGGGATAGTAGTTCCATTTTATCTAGAATAGAATAGAATATTTTAAGTACTCTGCAGATATTTAAGAGAGAGGAAGAGGAAAGGAAGGGAAAAGAAAGGGAAAAATTTTCTCTTTGATAGGGCAATTCAGTATTAGTAGACACTAAAACAAGTTATAAAAAGAATGTTTTGCAAGTCTTAATCTAAGAAAAAAAAAATGTGTTATTAATAGCACAGAACTTCTCTCACAAAAACATCTAATTTAAGCACTTCCCTCACATTCACCTCCCCCCTTTTTTTTGTTGTTGTTGTTGTTGTGTGTTCCCCCTTTTTTTTTTTTTTTTTTTTCACATTTATTTATATATGGACAAATTCTGCACTACACACACTAAAACACCTCCCTCCAATATGGCTGGAAGGAACAGAGAAAAAAAAAATAATAAAACCACACCAGGAAACACAACTGACACCTCTCTCACGAGCACAAATATGACACAAATCAATGATTTAATAGACTTACAAGCCTTAGTTACAAGTATCTCTGAAGCCTTAACACCCAAATTTGAGGCTCTCAAAGATGAAATTAAGCAGGACATACATGCCCTAAAAACTGAATTTCGCCAGTTTTCAAATAGACTAGCAGAGGCGGAACAAAGAATCTCTGACTTGGAAGACAACACTATAACTCACAACACTAAGCTAGATTCTTTAAACTTTAAACTTATAAAAGTCCAGCTAAAATTGGAAGAATACAAAAACAATGGGGCTCTACTATATCTAAGTAGTGTGTCCAGAAATAAGGTGCGCCTAATTTATGCTATTTCAAAAAAGTGATAATATGGATAGATCCTAAGTTTTATATCTTACAAAAAATAAACAATATGAACTGTATAATTATAAATACAAATACATAACAATAGTCACCACAGTCATATGGTTAGGAAATATACATCCATAGATGCAAGTGAAAGTCTTAATATAGAGTGATGTCCAATCTGGAAATGATGTCCCAAACGATAGCTGCTCTCTCCAAAGATGTTGAAAAAGAGATGACTGCGTTCTGTATAGAAACAAAAAAAGAAGAGGCGCTCTGGTGCAGATGATCCTTGGCTACAAATGATTCTAAACTAACAGTTCAGAGTAATACTCACAAAGATGTTTGCACATGCAGTGCAATAACAGGTGAGCCGAAGCTTCAGAGCCGCTCGGCTGACTCGCTAGAGGGTGAAATCAGCTGTTCACTGGGTAATCACTTCACCAACGATGTGGGGAAAAAAGATACCTATGACATAAAATATAGATACCGCCCTTGGTGCAGATTATCCCAGGCACAGAATACACATACAACAGATGTCGAGAAGTTATACTCACAAACGGAGTTGCACAAGCAGTGCAATATCAGGCGTGCCGAATCTTAAAGAGCCGTTCGGCTGACTCCCTGAGGCCTGTACAGCTGCTCCTGGATCGTTGGAGGAGTGGTGGAAAATAAAGGTGGATATGCCGATAGAGGTTAATCCAAGCAAGGGATCAATAAGGCAAATAGAACAATTCACCAGCAAGGTAGACAAAATAAAAGTATTTATTAAAAATATAAAAATTACTTCGCAACGCGTTTCTCGGCTAACATGCCGTTTCATCAGGCTACATAATTCTAAGAGCTACCTTGCTGACTTAAAAGGACTGACAGGACCAATCAAAACCCTGAAAATTCACACACCTCCCTTGCTCAGGTGTACTATCTGATTACAGGGTGTCGCTCTGAGATACATAGCACTTTTGTTAAAAATGAATACAATTTATACAAACTTCAAAAAAATCTTTCTATATATACAAGGGCAATTTAACATGAATCGATAGCAAGTTTTAATCTCAATAATTGTAACAATAATATTTAGATATTTCAGTCTTACAAACAATATAACAATATAAAAGAAATACGATATAATAATCAGATATTTATAAATATAATAGATGAATTCTCAGTAATAAATTTATAATAAACATATAAATCATATAATAACAAATTATATATAAATACAAGAATAAATACTAAAAAAATATATAATTACTAAAAATATATATAAAGCCATATAATCAATCATATTACTACATCTAATGGTCGGATTAGAACTCACGACCTAGTGGCTGGGAAACCATCAACCCAGCCACTAGGCTATAAGCGGGCTTCTGATGCAAGTGTTCATAGTGTACTGAATGTATCTTGACAATGCTGTGACTGGTGCAAGTGGTGCATTATACAAAATAAACGTGTGTGTGAAAAAAGGTGTATAAATGTGATGTACTTGTGCCTAACAGATAGTGGTATTTACCTTTATAGTGATGTACATATAAGGAAAGCAATGATGTACCATTATGTGATGGATTGCTATGTGTGGCCATAGCAGATATGTGTGACATGTTGGTTAACATACTAGTGTGATGGCTAAAAATAAAATAAGAATTGACTAAAAGCCAATATTGGAAGGGGATACTAGTAATTATTATAGTGCTAATATGTTAATAATTTGCTAAAAAGATATTATGAATGATTATTAAGAATACTTGATGTATTCATATGACATATTTACTATGTTAATGTATTCTTAATGTGACAGTATTAAGCCACTATATATAATGTGATATATATTAGTATTAAACATTGACTAGATTGGATCTCCCGACCTCATAGTATAAATATCTAACAAGCTAACCGCTAGGCCATGACTGCCTGTGTGCAAAGAGTGGTCAAATAGTTAAAATACTAATGTGGTGCCTAAATATAAATATTGACTGATAGCCAATATCATAAATAATATTGATTATTAAAGTGCTAATGTATTAAAAGATTTTTAACTAAAAAGATATTGTGGGTGAATATTAAGAATGCTCCGTTTACTCGTGTGACATGTTTGATATGCTAAATATATTCCTGATATAGCAAAATTGTGCATCTATATTGTTAATTTAAAAGATAAAAAATTAAAAAAATATAAATAAAATTTAGTATAAATTAATACTAATAAACAATAATGGCCAGATTTGAACTCCTGACCTAATAATATAAAGACTATCAACCTAACCACTAGGCCACAACTGCATGTGTACCAAGATTGGTCGAATTTTCTTATAATCAGCTGTATATGGTCTATTAAGATTATTCATATGCTAATTCAATACTATACTATTACATAAGATAGGGGTAATTTTGATAGGCAGAGAGAGATTATATAACAGCTTTATACTTTTAGTTAATAAATATAATCTAGAGGGCTGCCAAATCTACATTAATCTAAAAGGCTGCCAGATCTACATTAAGGTTAAGTCCTAATGGGTGTAAAGTTTTTAGTTTATGAATCCAAAAAGTCTCTCTCTGCCTAAGCCTCAAAAATCTATTATATGTATGGGATGGTATAATTTCTTCTATGGGTATTATAGTGTAACAATTGGGGTCCCCTTTGTGATTTTTATGGCAGTGTTTAATAACACTGTGTGATTTCTTGTTTTTTAAAACACTACAATAATGCTCTGTCCACCTATGGCTCAATCGTCTAATAGTTCGGCCGATATATTGAATCCCACAAACACAAGAGATAAGATAAACTACATATTTTGAAGCACAAGTCATTCTACTTTTGATCTTGTAAGTTTTTTTGTCTACAAAGGATTGAAACACATGAGTACCATGTCCTATGTGATCACACATTTTACATCTGGATGCTCTACATTTGTATATTCCTCTGCCCTTTATTTGGGAATTCAAATTTCTTCTATTCTTAGATTTATGATTTTCTTGTTTGGCCTTGTGTTTTACTACTTTACTAGGTGCCAAAATATTTTTAAGATTTGGGGCCTTTCTATACACAATGGAGGGAGTATCTCCAATTAGATCCTTTAAAATAGGGTCTCTTTTCAGGATTCTCCAATGTTTTTGGAAAATTTCACTTATATGTTTATAATTACAGTTATACTGTGTAATAAATCTTATTTCAATAGGTTTATCATCTCCCCGTTGGATATTATGGTTTTTGTTAAAGTATGTCTCTCTATTTTCATTTCTAGCTCTTTGATAACTAGAATTAATAAGGTCTGTTGGATAATGCTTTTCCATGAATCTCTCTTTGAGCGTCGTACTCTGCTTATCATAATCCGATATTAGGCTACAATTGCGCCTTATCCGTTTAAATTGTCCGTATGGGACATTCTTTTTCCAAGGATAGTGGTGATTACTTCTAAAATCTAGATAGCTGTTGCTATCAACAGTTTTGAAATGGATTGAACTATCTATTCCACCCAAATTATTAAAACGCAGGGATAAATCTAAGAAAACCACACTCTCCTTATGTATACAACTAGTAAATTTCAATCCTCTGTTAATATTAATTTGGGTGGAATAGATAGTTCAATCCATTTCAAAACTGTTGATAGCAACAGCTATCTAGATTTTAGAAGTAATCACCACTATCCTTGGAAAAAGAATGTCCCATACGGACAATTTAAACGGATAAGGCGCAATTGTAGCCTAATATCGGATTATGATAAGCAGAGTACGACGCTCAAAGAGAGATTCATGGAAAAGCATTATCCAACAGACCTTATTAATTCTAGTTATCAAAGAGCTAGAAATGAAAATAGAGAGACATACTTTAACAAAAACCATAATATCCAACGGGGAGATGATAAACCTATTGAAATAAGATTTATTACACAGTATAACTGTAATTATAAACATATAAGTGAAATTTTCCAAAAACATTGGAGAATCCTGAAAAGAGACCCTATTTTAAAGGATCTAATTGGAGATACTCCCTCCATTGTGTATAGAAAGGCCCCAAATCTTAAAAATATTTTGGCACCTAGTAAAGTAGTAAAACACAAGGCCAAACAAGAAAATCATAAATCTAAGAATAGAAGAAATTTGAATTCCCAAATAAAGGGCAGAGGAATATACAAATGTAGAGCATCCAGATGTAAAATGTGTGATCACATAGGACATGGTACTCATGTGTTTCAATCCTTTGTAGACAAAAAAACTTACAAGATCAAAAGTAGAATGACTTGTGCTTCAAAATATGTAGTTTATCTTATCTCTTGTGTTTGTGGGATTCAATATATCGGCCGAACTATTAGACGATTGAGCCATAGGTGGTCAGAGCATTATTGTAGTGTTTTAAAAACAAGAAATCACACAGTGTTATTAAACACTGCCATAAAAATCACAAAGGGGACCCCAATTGTTACACTATAATACCATAGAAGAAATTATACCATCCCATACATATAATAGATTTTTGAGGCTTAGGCAGAGAGAGACTTTTTGGATTCATAAACTAAAAACTTTACACCCATTAGGACTTAACCTTAATGTAGATCTGGCAGCCTTTTAGATTAATGTAGATTTGGCAGCCCTCTAGATTATATTTATTAACTAAAAGTATAAAGCTGTTATATAATCTCTCTCTGCCTATCAAAATTACCCCTATCTTATGTAATAGTATAGTATTGAATTAGCATATGAATAATCTTAATAGACCATATACAGCTGATTATAAGAAAATTCGACCAATCTTGGTACACATGCAGTTGTGGCCTAGTGGTTAGGTTGATAGTCTTTATATTATTAGGTCAGGAGTTCAAATCTGGCCATTATTGTTTATTAGTATTAATTTATACTAAATTTTATTTATATTTTTTTAATTTTTTATCTTTTAAATTAACAATATAGATGCACAATTTTGCTATATCAGGAATATATTTAGCATATCAAACATGTCACACGAGTAAACGGAGCATTCTTAATATTCACCCACAATATCTTTTTAGTTAAAAATCTTTTAATACATTAGCACTTTAATAATCAATATTATTTATGATATTGGCTATCAGTCAATATTTATATTTAGGCACCACATTAGTATTTTAACTATTTGACCACTCTTTGCACACAGGCAGTCATGGCCTAGCGGTTAGCTTGTTAGATATTTATACTATGAGGTCGGGAGATCCAATCTAGTCAATGTTTAATACTAATATATATCACATTATATATAGTGGCTTAATACTGTCACATTAAGAATACATTAACATAGTAAATATGTCATATGAATACATCAAGTATTCTTAATAATCATTCATAATATCTTTTTAGCAAATTATTAACATATTAGCACTATAATAATTACTAGTATCCCCTTCCAATATTGGCTTTTAGTCAATTCTTATTTTATTTTTAGCCATCACACTAGTATGTTAACCAACATGTCACACATATCTGCTATGGCCACACATAGCAATCCATCACATAATGGTACATCATTGCTTTCCTTATATGTACATCACTATAAAGGTAAATACCACTAT
Source organism: Bombina bombina (assembly GCF_027579735.1). Lineage (NCBI taxonomy): Eukaryota > Metazoa > Chordata > Amphibia > Anura > Bombinatoridae > Bombina > Bombina bombina. The sequence continues at coordinate 997,818,392 of NC_069504.1, read as the reverse complement.
CTGTTAGGCACAAGTACATCACATTTATACACCTTTTTTCACACACACGTTTATTTTGTATAATGCACCACTTGCACCAGTCACAGCATTGTCAAGATACATTCAGTACACTATGAACACTTGCATCAGAAGCCCGCTTATAGCCTAGTGGCTGGGTTGATGGTTTCCCAGCCACTAGGTCGTGAGTTCTAATCCGACCATTAGATGTAGTAATATGATTGATTATATGGCTTTATATATATTTTTAGTAATTATATATTTTTTTAGTATTTATTCTTGTATTTATATATAATTTGTTATTATATGATTTATATGTTTATTATAAATATATTACTGAGAATTCATCTATTATATTTATAAATATCTGATTATTATATCGTATTTCTTTTATATTGTTATATTGTTTGTAAGACTGAAATATCTAAATATTATTGTTACAATTATTGAGATTAAAACTTGCTATCGATTCATGTTAAATTGCCCTTGTATATATAGAAAGATTTTTTTGAAGTTTGTATAAATTGTATTCATTTTTAACAAAAGTGCTATGTATCTCAGGGCGACACCCTGTAATCAGATAGTACACCTGAGCAAGGGAGGTGTGTGAATTTTCAGGGTTTTGATTGGTCCTGTCAGTCCTTTTAAGTCAGCAAGGTAGCTCTTAGAATTATGTAGCCTGATGAAACGGCATGTTAGCCGAGAAACGCGTTGCGAAGTAATTTTTATATTTTTAATAAATACTTTTATTTTGTCTACCTTGCTGGTGAATTGTTCTATTTGCCTTATTGATCCCTTGCTTGGATTAACCTCTATCGGCATATCCACCTTTATTTTCCACCACTCCTCCAACGATCCAGGAGCAGCTGTACAGGCCTCAGGGAGTCAGCCGAACGGCTCTTTAAGATTCGGCACGCCTGATATTGCACTGCTTGTGCAACTCCGTTTGTGAGTATAACTTCTCGACATCTGTTGTATGTGTATTCTGTGCCTGGGATAATCTGCACCAAGGGCGGTATCTATATTTTATGTCATAGGTATCTTTTTTCCCCACATCGTTGGTGAAGTGATTACCCAGTGAACAGCTGATTTCACCCTCTAGCGAGTCAGCCGAGCGGCTCTGAAGCTTCGGCTCACCTGTTATTGCACTGCATGTGCAAACATCTTTGTGAGTATTACTCTGAACTGTTAGTTTAGAATCATTTGTAGCCAAGGATCATCTGCACCAGAGCGCCTCTTCTTTTTTTGTTTCTATACAGAACGCAGTCATCTCTAAAATTGGAAGATCTGGAGAACCGTGCCAGACGAAACAATTTTAGAATTATTGGTATACCCGAAGAAAGACAATATGAAGATCTTGATAAATTACTAACGATAACACTACCACAATTATTACAAATTCCTCAATCTCATCCACGAATAGTGTTAGAGAGAGTACACAGACTAGGGCGGCATAATGCAGAAAATGAAAATCCTAGACCCAGACCAGTTATCGCCAAAGTCCTTAATTATCAGGACAAACTCCTACTACTACAATATTTTAAAAAGAACCAGCCCATATTTCTTGGGGGAGCTAAAATCATGCTTTTTCAGGATTTTTCTGCAGAAACCTCGGCCAAAAGAAGGGAGCTTGCCCCGATATGTACAAAGCTAATAAAACAAGGTCACCAAGCTACTATTATATACCCAGCAAAGTTGAAGATAACAATTGACAATAATATACATTTGTTTGAGTCACCCAGGGATGCAGAAAAGTTTATATCGCAACAGTTCCCCCTAGAATAGGTAGGAACTTAAAAACCTAGAAGATAAATATTAGCAGCTATGTCTTATATGATAATTGAAATGCAAGTCACCATGAGGGCTCTGATATACAGAAAGGCCTGGGGTCATAATTTTTTGTTACTGTCTTGGTTCTTCTATGTGTTGTGGTTTATTAAGTTCTGTTTTGCCTTGCTCTGTTGTGGATCCCCTTCCCCCCCCCTTTTTCTTTTATTCAATTTTTTTTTTTTTTTTCTTTTTTTTGTGTTTTTTGTTTTATGCATGAGTCTTGTGGTTTGAGATGATAGACATATTAAACGGTATTAAATTAGCCTCTTGGAACATTGGGGGCATTACATCGCCAATTAAACGCAAAACAATAATTGCATATCTAAGAAAAATACACATAGACATTGCCTTTTTACAGGAAACCCACCTAAAAATGGAAGAAGTGCTTAAGCTCAAAAGTTCCTGGGTTAATGAAGTTATTGCTTCACCCAGCACTCAAAGAAAGGGAGGGGTAGCAATCTTGCTAGGTAAAAAAATAAAATACCAAGTTCTTCATACTAAGACAGATTCGGAGGGGAGGTTCCTATTGGTCAAAATTAAAATAGATAAGATAGTTTATACACTTTGTAATATATATGCTCCCAATGTCTTCTGCCCTCTCTTCTGGGAAAGACTCCAAGCTGAATTACTATCCTATACAGAAGGTTTTTTGATCCTAGGAGGGGACTTTAATATGGCACCACAATATCCTCTAGACAGGCTAAGGCATAAGGGCTCCTTTCTCAGAACCAAAAGGGATAGCTTGGAATCTAAAATGTTTCTTAAGCTCTCTCAGAATCTTGGAGTTAGGGATATCTGGAGGACACAAAACCCAGATGCTAGGGATTTTACCTGCCTCTCTAAGGCGCATAAGTCACTATCACAAATTGACATGTTTCTTCTAGATGATAGACTATGCAAACAAAGACTAGCCGCTAATATTTTTCCTATCTGTATATCGGACCATGCTCCAATCTCCCTAGAGTTTTATCCGAGCAACTTAACGCCAAAATATTCTAGATTATTTTCCCCAAACTACCTAGTCTCTGATCTTAAATTTAAAAATTGGTTAAATAATAAATTCCAAGAATATGCGTCCTTTAACAAAGAATATATTAATCGCCCTATGATCTTTTGGGAAGCCGCTAAGGCTGTACTGAGAGGAGAAATTTTAGCTTATACCATCAGTAGGTCAAAAAAATTTAAGACCAGAGAAAGGGAAATCATGAAATCCATCTCTAACTCTTATAATTCCTATTTATTAGAGAAAACGCCTGATAAATGGGCGAAATATACCCATGCTTTAAAGGACAGAGATTCCTTTCTTTTACTTAAGACTTCTCAGAAAGATTTGAAATATCAAGCTAAACTATACAGGCATGGGTGTAAAACAGGAAAACTCCTTGCAAGACTAGTAAAAAGTGATAAGACTTCATCAGTGATTGATTCATTACGGGTACAGGATAGAATAATAACATCTCCAGAAGACCTTACTCAAGCTTTTTCAGAATACTACCAAGATTTATATTCATTAAAAACTTCAAATGTTCTTAAGCGAGAATCTTTCTGGGATAAAATTATTTATAATCCTGTATCGGCGGACCTAGTTGAAACTCTTAATCTTCCTATATCTGAGCTAGAGATCTCGAGAGCAATTCAAGATCTTGCTCAAAATAAAGCTTCGGGCCCTGATGGCCTTCCTAATGAATTTTACAAAATACTTTCTACAACAATAACACCTCACCTATCTTCATTATACAATGATATTTATATTAAAGGCAACACCCCTCCACCTACTTTTGCTGCATCATTCACAACTCTAATTCTTAAACAAGGAAAGGAGGCTGATAGAAAGGAATCATATAGGCCCATAGCATTGCTTAATACGGATTATAAAATAATGTCTTCTATTTTAGCCTCAAGACTTCAAATACTTCTTACTAATATAATACACAAGGATCAGGCAGGATTTATACTCAAAAGAAATTCATCAACTAAGATCAGGGAACTTTTCCTTACCATAAACTATTTTAAAACTAGGGAGGAAGTGGGAGCGGGGGAGGGAGGGGACACCTCTGACTCCGCAATTATTTCAATAGACGCTGAGAAGGCTTTTGACTCAGTTCATCTGGATCATTTGCTACATTCTCTTCAACAATTTGGTATACAGGGCAATTTTCTGGAATTTGTTAACAATTTATATAAAACTGCCTCTACTAAGTTATTAGTGAATGGCCTAACTTCCTCAAATATCTTTCTCAGAAGAGGTACTCGTCAGGGATGCCCTCTCTCTCCCCTACTCTTTAACATTTCAATTGAACCATTTGCCATATACATTAGACAACACCTTGAGGGTATTAAGATCGGCAGGAAAGAGATGAAAATAGCATTGTATGCTGACGATATTCTAATCTACATCTCCAAAACCTCTACTAATATTCCTAAATTAATAGCAATTATTGAACAATTCGGTGCTTTCTCTGGCTATAGGGTAAATATGACGAAATCTGAAATGCTCTGGATTAAACAATCTAAGGACTCTATTCTCAATATCCCATTTAAATTGGTGACTGGTTCCTTCAGATATCTAGGTATCATGATTTCCTCCAATCCAGATATGTGGTACAATCTTAATATACTCCCAGTTCTGAATAAAATTAAACAGAATTTAAAAAATTGGCAAAATCTTCCTCTTTCTTTATCTGGCCGTATTGCTTTATACAAAATGGTGTGCCTTCCAAAATTACTATATATCTTACAAAATACCCCTCTAATCCTTAAAACTAAGGATATTCTAATATTCAATACTGTCTTGAGAAAATATATCTGGCAGAATAAAAAACCCAGAATCTTGCTATATAAATTGTCTCTTCCCAGAAAATATGCGGGATTAGCTTTGCCAGATATCAAACTTTATAATTATGCTTTTTTGATTCGGCTGATCATGGATTGGATGACGGAGAGAGACTATGTCACCAATAACGAGCTGGAAAAAAATATATTATATCCATATTCCCCATTAGCAGTCATTCATTGCACTAGGAGTTCTCTACCAAAAGAAGTGAAAAAAATGAAAACGATGCTTAATCCTTTACAGGCTTGGTGGAAAGTAGGTAAACTCCTTAAATTGGAACAGGAAGTATCTAATTTTATGCCGATAGCAGGCAATCCTCAATTTCAAGCGGGTTTGTATATGTCCCCTTTTCAAAGATGGGAGGTATTGGGCTTGAATAAAATTTCTCAACTGTTAGATTTTGACAGGAAATGTATTAAAACCTTTGGCTCCTTGAGAGAGGAGTTCAATCTCTCCCATAAGGAGTTCTTTGCCTATTTACAGGTAAGGCACTATGCCCTAAGCTTAGTAAATAAGTTTGGATGGACCTGGACATGGGGGAACATAGAAAAATGGTTATCCTTAGTTAAAAATGGACAATTTCCTTTAGCTATTTAGACCTAAGTTCCCTAAAAGGCAATCTAAACTTGGAAAAAATAGCGGCCAACTGGGCAGTGGCCCTATCACAAAATCCAGGGGAAATTAAATTGATCCAATCCTCAATATTTGAGGTCACAAAGATCACTCTCTCCTCTTCTTGGAGAGAAACACATATAAAACTATTACTCATGACCTTTTTTACTCCTGAGAAAGCTGTTCGATGTAGGAACTCAGATTTCAACACATGCCCCAAATGTTCCCTACCATCGGCAAATCTTATACACATGTTCTGGGAATGTCCAATTATTCAACAGTTTTGGTCGAAACTTCAATACTGGCTCGCGACACTAGGAATCTCCCCTTTGACTTTATTACCAGTACATATTATTTTTCTCTGGAAGGACTTAGAAGACTGTTCGGCAAATACTAAAATTGTAAATGCAGCTATCCTAGCAGCAAGATATCTAATTCTGAAGAAATGGAAAAAAAGGGCTCCTCCCAGTATCCAAGAGGTTAAAAATTGTCTCAAAAAACAATGCATTCTTGAACAACTCGACACGGATCTAAATGACGAAAGGGATGTCACTTTATTTTTTAGAAAGTGGTCAGTTTTTATTAAATCTTTTTCTGCGAGTGAAATTGATAACTTAATTTATCCATTTAGAAATACTGAATTAGTCCTGCTTGGGATATGGTAACAATATATTGCCCCCTTTTTTTTTTCTCTCTTTCCCCTTGTTTTGTCTTGTCTTGTTTTGTTTTGTCTTGTTATGTTTTGTCTTGTTTTGCCGAGCTTGGCTATGTGGTGGCTGTCCTATCTTGAATTTCTGTTTGTTGAGAGGACCACGAGGGTAGGAGAGGAGAGAGGTGAGGAATTAGAAAAATAGAAAAATGTATATTTCAACAACAAAATAGAAAGACAGTGGAACATTAGATTAAAATCATATAATAAGATTATTTTGGTATGGAAAAGTTTGCAAAATACAAGAAGGGTGTCTTTTTTTTTCTGTTTATTATTGTAAGATGTACACACCTTGTGAAAAAAGGGTATTACTGATTGCTTATTACTCAGTTGTATTTTCATTTTGTTTTTTGTTTTTTTCCCTTCTGTCTTTTTTTCTTACAAATTGTTTGAAAATGTATAAATCTGCTGAAATATAACAATAAAAAAGAAATTAAATAAAAAAAGTTGTTAAAAAGTGCATGCTCTATCTGAAGCATGAATTAAAAATAGTGTTTCAAGTCCCTTTAAGAATAGACACTTTCACCTCAGTATAGTAAGTATACTAGTCTGTTCCTTTAAGTAAACTTTTTAGTTTTACCAAAAATTTGATGTATACATGATAAAAGAATAAGTTAAAAAGAATAGGAAAGTCAAAATTAAACTTGCAAGAATTAGATGGAGCATGCAATTTTAAGACCTTTTTAAGATCCCTTATATTTTCAATTGTGCTTTGTTCTCTTGGTATCTATTGTTGAAAATGAATAGGCACATATTCTACACTAGTGGGAGCTAGTTGGTGATTGGTGCCTGCATACATTTGTCTCTTGTGATTGGCTATTTGTCTAACTAGATGTCTTTAATGTGCAATGCTTTTCCTTCAACAAAGGATAACAAGAGAATGACGCATGATAATAAAAGTAAATTTGAAAGTTGTTTAAAATGGTATTAAATAATTACTGTACCTCTAAGTATTTTTTTTAGTTTTACCAAAAATGCAGTGCACACAAATTAGATGTATAGATAAAAGTTTAAAAATTATATAGAATGACAAAACTAAAGTTAATATATCTGATTACAACTTCAAAATGCACTGTAGCATAAAATGAAAATTTTAGTTTAAATGAAAATTTTAACCAACGATCGTTTAAAACTAATAGAATCGTGAACGAAAATTATCTACAATGTAAATTTTATTTTTAACGAGGCGAAAATGTTGTACGAAACGAAAACATTTGTTGTGCACGTCTAATATATATATATACGCATTGGAGCCTTTTCCAGTCAAATATCTTTAAAGCATGAAAAATCATTTTTAATAGATTTTAATTTCTAATGTGTTTTACTATTTGTGTACTGTAAATATTTTGCATTTCAATGTTCTCTATAAAGGGGAAAATGTTCTATGTATTTTTAAATAGATATTCCTATACTCTATCTTTCTATCTATCTATCTATCTATCTATCTATCTATCTATCTATCTATCTATCTATCTATCATCTATCTATCTATCTATCTATCTATCTATCTATCATCTATCTATCTATAACACACTATATATATGTGTATTTAGTCTCTCTGTGTATATATATATATATATATATATATATATATATATATATATATATATATATATATATATATATATATATATATATATCAAAATAACAAGAGTATTGCATTGAGCAATGATACTTTTTTTATTGGACTAACTATACATTTATAAGTTGACAAGCTTTCGGAAGAGTTCCTTCTTTTATCAAGTCTGAAGCAATACTGACCAATTCAATGGAATTTACAGATTGTATCTTAAAACACAGAATAACTAAGAAGACAGTGCAGGGAGAGGAGGAGGTGTCGTAAAAATCACGAGGGGGGCTTAGGTAACAGGCAGACAGTGTCCAGTGTAGGAGAACAGAAAGGGGAAATATATAGCTATACATAGAGCATATACTGACATAAAGTTATATATCAACATTGAATCAATATCTATAAAGATGTGAAATTGTATATACAGGGAGAATACAAAAGTTAAAAAAAGACAAAAGTGTGGACATAGGCTTACCTGTGTACCTATGTATAAAGAATGTGGAATATACAATGTAATTGACTAAATGAAAGTACATTACAAAAAAATTTTGATAATGTGTTAAGAATCCAGAGTCCACATTTAGTCCAGAATTAAACAGGTTGAAGTGCATTATCATTTTCATTTCAAAGGTTTTTCTTTCCATGGTGTTTTTGAAGTTGCCTCTGAGAATTTTGATTTTGAGGTTTTGGATGGAGTGGTCAGGTTGGGTGAAATGGTGACCAACAGGGGTGCAGTATTTTGTTTCACAGTGGTTTTTGATTGAGTGTCTGTGTAAGTTCATTCGAAGGTGCAGTTTATGGCTTGTTTCTCCAATATAGCATCCCATTTCACATGCAGTGCAATGTATCATGTATACCACATTTGCAGATATACATGAATATGCCCCTTTAATGTTATAAGATTTATTATTGTGATTTGCTGTGCTGCTTTCACAAACGTGTTGACACAGTTTGCAGAGTGCTTTATAGCAGCACTTGGTTCCATTCTGAGTGTTCTTTTTCTCAAGCGGTAGCTTCCTATGTACCAGTTTATGCTTCAGGTTAGGTGGTTGTCTGTATGCCATCATTGGGGGTTTTGGAAAGATTTTTTTGATTGTGGGATCCTCTAAGAGTAGTGGCTGTAAGTCTTTATGATTTTTCGTATCCCTTCCACAGCAGGGTTGTATTTGACTACTAGTGGGATACGTGATATGTTTTTCTTCTCCCTGTATTGTAGTAAGTGTTCACGTGGAGTATTGAGGGCAGAGTTAATTTTTTTATTTATAATCCTTGTTTTGAAACCTTTTTCTCTGAATGATTGGGACAGTGTGATGAGGTGTTTGTCACTGTCCTTGGTATCTGAGCAAATTCTGTGGTATCTTGTAGCCTGACTGTAGATTATGGATTTTTTAATGTGATTGGGGTGGGAGCTGGAGCTGTGGAGGTAGCTGCATCTATCTGTTGGTTTCCTGTATACAGATGAGTGCAGTTTTCCATTTGTGATGGATATTGTTGTATCCAGGAAGTTTACACAGTCTCTAGAAAAGTTCATTTTAAGCTTGATTGATGCATGAAATAGATTAAATGATTTATGAAAATGTTCAAGGTTTTTTTCTCCTTCTGTCCATATGATGAAAATATCATCGATGTAGCGAAAGTATTCGAAGGGTTTGTGAGGGTGAGTGGCTAGGAATCTCTGCTTTAAGTCAGCCATGAAGAGGTTTGCGTACTGTGGTGCCATTTTGGTGCCCATGGCTGTTCCCATGGTTTGTAAGTAGATGGAGTGGTTGAAGATGAAATAATTGTGAGTAAGTATAAATTCTGTAAGTTGACTGACTGTAGAAGCACTATATGTCTGGTTAGGGCTGTTGGAGGAAAGAAAGTTTAAGCAGGCATCAATACCATCTTTATGTGGAATATTGCTGTACAGGGATTCCACATGCATTGTCACAAGTATAGTATCCTCTGGCAATTCCGTTATCCGGCTGATTTTGTTAAGAAAATCAATGGTGTCTTTTATAAAGCTAGTGGTGTTAATAACTAAGGGCTTAAGAATATTCTCCACTAGGCCCGATAGTTGCTCAGTCAGAGTGTCCATGACTGTTATTATTGGTCTTCCTGGGTTCCCTGGTTTGTGGATTTTTGGGAGCATGTAGAATACACACAGCAAACACACAGCAGAAAAAAATAATGTATAACCTCTCACACTTAGAAAAAAACGCTATAAAAAACTTAAGAAATAATGAAAATATTACCATTAAGCCTGCGGACAAAGGAGGAGCAGTGGTGATCATGAATACACAGGACTACATCACAGAGGGAAATAGACAATTATCAGATCAAACTTATTACAAAAAACTGGAAAAGGACCCCACCCAGGAATACACTTTGCAACTTAGACAACTAATTAAAACATTCCCTAAACACACACAACATAAACTGGACAAACTGGTGCCCTCTAACCCTAGCAAAGGGACATTCTACATGCTCCCAAAAATCCACAAACCAGGGAACCCAGGAAGACCAATAATAACAGGCATGGACACTCTGACTGAGCAACTATCGGGCCTAGTGGAGAATATTCTTAAGCCCTTAGTTATTAACACCACTAGCTTTATAAAAGACACCATTGATTTTCTTAACAAAATCAGCCGGATAACAGAATTGCCAGAGGATACTATACCTGTGACAATGGATGTGGAATCCCTGTACAGCAATATTCCACATAAAGATTGTATTGATGCCTGCTTAAACTTTCTTTCCTCCAACAGCCCTAACCAGACATATAGTGCTTCTACAGTCAGTCAACTTACAGAATTTATACTTACTCACAATTATTTCATCTTCAACCACTCCATCTACTTACAAACCATGGGAACAGCCATGGGCACCAAAATGGCACCACAGTACGCAAACCTCTTCAAGGCTGACTTAGAGCAGAGATTCCTAGCCACTCACCCTCACAAACCCTTCAAATACTTTCGCTACATCGATGATATTTTCATCATATGGACAGAAGGAGAAAAAAACCTTGAACATTTTCATAAATCATTTAATCTATTTCATGCATCAATCAAGCTTAAAATGAACTTTTCTAGAGACTGTGTCAACTTCCTGGATACAACAATATCCATCACAAATGGAAAACTGCACTCATATGTATACAGGAAACCAACAGATAGATGCAGCTACCTCCACAGCTCCAGCTCCCACCCCAATCACATTAAAAAATCCATAATCTACAGTCAGGCTACAAGATACCACAGAATTTGCTCAGATACCAAGGACCGTGACAAACACCTCATCACACTGTCCCAATCATTCAGAGAAAAAGGTTTCAAAACAAGGATTATAAATAAAAAAATTAACTCTGCCCTCAATACTCCACGTGAACACTTACTACAATACAGGGAGAAGAAAAACATATCACGTATCCCACTAGTAGTCAAATACAACCCTGCTGTGGAAGGGATACGAAAAATCATAAAAGACTTACAGCCACTACTCTTAGAGGATCTCACACTCAAAAAAATCTTTCCAAAACCCCCAATCCTGGCATACAGACAACCACCTAACCTGAAGCAGAAACTGGTACATAGGAAGCTACCCCTTGAGAAAAAGAACACTCAGAATGGAACCAAGTGCTGCTATAAAGCACTCTGCAAACTGTGTCAACACGTTTGTGAAAGCAGCACAGCAAATCACAATAATAAATCTTATAACATTAAAGGGGCATATTCATGTATATCTGCAAATGTGGTATACATGATACATTGAACTGCATGTGAAATGGGATGCTATATTGGAGAAACAAGCCAGAAACTGCACCTTCGAATGAACTTACACAGACACTCAATCAAAAACCACTGTGAAACAAAATACTGCACCCCTGTTGGTCACCATTTCACCCAACCTGACCACTCCATCCAAAACCTTAAAATCAAAATTCTCAGAGGCAACTTCAAAAACACCATGGAAAGAAAAACCTTTGAAATGAAAATGATAACGCACTGCAACCTGTTTAATTCTGGACTAAATGTGGACTCTGGATTCTTAACACATTATCAAAATTTTTTGTAATGTACTTTCATTTAGTCAATTACATTGTATATTCCACATTCTTTATACATAGGTACACAGGTAAGCCTATGTCCACACTTTTGTCTTTTTTTAACTTTTGTATTCTCCCTGTATATACAATTTCACATCTTTATAGATATTGATTCAATGTTGATATATAACTTTATGTCAGTATATGCTCTATGTATAGCTATATATTTCCCCTTTCTGTTCTCCTACACTGGACACTGTCTGCCTGTTACCTAAGCCCCCCTCATGATTTTTACGACACCTCCTCCTCTCCCTGCATTGTCTTCTTAGCTATTCTGTGTTTTAAGATACAATCTGTAAATTCCATTGAATTGGTCAGTATTGCTTCAGACTTGATAAAGGAAGGAACTCTTCCGAAAACTTGTCAACTTATAAATGTATAGTTAGTCCAATAAAAAAAATATCATTGCTCAATGCAATACTCTTGTTATTTTTATATGTAAATCTCTGGACTAACATGGCTACTCCAATCAACGTATATATATATATAAATCATGAGCCTTGTTAAGCAGTCTCAGGATTTGCAAACATAATTTTGAATGTGAAATTTTGGGGATTTGTGTTCCCTTCTTCCGGCAAAAATCCCCAAAACTTCACATATTAAAAATGATGTTTGCAAATCCTGGGAGTGCTTAGTAAGGTTCATGATTCAGAGCCTCACTACAGCACTCATGTGGTTGTCATGATGAGGTGGATTCACTGTTCAAACTTTGCATATATGTAAAATATTCATAACTACCTTACGGTTAACGCAGTTGGTCTAATGCTGTGTCGGGTTAGAGCTCGAGCGAGAAGTGTTAGTTTGTTTCAGTTAGCTTGCTCCATTGCAGTCTATGGTGAGACGTTAGTGTGGTTGCAAAATAAAAAGCCCTCAAGTGAGCACCCGTCGGATTTCGCTCACGCACAAACATTTTACATTCAACTAGTAATACACATGCTAACCTGCACACTTTAAAAATCTACTTCTGGCAGTGTTTACCTGGAAGTAAAAGTGCTAAATAGCGTTCCACTTGTAATCTGACCTTTAATGTGCTCTCCAAATAATCTATAAAACATATATATTTAAATTTGTTTCAGAATAAGGGTACATCTTTGTTCAAACTATACCAAGCATAGATAATTGTATCTGGAAAGCTTGATCTAGCAGACAAGAAGTATAATCAGCAGATTAAACGTTTGGCAAAGCTCCAGTGAAAGAATTCATTATATTAGCGGCATTTAGCATGTTTTGTCACCTACTGCTATGAAATGGCACAGTATGCTCTTCAAAGAGGGAAAATAATGCATTTCCTAATGTACCAGAGCAAGAGAAGGAAAAAAGAATGTATTGAAATATTGTAAGCGTGAACATTAATTAGTCAATAAAAATGTCCTCTGCCTGACAAAAAATGTATTTTGTTTAAGCAACTTTAAAAAAATATATATTGATCAATTCCACTTCTAATGTAATGACAATGGGAGAAAAGATTATTAATGTAAAATAAAACAAAGCAAGACTTTTTTTTAGTTATCAGCTGAATCCTTTGGTTTCAATGAGGTGGAAAATGAGCTGTTATCATCAACTACAACATGCAAAGGGGTCATTTGGTCTGTAAGGATGTAATCATTTGTATTCAGTGCTCTCATCACACTGAAAATAAGAACAAAATCAATCAATCATCAATCTTGTACTTTTAAAACAAGCACATGAAGGTACTTGAACATGTTCACACTGAGTATAAAATGATACCATAGACATTTTGGTCCCATTGAAATCTTAGGAGTTAAGACATTAAAATTACAGTATAACTTTGGACTTACATTGAATTAGAAATAGCAAAAAACAGAAACTGAGAAAACTGTAACTCCAAATCATATCCTTTAATCAACTCTATACATGTTTGTGATACAAAAAACTGTATGCAGCTCTAATTTGTATTATTTATTCCACTCAGATTACTTATGCAAATTAGCATTAAAATATTGCCAAACACATGAAAAACTGTAAGGAATAGGCATTTCACAGGTTTTAAACGTGGCCTTCCCACTCACCTTTGTGACTAATGCAAAATTTAAACCTTGGGCCAGTTGATTCAGTATCTACAATAATTGGCTAATGTGTTTGAAGGCACATTGAATGCAATGGTTTTCCTCACGGGGGATCAATTTCATAGGTTATCTGTTATTGGTCGTAGAGATTCATCTCATACCTCACTTTTCAGATCAGCAATATAGTCTCATATTCCATTACCTCTACTGATAACCGTTTCAGTACTGGTTTGGCTATCTGCTATATGTGGATGGGTGTCTTTTGGTAAGTATGTTTTCATTACTTAAGACACTCTCAGCTATGGTTTGGCACTTTATGTATTTATATAAAGTTCTAAATATATGTATTGTACTTATATTTGCCATGATTCAGGTTTCAGTATATTTCCTTTTGCAGACTGTTAATATCTGGGAAATGCTTTTTTAGGAAAAATGTATTTCTTACCTTGGGTATAGTCTCTTTTTGAAATGGTCTGTCTTTTAAATTTGCGGGCAGAATTAGGCTCGCAAGGGCGCAAAATGCTAAAGTTTATTGCGTCATTCTTGGCGCAAGATTTTTTTGGCGCAAAGTTACATTCGTTGATGCAAATTTGTCATTTCCGGGGTCTTAGTCGACGCTGAGTTCTTCAAAAGGTTGCGTCATCCATGACACGAGTGTGTCATTCCGGACGTTTTTGGTGCCAAAAATATTTTTCTGTTTGTTGTGCGTCCTACTTGGCGACAAATATTTTCATTATTTAAGACCCCATTCCTATATGCCTCTTGCCTTTTTTTTCTCTACCAGAGGGCTATGTTGTTTGCATTTTTCCTCATTCCTGAAACTGCCATATAAGGAAATTGATCGTTTTGCTTTATATGTTGTTTTTTTCTCTTACATTTGCAAGATGTCTCAATCTGATCCTGTCTCAGAAATCACTATTGGAACCCTGCTGCCTGATAACAGTTCTAAGTGCATTTGTTGTAAACTTGTGGAGGTTACATCTCCTGCTGTGGTTAGTAATAGTTGTCATGATAAACTTTTACATGCAGAGAATGTATCCATCAGTTTTTAGTTCATTACCTGTTGCTGTTCCTTCAACATCTAATGCAGAAGATATACCAGTAAATTTAAAATAATTTATTTCTGATTCTATTCAGAATGCTTTGTCTACCATCCCGCCTTCTAATAAACGTAAAAGGTCTTTTAAAACTTCTAATAAAGTTGATAAAATTTCAAATGACCGGCAACATGCTGAATTATCCTTCTCTGATGGGGATCTATCTGATTCAGAAGACCCTGCCTCAGATATTGACACTGACAAATCTTATTTATTTAAAATGGAGTATATTCATTCTTTGTTAAAAGAAGTGTTGATTACATTGGATATGGAGGAAAATAGTCCTCTTGATTTTAAAACTAGTAAACGTTTAAATTATGTTTATAAACCTCCTGTGGTTATTCCAGAGGTTTTTACAATTCCTGATGCTATTTCTGATATGATTTCTAAAGAATGGAATAGGCCTGGTACTTCTTTTATTCCTTCTTCAAGGTTTAAAAAACTTGTATCCTTTGCCAGCAGTTTCTTTAGAGTTTTGGGGAAATATCCCCAAAGTTGATGGGGCTATCTCTACTTTTGCTAAATGTACTACTATTCCTACAGAAGATAGTACTTCTTTTAAAGATCCTTTAGATAGGAAACTTGAATCTTATCTAAAGAAAGCTTATTTATATTCAGGTCATCTTCTCAGGCCTGCAATTTCTTTGGCTGATGTTGCAGCTGCATCAACTTTTTGGTTGGAACATTTAGCGCAACAAGAATTGGATTCTGATTTGTCTAGCATTGTTCGCTTGCTTCAACATGCTAATCATTTTATTTGTGATGCCATTTTTGATATCATCAAATTGATGTAAATCTATATATTTAGCTATTTTAGCGAGAAGAGCTTTGTGGCTTAAATCTTGGAATGCTGACGCTGACATGACTTCTAAGTCCAAATTGCTATCTCTTTCTTTCCAAGGTAATAAGTTATTTGGTTCTCAGTTGGATTCAATAATTTCAACTGTCACTGGGGGGGGGGGGGGGGAAGGGATTTTTTTTCCTCAGGATAAAAGACCTAAGGGTAAATTTAAAGCTTCTAACCATTTTTGTTCCTTTCAACAAAATAAGGAACAGAAACCTAATCCTTCCCCAAGGAATCTGTTTCCAATTGCATGCCTTCCTCAAATTGGAATAAATCCAAGCCATTTAAGAGATCAAAGCCAGCCCCCAAGTCCGCATAAAGGTGCAGCCCTCATTCCAGCTCAGCTGGTAGGGGGCAGATTAAGGCCTAGATTTGGAGTTTGGCGGTAGAAGGGCTGTTAACGCTCCACAGGCTTTTTTCTGGCCGCACCATAAATTTAACTCTGGTATCGAGAGTTCAAACAAATGCTGCGTTAGGCTCCAAAAAAGGAGCGTAGATCATTTTTACCGCAAATGCAACTCTCGATACCAGAGTTGCTTACGGACGCGGCCAGCCTCAAAAACGTGCTCGTGTACGATATCCCCATAGGAAACAATGGGGTTGTTTGAGCTGAAAAAAAAACTAACACCTGCAAAAAAGCAGCGTTCAGCTCCTAACGCAGCCCCATTGTTTCCTATGGGGAAACACTTCCTACGTCTGCACCTAACACTCTAACATGTACCCCGAGTCTAAACACCCCCTATACTTACACTTATTAACCCCTAATCTGCTGCTCACGCTATCGCTGACCCCTGCATATTTTTTTTTAACCCCTAATCTGCTGCTCCGTAAACCGCCGCAACCTACGTTATCCCTATGTACCCCTAATCTGCTGCCCTAACATCGCCGACCCCTATATTATATTTATTAACCCTAATCTGCCCCCCTCAATGTCGCCGACACTGCTACACTTATTAACCCCTAATCTGCCGAGCGGACCGCACCGCTACTATAATAAAGTTATTAACCCCTAACCCGCCTCACTAACCCTATCATAAATAGTATTAACCCCTAATCTGCCCTACCTAACATCGCCGACACCCTAACTTCAATTATTAACCCCTAATCTGCCGACGGAGCTCATCGCTACTATAATAAATGGATTAACCCCTAAAGCTAAGTCTAACCCTAACACTAACACCCCCCCTAAACTTAAATATAATTTACATCTAACGAAATTAATTATTTCTTATTAAATAAATTAATCCTATTTAAAGCTAAATACTTACCTGTAAAATAAATCCCTAATATAGCTACAATATAAATTATAATTATATTATAGCTATTTTAGGATTAATATTTATTTTACAGGCAACTTTGTAATTATTTTAACCAGGTACAATAGCTATTAAATAGTTAAGAACTATTTAATAGTTACCTAGTTAAAATAATAACAAATTTACCTGTAAAATAAATCCTAACCTAAGTTATAATTAAACCTAACACTACCCTATCAATAAATTAATTAAATAAAATACCTACAATTAACCTAACACTACACTATCAATAAATAAATTAAATACAATTGCTACAAATAACTACAATTACATAAACTAACTAAAGTACAAAAAATAAAAAAGAACTAAGTTACAAAAATAAAAAAATATTTACAAACATAAGAAAAATATTACAACAATTTTAAACTGATTACACCTACTCTAAGCCCCCTAATAAAATAACAAAGCCCCCCAAAATAATAAATGCCCTACCCTATTCTAAATTAAAAAAGTTAAAAGCTCTTTTACCTTACCAGCCCTGAACAGGGCCCTTTGCGGGGCATGCCCCAAGAATTTCAGCTCTTTTGCCTGTAAAAAAAACACATACAATACCCCCACCCCAACATTACAACCCACCACCCACATACCCCTAATCTAACCCAAACCCCCCTTAAATAAACCTAACACTAAGCCCCTGAAGATCTTCCTACCTTGTCTTCACCATCCAGGTATCACGATCCGTCCTGGCTCCAACATCTTCATCCAATCCAAGCGGGGGTGGCGATCCATCATCCGGTGGCTGAAGAGGTCCAGAAGAGGCTCCAAAGTCTTCCTCCTATCCGGCAAGAAGAGGACATCCGGACCGGCAAACATCTTCTCCAAGCGGCATCTTCGATCTTCTTGCATCCGGTGCGGAGCGGGTCCATCTTGAAGCAGGCGACGCGGATCCATCCTCTTCTTCCGTTGTCTCCCGACGAATGACGGTTCCTTTAAGGGACGTCATCCAAGATGGCGTCCCTTGAATTCCGATTGGCTGATAGGATTCTATCAGCCAATCGGAATTAAGGTAGGAATATTCTGATTGGCTGATGGAATCAGCCAATCAGAATCAAGTTCAATCCGATTGGCTGATCCAATCAGCCAATCAGATTGAGCTTGCATTCTATTGGCTGTTCCGATCAGCCAATAGAATGCGAGCTCAATCTGATTGGCTGATTGGATCAGCCAATAGGATTGAACTTGATTCTGATTGGGCTGATTCCATCAGCCAATCAGAATTTCCTACCTTAATTCCGATTGGCTGATAGAATCCTATCAGCCAATCGGAATTCAAGGGACGCCATCTTGGATGACGTCCCTTAAAGGAACCGTCATTCGTCGGGAGACAACGGAAGAAGAGGATGGATCCGCGTCGCCTGCTTCAAGATGGACCCGCTCCGCACCGGATGCAAGAAGATCGAAGAGTGCCGCTTGGAGAAGATGTTTTGCCCGGTCCGGATGTCCTCTTCTTGCCGGATAGGAGGAAGACTTTGGAGCCTCTTCTGGACTTCTTCAGCCACCGGATGATGGATCGCCAACCCCCGCTTGGGTTGGATGAAGATGTTGGAGCCAGGACGGATCGGTGATACCTGGATGGTGAAGACAAGGTAGGAAGATCTTCAGGGGCTTAGTGTTAGGTTTATTTAAGGGGGGTTTGGGTTAGATTATGGGTATGTTGGGTGGTGGGGGTTGTAATGTTGGGGGGGGGGTATTGTATGTGTTTTTTTTTACAGGCAAAAGAGCTGAAATTCTTGGGGCATGCCCCGCAAAGGGCCCTGTTCAGGGCTGGTAAGGTAAAAGAGCTTTTAACTTTTTTAATTTAGAATAGGGTAGGGCATTTATTATTTTGGGAGGCTTTGTTATTTTATTAGGGGGCTTAGAGTAGGTGTAATTAGTTTAAAATTGTTGTAATATTTTTCTTACGTTTGTAAATATTTTTTTATTTTTTGTAACTTAGTTCTTTTTATTTTTTGTACTTTAGTTAGTTTATGTAATTGTAGTTATTTGTAGCAATTGTATTTAATTTATTTATTGATAGTGTAGTGTTAGGTTAATTGTAGGTATTTTATTTAATTAATTTATTGATAGGGTAGTGTTAGGTTTAATTATAACTTAGGTTAGGATTTATTTTACAGGTAAATTTGTTATTATTTTAACTAGGTAACTATTAAATAGTTCTTAACTATTTAATAGCTATTGTACCTGGTTAAAATAATTACAAAGTTGCCTGTAAAATAAATATTAATCCTAAATAGCTATAATATAATTATAATTTATATTGTAGCTATATTAGGATTTATTTTACAGGTAAGTATTTAGCTTTAAATAGGATTAATTTATTTAATAAGAAATAATTAATTTCGTTAGATTTAAATTATATTTAAGTTAGGGGGGTGTTAGTGTTAGGGTTAGACTTAGCTTTAGGGGTTAATCCATTTATTATAGTAGCGATGAGCTCCGGTCGTCAGATTAGGGGTTAATAATTGAAAGTTAGGTGTCGCGATGTTAGGGAGTGCAGATTAGGGGTTAATACTATTTATGATAGGGTTAGTGAGGCGGGTTAGGGGTTAATAACTTTATTATAGTAGCGCTCAGGTCCGCTCGGCAGATTAGGGGTTAATAAGTGTAGGCAGGTGTCAGCGACGTTGAGGGGGGCAGATTAGGGGTTAATAAATATAATATAGGGGTCGGCGGTGTTAGGGGCAGCAGATTAGGGGTACATAAGGATAACGTAGGTGGCGGCGCTTTGCGGTCGGAAGATTAGGGGTTAATTATTGTAAGTAGCTGGCGGCGACGTTGTGGGGGGCAGGTTAGGGGTTAATAAATGTAATACAGGGGTCGGCGGGGTTAGGGGCAGCAGATTAGGGGTACATAAGTATAACGTAGGTGGCGGTCGGCAGATTAGGGGGTTAAAAAATTTTAATCGAGTGGCGGCGATGTGGGGGGACCTCGGTTTAGGGGTACATAGGTAGTTTATGGGTGTTAGTGTACTTTAGGGTACAGTAGTTAAGAGCTTTATAAACCGGCGTTAGCCCATAAAGCTCTTAACTCCTGCTATTTTCAGGCGGCTGGAGTTTTGTCGTTAGAGCTCTAACGCTCACTTCAGAAACGACTCTAAATACCGGCGTTAGAAAGATCCCATTGAAAAGATAGGATACGCAATTGACGTAAGGGGATCTGCGGTATGGAAAAGTCGCGGCTGAAAAGTGAGCGTTAGACCCTTTAATCACTGACTCCAAATACCGGCGGTAGCCTAAAACCAGCGTTAGGAGCCTCTAACGCTGGTTTTCACGGCTACCGCCGAACTCTAAATCTAGGCCTAAGATTTTTCAAAAATGTTTGGATCAATTCGGTCCAAAATCAATGGATTCAGAGTATTGTTTCTCAGGGGTACAGAATAGGATTCAGAGTAAGACTGCCTGTGAGCAGATTTTTTTTCTCACGCATTCCAGCAAACCCAGTAAAGGCTCAGGCTTTCCTGAAGTATGTTTCAGACCTGGAGTTATCAGGGTTAATCATGCCAGTTCCATTTCAGGAACAGGGTCTGGTTTTTTTTTTAAAAATCTATTCATTGTCCCAAAGAAAGAAAATTCATTCAGACCAGTTTTGGATCTAAAAATTTTGAATTGATATGTAAGAGTACCATCTTTCAAAATGGTGACTATAAGGACTATTCTGCCTTTTGTTCAGCAAAGGCATATCTTCATATTTCGATTCATCCAGATCACTATCAGTTCCTGAGATTCTCTTTTCTAGACAAGCATTACCAATGTGTTGCTCTTCCTTTTGGCCTAGCGACAGCTCCAAGAATCTTTTCAAAAGTTCTTGATGCCCTACTCTCTGTAATCAGAAAGCGGGGTATTGCAGTGTTTCCTTATTTGGACGATATATTGGTACTTGCTCAGTCTTTATGTTCTGCAGAATCTCAAACAAATCAACTACAGGGAGTGCAGAATTATTAGGCAAATTAGTATTTTGACCACATCATCCTCTTTATGCATGTTGTCTTACTCCAAGCTGTATAGGCTTGAAAGCCTACTACCAATTAAGCATATTAGGTGATGTGCATCTCTGTAATGAGAAGGGGTGTGGTCTAATGACATCAACACCCTATATCAGGTGTGCATAATTTTAAGGCAACTTCCTTTCCTTTGGCAAAATGGGTCAAAAGAAGGACTTGACAGGCTCAGAAAAGTCAAAAATAGTGAGATATCTTGCAGAGGGATGCAGCACTCTTAAAATTGCAAAGCTTCTGAAGCGTGATCATCGAACAATCAAGCGTTTCATTCAAAATAGTCAACAGGGTCGCAAGAAGCGTGTGGAAAAACCAAGGCGCAAAATAACTGCCCATGAACTGAGAAAAGTCAAGCGTGCAGCTGCTAAGATGCCACTTGCCACCAGTTTGGCCATATTTCAGAGCTGCAACATCACTGGAGGTGCCCAAAAGCACAAGGTGTGCAATACTCAGAGACATGGCCAAGGTAAGAAAGGCTGAAAGACGACCACCACTGAACAAGACACACAAGCTGAAATGTCAAGACTGGGCCAAGAAATATCTCAAGACTGATTTTTCTAAGGTTTTATGGACTGATGAAATGAGAGTGAGTCTTGATGGGCCAGATGGATGGGCCCGTGGCTGGATTGGTAAAGGGCAGAGAGCTCCAGTCCGACTCAGACGCCAGCAAGGTGGAGGTGGAGTACTGGTTTGGGCTGGTATCATCAAAGATGAGCTTGTGGGGCCTTTTCGGGTTGAGGATGGAGTCAAGCTCAACTCCCAGTCCTACTGCCAGTTTCTGGAAGACACCTTCTTCAAGCAGTGGTACAGGAAGAAGTCTGCATCCTTCAAGAAAAACATGATTTTCATGCAGGACAATGCTCCATCACACGCATCCAAGTACTCCACAGCGTGGCTGGCAAGAAAGGGTATAAAAGAAGAAAATCTAATGACATGGCCTCCTTGTTCACCTGATCTGAACCCCATTGAGAACCTGTGGTCCATCATCAAATGTGAGATTTACAAGGAGGGAAAACAGTACACCTCTCTGAACAGTGTCTGGGAGGCTGTGGTTGCTGCTGCATGCAATGTTGATGGTGAACAGATCAAAACACTGACAGAATCCATGGATGGCAGGCTTTTGAGTGTCCTTGCAAAGAAAGGTGGCTATATTGGTCACTGATTTGTTTTTGTTTAATTTTTGAATGTCAGAAATGTATATTTGTGAATGTTGAGATGTTATATTGGTTTCACTGGTAAAAATAAATAATTGAAATGGGTATATATTTGTTTTTTGTTAAGTTGCCTAATAATTATGCACAGTAATAGTCACCTGCACACACAGATATCCCCCTAAAATAGCTATAACTAAAAACAAACTAAAAACTACTTCCAAAACTATTCAGCTTTGATATTAATGAGTTTTTTGGGTTCATTGAGAACATGGTTGTTGTTCAATAATAAAATTAATCCTCAAAAATACAACTTGCCTAATAATTCTGCACTCCCTGTAGTGTTGTTTCATCAAAGACATGGTTGGAGGATCAATTTACCAAAAAGTTATTTGATTCCTCGGACAAGGGTAAACTTTTTAGGTTTCTAGATAGATTCAGTGTCCATGAAGTTGTCTCTAACAGACAAGAGATGTTTGAAATTGGTTGCAGCCTGAACCTTCAGTCTCAATCATTCCCTTCAGTTACTATGTGCATGCAAGTTTTAGGTTTCATGACTGCAGCATTGGACGCGATCCCCTTTGCTCGTTTTCATATGAGACCTCTCCAGCTTTGTATGCTGAACCAATGGTGCAGGGATTATACAATGATATCACAATTAATATCCTTAAATTGCAATGTTCGACTATCTCTGACTTGGGTGGTTTAGATCACCATCGTATTATTCTAGGGGCCTCTTTCGTTTTTCCAACCCGGACTTTGATCACAACAGATGCGAGTCTTTCAGGTTGGGGAGCTGTTTGAGGAACTCTGACAGCACAAGGGGTTTGGAAATCTCAAGAGGCAAGATTACCAATAAATATTTTGGAACTCTGTGTGGTTCTCAGGGCTCTTCAGTTTTGGCCTCTATTGAAGAGAGAACTGTTCATTTGTTTTCAGACAGACAATATCACAACTGTGGCATATGTCAATCATCAGGGTGGGACTCAAAGTCCTCAGGCTATGAAAGAAGTATCTTGGATACTTGTTTGGGTGGAATCCAGTTTCTGTCTAATTTCTGAAGTTCATATCCCAGGTATAGACAACTGGGAAGCGGATTATCTCAGTCATCAGACTTTACATCCAGTAGAGTGGTCTCTCCACCCAGATGTATTTTCTCAAGTTGTTCAGATGCGGGGTCTTCCAGAAATATATCTGATGGCATCTCATCTAAACAAGAAACTTCCCATGTACCTGTCCAGGTTCAGGGATCCTCAGGCAGAAGCAGTGGATGCGTTGACACTTCCTTGGTTTTATCATCCTGCTTATATTTTCCCGCCTCTAGTTCTTCTTCCGAGAGTAATCTCCAAGATCATCATGGAGCAATCGTTTGTGCTGCTGGTGGCTCCAGCATGGCCTCACAGGTTTTGGTATGTTGATCTTGTTTGGATGTCCAGTTGCCAACCTTGGCCACTTCCATTAATGCCAGACCTTCTATCTCAAGGTCCGTTTTTCCATCAGGATCTCAAATCATTAAATTTGATGGTGTGGAAATAAAACGCTTAGTGCTTAGTCATATACTTTTTTCTGACTACGTGATTAATACTATGTTGCAGCCTCATAAATCTGTTTCTAGAAAGATTTATTATCGAGTTTGGAAGACTTACATTTCAAAGTGTTCCTCTCAAAGATTCTCTTGGCATTCTTTTAGAATTCCTAGAATTTTACAGTTTCTTCAGGATGGTTTGGATAAATGTTTGTCTGCAAGTTCCTTGAAAGGACAAATCTCTGCTCTTTCTGTCTTATTTCACAGAAAGATGGCTAAACTTCCTTCATTGTTTTGTGCAGGCCTTGGTTCGCATCAAGCCTGTCATTATATCAATCTCTCCTCCTTGGAGTCTTAATTTGGTTTTGAAGGCTTTATAGGCTCCTCCATTTAAGCCTATGCATTCTTTGGACATTAAAATACTTTCTTGAAAAGTGTTGTTTCTCTTGACCATCTCTTCTTCTAGAAGAGTTTCTTAATTATCAGCTCTCTCTTGTGAATCTCTTTTTCTTATTTTTCATCAGGATAAGGCAGTTTTGCGGACTTCATTTAAATTCTTACCCAAGGTTGTAAATTCTAACAACATTAATAGAGACATTATTGTCCCTTCCTTGTGTCCTAATCCTAAGAATTCTTTGGAGAGATCTGTACATTCTTTGGATGAGGTGAGAGCTCTGAAATATTATGTTGAAGCTACTAAAGATTTCAAGAAGACTTCTAGTTTATTTGTTATCTTTTCTGGTTCCAGGAAAGGTCAGAAGGCTTCTGCCATTTCTTTGGCTTTGTGGTTAAAGCTTTTGATTCATCAAGCTTATTTGGAGTCCGGTCAAGCCTCGCCTCAGAGAATTACAGCTCATTCTACTAGATCAGTTTCCACTTCCTGGGCTTTTAAGAATGAAGCTTCAGTTGATCAGATTTTGAAAGTTGCAACTTGGTCTTCTTTGCATACATTTACTAAATTCTACCATTTTGATGTATTTGCTTCTTCGGAAGCAGTTTTTGGTAGAAAAGTTTTTCAGGCAGCTGTTTCAGTTTGATTCTTCTACTTCTGATTTAAGTTTTTTCCTTTCATTTATGAGATTAAATTTATATTTTGGGTTGTGGATTAATTTCTTTCAGTGGAAAATGGCTGTTTTTATTTTATCCTTCCCTCTCTAGTGACTCTTGTGTGGAGTTCCACATCTTGGGTATTGCTATCCCATACGTCACTAGCTTATGGATTCTTGCCAATTACATGAAAGAAAAAATTATTTATGTAAGAACTTACCTGATAAATTAATTTCTTTCATATTGGCAAGAGTCCATGAGGCCCACCCTTTTTATGGTGGTTATGATTTTTGTATAAAGCACAATTATTTCCAAATTCCTTTGTTGATGCTTTTTACTCCTTTCTTTTTCACCCCACTACTTGGCTATTCATTAAACTGAATTGTAGGTGTGGTGAGCGGTGTATTTATAGGCATTTTGAGGTTTGGGAAACTTTGCCCCTCCTGGTAGGATTGTATATCCCATATGTCACTAGCTCATGGACTTCTCAATGCTACATATAGAGCAGACCTAAGGCTCATTTTTGGGCCGTGGCTCAATGATTCTAAGTAGCTCCATGTTACAAGTAGTGGAGTTACTCACTGGACCAATATCCACAATTCTTCTAATCCTGTCTCATCTCATCTCTCTACAAGTATGTCTTCCTGCTTCTGCCTAACTGACTGCTTTCAAATGCCCCTTTAATTTGTACAAGTTCCCCTGGTATGTCTTCCTGCTTCTGCCTAACTGACTGCTTTTAAACACTTCTTTAATTTGTACAAGTTCCCCTGGTATGTCTTCCTGCTTCTGCCTAACTAACTGCTTTTAAATGCCCATTTAATTTGTACAAGTTCCCCTAGTATGTCTTCCTGCTTCTGCCTAACTGACTTCTTTTAAATGCCCCTTTAATTTGTACAAGTTCCCCTGGTATGTCTTCCTGCTTCTGCCTAAATGACTGATTTTAAACGCCCCTTTAATTTGTACAAGTTCCCCTGGTATGTCTTCCTGTTTCTGCCTAACTGACTGCTTTTAAATGCCCCTTTAATTTGTACAAGTTCCTATGGTATGTCTTCCTACTTCTGCCTTACTGACTGCTTTTAAACGCCCCTTTAATTTGTACAAGTTCCCCTGGTAACCATTTCCTCTGTCTCCATTTTGTCTACCTGTAATTATTTTATCAGATACTGTCTAAAATTCATTCATCATGCCACCCCGCCACCCCTTCTAATTTGCATTTGGATAAGCATTGCCCTTAAAAGGGCATTTAGCTCTTTCGACGACCACCCAATACACCCTTAATAAATCCTAACACTAACCCCTGAAGATTCACTTTCAGTTTTGAAGATCCGACATCCATCCTCCAAGAAGCCGGGAGAAGTCCTCATCCAAGCCGGGAGAAGTCTTCATCCAAGCCTGCAGAAGTCTTCACCCAGACAGCACCTTCTATATTCATCCATCCGGCGAGGAGCGAGTCCATCTTCAAGACATCCGATGCGGAGCATCCTCTTCTTTCGACGACTCCCAACGAATGAAGGTTCCTTAAGTGACATCATCCAAGATGGCGTTCCTTAGATTCCTATTGGCTGATAGAATTCTATCAGCCAATTGGAATTAAGGTTGAAAAATCCTATTGGCTGTTGCAATCAACCAATAGGATTGAGCTTTCAGCCTATTGGGTGATCCAATCAGCTAATAGAATTCAAGCTCAATCCTATTGGCTGATTGGATCAGCCAATAGGCTTGAACTTCAATCTTATTGGCTGATTGCATAAGCCAATAGGATTTTTCCAACCTTAATTCTGATTGGCTGATAGAATTCTATCAGCCAATTGGAAACTAGGGGACGTCATCTTGGATGACGTCACTTAAAGGAACCTTCATTCTTCGGGAGTCATTGGAAGAACATGATGCTCCACGCTGGATGTCTTGAAGATGGACCCACTCCTCAATGGATGGATGAAGATAGAAAATGCTGTCTGGGTGAAGACTTCTGTGGGCTTGAATGAAGACTTTGGCCGCTTGGATAAAGACTTCTCCCGGCTTCGATGAGGACTTCTCCCGGCTTCGATGAGGAGGGTTGTTGGATCTTCAAAACTGTAAATGAATCTTCAGGGGTTAGTGTTAGGATTTTTTAAGGGTGTATTGGGTGGGATTTATTTTTATATTAGGGTTTTGGGCTGCAATAGAGCTAAATGCCCTTTTAATGGCAATGCCCATCCAAATGCCCTTTTCAGGGCAATGGAGAGCTTAGGTTTTTTAAGTTAGGATTTTATTTGGGGGGTTGGTTGTGTGGGTAGTGGGTTTTACTGTTGGGGGGTATTTGTATTATTTTTTACAGGTAAAAGAGATGATTTATTTGGGGTTTATTGTAGGCTAGGGTTTTTTATTTTGGGGGGCTTTTTTATTTTCACAGGGCCCTTAGATTAGGTGTAATTAGTTTAAATATCTGATAATTTCTTTTTTATTTTGTGTAACTTAGTGTTTATTTTGTTTTGTAACTAAGACCTAGATTTGGAGTTTGGCATTAGCCGTGAAAACCAGCGTTAGAGGCTCCTAACGCTGGTTTTAGGCTACAGCCGGTATTTGGAGTCACTCAAAATAGGGTCTAACGCTCACTTTTCAGCCGCGACTTTTCCATACCGCAGATCCCCTTACGTCAATTGCGTATCCTATCTTTTCAATGGGATTTTTCTAACTCCGGTATTTAGAGTCTTTTCTGAAGTGAGCGTTAGAAATCTAACGACAAAACTCCAGCCGCAGGAAAAAAGTCAGTAGTTAAGAGCTTTCTGGGCTAACGCCGGTTTCTTAAGCTCTTAACTACTGTACTCTAAAGTACACTAACACCCATAAACTACCTATGTACCCCTAAACCGAGGTCCCCCCACATCGCTGACACTCAAATACATTTTTTTAACCCCTAATCTGCCGACCGCCACCTACGTTATCCTTATGTACCCCTAATCTGCTCCCCCTAACACCGCCGACCCCTGTATTATATTTATTAACCCCTAATCTGCCCCCCTCAACGTCGCCTCCACCTACCTACACTTATTAACCCCTAATCTGCCGAGCTGACTGCACCGCTATTATAATAAAGTTATTAACCCCTAATCCGCCTCACTAACCCTATAATAAATAGTATTAACCCCTAATCTGCCCTCCCTAACATCGCCGACACCTAACTTCAATTATTAACCCCTAATCTGCCGACCGGAGCTCACCGCTATTCTAATAAATGGATTAACCCCTAAAGCTAAGTCTAACCCTAACACTAACACCCCCCTAAATTAAATATAATTTTAATCTAACGAAATTAATTAACTCTTATTAAATAAATTATTCCTATTTAAAGCTAAATACTTACCTGTAAAATAAACCCTAATATAGCTACAATATAAATTATAATTACATTGTAGCTATTTTAGGATTAATATTTATTTTACAGGCAACTTTGTAATTATTTTAACCAGGTACAATAGCTATTAAATAGTTAAGAACTATTTAATAGTTACCTAGTTAAAATAATTACCAAAATTACCTGTAAAATAAATCCTAACCTAAGTTACAATTAAACCTAACACTATACTATCATTAAATTAATTAAATAAAATACCTATAATTACCTACAATTAAACCTAACACTACACTATCAATACATTAATTAAATACAATATCTACAAATAACTACAATGAAATAAACTAACTAAAGTACAAAAAATAAAAAAGAACTAAGTTACAAAAAATAAAATAATATCTACAAACATAAGAAAAATATTACAACAATTTTAAACTAATTACACCTACTCTAAGCCCCCTAATAAAACAACAAAGCCCCCCCCCCCAAAAAAAATGCCCTACCCTATTCTAAATTACTAAAGTTAAAAGCTATTTTACCTTACCAGCCCTGAACAGGGCCCTTTGCGGGGCATACCCCAAGAAGTTCAGCTCTTTTGGCTGTAAAAAAACCCATACAATACCCCCCCCCACCAACATTACAACCCACCACCCACATACCCCTAATCTAACCCCAAACCCCCCTTAAATAAACCTAACACTAAGCCCCTGAAGATCATCCTACCTTGTCTTCACCTCACCAGGTATCACCGATCCGTCCTGGCTCCAAAATCTTCATCCAACCCAAGCGGGGGTTGGCGATCCATCATCCGGTGGCTGAAGAGGTCCAGAAGAGGCTCCAAAGTCTTCATCCTATCCGGGAAAAAGAGGCGATCCGGACCGGCAACCATCTTGATCCAAGCGATGACGACCGGCTCCATCCTGAAGACCTCCACCGCGGACCCATCTTCTTCCGGCGACGTCCAACTGAAGAATGACGGTTCCTTTAAGGGACGTCATCCAAGATGGCGTCCCTCGAATTCCGATTGGCTGATAGTATTCTATCAGCCAATCGGAACTAAGGTAGGAATATTCTGATTGGCTGATGAAATCAGCCAATCAGAATCAAGTTCAATCCGATTGGCTGATCCAATCAGCCAATCAGATTGAGCTTGCATTCTATTGGTTAATCGGAACAGCCAATAGAATGCAAGCTCAATCTGATTGGCTGATTGGATCAGCCAATCGGATTGAACTTGATTCTGATTGGCTGATTCCATCAGCCAATCAGAATATTCCTACCTTAATTCCGATTGGCTGATAGAATCCTATCAGCCAATCGGAATTCGAGGGACGCCATCTTGGATGATGTCCCTTAAAGGAACCGTCATTCTTCAGTTGGACGTCGCCGGAAGAAGATGGGTCCGCGGTGGAGGTCTTCAGGATGGAGCCGGTCGTCATCGGATGAAGATAGAAGATGCCGCTTGGATCAAGATGGTTGCCGGTCCGGATCGCCTCTTCTTCCCGGATAGGATGAAGACTTTGGAGCCTCTTCTGGACCTCTTCAGCCACCGGATGATGGATCGCCAACCCCCGCTTGGGTTGGATGAAGATTTTGGAGCCAGGATGATTCGGTGATACCTGGTGAGGTGAAGACAAGGTAGGATGATCTTCAGGGGCTTAGTGTTAGGTTTATTTAAGGGGGGTTTGGGTTAGATTAGGGGTATGTGGGTGGTGGGTTGTAATGTTGGTGGGGGGGGGTATTGTATGTTTTTTTTTACAGGCAAAAGAGCTGAACTTCTTGGGGCATGCCCGCAAAGGGCCCTGTTCAGGGCTGGTAAGGTAAAAGAGCTTTTAACTTTAGTAATTTAGAATAGGGTAGGGCATTTTTTATTTTGGGGGGCTTTGTTGTTTTATTAGGGGGCTTAGAGTAGGTGTAATTAGTTTTAAATTGTTGTAATATTTTTCTTATGTTTGTAGATATTTTTTTATTTTTTGTAACTTAGTTCTTTTTTATTTTTTGTACTTTAGTTAGTTTATTTCATTGTAGTTATTTGTAGATATTGTATTTAATTAATGTATTGATAGTGTAGTGTTAGGTTTAATTGTAGGTAATTGTAGGTATTTTATTTAATTAATTTAATGATAGTATAGTGTTAGGTTTAATTGTAACTTAGGTTAGGAATTATTTTACAGGTAAATTTTTAATTATTTTAACTAGGTAACTATTAAATAGTTCTTAACTATTTAATAGCTATTGTACCTGGTTAAAATAATTACAAAGTTGCCTGTAAAATAAATATTAATCCTAAAATAGCTACAATGTAATTATAATTTATATTGTAGCTATATTAGGGTTTATTTTACAGGTAAGTATTTAGCTTTAAATAGGAATAATTTATTTAATAAGAGTTAATTAATTTCGTTAGATTAAAATTATATTTAATTTAGGGGGGTGTTAGTGTTAGGGTTAGACTTAGCTTTAGGGGTTAATCCATTTATTAGAATAGCGGTGAGCTCCGGTCGGCAGATTAGGGGTTAATAATTGAAGTTAGGTGTCGGCGATGTTAGGGAGGGCAGATTAGGGGTTAATACTATTTATTATAGGGTTAGTGAGGCGGATTAGGGGTTAATAACTTTATTATAATAGCGGTGCGGTCCGCTCGGCAGATTAGGGGTTAATAAGTGTAGGCAGGTGGAGGCGACGTTGAGGGGGGCAGATTAGTGGTTAATAAATATAATATAGGGGTCGGCGGTGTTAGGGGCAGCAGATTAGGGGTACATAGGGATAATGTAAGTAGCGGTGGTTTACATAGCGGCAGATTAGGGGTTAAAAATAAAATGCAGGTGTCAGCGATAGCGGGGGCGGCAGATTAGGGGTTAATAAGTGTAAGGTTAGGGGTGTATAGACTCGGGGTACATGTTAAAGTGTTAGATGTAGACGTAGGAAGTGTTTCCCCATAGCAAACAATGGGGCTGCGTTAAGAGCTGAACGCGGCTTTTTTGCAGATGTTAGGGTTTTTTTCAGCTCAAACAGCCCAATTGTTTCCTATGGGGGAATCGTGCACGAGCACGTTTTTGAGGTTGGCCGCTTGCGTAAGCAACTCTGATATTGAGAGTTGAAGCTGCGTTAAAAATGCTCTACGCTCCTTTTTTGGAGCCTAACGCAGCCTTTATGTGGACTCTCAATACCAGAGTTATTTTTATGGTGCGGCCAGAAAAAAGCCGGCGTTAGTTTTTCGGGTCGTTACCGACAAAACTCCAAATCTAGCCGTTAGTGTTTGTTTGTTTTTTGTAACACACTCCTAGATTTAGAGTTCTGCGGCCAAGGGGTGTGTTAGCTACGCTTCCTTTTTTCTGGCCGCACCTTTTAAATACCGCTGGTATTTAGAGTTCACAGAATGGCTGCGTTAGGCTCTAAAAAAGGAGCGTATATCATATTTACCGCAACTTCAACTCTCGATACCAGCGGTGCTTACGGATGCGGCCAGCTTCAAAAATGTGCTTGTGCACGATTCCCCCATAGAAAACAATGGGGCTGTTTGAGCTGAAAAAACACCTGCAAAAAAGCCGCATTCAGCTCCTAACGCAGCCCCATTGTTTGCTAGGGGAAACACTTCCTATGTCTGCACCTAACACTCTAACATGTACCCTGAGTCTAAACACCCCTAACCTTACACTTATTAACCCCTATTCTGCCGCCCCCCGCTATCGCTGACCCCTGCATATTTTTTTTAACCCCTAATCTGCCGCTCCGTAAACCGCCGCTACTTACATTATCCCTATGTACCCCTAATCTGCTGCCCCTAACACCGCTGACCCCTATATTATATTTATTAACCCCTAATCTGCCCCCCACAACGTTGCCTCCACCTGCCTACACTTATTAACCCCTAATCTGCCGAGCGGACCGCACTGCTATTATAATAAAGTTATTAATCCCTAATGCGCCTCACTCCCGCCTCAATAACCCTATAATAAATAGTATTAACCCCTAATCTGCCCTCCCTAACATCGCCGACAGCTAACTTCAAACATTAACCCCTAATCTGCCGACTGGAGCTCACCACTGTTCTAATAAATGTATTAACCCCTAAAGCTAAGTCTAACCCTAACACTAACACCCCCCTAAGTTAAATATAATTTAAATCTAACAAAATAAATTAACTATTATTAAATAAATTATTCCTATTTAAAGCTAAATACTTACCTGTAAAATAAATCCTAATATAGCTACAATATAAATTATAATTATATTATAGCTATTTTAGGATTTATATTTATTTTACAGGTAACTTTGTATTTATTTTAACCAGGTGCAATAGCTATTAAATAGTTAAGAACTATTTAATAGCTAAAATAGTTAAAATAATTACAAATTTACCTGTAAAATAAATCCTAACCTAAGTTACAATTAAACCTAACACTACACTATCAATAAATAAATTAAATAAAATACCTACAATTACCTACAATTAAACCTAACACTACACTATCAATAAATGAATTAAATACAATACCTACAAATAACTACAATTAAATAAACTAACTAAAGTACAAAAAATAAAAAAGAACTGTTCCAAAAAATAAAAAAATATTTACAAACATTAGAAAAATATTACAACAATTTTAAACTAATTACACCTACTCTAAGCCCCCTAAAAAAATAACAAAGCCCCCCAAAATAAAAAAATGCCCTACCCTATTCTAAATTAAAAAAGTTCAAAGCTTTTTTACCTTACCAGCCCTGAACAGGGCCCTTTGCGGGGCATGCCCCAAGAAATTCAGCTCTTTTGCCTGTAAAAAAACACATACAATACGCCCCCCCAACATTACAATCCACCACCCACATACCCCTAATCTAACCCAACCCCCCCTTAAATAAACCTAACACTAAGCCCCTGAAGATCTTCCTACCTTATCTTCACCTCACCGGGTATCACCGATCGGTCCTGGCTCCAAAATCTTCATCCAACCCAAGCGGGGGCTGGCGATCCATAATCCTGCAGCTGAAGAGGTCCAGAAGAGGCTCCAAAGTCTTCATCCTATCCGGGAAGAAGAGGTAATCCAGACCGGCAACCATCTTGATCCAAGCGGCATCTTCTATCTTCATCCGATGAGGAACGGCTCCATCGTGAAAACCTCCAGCGCGGACCAATCTTCTTCCGACGATGTCCAACTGAAGAATGACGGTTCCTTTAAGGGACGTCATCCAAGATGGCGTCCCTCGAATTCCGATTGGCTGATAGGATTCTAAGGTAGGAAAATTCTGATTGGCTGATGGAATCAGCCAATCAGAATCAAGTTCAATCCGATTGGCCGATCCGATCAGCCAATCAGATTGAGCTCGCATTCTATTGGCCGATCGGAACAGCCAATAGAATGCGAGCTCAATCTGATCAGATCAGCCAATCGGATTGAACTTGATTCCATCAGCCAATCAGAATTTTCCTACCTTAATTCCGATTGGCTGATAGAATCCTATCAGCCAATCGGAATTCGAGGGACGCCATCTTGGTTGACGTCCCTTAAAGGAACCGTCATTCTTCAGTTGGACGTCGTCGGAAGAAGATTGATCCGCGCTGGAGGTCTTCATGATGGAGCCGTTCCTCATCGGATGAAGATAGAAGATGCCGCTTGGATCAAGATGGTTGCCGGTCTGGATCGCCTCTTCTTCTCGGATAGGATGAAGACTTTGGAGCCTCTCCTGGACCTCTTCTGCCGCAGGATTATGGATCACCAGCCCCCGCTTGGGTTGGATGAAGATTTTGGAGCCAGAACCGATCGGTGATACCCGGTGAGGTGAAGATAAGGTAGGAAGATCTTCAGGGGCTTAGTGTTAGGTTTATTTAAGGGGGGTTTGGGTTAGATTAGGGGTATATGGGTGGTGGGTTGTAATGTTGGGGGGGGTATTGTATGTGTTTTTTTACAGGCAAAAGAGCTGAATTTCTTGGAATAAGGTAGGGCATTTTTTTATTTTGGGGGGCTTTGTTATTTTATTAGGGGGCTTAGAGTAGGTGTAATTAGTTTAAAATTGTTGTAATATTTTTCTAACGTTTTTAAATATTTTTTTTATTTTTTGTAACTTAGTTATTTTTTATTTTTTGTACTTTAGTTAGTTAATTTAATTGTAGTTGTTTGTAGGTATTGTATTTAATTCATTTATTGATAGTGTAGTGTTAGGTTTAATTGTAGGTAATTGTAGGTATTTTATTTAATTTATTTATTGATAGTGTAGTGTTAGGTTTAATTGTAACTTAGATTAGGATTTATTTTACAGGTAAATTTGTAATTATTTAAACTATTTTAGCTATTAAATTGTTCTTAACTATTTAATAGCTATTGTACCTAGTTAAAATAAATACAAAGTTACCTGTAAAATAAATATAAATCCTAAAATAGCTATAATATAATTATAATTTATATTGTAGCTATATTAGGGTTTATTTTACATTTAAGTATTTAGCTTTAAATAGGAATAATTTATTTAATAAGAGTTAATTTATTTCGTTAGATTTAAATTATATTTAACTTAGGGGGGTGTTAGTGTTAGGGTTAGATTTAGCTTTAGGGGTTAATACATTTATTACAGTAGCGGCAAGATTAGGTCGGCAGATTAGGGGTTAATAATTGAAGTTAGGTTTCGGCGATGTTAGGGAGGGAAGATTAGGGGTTAATACTATTTATTATTTGGTTATTGAGGCGGGAGTGAGGCGGATTAGGGGTTAATAACTTTATTATAGTAGCGGTGCGGTCTGCTCGGCAGATTAGGGGTTAATAAGTGTAGGCAGGTGGAGGCGACGTTGAGGGGGGCAGATTAGGGGTTAATAAATATAATATAGGGGTCGGCGGTGTTAGGGGCAGCAGATTAGGGGTACATAGCTATAATGTAGGTGGCGGTGGTGTACGGAGCGGCAGATTAGGGGTTAATTATAATATGCAGGGGTCAGCGATAGCGGGGGCGGCAGATTAGGGGTTAATAAATATAATATAGGGGTCGGCGGTGTTAGGGGCAGCAGATTAGGGGTACATAGGGATAACGTAGTTGGCGGCAGTGTACGGAGCGGAAGATTAGGGGTTAAAAAATTTAAATATAGTGGCGGCGATGTGGGGGGACCTCGGTTTAGGGGTACATAGGTAGTTTATGGGTGTTAGTGTACTTTAGAGCACAGTAGTTAAGAGCTTTATAAACCGGCGTTAGCCCAGAAAGCTCTTAACTACTGACTTTTTTCTGCGGCTGGAGTTTTGACGTTAGATTTCTAATGCTCACTTCAGCCACGACTCTAAATACCGGCGTTAGAAAGATCCCATTGAAAAGATAGGATACGCAAATGACGTAAGGGGATCTGCGGTATGGAAAAGTCGCGGCTGGAAAGTGAGCGTTAGACCCTTTCCTGACTGACTCCAAATACCGGCGGTAGCCTAAAACCAGCGTTAGGAGCCTCTAACGCTGGTTTTGACGGCTACCGCCCAACTCTAAATCTAGGCCTTAGTGTTTGCTATTTTTTGTAACTTAGTTGTTAGTTTTTTGTAACTTTGTAATTTTTTTGTGTATATTTAAATTATTTGAGTAGGGTTAGGTGTTTAAATATATAATATAGTTCATTTAATGTGTAGTTTTGTGTAATTTAGTCTAACAGTTAGGGTAGATTAATTATTTGTTTAATATAGTTTAATGCAATTTTAGTATAATATTTAGGGTAGGTTAATTAATAGTTTAATATAGTTTAATGTAATTTAGTATAATAGGGTAGATTAATTATTAGTTAAATATAGTTTAATGTATTTTAGTATAATAGTTTGGGTAGATTAATTATTAGTTTAATATAGTTTAATATAATTTTAGTATAACAGTTAGGGTAGGTTAATTATTAGTTTAATATAGTTTAAAGTAATTTAGTATAATAGTTAGGGTAGATTAATTATTAGTTTAATATAGTTTAATGTAATTTTAGTATAATAGAGTAGGCTAATTATTAGTTTAATATAGTTTAATGTAATTTAGTATAATAGTTAGGGTAGATTAATTAATATTTTAATATAGTTTATTTTAAATCTAAAGTTAAGTTTAAATTTATTATAAGATAGCGATGAGTTAATATTTCATTTAAAGATAGCGGGTTGTTAGGTTTAGGGGTTAATAGTTTCATTTAGTTTTTGGGGGGCTGGCGGTTTAGGGGTTAATAGGTTTAGTAAGTGGTAGTGATGTTGGAGGCCAGGGGTTTAGGGGTTAATACATTTAGTTAGTTGCGGTGGGCTCCGGGAGCAGCGGGATAGGGGTTAATATCTTTTATTTAGGTGGCGGCGGTGTTGGGACGGCAGAATAGGGGTTAATAAGTATAATGTAGGTGGCGGCGGTGTAGAGGGCAGCAGATTAGGGGTTAATAAGTATAATGTAGGTGGCGGTGGGCTCCGGGAGTGGCGGTTTAGTGGTTAATAACTTTATTAGATTTGTGGTGGGCTCCGGGAGCGGCGGGATAGGGGTTAAACAGTTTAGTATAGTGGCAGTGTTTAGTGACAGTATACAAATAAAGCTGGGAAAAAGCCGAATAGCAGCAAGATCGATGACTGTTAGTTAACAACAGTCCGCTGCTCATCGCCCCGAACTTGGTGCGCGGCTTTTTGACAGCTTTTTTGTTAACTTTGGAGAACATATTCAGGTCCGCGGCAGCGATGTTAGGCGATGTCAGTCGAGCGTATTGGTGCCGTTGAATGCAAGTAAGTTGACGGCTTGATAAGTAGGCCTCTTTATCTCCTTCTTATATACATCCTGCAAATCCTCATAACAGTGAGATGCTACCATGTCACTTTTAATTTCAAAATGTTAAATTAGCAATAAAGAACGAGCTTATCACAAATAATAAATAAAAACAGAATAATGATACCATATACATACTGTACCTCAACTAAGCCCCCCCCCCTCTAACTCCCCTTCACTTAGCTCTTGTTTCAATCCTTCCTCTTTTTCTTCCTTTCTCTGTGCTATTATCGCACTATCTTCTTCCTTCATCTTTATCCTCTTTGACAGGTACCTTAATTATATTGCATACAAGAGATACTTAAAGGGACATTCTAGACAAAAATAAACTTTCATGATTCAGATAGGGCGTGCAGTTTTAAACAACTTTCCAATGTACTTTTATCATCAAATTTGCTTTGTTCCCATGGTGGTATTTTTGAAAAGCTAAACCTAGGTTCAAACTGATTTCTAAACCGTTGAAAACCACCATCTAGCTCATAGCATTTTGAAAGTTCAGTTAAACAGTACTTTTTCATGTGTGTCATATAGATGACATTGTGCTCACTCCCATGGAGTTATTTAGGAGTCTGCACTGATTGGCTTAAATGCATGTCTGTCAAAAGCACTGAGGTAAGGGGGCAGTCTGCAGAGGCTTAGATACAAGGTAATCACAGAGGTAAAACATATATTAAAGGGACATAATACTCATATACTAAATCACTTGAAACTGATGCAGTATAACTGTAAAAAGCTGACAGGAAAAAATCACCTAAGCATCTCTATGTAAAAAAGAAAGATATTTTACCTCACAATCTCCTCAGCTCAGCAGATTAAGTTCTGGGTAAAAAGTTATACTTCACCTGCTCCCAGCTGCAGGTAAAAATAAAAAAAAATGAAGAAACGAACAGCAGCCAATCAGCATCAGCAGTGCTGAGGTCATGAACTCTTACTGTGATCTCATGAGATTTGACTTAACTCTCATGAGATTTCATATTAAGCTTCCTTTACCTGATTGGTGAAATAATATGAGAGTTCACGAGTCTCATCCCCTAAGCTGTCCCAGGACAGACACACTAAAATGCTGCTTAGAAATCCTTTACAATGGGATGTGGCTACTGAGGAACTTTTGAGGTAAAATATCTTTCTTTTTTACATAGAGATGTTCAGGAGATATTTTCTAGTCAGCTTTTTACAGCTATGATGCATCACTTTCAAGTGTTTAAACATTTGGGTATTATGGCCCTTTAATATAACAGTGTTGGTTATGCAAAACTGGTGAATGGGTAATAAAGGGATTATCTATCTTTTAAACAATAACAATTCTGTTGTAGACCGTCCCTTTAACACTGATTATAAACTTTATTAATTGTATGGACACTCCTCTCAATTTCAGGAAAAGAACAGAATTTGAGAATGTATATTTACAACCTCTCACATTGGATAACCATGTCTTTCTATTTTTTATGTTAAATCTGTTAAGAATAAATAAAGATGGCAAGTTAATCATCCATTCACTTGTAATACAAATTTTCATCAATAAAACCTTTTAATAAAAAAAATAAAAAAACAAAACAAAACAAAAAAACAGAATGAATCAGTCTAAGAGTGTCAGGGTTACAGGGAGTATATGATTTTTATTTAAAAATGCAATGATCTCATAATCATTTTTGGTGTTCATATCAGAGATCCCCAATAAAATACCCAAAATGTTCAATAGTCTTTTGACCAAAAAAAAAAAACCAAAAAACAATCTACTAAGAAATGCTCCACTGTCTCCAAAATGCCAGCACTTTTATCCAGTACACTACAGTGGTGAATATTTTTACACACATTTGTTTCTCTAACCTTGGGCAAGATTACAAGTTGCCTGGCAAATCAGTTGTGAAAACTCCACGCATGTTCTAACTTTTTCGTATTTGGGGTTGCGGAGCTATTACAAGTTGAGCAATAACTTATTTTGCACTCGCGTTAAGCTGCGTAATGCAAACAGCGAAATTGCGTGCACGTTCACATATTCCAAATACAGACAAATAGACAAAAAAAACAGAAAACCCTAATCTGTTGTGCAAAGCCTGTGACATATTCTCCTTGTTCTATTTAATTCAAAATAAATATTTCTCTGTATATGTGATGATTTTTGGACAGATTTTTAGATCTATATGTGAATATTTCTTTGAAAATCCATCTGAGATATTGTTTAATGTGCTTAAGATTGTAATGTGAAATATTTTCATTAAACACATCTCTATACATATAAATCCATGTTTCTCTATGTATGTATATGTATGTCAATGTAAAATCCCTGCTTCAGCTTTTTTTTTCTAGCACCCGAGATCTTCTATCTTTGCGCCCTTATAACATTTGTGTGCAATATTTTTTCATAATTTTTATTAGACATTGTTAATATGAGTGTAACTGTACTTTGTAATGTATTTTTTTAAGTGTTTCATGAAACTTTTTTGTTGCGCAAAGCTGTTAACTACAGCTCTACGAGCGCGGAAAGGATTGGTGCGTAAAAGTCGCCTGTTTTCAAGACTTGTAATAGCTGCGCAATGGAAATTGATTGAGAAAAAAGACTACATCGACCGCGGAATAGTTATAATGCGCTATTTGTAATTTGCCCCTTGAGAGGTGTTCTGGGATTATTTATATTACATACAGTTTCTGGAAGTTTTTGGGATGTACACCCCTCAAAATAAAAAATATGGAAAAAAAAAACTGTGGCAAAAAGCAACATCTAATTTTTTTCCTAGGAACATCTGCAAAAAAGGAAGCTCCTAAATCTGACCAGATCCTTTCAAATGGTGGATACAATGAAATGACAAAAAATAAGAGAAACAGCTCTGGGTTTACCATAAATGTCCTTCCTCCTAGAAATGTATGTTAAACTTCTCTTAAGAATATTGAGGCAATTTCCTCAAAAGAAAAAAAGGTCATAATACTCTGTACCCTTTTAGAGAAAGACCTTTTTATGACTTCAAAAGAAGTGGCACTAAGGTCAACGATCCCCTAACAGTTTGTTAGAGAAAATGGAAAAATGGTGGGTTAAAGGGACATTAAACCCCAAATTTTTCTTTCGTGATTCAGATAGAGAATAACATTTTAAGCAACTTTCTTATTTACTTCTGTCATCTAATTTGCTTCATTCTCTTGATATTCTTTCCTGAAAAGCATATCTAAATAGGCTCAGTAGCTGCTGATTGGTGATTGCACACAGATGACTCGTGTGATTGGCCGACCCATGTGCATTGCTATTTCTTCAACAAAGGATATATAAAGAATAAAGCAAATTAGATAATAGAAGTAAATTGGAATGTTGTTTAAAATTTTATTCTCTGTCTGAATCATGAAAGAAAAATTTGGGGTTTAATGTCCCTTTACGTGTGCAAACAGTCACCTAGATTACGAGTTTTGCTTTTGTGTTTTAACGCTGAAAAAAATGGTAATTTCAGAGTTAAAACAGCAATGCAGTCATTACAAGTCTTGCTGGTATAGCTGTAGCGCAAGCCTTTTAGCCTGTAACGCAACATCAGTCCTGCATTCGTAAAAATTACATTTTTTCATAGGACGTCCATAGCACTGTCATTACAAGTTTTGCCGTGAGGCTAAAAAGCTTGCATTACACCCTATAACAACACGATCTGTACCGCCATCTGAGAGCAGTAGTTATGAGTTTTACCTAACAAAACTGTTACATAAAACTCATAACTTTAGTGTTACAAAGTACACTAAACACCCAAAAACTACCTATTAAACCCTAAACCGCCACCCTCCCGCATTGCAAACACAATTTAAATATTATTAACCCCTAAGCTGCCGTCTGCCCACATCGCCCCCATTATACTAAAGTTATTAACCCCTATTTCGCCGTTCCCCGACACTGCTGCCACTATAATAAACCTATTAACCCCTAAACCACAAGTCCCCCACAATGAAATATTCTAAATTAAAAAAAATAAGTTTAAACTAACAATTAAACTAATGTAACTATTAAACTAAAATTAAACTAACTACCAATTAAAGAAAACTAGAATACACATTAAAAAAATCCTAACACTACTATAAAAATGACAAAGTATCTAATTACAAAAAATAAAAAATACTAAATTACAAAAATTTAACAAACACTAAATTAACGAAAAATAACAAACAAAATTATCAAAACATAAAAAAGAATTACTCGTAATCTAATAGCCCTATAAAAATAAAAAAGACAGCACAAAATTAAAAAAAAAACCTAGCCTAAAATAAACTACCAATAGGGCCTTTTGTAGGGCATCACGCTAAGTTAAACAGTAGACATGTGCGATTCGGTTTGGTTCGATACGGAAATTTGGAAAATTCGGCAAATTCGGAGATTCGGATCGAATTAAAATGTTGCCGAATTTTCCGAATCAAACCGAATCGAATCGATTCGTAAATTCGGATGGCCATTGGGATTACACTAGTATTATACAGTATGTTAGGTTAATACCTAATATACAGTATAATACTAGTCTAATCCCACCTAACATTTACCGAATTGCCGAATTTCCGAACCGAATCGAACTGAATCGAACCGAATTGAACCGAATCCAGATGAATTTCTTCGAATCCGAATGAATCCGAAACGAATCGATTCGAAATTTTCCGAATTCGAATCGAACCGAACCGAACTTCGAAAAATTCTGAATCGATCCGAACCGAATTTTTTCGCCATGCACATGTCTATTAAACAGCTCTTTTACCTGTAAAAAAAAATAAAAAATACAAAGACCCCCCCAACAGTAAAACCCACCACCCAACCAACCCCCCAACATAAAAAACCTAACTCTAACAAAAACCTAAGCTACCCACTGCAAGGGAAAGGGCGTTTATCTCTTTTGCATTGCCCTGAAAAGGGCATTTAGCTCTTTTAAGAAAAGCCCATACCCCAAACTAAAAAAAAAAACACCCAAAAAAGTTTTAAAAAATCTTAACACTAACCCCCGAAGATCCACTTACAGTTTCTGAAGTCCGGACATCCAGGTGGCTAGAATTCTACATCCAGGCAGTGAAGTCCATCTATCGAGGCAGCGTCTTATATTTTTATCCAGGTGGCATCTTCTATCTTCATCCCGGCGGCTTCTTCTATCTTCATCCCCGCGGCATGGAGCAGGTCCATCCTGAAGACATCCGGTGAGGAGCATCATCTTCATACGGTTGCCGCCGTATACTGAATCTTCAATGCAAGGGAGCCTTTTAAAAATGACGTCCCTTGCATTCCTATTGGCTGATTTTATTTCAGAAATTCAAATCAACCAATAGGATGAGAGCTTCAGAAGATTCAGTATACGGCTGAGACTGTATGAAGAGGATGCTCTGTGCCGGATGTCTCCCGGATGGACCTGCTCCGTGCCACCGGGATGAAGATAGAAGACGCTGCCGGGATGAAAATAGAAGATGCCGTCTGGATGAAGATGGAGCCTCCGGGATGAAGATCCTTCAAGCAGGACTTAAGCAACTGTGAGTACTTAAAGAGGGGTTAGTGTTAGGTTTTTTTAAGGTTTTTTGGGGTGGGTTTTTATTTTTTAGATTAGGGGTTGGGCATTTCTTAAAAGAGCTAAATGCTCTATTAAGGGCAAGAAAAAGAGCTAAAAAGCCTTTTTAAGGGCAATGACCATACAAATGGGTAGATTAGGTTTTTTTAGATAGTTTTTTTTATTTTGTGGGTTTGGGGGGTGGGGTTTTTGTAATTTTAGTGGATCTTTGTATTTTTGTTTCGAAAAAGAGCTGATTTCTTTAGGGCAATGCCCTACAAAAGGCCCTTTTAAGGTAGTTTATTATGGATAAGGTTTCTTTTATTTTGGGGTGTTTTTTAAAAAAAAAATAGGTATTAGAATAGGAATAATTGTTATTATTTTGGATAATTTGTTTGTTATTTTGTGTAATTTCTTTTTTTTTGGGGTGGGTTTTATATTTTTAGAATAGCCATTTTTTTATTGGGCAGCAAAAGAGCTGAATGCCCTTTTAAGATCAATGCCCATACAAATGCCCATTTCAGGGCAATGGGTAGATTAGGTTTTACTTTATTTTTATTTTGTGGGTTTGGGGGGTGGGGGTATGTATACTATTAGGGGGTGTTGTTTTTATTTTGTAGAAAAAGAGCTGTTTTTTTAATTGTTTTTTTATAATGTTGTTTGTTATTTTTTGTAATATTAGTGTTTTTTATTTTTTGTAATGTTAGAATTTAGTGTAAGGCAGCTTAGGTTTTATTTCACAGGTAAGTTTCTATTTATTTTAACTAGGTAGTTAATAAATAGTTAATACTTATTTACTAACTAGTCTACCTAGTTAAAATAAATACAAACTTACCTGTGAAATAAAAATAAAACCTAATCTAGCTACAATATAACTATTAGTTATATAGTAGCTAGCTTAGGTTTTATTTCACAGGTAAGTATGTATTTATTTTAAAATAGGTATTATTTAGTTAATAATTGTAACTTTAATTTAGCTCTATTTTAATTATGTTAAGTTAGGGGGTGTTAGGGATAGGGTTAGGGTTAGGGTTAGTGTTACGGTTAGGTTTAGTGGTTAATATAGTTTAATTCAGGTTGTTGCAACGTGGATGGCTGGCAGTTTAGGAGTTAATAGGTTTATTTAGTGGTAGTGATGTGGGAGGCGGCGATGTCAGGGAGCAGCGGAATATCGGTTAAAAGATTTATTATAGTGTGGGCGATGTTGAGGTGCAGGGGAATAGGGGTTAATAACTTTAGTATATTGTTGGCGATATCTGGAGTGGCAGATTAGGGGTTAATAGATTTATGTAGGTGTCTGCAATGTGGGGGGTGACAGATTAGGGGTGTTTAGATGTGGGGTTTATGTTAGGGTGTTAGGTTTAAACGTAATTTTTTTCCCATAGATATCAATGGGGCTGAGTTATGGAGCTTTTCATTCCGCAATTGCAGGTGTTAGGTTTTTCTTACCTGTTCTCCCCATTGATGTCTATGGGGAAAGCGTGCACGAGCACGTCAAAACACTGCTTGCATTTTGTGTGGTACGGAGCTTAAAACCACCATATCGCACGCACAAGCTGGCTGTTTCAAAACTTGTAATGGCTGCGCTATAGAGGGTTAAATAACACAACTTTTGTTGCGTTCGTTTCGCACCCTGTTGCGCCCATAACTTGAAATCTACCTGAGTATGTATTAAAAAATTGATTTAATTCACACACATATATATATATATATAATGTACTAGAATGTCTTAGAATGTCCTAAAAGGACAGTAAACACTAACGGCCAGATTACGAGTTTTGCATTATGAGTGGCTCGGTAATAACTTGCAAGTTATTTCCACCCCTCACCTTTAATAGCGCTGCTATTACAGGTTTGCAAAAAACCTGCGTTTGCGGGCAATATGGCAGCGTTCAGCTCCATAACGCACACAAATACCAGCACAGCTTTGAGGTGCTGTTACCTGCTCGTGCACGATTTCCCCATAAACATCAATGGGGAGAGCCGGCTAAAAAAAAGCGTAACATCTGCTTCCTGAGAGTGCCCGTGAGCACCCAGGGCTGATCATTTTGCAGGGTCATGGGATGTGTACCCGGTCTGGTATGAGAGTGCAGTCCCCTTCTGTGTTTTGTATATGTCTAGGGTGATT
Organism: Bombina bombina; assembly: GCF_027579735.1. NCBI lineage: Eukaryota > Metazoa > Chordata > Amphibia > Anura > Bombinatoridae > Bombina > Bombina bombina. Next base: position 997,774,072 of record NC_069504.1, on the reverse strand, counting down.
ACATAAGCCTGTGCACCCTTCCCTTGTTCCCAATTTGTTTGGATTTGAGAGCTTGCATTGTGTGCCTGTTTTAGGGTCCCAGGTTTTGGAAAGGACCTTGATGTTGTACCTGGACTTGTCCCATTTAGCCAAATGCGGTAACTAACCTTTCCATTTTTGCTTTTTTTTAAATATATATATTTTTATTGAGATTTTAGTCAATTACAATAAGATACTTTTCTCCAATTACAGTAACAGAAAATATATATAATAAATGCAGGTTGATTTGAAATACAGTAGGCAAAACTGCAGATTTATGAACCTAAGATATATACATCTGTAATGTTTCCTTTAAAGGGAATAGTGTGAATGTGTTAGTGAATAAGGATCTAGAGAAAACCCCTCTAAATATATCAAAACATGACTGTGTATTAAGATATGACAAAATGAATCCAATTATAGGGCTGTTGAAGACATATTGACTGATTAACTTATAAATAAGTAAGTGGACAGAACTTAATGAAATCTCTTTTTTTTGGTAGGGGTAATATTTAGTATGTAATAGTAAATAGAAAAAAAAAATTGGGGGGAGATCAGCAGACATGAGCTGCTTAAAAGTTAAAGGGAAGGGGGGGCGTGGTCAGGGCATTTTAGTGATATTGTTATGATAATGGGTGTAATCACAAATACGTTTCTCTTGAAGTCAATATAAGACCAATAAAATGCATAAATAGAGGGTTAACACACATTTAAGAGATACACCACGAGTAACCTCAAATCGTAGAGGATATACAGGATCATGAGCTAATATCCCAAATATTAAATTATATATCATCTATATGTAGCCATATGAGTTATTGCCTGGTAGATGTTAAGGACAAACACATTGATGAAATACTGAAAACCTCAGTTTTTCTAGTATATATCCCTCAGGTAATTAGAGTGCCATTCTTGGACCTTGCTAAGCTATTAATGTAGGCCAGGGGGATTATAGTATGGCAGTTTAGAATGGTATGATGAAGGGGTATGAGAGTCTATTAGTTAGGGAATTGCTGGCTCTAGAGATGGGGTGCAAAGGTTGGGTTCTGTTAACCTTTCAAGAGTTAAATTTCTAGGACTAGGCTATTAAAATTAGTAAGCTTGTCTTTATAACTGATCTAGAGGTACTTATTGAGCCTAGAACTAAAAAAAAAACTCTGACTCAGGTCGATAAAAACCTATGAAACTGGCTATTATGAAACAAACAGCCTGGTATATCAGTATAAACAGGGCGATATGTTGAGGGATATCAACTATTGCTCTTCCCTTAAATTATAATGTTTTCATAGCACACAGTGTATATAGATTAGTAATTATTGAATAATACTAACAGTACTATAAATGCTTCCAGAAAACAGTAAAGTTATACACTATTAGGTAAAATCACGCTTCTTATATTAATATCATAAACAAGGTAGATGGTTACTTGAAGTGTAAGACAAAGGGAGCATATATTGAACATTTTTAGGTATAATCAGATATTTTTCAACTCAGCAGAGTAATAACAAAGTGACTGCATAAGATCCTCAGGCCTATAGACCAGCATGTATTGACCAGGAAGTCAAGAAAGCATTGTTCAAATTGTAAAAGGGTATAGTGCGGTTAGTTGTAGTAATGACAGCCTAGTCGAAGTCCCTCAAACTTAGATGCTCTGATGTGGGTAATAGAGAGTAGATTAATTTCATATGTATCACACTTGAAGCTAGTGAGAGGTATCAGAGGCATTTTAGATCTGTAACAAGCTGAGCTTATATTATATTCTATATATCCAAATCAATATACAAGATATGGACCAGCCTAAATTATGTGTGGAAAAGGGCCCAAGAACATATCAGAGGAATCTAGCACTACAGTGTTAAGCATCATAGTAACTGCAACAGAAATAAGTCAGACATGAAAAATACTCATTAGTGGACTACAATAACAAGGGTCTTCATAGCTAGGGATTACATGTATAACTAAACACTATTAACAGCTATAATTCTAAAAACATTAGCTTAGCCCTCTAGTAATTTAAGGAGTTATTTGCTCATTTTAGGCATTATGTAGTATCAGTTTAGTTTATCCCTCAGTTTATAGTCTAAAGCTTTAGATTATCATGGAATAGCAGAGGTATTTGACATTAATTGTTTGTAGATAGTTGAAAAATACATTAATAATATGGAAGGCATCAAATTAACCCAAGTAGTGCTAAGTGCTTGCTGGGTTATACTGTTACATCAACCATCCACTCTGTAAGCCTTGGCTTGATTGGGTCTTATTCAGGGGTAGGTTAATAAGTAGATGTAGAAGATTCCTAAGTGTCTAGACTAGAAGTGTAACAAATAAGTGTAAAGAGATATGTTAGGAAATGCGTATGTGTAAAGTCTGATTAGTATGCTATGTAAGTTTTGTAGTAGATTATAGAAGCATATATACAAACAAATCTTATCTCTAAAGAAACTTGAGGGATGCCAAATATAGCACCAAAGAAACTTAACTTCAACATTAGAAATAGTGCAAGTTTAAGTCCAGTAGTATATAGAGCAATGTAACCCATATCTCTCGATTTGAGGGAGCAGTTACTTTAAGCAAGAGGGAACGTTGTAGAGGTTATAAATACAATCTCCAGTGTTCCTAGCTGCAATTGAAAGGTTTAGCTGATACCCATTCTTTTCAAGTACTTGCCATAATGAACAGAGGAAAGTCTTCCTAGGAGCCAAGAGATTGCAGGGTGTGTTGACCTTGACCCATTTGCTGAAGTAGAGAAAGTGGAGCTCACAATTCCGAGATCCTCGCTTTTCATGAGGCCCTCCATCAGCCCAAAATTAGTGGTGCGCTTTGTTGGATTCATGTGAGCTGGCATTAGGCTGGTGGTCCCAGATGGAGGATAGGCATATGAGTCTCTGAATGAGAATGCTGCAGCAGGTATGTCGGCCTCAATCCCGCCCCAAATGACCGCTTCGGAGCAAGGCCCGGGGCGATATCAGCTATGTCACACAGAAGGTCAGGGTGGCTCTGGAAGGTAGCTAGTATGCCATCAGGAGGGTCTGTGCTGGTAGGCTGTGCTAGGATTTCAGCTAGATCCACTGAAGAGTAGACAGACAGAAGGGTCTCCTGTGGGCAGGCAGCAGAGCAGGATGAGCTCCCAGGGTTGTCCTCTAGGGTGATTGTAATATTTTCCCAGTCTAGGGTCATGCAGTTAAGGAGTGAGCTGAAATAAGTCTTCATCCGAATCTCCAATGCAGCAGGTGCATTTGCAATCTCTCTATCCATCTTAGATAGTTGTAGGTCTGAAGAACTTACCTACACCCCAGGCTATAGAGCTGTCATTGACTTCAGTAGCATAAAGGGTAACAAGCCAAGGTAACACAAGCGGAAATTGCGATCGGGAGTGGAGGCCTCCGATCACTTTCAAAATTGGGTGAATCCGCTCCTGGTGAATTCAATGAAAAGAGCTTGATATCAATAGGATCAGCTAATAATATAGTAGCTAGATTAAATATTTTCGAGGTTGGATGTCAGGGCATTACAAAAGAAATTCAATATATTAGCTTAAGAAAACCAGGAGCTCCATATTTTGCATCTTATCATGGCTGAATCCTAGCCACGCCCCCTCCATTTTTGCTTTTAAATCTTAGCTAAGAGCTTGTAAATGAGTGCTGGACTTTCTCTGTGTGTTGTATTAATTTGTTTTGTAATTTTCCGTATGGTTCTTGCACCCGACCTGTCTGGGGTTAACTGCCTGTGACTCTGGGAACAGCACAGCTTCCTGTGAGTGCCCGTGAGCACCCAGAGCTGAGCAAGTTGCAGGGTCATGGGATGTGTACCCGGTCCGGTATGAGAGTGCAGTCCCCTTCCGTGTTTTGTATATGTCTAGGGTGATTAGATAAGCCTGTGCACCCTTCCCTTGTTCCCAGTTTGTTTGGATTTGAGAGCTTGCATTGTGTGGCTGTTTAATGGTCCAAGGTAATGGAAAGGACATTGATGTGGTACCTGGGCTTGTCCCATTTGGCCAAATGCGGTAACTAACCTTTACATTTTTGCTTTTAAACCTTAGCTGAGAGCTTGTAAGTGAGTGCTGGACTTTCTCTGTGTGTTGTATTAATTTGTTTTGTAATTTTCCGTATGGTTCTTGCACCCGACCTGTCTGGGGTTAACTGCCTGTGACTCTGGGAACAGCACAGCTTCCTGTGAGTGCCCGTGAGCACCCAAAGCTGAGCATGTTGCAGGGTCATGGGATGTGTACCCGGTCCGGTATGAGAGTGCAGTCCCCTTCCGTGTTTTGTATATGTCTAGGGTGATTACATAAGCCTTTGCACCATTCCCTTGTTCTCAGTTTGTTTGGATTGGAGAGCTTGCATTGTGTGCCTGTTTTAGGGTCCCAGGTATTGGAAAGGACCTTGATGTGGTACCTGGGCTTGTCCCATTTGGCCAAATGCGGTAACTAACCTTTCCATTTTTGCTTTTAAATCTTATCTGAGAGCTTGTAAGTGAGTGCTGGACTTTCTCTGTGTGTTGTATTAATTTGTTTTGTAATTCTCCCTATGTTTCTTGCACCCGACCTGTCTGGGGTTAACTGCCTGTGACTCTGGGGAAAGCACAGCTTCCTGTGAGTGCCAGTGAGCACCCAGGGCTGAGCATATTGCAGGGTTATGGGATGTGTAACCGGTCCAGTATGAGAGTGCAGTCCCCTTCCGTGTTTTGTATATGTCTAGGGTGATTACATAAGCCTGTGCACCCTTCCCTTGTTCCCAGTTTGTTTGGATTTGAGAGCTTGCATTGTGTGGCTGTTTAATGGTCCAAGGTAATGGAAAGGACATTGATGTGGTACCTGGGCTTGTCCCATTTGGCCAAATGTGGTAACTAACCTTTACATTTTTGCTTTTAAACCTTAGCTGAGAGCTTGTAAGTGAGTGCTGGATTTTCTCTGTGTGTTGTATTAATTTATTTTGTAATTTTCCCTATGGTTCTTGCACCCAGACCTGTCTCCAAAAAAAAAAGGGGGGTTACAAACAAAAAGTAATACAACACGTAGAGACACCCATTACTCACCAGCTAGCTCACAGCTAAGATAAAATCACAACTGGAAAGGTTAGTTACCGCATCTGGCCAAAGGGGAAAAGTTCAGGAACCACGTCAAGGTCCTTTCTACTGCCTGAGTCCCTAACAGAGCCACACCATGCGAGCTCACAAAGCCAAACAAACTGAGAACAAAGAAGGGGTGCACAGGTATATGTAATCACTCAGAGAAATACAAAACACGGAAGGGAACTACACTCCAAGACCGGACCAGGTACACATCCAGTGATTCAGCAACATCCCAGCGCGGGGTGCTTAATAGCAATCCAAAAAAGCTGTGATATCACCAGAGCCACAGGCAGTTAACCACAGTCTGGAATGGATGCAAGAAACAAGGGGGATTACAAACAAAAAATAATACAACACAGCTGAGATAAAATCACAACTGGAAAGGTTAGTTACCGCATCTGGCCAAATGGTGACATCACAGATTTTTGGAGTGCTATTTAGCACCGAGGGCTGGGATGTTGCTGTGTCACTGGATGTGTACCTGGTCCGGTCTTGGAGTGCAGTTCCCTTCCGTGTTTTGTATTTCTCTGGGTGATTACATACACCTGTGCGCCCCTTCTTTGTTCTCAGTTTGTTTGGCTTTGTGAGCTCGCATGGTGTGGCTGTGTTAGGGACTCAGGCAGTGGAAAGGACCTTGACGTGGTGCCTGAGCTTTTCCCATTTGGCCAGATGCGGTAACTAACCTTTCCAGTTGTGATTTTATCTTAGCTGTGAGCTAGCTGGTGAGTGCTGGGTGTCTCTATGTGTTGTATTACTTTTTGTTTGTAATCCCCCTTGTTTTTTGCACCCATTCTGGGCTGGGGTTAACTGCCTGTGGCTCTGGTGACAACACAGCTTTTTTGGAGTGCTATTTAGCACCCCGTGCTGGGATGTTGCTGAGTCACTGGATGTGTACCTGGTCCGGTCTTGGAGTGCTGTTCCCTTCCATGTTTTGTATTTCTCTGGGTGATTACATACACCTGTGCACCCCTTCTTTGTTTTCAGTTTGTGTGGCTTTGTGAGCTCACATGGTGTGGCTGTGTTAGGGACTCAGGCAGTGGAAAGGACCTTGACGTTGTGCCTGAACTTTTCCCATTTGGCCAGATGCGGTAACTAACCTTTCCAGTTGTGATTTTATATTAGCTGTGAGCTAGCTGGTGAGTGCTGGGTGTCTCTATGTGTTGTATTACATTTTGTTTGTAATCCGCCTTGTTTCTTGCACCCATTCCGGACTGGGGTTAACTGCCTGTGGCTCTGGTGACATCACAGCTTTTTTGGAGTGCTATTTAACACCCAGGGCTGGAATGTTGCTGAGTCACTGGATGTGTACCTGGTCCCGGTCTTGGAGTGCAGTTCCCTTCCGTGTTTTGTATTTCTCTGGGTAATTACATACACCTGTGCACCCCTTCTTTGTTCTCCATTTGTTTGGCTTTGTGAACTTGCATGCTGTGGCTGTGTTAGGGACTGAGGCAGTGAAAAGAACCTTGACGTGGTGCCTGAGCTTTTCCCATTTGGCCAGATGTGGTAACTAACCTTTCCAGTTGTGATTTTATCTTAGCTGTGAGCTAGCTGGTGAGTGCTGGGTGTCTCTATGTGTTGTATTACTTTTTGTTTGTAATCCGCCTTGTTTCTTGCACCCATTCCGGACTGGGGTTAACTGCCTGTGGCTCTGGTGACATCACAGATTTTTTGGAGTGCTATTTAGCACCCAGGGCTGATATGTTGCTGAGTCACTGGATGTGTACCTGGTCCGGTCTTGGAGTGCAGTTCCGTTCTGTGTTTTGTATTTCTCTGGGTGATTACATACACCTGTGCACCCATTCTTTGTTCTCAGTTTGTTTGGCTTTGTGAGCTCGCATGGTGTGGCTGTGTTAGAGACTCAGGCAGTGGAAAGGACCTTGATGTGGTGCCTGAACTTTTTCCATTTGGCCAGATGCGATAATTAACCTTTCCAGTTGTGATTTTATCTTAGCTGTGAGCTAGCTGGTGAGTGCTGGGTGTCTCTATGTGTTGTATTACTTTTTTTTTGTAGTTTCTTGCACCCATTCCGGACTTTAGAAGCCAGGGCTGGGATGTTGCTGATACGTGAGAAGGTTATTCCTAGGCGCCAAACTGTGAGGCTAAGGTTTGCAAATTATTTGTTACAACTTAAAATGCAAAGAATAAAGGCAAAATTAAAATACAATACTAAAAATACAATTTAAATACAATATAAAAAGGCATGGATCCACGCTATTAACAATGAGGATAAGATTGTGAAATATATATATATGTACTATAACAATATACACAGGGCAATTCTGGAAAGGCAGCAATAACATAGATGTGCTGCAAAGTGACTTGGTGCAATACTCCAATGTGCTAAAAATGGGGTAGTAACAACCAATAAAAATCAAAATATTTTTTAAAAAACTTTGTCCAGTGTGTAAAAAATTTGTCCAGTGTGTAAAAAATGTGTTCCAAAAATAAAAGTCAGTGCAAAAAATAATAGTCAGTGCATTTTACCCTTAAACTCTCTGTAGCCTGTGGCTTCTGGAGGTCAACTCAAGAGGAAACTGGACTATTTGTGCAGAAATTAATAACAGGTTTTTGTTTCCTTACTTTTTGCCTTTGGAATTGTTTTTATTGTGCCCCTTTTTTATTGTGCACTTTTCTTCACCATATCTGCCTACTCAGGTTGGCAACACCATCACCAACAATTCTTGTTTTGTTTTTGTTTTTTACTGGACATCAATAGCAAACACTTGCTAACACACTAACATTTTTTGGATACACACCTATAGGAGTACCCCAGCGGATTCATTTTGGACCTTGGTGGTTTTATTCTTGCACTGACTATTATTTTTTGCACTGACTTTTATTTTTGGAACACATTTTTTACACACTGGACAAATTTTTTACACACTGGACAAAGTTTTTTAAAAAATATTTTGATTTTTATTGGTTGTTACTACCCCATTTTTAGCACATTGGAGTATTGCACCAAGTCACTTTGCAGCACATCTGTGTTATTGCTGCCTTTCCAGAATTGCCCTGTGTATATTGATATAGTACATATATATATATTTCACAATCTTATCCTCATTGTTAATAGCGTGGATCCATGCCTTTTTATATTGTATTTTAAATTGTATTTTTAGTATTGTATTTTAATTTTGCCTTTATTCTTTGCATTTTAAGTTGTTACAAATAATTTGCAAACCTTAGCCTCACAGTTTGGCGCCTAGGAATAACCTTCTCACGTATCATTGCTTCTAGGTGATAACTAGGTATCACCTTCCTGGGCCAATAAGGTTTTAGTGGGCGCTGGGATATCTTTGTATTGTCACTGGGATGTTGCTGAGTCACTGGATGTGTACCTGGTCCGGTCTTGGAGTGCAGTTCCCTTCCATGTTTTGTATTTCTCTGGGTGATTACATACACCTGTGCACCCCTTCTTTGTTCTCAGTTTATGTGGCTTTGTGAGCTCACATGGTGTGGCTGTGTTATGGACTCAGGCAGTGGAAAGGACCTTGATGTTGTGCCTGAACTTTTCCCATTTGGCCAGATGCAGTAACTAACCTTTCCAGTTGTGATTTTATATTAGCTGTGAGCTAGCTGGTGAGTTCTGGGTGTCTCTATGTGTTGTATTACTTTTTGTTTGTATTCCCCCTTGTTTCTTGCACCCATTCTGGACTGGGGTTAACTGCCTGTGGCTCTGGTGACATCACAGCTTTTTTGGAGTGCTATTTAACACCCAGGGCTGGGATGTTGCTGAGTCACTGGATGTGTACCTGGTCCCGGTCTTGGAGTGCAGTTCCCTTCCGTGTTTTGTATTTCTCTGGGTAATTACATATACCTGTGCACCCCTTCTTTGTTCTCCATTTGTTTGGCTTTGTGAGCTTGCGTGGTGTGGCTGTGTTAGGGACTCAGGCAGTGGAAAGGACCTTGACATGGTGCCTGAGCTTTTCCCATTTGGCCAGATGCGGTAACTAACCTTTCCAGTTGTAATTTTATCTTAGCTGTGAGCTAGCTGGTGAGTGCTGGGTGTCTCTATGTGTTTTATTACTTTTTGTTTGTAATCCGCCTTGTTTCTTGCACCCATTCCAAACTGGGGTTAACTGCCTGTGGCTCTGGTGACATCACAGATTTTTTGGAGTGCTATTTAGCACCCAGGGCTGATATGTTGCTGAGTCACTGGATGTGTTCCTGATCCGGTCTTGGAGTGCAGTTCCCTTCTGTGTTTTGTATTTCTCTGGGTGATTACATACACCTGTGCACCCCTTCTTTGTTCTCAGTTTGTTTGGCTTTGTGAGCTCGCATGGTGTGGCTGTGTTAGGGACTCAGGCAGTGGAAAGGACCTTGACATATTACTTTTTGTTTGTAGTTTCTTGCACCCATTCCGGGCTTTAGCACCCAGGACTGGGATGTTGCTGAGTCACTGGATGTGTACCTGGTCCGGTCTTGGAGTTCAGTTCCCTTCCGTGTTTTTTATATATAAATGGTGCAGTACAAAAAGAGATAGACCTGCCTAATAGGTAATATGCTTACTGGCTCTTGGGTCTTCTCCCAATCAGGAACTCGAGCTGGGTAGTCTAAATGGTAAACGTGTTTTGGCCTTGAATAAGGTCTTTTTTCAAATCAATATCAGCTCTGAGTGGTAATGTTTCATGAAACTTTTTTTGCGCAAAGCTGTTAACTACAGCTCTTTGAGCACGGAAAGGATTGTTGCGTAATAGGCGAATGCACATGCAATTGCCTTTTTTAAGATTTGTAATACCTGCGCAATGGAAATTGATTGAGAAAAAAGACTACATTACGTGCGTAATAGTCATAATGCGCTATTTGTAATGTGCCCCTTGAGTGTTGTTCTGTTATTATTAAAATTACATAAAGTTTCTGAAATTTGGGGGATGTACACCCCTCAAGATCAAAAATATGAAAAAAAAAACTGGCAAAAAGCAACATCTAATTTTTTCCTAGGAACATCTGCAAATAAAGGAAGCTCCCAAATCTGAACAGATTCTTTCAAAAGATGGATACAATGAAATGACAAAAAATAAGAGAAACAGCTCTAGGTTTACCATAAATGTAATTCCATTATTTGTTCTGTATGATTTTTAAATGATTTTCATTGTGCACTTTGTAATGTTAGCCTCTCCTTCCCATACAAAAATGCAATATACGCCCCTTAGTGAGACACTCAGTTTTCACAGTAAAATGTGGCTTTATATAATTCCATCTGGGAAATAAAAGGACTGGCGAGCATTCTTGTAGACCCTTTCCAGCCCAGAGATCTTTTTTAGAATTGGGCATTACAGCTGTACATTCTCAGAAGCCAGTTTATCGGGATACATAGAAACACTAATTAAGATGAAATTTATGATGTTCAACCTCAAGAATTAAAGCAAAGATTAAGAACCAGCACTAACTGGCTAAAGCGCAAAATTGTAAAAAGCACTGAGATAAGGGTAGGGGTTTAGATACTGGTAATTATAGAGGGTTAGGGGTTAATAAATTTAATATAGTATTTGCGGTGTGGGAGGGGGTGGTTTAGGGGTTAATAGGTAGTTTATGGGTGTTAGTGTGAGTGCGTAATGGACGTTGCGTTAAAAGCTAAAATGCATGTGGTATAGCTATACCGCCTTGTTAACGGCTATTCCATGTGCAATGGCCAATTTCTCAGCGGTATAGCCATACTGCACCATAACACAAAACTTGTAATTTAGCCGCAAGTGAGGGAATTACTCCAGTCCTCCACCCTAGTGAGATCATTACTCCTGTCTTCTGTCCTAGTGTGGGCACTCCATTTCTCAGCTCTTGTGAAGGCATTACTCCAATTATTATTATTATTATTATCATTTATTTGTATAGCGCCGCCAAATTCCGTAGAGCTGGGTACAATGATAGGGGTATACAATGACAAAGATTTGTGATAAAATACAAAACATAACAAGACTAAACAAATCTAGCACAGGAGGAAGAGGGCCCTGCTCCGGAGAGCTCACAGTCTATAGGTGTAGGGTGCAGAGATATAAGGTTGGGGTAGCTTGTTACATCTTTTGTATTTGCAGCAGTGAGTCCAATTTTCAGTCCTAGTCCAATACTCCAATCTTCAGTCCTAGTGTGAGCACTCTAGTCCTCGGCCCTAGTGAGTGCATTTCTCCAGAATTCGGCCCTAATAAGGGCATACATCCAGTCCCCTGCTCTAGGGAGGGCATTACTCCAGTCTTCAGCCCTAGTGTGGTCACTCCAGTTCTCATCCCTATTTAGAGCATTATTCCAGTCTTTGACCTTAGGGTGGGAAATCCAGTCCTTGGCCCTACTCAGAGTATTACTCCAGTCTCCAACCTTAGTGTGGGAACTCCAGTTCTCAGGCCTTAGTGAGGACATTACTCAGTCTTTGGCACTAGTGTGGACACTCCAGTTCTCTGCCATAGTGAGGGCATTACTCCAGTTTTTGGCTGACTCTAGTGTGGGCACTCCAGTCCTTGGCCCTAGTGAGGGGGCATTATTCCAGTCTTTGGCCCAAGTGTGGGCATCCATGTCTTCGGACCTTAGTTTTGGTACTCCTGTGAGGGCAATTCTCCAGTTTTCTGCCATAGTGAGGGCATTACTCCAGTCTTCATCCCTAGTGTGGGCACTGCAGAGACCTGTGGCTCCAGCTAAGTCTTGTGAATCCTGTCACAAATCAAGTTTCAGTATATACTCTCCTGCCGAGGCACAGACTCAATAGCAGCACACTCTCATCTGCCAAGGTACAGGCTCAGTACCAGCATACTTTCATTTGCCAAGGCACAGATTCAACTCCAACATGCAGTCTTTTGCCAAAGCACGGACCCAGTTCCTGCGTACACCCTAATGCACAGACTCTGAAACAGCATACTCTCATATCCCAAGGCACAGTCCCAGTTCAAGCATACACTTACCTACCTAGGTTATTTCCTTTGTCCTTTGTACAGCTCCACTGACTCTAAGTTACCTATGCTCAGCGCTGCAAATTCTAAGTCCTGTATTCTGCTTTACAGATCCCAAGCCCTGTGTCTCCAGTTGCACAGTATCCAAGTCCTGTGTCTCCAACTGACTACTTGTTCAATAAAGCTTGTTTTCTTATTTGCCACCATGCCTAAAATGGGTAGTTATTATAAAAAAAGCACATCCCATTGGTTCCTTTTATCTCTCACGATGAACTAAAGCCAGAGACCTCTACCTCTGAGCTCCAGACCACTGAGCCTGCTCCTCAGAGCATAATAGCAAATAAAAAAATCTTGATTTAAATCATGTGTTTGTAATCTGCAAATAACTAACATGTTTTGAGTGCGGAATGGATGTTGCATTACAGGCTAAAATGTTTGCGGTATAGCTATACTGCCGTGACTCATATTATGCGTACCGGCTATTTCACGCGCATTGGACAATTTTTGAGGGGTATAGCTGTACCACACCATAACGCAAAACTTGTAATTTAGGGCTATTAGATTAGGTGTATTTTTTGTTATTCTTGATAATTTCGTTTATTGCAGGGTTTTTTTTTCGTATTCTTAGTGTTTATTATTTTTTGTAATGTTAGATTTTTTTTTAAATTTTTTTCATACTATTAAGTTTATTTAAATTTGTAATTTAGGTTTTTTAATTGGTAGTTTTTTATTTTAATAGAATAGTTATGTTTGGTTAATTTATAGTGTACATGCACTTCATCAGGGGTTTATGTTAGGGTGTTATGTTTAAATGTAACTTTCTTTTCCCCATAGACATCAATGATGTTGTGTTACAGCGATTTGCCATTCCGCGATCGCAGGTGTTAGTTTTTTTAGTTAGTTTTTTTCTAACACTTTCTCCCCATTGATGTCTATGGGGGAAAGTGTGCATGAGCACGTCAAGTCAGGTCTTGGCTTTTGTGAGGTATGGAGTTAAATGCGCCATAATTGCACAGTACAAGGAGGTTTTTCAGTAACTCGTAATAGGCAGCAGTATGGAAAGTTTGATACCGTTCATTTTATTGCGTTATTAACCCACCAGGTTTAGCACAAAACTCATAATCTAGGCGTTGGGGGAGGACTGGAGTATTGCCCTCACTATGGGGTAAAACTGGAAAAATGCAATCACTATGGCTGAGGACTGCAATGCCCACACTTGGGCCAAAGACTGGAGTATTGCCCTCACTAGGACTGAGGACTGAAGTTCCCATACTAGGGCCAAAGACTGGAATAATGCTCTCACTAGGGTGGAGGACTGGAGTGCCCACACTAGGGCCGAAGATTGTAGTAATGCCCTCACTAAGGGGAGGACTGGAGCAATGCCCTCATTAGGGCCAAAGACTGGAGAAATGCCCTCACTAGGTCCAAGGACTGGAGTTCCCACACTAGGGTTGAAGACTGGAGTAATACTCTGAGTAGGGCCAAGGACTGTATTTCCCACGCTAAGGTCAAGACTGGAATAATGCTCTTAATAGGGAGGAGGACTTGTGCCCACACTAGCGCTGAAGAGTAATTACCTCACTAGAGTGGAGGACTGGATTTATGCACTTATTAGGGCCAAAGACTGGAGAAATGTCCTCACTAGGGCAGAGGACTGGAGTGCTCACACTAGGTCTGAAGATCAGAGTAATGCATTACAAGAGCTGAGAACTGGAGTGCCCACACTAGGACAGAAGACTAGAGTAATGCTCTTACTAGGGCAGAGGACTGTATTAATTCCCTCACTTTGGTGGAGGACTGGAGTATTGTCCTCACTAGGGGTTAAAACTGGAGAAATGCCATAACTATGGCTGAGGTGAGGACTGGAGTGCTCACACTTGGGAGAAAGACTGGAGTAATGCCATCACTAGGACTGAGGATTGAAGTTCCCATACTAGGGCCAAAGACTGGAAAAATGCCCTCACTAGGTCCAAGGACTGGAGTGCCCATTCTAGGACTGGAGTGTCCACATTAGGACCGAAGACTGGAGTAATGCCCTCACTAAGGGGAGGACTGGAGTAATGCCCTTATTAGGGCTAAAGACTGGAGAAATGCCCTCACTAGGTCCAAGGACTGGAGTGCCCACTCTAGGGCCAAAGACTGGAATAATGTCTTCACTAGGACAGAGGCCTGGAGTGTCCAAACTAGGGCCAAAGACTGGGTAATATAGTCACTCGGGCCAAGGACTGGAGTGCCAAAAATAGAGCCAAAGACTGGAGTAATGTCCTCACTAGAGCAGATGACTGCAGTGTTCACACTAGGGCCAAAGACTGTGTAATGTCTTTACTAGGGCCAAGGACTGCATTGCTAATGCTAGGGCCGAAAGACAGGAGTGCCTGCACTTGGGCCAAAAGACTGGTGTAATGCTCTCAATAGTGCTGAGGACTGGAGTTCTCATACTAGGGCAAAATACTGGAGTAATGCCCTCACTTGGGCCAAGGACTGGAGTGCCCACACTAGGGACAAAGTCTGGAGTTATGTCCTCCCTAGGGATGAGGACTGGAGTGTCCACATAAAGGCCAAAGACTATATGATGTCCTCATTAGGGCCAAGGACTGGAGTACCAACACTAGGGCCCGAGGACTGGAGAGACCACACTAGGGTTGAAGACTGGAGCTCATTTTATTAAATCGTTCACACATTTTGCTAAATTCTGAGCACATTTTGCTAAATTGTGAGCTCTTTTTAATAAATTGTGAGCACATTTTTCTAAATCGTGAGCACATTTTACAATATCATGAGCACATTTTGCTAAATCGTAAGCACATTTTACTAAATTGTGAGTTCATTTTACTAAATCATGAGCACATTTTGCTAAATTGTGCTCACGATTTAGCTATATCGTGCACACAATTTTAAAATAATTACAATCATGCTATTCCACCTTAAAGGGACCCTAAACACCTTCTATTTCTATGTAAATAGCATTTATTTTTACTTTTTTTTTAGATTTTAATGTTATTTGTTTTATTATGTTTTTATCTAAGCTCTGCTCAAATATTTTTAATTGTCAATGTTAGTCCTAAACCACTGCCTACTGAATGCAGTGGTAGCCGCCATGTTGTAAAGCACGTTGCACCCGATATCATATTGACTTGCTGTGCACTCCCTTATTCACTACTGCGCATGCGCATACTAAGCAAAGTCTTTGCCGCATCTATGAAGCTCGTTCTCAGTAGCTTCGTGAATGAGCTACATAGATTTAGTGGATTCAATTGCAGCCGTTTTCAGTTTCACTGAATGACAGCTGTGTGAGAGGACCGGCTTGTCAGTGATTATTTTTTTTTTTTTATTCATAATGGCCTAGATTTGGAGTTTGGCGTTAGCCTTGAAAACCAGCGTTAGAGGCTCCTAACGCTGGTTTTAGGCTAACTCCGGTATTTGGAGTCACTCAA
This sequence comes from Bombina bombina, assembly GCF_027579735.1. NCBI lineage: Eukaryota > Metazoa > Chordata > Amphibia > Anura > Bombinatoridae > Bombina > Bombina bombina. The sequence continues at coordinate 997,758,675 of NC_069504.1, read as the reverse complement.
AATAAGGTCTAACACTCACTTTTCAGCCACGTCTTTTCCATACCGCATATCCCCTTACGTCAATTGCATATCCTATCTTTTCAATGGGGTCTTTCTAACTCCGGTATTTAGAGTCGTGTCTGAAGTGAGCGTTAGACATCTAACGACAAAACTCCAGCCGCAGGAAAAAAGTCAGTAGTTAAGAGCTTTTTGGGCTAACGCCGGTTCATAAAGCTCTTAACTACTGTACTCTAAAGTAGACTAACACCCATAAACTACCTATGTACCCCTAAACCGAGGCCCCCCCACATCGCCGCCACTCGATTACATTTTTTTAACCCCTAATCTGCCGACCGCCACCTACGTTATACTTATGTACCCCTAATCTGCTGCCCCTAACACCGCCGACCCCTGTATTATATTTATTAACCCCTAATCTGCCCCCCACAACGTCGCCGCCAGCTAACTACAATAATTAACCCCTAATCTGCCAACCGCAAAGCGCCGCCACCTACATTATAGCTATGTACCCCTAATCTGCTGCCCCTAACACCGCCGACCCCTATATTATATTTATTAACCCCTAATCTGCCCCCCTCAACGTCGCCTCCACCTGCCTACACTTATTAACCCCTAATCAGCCGAGCGGACCGCACAGCTACTATTATAAAGTTATTAACCCCTAATCCGCCTCACTAACCCTATAATAAATAGTATTAACCCCTAATCTGCCCTCCCTAACATCGCCGACACCTAACTTCAATTATTAACCCCTAATCAGCCGACCGGAGCTCACCGCTATTCTAATAAATGGATTAACCCCTAAAGCTAAGTCTAACCCTAACACTAACACCCCCCTAAATTAAATATAATTTTAATCTAACGAAATTAATTAACTCTTATTAAATAAATTATTCCTATTTAAAGCTAAATACTTACCTGTAAAATAAACCCTAATATAGCTAAAATATAAATTATAATTACATTGTAGCTATTTTAGGATTAATATTTATTTTACAGGAAACTTTGTAATTATTTTAACCAGGTACAATAGCTATTAAATAGTTAAGAACTATTTAATAGTTACCTAGTTAAAATAATTACAAAATTACCTGTAAAATAAATCCTAACCTAAGTTACAATTAAACCTAACACTATATTATCATTAAATTAATTAAATAAAATACCTACAATTACCTACAATTAAACCTAACACTACACTATCAATACATTAATTAAATACAATATCAACAAATAACTACAATGAAATAAACTAACTAAAGTACAAAAAATAAAAAAGAACTAAGTTACAAAAAATAAAAAAAAATCTACAAACATAAGAAAAATATTACAACAATTTTAAACTAATTACACCTACTCTAAGCCCCCTAATAAAACAACAAAGCCCCCCAAAATAAAAAATGCCCTACCCTATTCTAAATTACTAAAGTTAAAAGCTCTTTTACCTTACCAGCCCTGAACAGGGCCCTTTGCGGGGCATGCCCCGAGAAGTTCAGCTCTTTTGCCTGTAAAAAAAAACATACAATACCCCCCCCAACATTACAACCCACCACCCACATACCCCTAATCTAACTCAAACCCCCCTTAAATAAACCTAACACTAAGCCCCTGAAGATCATCCTACCTTGTCTTCACCTCACCAGGTATCACCGATCCGTCCTGGCTCCAAAATCTTCATCCAACCCAAGCGGGGGTTGGCGATCCATCATCCGGTGGCTGAAGAGGTCCAGAAGAGGCTCCAAAGTCTTCATCCTATCCGGGAAGAAGAGGCGATCTGGACCGGCAACCATCTTGATCCAAGCGGCATCTTCTATCTTCATCCGATGATGACCGGCTCCATCCTGAAGACCTCCACCGCGGACCCATCTTCTTCCGGCGACGTCCAACTGAAGAATGACGGTTCCTTTAAGGGACGTCATCCAAGATGGCGTCCCTCGAATTCCGATTGGCTGATAGGATTCTATCAGTCAATCGGAATTAAGGTAGGAATATTCTGATTGGCTGATGGAATCAGCCAATCAGAATCAAGTTCAATCCGATTGGCTGATCCAATCAGCCAATCAGATTGAGCTCGCATTCTATTGGCTGTTCCGATCAGCCAATAGAATGTGAGCTCAATCTGATTGGCTGATTGGATCAGCCAATCGGATATTCCTACCTTAATTCTGATTGGCTGATAGAATCCTATCAGCCAATCGGAATTCGAGGGACGCCATCTTGGATGACGTCCCTTAAAGGAACCGTCATTCTTCAGTTGGACGTCGCCGGAAGAAGATGGGTCTGCGGTGGAGGTCTTCAGGATGGAGCCGGTCGTCATCGGATGAAGATAGAAGATGCCGCTTGGATCAAGATGGTTGCCGGTCCGGATCGCCTCTTCTTCCCGGATAGGATGAAGACTTTGGAGCCTCTTCTGGACCTCTTCAGCCACCGTTGATGGATCGCCAACCCCCGCTTGGGTTGGATGAAGATTTTGGAGCCAGGACGGATCGGTGATACCTGGTGAGGTGAAGACAAGGTAGGATGATCTTCAGGGGCTTAGTGTTAGGTTTATTTAAGGGGGGTTTGGGTTAGATTAGGGGTATGTGGGTGGTGGGTTGTAATGTTGGGGGGGGTATTGTATGTTTTTTTTTACAGGCAAAAGAGCTGAACTTCTTGGGGCATGCCCCGCAAAGGGCCCTGTTCAGGGCTGGTAAGGTAAAAGAGCTTTTAACTTTAGTAATTTAGAATAGGGTAGGGCATTTTTTATTTTGGGGGGCTTTGTTGTTTTATTAGGGGGCTTAGAGTAGGTGTAATTAGTTTAAAATTGTTGTAATATTTTTCTTATGTTTGTAGATTTTTTTTATTTTTTGTAACTTAGTTCTTTTTTATTTTTTGTACTTTAGTTAGTTTATTTCATTGTAGTTATTTGTAGATATTGTATTTAATTAATGTATTGATTAATGTATTGTGTTAGGTTTAATTGTAGGTAATTGTAGGTATTTTATTTAATTAATTTAATGATAGTATAGTGTTAGGTTTAATTGTAACTTAGGTTAGGATTTATTTTACAGGTAATTTTGTAATTATTTTAACTAGGTAACTATTAAATAGTTCTTAACTATTTAATAGCTATTGTACCTGGTTAAATTAATTACAAAGTTGCCTGTAAAATAAATATTAATCCTAAAATAGCTACAATGTAATTATAATTTATATTGTAGCTATATTAGGGTTTATTTTACAGGTAAGTATTTAGCTTTAAATAGGAATAATTTATTTAATAAGAGTTAATTAATTTCGTTAGATTAAAATTATATTTAATTTAGGGGGTGTTAGTGTTAGGGTTAGACTTAGCTTTAGGGGTTAATCCATTTATTAGAATAGCGGTGAGCTCCAGTCGGCAGATTAGGGGTTAATAATTGAAGTTAGGTGTCGGCGATGTTATGGAGGGCAGATTAGGGGTTAATACTATTTATTATAGGGTTAGTGAGGCGGATTAGGGGTTAATAACTTTATTATAGTAGCGCTCAGGTCCGCTCGGCAGATTAGGGGTTAATAAGTGTAGGCAGGTGGAGGCGACGTTGTGGGGGGCAGATTAGGGGTTAATAAATATAATATAGGGGTCGGCGGTGTTAGGGGCAGCAGATTAGGGGTACATAAGGATAATGTAAGTAGCGGCGGTTTACGGAGCGGCAGATTAGGGGTTAAAAATAAAATGCAGGTGTCAGCGATAGCGGGGGCGGCAGATTAGGGGTTAATAAGTGTATGGTTAGGGGTGTTTAGACTCGGGGTACATGTTAGGGTGTTAGGTGCAGACTTAGGAGGTGTTTCCGCATAGCAAACAATGGGGCTGCGTTAAGAGCTGAACGCGGCTTTTTTGCAGTTGTTAGGTTTTTTTTCAGCTCAAACAGCCCCATTGTTTTCTATGGGGGAATTGTGCACGAGCACGTTTTTGAGGCTGGCCGCTTGCGTAAGCAACTCTGGTATTGAGAGTTGAAGCTGCGTTAAAAATGCTCTACGCTCCTTTTTTGGAGCCTAACGCAGCCTTTATGTGGACTCTCAATACCAGAGTTATTTTTATGGTGCGGCCAGAAAAAAGCCGGCGTTAGCTACGCAGGTCGTTACCGACAAAACTCCAAATCTAGGCCAATGTTTTTTAAGTTTTTAGAATGCAAATCCTTTTTTTTTATTATAGGTGTTCCATTTTTTATTTATTTTTTACATTTAATTGACTTTCTGACTGCTCCGTGCAGACATGGGTGAAAGTGATGTTGACAAAACCGGAAGTCTGCTTATTGCTGTGAGCGTGCACGCATATAGACATCACGCTCACAGCATAACTAAAAAACTACTGCTGCTATAAAGTTTGCAGCTATTATCTTTATTGCTAAAGCATATCTTTTGAACCGGCCTCAGTTATTGTTTGCTATATAGCTAATACCCTTGTAAGCTAAACATTCATTATCAATTATAAAAAAAATATAATATTTACTCTAGAATGTAAAAATCATCCTTGTGGTGCAAGGGAAAGAGAGATGGGTAGGGATCCCCCAACACACTGTTACAGCTCAGTGAGGCGACTGCTGTCTCATAAATATATTCTGTTATCTTCAACAGTAAGCTGTGTCACCCTTCTACCCCTCTCCTTTCTCTCCAAACTCCCGGAGTCCTGCTCAAGCCATACATTTTTTTTCTTTCCTATGCCTTTTAGAGTTTGTTTAAATCATACCCTTTGAAAATCTTATCCTTCGTTTTTGATTTGAGGCTTTGACCAGCAGCTCACGCTCTCTGTGCTCCTCATGTGACAGCATCAGTGGTTTGTCTAATTAGCAGGCATTCAGAAGATCATAAAAGATACTGTAGGGAATGCTTTATTTATATGCGTGCACGCTCATAGCAATAAGCAGATTTCCGGTTTTGTCAACATCACTTTCACCCATGTCTGCACGGAGCGGTCAGAAAGTCAAGTAAATGTAAAAAAAAATTAAAAAAAAATGGAACACCTATGATAAAAAAGGGGATTTGCATTTTAAAAACAGAAAAAACATTATGAATAAAAAAAAAAACACAAAACCCTAATGACAAGTGTTTAAGGTCCCTTTAAGCACGAATCCTCCTCCTTACAGATCAGCCTGCTCCTAGTCATGTTTTGATGACCTATTGAGAGGGGGAGGAGCTCCACCAACTAGCTACTAGTACTTTCAGTTCAGTGTGTCAGTGATGATTAGCACAGTCTGGTGAGTAACTGTGCACCTCAGCTTCAGTCACATGGATTTCTATAAGGCCAATGCTAGCATTATGTTATGTGACAAACAGTACATTTAGCATCGCAATGCTCACAAAGCATATTTATCCTTTCACAATATAATGCAATTATATCCAAATTATTGGAGGTGAAATAGGTGTATATAAATGATATTATATTTAAAGTATAAATTGAACAGAAATTAGTTAATTATTCAGATTAAAAGAGTGTTTATTAAAACAAAATAGTTGTGCTCCCTGTAAAAAAAAAATATGAATTGCACAATTTCAAATACATATTTTTCTTTGTAATTTCTATATAAAATATTGTCTTTTTTTAAGCAGGGTAATGTTGGCAATTCATTTTTTATTAATACTATGGAAACATCCAATTTTATTTAACTACCTAAAGAAAAAAATGCAGTGAAAACTGTAGACATTTTCATATTTATATGTGCACAATAGAATCATGGAAGTCGGTGTTATTGTACACACAATGCTGTAAATTGCAAAGGTATGCCAAAAGATAGGAAATGGTTTCCAAAGCAGTATAGCTGTAAAATGTGTTGTTTACATTGAGATTATCTGTCTGAGTACAGTGTAAAGTTTAAAGGGACAATCTACTTTAAATGTTTTATTGTGTAAAAAGATAGATAACACCTTTACTACCCATTCCCCAGCTTTGCACAACCAACAATTTTATATTGACATAATTTATAAGAACTAAAATTTATAGGATTTTATATGTTTTTTAACAGCAAGATAAAAGCTAGTTAATGTGTACCATATAGATAACACTGAGATGACTCTCGCTAATTTATAATTTATAGAGTGATCACGAATTGGTACACACCTCTGAGATTAGGTTTGGTTATTATTATTATCAGGTATTTGTAGAGCGCCGACAGGTTCTGCAGCGCTATGAACATAGGTGGTCTATAAAACCAATTACAGGGATCAAATGGGGAGAGAGGGTCCTGCCAAGAGTTGCACTGTTGTAGTCGGTTCTTATGAAGGTGAACTACAAACAGCTGGGTTCATAGGCTTACATGCTATGGGTTTTCAGTGGATAGCAGTGGAGATAGGAAGGTTAGTGCAGGTTGTAAGCGTCCCTGAATAGTAGAGTCTTCACTTCACTTGAAGCTCTAAAACTAGGGGAGATTATTGTGGAGCAAGGCAGAGAGTTCCATAAGATGGGAGCCAATCTGGAGAAATCTTGAAGACGGGAATGTGAGGAGGTAACAAGAGAGGAGGAGAGTAGGAGATCATGAGCGGAGCAAAGGGGACGGGAGGGAGAGTATCTGGAGACAAGGTCTGAGATGTAGGGGGGAAGCAGTGCAATTGAGGGCTTTGTTTGTAAGAGTGAGCATTTTTTTTGTTTAATCCTGGAGGCAAGAGGAAGCCAGTGAAGAGATTGGCAGAGAGGTGTGGAAGATGAAGAGCGACGTGCAAGGAAGATGAGCCTGGCAGAGGCATTCATTATGGGTTGTAAAGGAGCTAGGCAGCAGCTAGGGAGACCAGAGAGGATAGAGTTGCAATAGTCGAGGCGGGAAAGGATGAGACAGTGGATTAAAATCTTTGTTGTGTCTTGTGTAAGGAAATGTCTAATTTTAGCAATATTTTTAAGGTGGAAGCGGCAGAGCGGCAGGCTTTAGCCAAGAACTGAATGTGAGGAGTGAAAGAAAGATCTGAGTCCAGTGTGACCCCAAGACATCGGGCATGTGAGGTTGGGGTAATGATGGAGTTATAAACAGTTATAGAGAAATAGGGGGTGGAGATTTTGGAAGAAGGGGGGGAAATAAGGAGCTCAGTTTTGAAGAGATTTAGCTTGAGTTAGTGAGAGGACTTCCAAGATGAGATATAAGAGAGACAGATAGTGAAAGGGGTTAGCAAGGAAGGAGGTAGTTCTGGTGCAGAGAGGTAGATTTGGGTATCATCGGCATACAAATGATAATGAAACCTGTGGGACTTTATTAAGAAACCTAGTGAGGATGTGTAGATTGAGAAGAGAAGGGGACCGAGGACAGAGCCTTGCAGTACCCCTACAGAAAGAGGTAACGGGGCAGAGAATGCCCCAGAGAAGGCTACACTAAAGGTACAGGTAGACAGATAGGAAGAGAACCAAGAGAGAGTTGTGTCACAGATGCCGAAGGATTGGAGGGTATGGAGCAAAAAAGGGTGCTCAACTGTATCAAAGGCTGCCGACAGATCAAGGAGGATAAGTAGAGAGAATTGGCCTTTTGATTTTGCTGTAAGTAAGTCATTAGTAACCTTAACAATTGCTGTCTCTGTTGAGTGAAGGGGGCAAAATCCAGATTGCAGTGGGTTAAGGAGGTAGTTTAGTGTAAGGAAATGGGATAGATGTGTATATACTAGCTTTTCAAGAAGCTTTGAGGCAAGAGGTAATAGGGGAATAGGGTGGTAGTTGGATGGGGAGGTTGGATCGAGAGAAGGTTTTTTGAGGATAGGTGTGACTAATTCATGTTTAAGAGATGTGGGAACTATACCAGTGCTGAGGGAGAGGTTGAAGTTGTGTGTAAGTATAGGGGTGAGGGTAGAAGAGAGGGAGGGGAGTAGTTGTGAGGGGATGGGGTCGAGGGGACAGGTAGTGAGGTGAGAGGAGCTTATAAGGGCAGAAACTTCATCCTCTGTAACGGGACAAAAGAGCTAAATTTATGACTATGTACCCTAAGGACCCCTGTTAGCCCTAACTGCCCCTTAAATTAATCACAAATATTGCTGTGGAGCTCTGGGAAAATAGCTATTGTGTTAAAGTAAATTTATTATAATACCTATTAAATAAAGCGGGTATCACTTCCTTGTGTATGATCATGGATAACCAGTTTTTTGTCAGATATGCAAATATTAGACAAATAGAACAATGCAAAATGCAGCTGCATATATTGTGTTGGAATCCACACAAAATATGAAGCATACTCTGTTCTATGCACAGTGTTGTATGTATTTGTTTAAGATTTGCATATACAACAAAAGACTGGTTATCCATATGCTATGGGTAAGAACTAGATATAATGCTGCATTGTGTGTCAGGATGAGTCGGACAGTGACTCAGGAGTTAGGAATCAGATCAGTGGAGCATCCGTAATAGGGGACAACAAGGGAACTGATGATGTCCAACAAGTCAACTGATGAATTGGTTCATGAACCGGTTCAGTTAAACAAATCGTCCAAAATGAACCAATTCATCAAGATGAATCAGACTTCCCATCTCTACTGACACACTAAGCTCCTCCCCTCTAGATAGGTCATATAAACATGACTAGCTTAGGGAGGAACAGGCTGATCTGTAAGGGGGAGGATTCATGTTTAAGGTGGAATAGCATGATTATAATTATTTATAAATCATGAGCACAAATTAGCTAATTAGTGTGCACGATTTAGCAAAATGTGCTCACGATTTAGCAAAATAGGTTCACAGTTTATCAAAGTGTAAGCATTATTTAGCAAAATTAGCTCACAATTTACAAAAATGTGCTCAAGATTTAGTAAAATGATCTCATAATTTAGAGAAAGTGTGCACTATTTAGTAAAAATGAGCTCACATTTTAGAAAAATGTGCTCACAATTTAGTAAAATGAGTTCACAATTTAGCAAAATGTGAGCACAATTTAGCAAAATGTGTGCACGATTTAGCAAAATGTGTGCATGATTTAGTAAAATGTGCTCACGGTTTAGTAAAATGTGCTCGCAATTTAGTAAAATGTGCTGACCATTTATAAAAAAATCTTGTGTGCCACCTCTGGGAGTTTCTTGAACTGTGTAATTAGTATTGCTTGCAGGCTGAACTATATGCTTAGAATCAATTACAGCATTTTTACTTCATTACTTTGCTTTACTACTGCAGACTTCTCTCCCCTGGGTGGCATAACAAAAACTCAAGACCTATTGATAAAAGATTCTTTTGCTTGGAGAGAAATTGTAGTGTAGTTTTCACAGGGACTAAATTTGCTGAATGCTAAAAGAAAACGTAGGAAGGTACACTCATATTCCAAGTTAAAAGTAAATGCGAACATGTGAGGGCATTCACGATTTACACTAGAATGATTACCATGACCTCATAGCTCTGTTTAACTGTTTCTTGAAACAAAAAAGTGTCACTAAACACATCATAAATACATTACAAAATACATTTACATTCATAATAACACTATCTAATAAAATGATTTAAAAACAATATTACATAAAAAAGTTATAAAGACAAAGATATGAGGTCTAAGTATTAGAAAAAAGGCAGGCAAAGGGCTTTAACATAGAGATACATACATATACATGTCTAAATATGTCTATGTATGTATAGATATTTAAATATATGTTTATATGTGTGTACATATGTGTTTGTGTACAGTCTTGGCCACAAGTTTTGATAGGGTGACCATATTGCCACTTTAAACAGGGACACATATAAAAAATACATGTCAGGGTTCTTATACAAAACATTTCTTTAAACAGCCCTGATAACAGTCCTGACATATGTATTTTTTTTATGTGTCCCTTTTTAAAGTGGACATATGGTCAGCCTAAATTTTCAGAATTACACAAATATCAGATGTTACTATGGTATACTGAAGTATAATTGCAAGCCTTTCATAGGTGTCAAAGGCTTTTATTGACAATTACATTAAGTTTATGCATAGGGGCCAATTTATGAAAGTGCAAGCGGATATGATATGATGTAGCGTATCATGTTCGCTGCACATCGATAAATGCAGACAGCATATGCTGTTGGCATTTATCATTGCACAAGCAGTTCTTGTGAACTGCTTGTGCAATGCCGCCCCCTGCAGATTTGAGGCCAATTGGTCGCTAGCAGGGGGTGTCAATCAGCCCGATTGTATAGGATCGGGTGGATTGCTGTCCGCAGCCTCAGAGCAGTCGGAAAAGTTATGGAGCAGTTGTCTTTAGATCAATGCTTCATAACTGCTGTTTCCAGCTAGTTAGAAGGCTTGCATGGAAACAGGGGCATCAAGCTCCATTTAGAGTCTATATTTGCGGTGTTGACCCTTCTTTTTCAAGACCTCTGCAATTCGCCCTGGCATGCTGTCAATCAACTTCTGGGCCACATCCTGACTGATGGAAGCCCATTCTTGCATAATGAATGCTTGCAGTTTGTCAGACTATGTGGGGGGTTTCATCTGCCTCTTGAGGATTGACCAAAAATTCGCAATGGGATTAAGCTCTGGGGAGATTCCTGGCCATGGACCCAACATTTCTATGTTTTGTTTCCCAAACCATTTAGTTATCAGTTTTGCCTTATGGCAAGGTGCTCCATTATGTTGGAAAAGGCATTGTTGATCACCAAATGTTTCTTGGCTGGTTGGGTGAAGTTGCTCTTGGAGAATGTTTTTGTACCATTCTTTATTCATGGCTGTGTTCTTAGGCAAAATTGTGAGTGAGCCTACTCCCTTGGCTGAGAAGCAATCCCACACATGAATGGTCTCAGGATGCTTTACTGTTGGTATGACACAGGACTGATTGTAGCGCTCTCCTTTTCTTCTCCGGGCAAGGTTTTTTCCAGATGCCCCAAACAATTGGAAAGGGGATTCGCCAGATAAAATTACCTTACCCAGTCCTCAGCAGTCCAATCCCTGTACCTTTTGCAGAATATCAGTCTGTCCCTGATGTTTTTCCTAGAGAGAAGTGGCTTCTTTGCTGCCCTTCTTGACATCTATAAATATGTGATTGTAAAAATGGGAGAATAAGGTTTATGACTAAGGCAGCTCTTAGCGGAAATGAGTAAGACCTAGTCTTCCCATTTATTTGCATTTTTTTTGTGTTATCGCTTGTGCTGTTTTTCTGCTTGGGTGAATGATTTCACTTTGTCTCAATTCTTCAATATCTGTTTTTAATGTCTCTAGTCGCTTTTTGTGTGCTTTATTCTGTTTGGATGCCTCTTCTATTAGCTCACCTCTGATTGTTGCTTTAAGAGCACCCCAAATATATAGTGGGTTTTCGCTAGTTCCCTTGTTTTGGTCTATAAAGTGGGCTATTTTTGTGTGTATGTTTTGAACAACTAATTGATCTCCTAATAGTCTAGGATTAAGAACCCAGGTTTGTGTTCTGTTATGACTTATTATGCCCTGACTGGTAGCTGTTACTAGTGCGTGATCTGACCACGTGCAAGCATGAATGCTAGCACTAGATAGAAGTGGGATAAGAATTTGGCTAAGTAGGATGTAGTCTATCCTGGAGTGTGTTTTATGCACTGGGGAGTAGAATGTATAGTCCCTTTAATTTTTATGTGTGGTTCTCCATGCATCTATGAGGTTGTGATCCAGGAGAAAGTCCCCTAGAATTCTCTGAGTCGGTTCAGGTTTCTGTGTGGTTTGCGTAGCAGTTTTAGTTCTATCAATTTGATTATTAAGAGTTAGGTTGAAGTCTCCTCCTATAATCATCATATCTTTTCCAAAAAGTTAATTGTTTACTCACTTTAGATAAGAATGATGATTGTCTTTCATTAGGTGCATATATATTCCCCTAGAATAACCGGGGTGTTGTGAATGAGCCATGCAAAAAGAAAAGGAGTACCACAACCTAGCCTTCAACTGAGATATCCGGAGGCCTTAAAGGGCTGTGAAATAGTGCCTTCCCCTGGAGTACCGTAGCCGATAACGGGGCATCAGTCCGTGGAGATACAAAACTGGAGACGGTGAGGCAGGTACTACTCCAAACATGAAGGGTAAAAGAAACACTTTATTGGTCAATTTTAAAAGAATTTAACAGACATGGCAGCTAAAGAGCAGAACGTCTGACATGTTTCGCACCTCACAGGTGCTTAATCATAGACTGAAATCTGAGTCTCAATCCCACATGTTTATAGGCTGAGACAGCAATTAAATTAACCATCTCAGGCCCACAAACAGAAAAAATGGAATAAAAACAATCTCAAAATTGACATTGAAAGATAGAAAAATATATGATAAATTACAAAATTAGTAACAATAGCATAGAACAAAGATACTACCAATAATCAGTTTCATATGTAAATTTACAAAATAGTTAAATTTGACAATATTACACAAAGGGACTAGGGTTTGCTCCTACTAGCAATTTCTCTAGTTTTTCCACTCTTTTGGACATAAACAAATTTGTCTGCAAGCTTACTTTAAAAAGATATTTTGCTATGAATAAATCACAGGACAATGTTTGTTCCAGAACAGTGGAAAACAAAAGGAGGAATTATGAAAAAGAACATGTAAATTTTGAAGAAGCATGTACTCTAACTATGCTAGTCGATATGTACAATGATGATAATCAGAATTATAATACTGTATCCATTCCAAAACCTAAGCATCACTCAGACTTTTACCCCACTAATTTTAGAGGGCCATGCATCAATGCATTTCAAAAGGCTGTACAAAAGGATATGTTAGCTCTTGAAAGTAACCTTGAACATCGTGCTGCCCCCCTTAATCTGACTTTTAATGAACGTAAAGCCATAAAAACTTTACAAGACAATCGGAATATAGTTATATGTAATTCGGATAAGGGGGGCAGCATTGTGGTTATGAATAAAGAAGCCTACTTTAATGAAGCACACAAACAATTATCGAATGATAACACTTACAAAAAGCTAATAGGAAATCCTATAAATATTTTCAGAAAGGAACTTGTAAAGAACATGGTATATCTCTGGGAATTTTCAAAGACACTGATAAAACCTCTCTAGTACCAGCTAATCCTATTTGTCCTATCTTCCACATTGTGCCCAAGGTGCATAAGGATGCGCGGTGCCCTCCGGGTAGACCAATTGTGGCAGGCATTGGCTCCTTGTTTGAGCCTTTGGCCGCTTGGCTAGATTCCATCTTACAGCCCCTTGCTGTGTCACAGTTGAGCTACCTGCGTGACATCGCGCATCTGTTGCATACCTTGGACAAAATGGAGTGGCACACTGATTTTTCTTGGGGTGTGATTGACATTACCTCCCTATACACGTCGATCCCTCAGGATCAAGGAATTTTGGCAGCAAAGTTTTTTATGCAAAGGGACATGCATTATGCCCCCTGTGAGATCGAGTATATATGTGAGGTATTGCAATTCTTATTATCTCATAACTTTTTTCTTTTCGATAATGAATATTTTTTGCAAATATGCGGCACTGCGATGGGGGCAAAATTTGCCCCATCCTTTGATAATATCTATGTAGCCTTCTGGGAACATATGTATCTTTATTCTCCAAAAAATCCATGTAGTCAAGATATTGCACTTTATGTGCACTTTATCGATGATTTACTATTTATCTTTCAGATACCCTTGAATGATGAGAAATTCTCTAACTTTTTGGAATATTGTGATGGGAATGCCATGAATCTAAAATTTACAGGGACTTATAGTCAGGAGATTGTTAACTATTTAGATCTCACTATACAGATAGTGGACAATAAAATAGTCACCAGTACATACAGAAAACAAACAGCAGGAAATACCATACTGCACGCACATTCCCAACATCCCAATCATCTTATTCGGTCTATTCCGAAATCTCAATTCTTAAGGATAAGACGCAATACTAAGGTTGATAACATATATGACACACAGTCCATAGAACTTAGGGAAAGGTTAAAAATCAGAGGGTACAATGCTAAACAGCTAGAAGACACGAGAATATCAGTCTTACATAATAATAATGTTAATAGTGAACAAGATTCACAACAACAAACAGTAGATAATGACTCTAAATTTGGTGATGCAATTGTTTTTTCAACACCATATAGTCAACAATATGAAAAAAAAGAGCTCTATTGGATACTAAAATTAAACACACGAACCCCATTGGGAATGAATAGGGAGTGTGATATAAACTATTTTATAGATAACTAACTCTAACATCCATGCACATATAGTAACGCTGCATATTTCATTGGTTAAACACTGCATATGTTTATATATTTTGTCTGTCCCAAAACATTGTGTAATATTGTCAAATTTCACTATTTTGTAAATTTACATATGAAACTGATTATTGGTAGTATCTTTGTTCTATGCTATTGTTACTAATTTTGTAATTTATCATATATTTTTCTATCTTTCAATGTCAATTTTGAGATTGTTTTTATTCCATTTTTTCTGTTTGTGGGCCTGAGATTGTTAATTTAATTGCTGTCTCAGCCTATAAACATGTGGGATTGAGACTCAGATTTCAGTCTATGAGTAAGCACCTGTGAGGTGCGAAACATGTCAGACGTTCTGCTCTTTAGCTGCCATGTCTGTTAAATTCTTTTAAAATTGACCAATAAAGTGTTTCTTTTACCCTTCATGTTTGGAGTAGTACCTGCCTCACTGTCTCCAGTTTTGTTGTGAATGAGCCCTCTGACTATCAAGTACCTTCCATCTCTATCTCTGATTACCTCCTTCTCCTTAAAGTTTAGGGATGCGTGTAGTAGAATGGAGACTCCTTTGTGTTTTTTAGAGCTGACAGTGTGATATTGCTGTGGGAAAGATTTGTCCCAATATTTAGGTGTGGTCTCTTTAGTGAAGCGCGTTTCTTGCAACATTATGATTTGTGCGTGTTGGGCTTTACATTCTGATAGCGCCTTTTTACGTTTGATATTAGAGTGTAGGCCTCTAACATTATGGGATATTAGTTTAATAGAGGTCATGGGATAAATGTGGATAGTTTATTGCTAACGGTGTGCTATGCTGCCTTGGGGGTCTTGGTTGTGTATGTATGGGGTTCATCCCAGAGTGCATTGTTGTGTCTGTGGCGCAAACTCTATAGGGATGTTTACCTGGAGTGTGGTAGTGATGTGAGCATGAAAGCCTATATTTGGACCTTGTGTTATTATATGCTATAATTATGAGTTTTCTGAAGCTAGACAATAATGAGGTAATATTTTTTTTTCTGTGCACGCACAATGATTAACTTAACAGTTATAACAAACAAGTACATCAACAATGAAACAACAAAACCGCAGTGGTAAAACATTAATTATAAGCTTAATAATCTGAGGTATGAGGGTGGGATGGGAGGGAGGGGGTAGGGATAGTGGGGGGAGGGGGGATTAGGGATAAATTTAGTGGATCCTTGTAGGCAGTTCAAATGGATCACCTGGGGAAAGAAAAGGTAATGTTAGTAGCAACAACAAACTTGGTATTGATCAAACCTTATTTTAAATGGATTGTTGGAAACAATTAACCATAGATAGTCAAGAACAGCTCTGGAATGAAGTCTTTTGGATCTGAGTTCAAGTTATCCTTGACTGGCCCTCTTGTTCCTGGTCATCCCAGTCCATGGTTTTATTTTCTCTTGTATCTTTTTTTGCTTCTTCTGTTTCCCGACTTGAGTCCATTCCCACTGGGGTGACTTCCTTTGTGGCTTCGGGTGGGAGACTGGGGCTGGTGGTTCTGGCTGGAGCTTCAGTCTTTGTAATATGTAGTTGCCTTCCTCTAAAGAGGAGCAAGAGTACTTGGTATTATGATATGAAAACACCAGTCTAAAGGGAAAGTTCCATCTATACTTAATCTGCATATTTGTAAGGACATTTAGAATTGGTTTCAGTTATCTTCGCCTCCGCAGGGTGGTGGGCGAAAGATCAGAGTATATTTGTAGATGATGTCCCTCAAATGTGATAGCTGATACTGATCTTGCCGCTTTAATTATCTGATCCTTGATATGATAATAATGCATTTTTACTATCACATCTCTAGCCAAAGATGTTTGAGGTGGCTTGGAAAGTGCTCTATGTACTCTGTCCATCATAAACAAGGTGTCCTCTGTGTCAGGCAATAGTTGATGAAATATTTTCTCAAGCGTTGCTGTAAGGTTAGAATAGCTTTCAGGAAGATTCCTGATGCGTAGGATGGATCTTCTAGATCTATTTTCAAGATCCTCCAGTTGATCTTCTAATTTCTTGATTTGTGAGGCTTGTTCTTGAAGAGTAGTGTGGATGTTTGGGATCTCTTCCACCACCTCGTCGAGTTTTTCCTCCAGATCTGTAGTACGACCACCTACTTCCAGTATGCCCTGTCTCAGATCAGTTAATGCTGTTTTCAGCTCTTCTTGAAAGAGAGCTTTTATTTGTACTAGCAATTCCTGGTTTGGGGTGGGTGCTGTATCAGGTTCAGTTCTCTTTTCAGATGTTTTCGCTACTTGGCTACCCACTAGCGATAATGAAGCTTCCATTGTCTTTTGTTTAAGTTGAGAGCGTGATAGGCAGTCTATCTCCGCAACAGAAGGATACCACAATACCACTATATCTATCACTGGAGATAGATCCCAAGGATTTAAAGCCATTCTTTCGTATACCGGCAAAGAAAAAAACACTCCGGACAGGCTACAGTGAGGATTGCAAACAGAACTAGCGGACAAACCGCTATTTCCAAAGATACCAGCGGTTTTACTTTTCAGATAACCCCGCGAGCCCAGCATTCAGGTGAAGACCGCTAGCCGAGCACCAAGGGGGTGCACTTCGAAGACAAGGGATATTTGTAAAGATTGGAAGTTTCTCCTTAGTTCCACTACTGAAGTTTCTCCTTTGTTCCAATACTGAAGGATGTGACACACAATAACGACACGCCTGAATCAAAAGGTAACTTTGTCACAATTTTGTTTTATAATTCAATTGACACAAAGGAATACAAATATCTATCCTTAGTGGTAGATTGCAATACAGTCAAGAATAACATTGCAACAGTGTATAAAGTTTGCCAATCCTGGTAATATTTTTGTTTATAATTCAGTTACATACTGCTGCTATATTGAGAACCAAGCTTACCAGCAAATATTTTATTACTATCAGTGTATAGGTTTTAAGAATTGCAATTCAGCATAGTGTATCAAATTGTGGCCACATTTGTACACTCATATCCGTTTATATTGTGTTTTATGTATTTGTATTTATTTTTTATTATTATTATTTTTATGTTCTATTGCATTTTGCAAAATAAATATTGGGAATATACCCCTAAGTGTTGCTGTACATATTATCGACCTCAGCTTATGTATTAAGCGCCCCTCTTACAATCTTACCTCTTGTGGGTAAAATACCTTTTTTAACTGTTCTTTTATAACCGTTTATTGGGAGAATAACGGGATATAAAGAGGAGGCTTTTTGGAGGTCTTTTCCCTAGCTCTAGGGTGAGAGTCTTTTGTTATATGTGATAGGCAGTCTTTAACTGTCTGATATTTATTCTTCCTGTTTGCCAAAAAACAGATGTTCCTTCCATTTATTGGCATTTTTATGTTTTCTCCTGCCACTTTATTCAATAAATATGTAAAGCCGTTTTTGCATCCATGCCTGCACTTCATATTTCTTCTTAACACCAGGCCCTCCTCCAAAAGTCTTCGCCTCACTGTGCATGCAGAGGGACTCATAACTGCCTGCTGCAATTCCTGAGCAAGATCTGCACTGGTGGTGTCCTGATGCTGCAGCTGAATCAATTTTAGGAGACAGTCTTGGTGCTTGCTGGACTTTCTTGGGCTCTCTGAAGCCTTCTTCACAACAATTGAACCTTTCTCCTTGAAGTTCATCATGATCCAATAAATGGTTGATTTAGGTGAAATATTAGTAGCAGCAATACCTTTTGTGCAAATAAATGATGACTGCATGTGTTTCCTTGCAGGTAAACATGGTTAACAAAGACACCTGTGTTAACGAGAGAATCACTGACATGATGTTAACTTATCCTTTTGTGGCAGGGCTGAAATGCAGTGGAAATGTTTTTTTGGGGGATTAAGTTCATTTTCATGGGAAAGAGAGCCTTTGCAATTAATTGCAATTGATCTGATTCCTCTTCATAACAGTCTCGAGTATATGCAAATTGCCATCATAAAAACTGAGGCAGCAGACTTTGTGAAAATTAATATTTGTGTCGTTCTCAAAACGTTTGGCCAGGATTGTATTTATGTGTTTATGGCCTCTATTTAACAAAGGTCTGTCGGACCTCGCTGAATGCGGAGAGCAATACGCGCTCCTTATTCAGCATTGCACCAGCAGCTCTTGTGAGCTGCTGGTGCAACGCTGCCCCCAGCAGGTTTGCGGCCAATTGGCCGCCAGCAGGGGCATGTCAATCAACCGTATTTTACTCGATCGGGTTGTATTGCACCTGTCCGCCTGCTCAGGGCAGGTGGACAGGTTATAGAGCAGTGATCTTTAGACCACTGCTTTCTAACTGGTGTTTCTGGCAAGCCTGCAGGCTTGTCAGAAACACAGGCCTTCAAACTCCATCCAGAGCTTGAAAAATGGGCCCCTATATATGTATATAGATACATTTTACAAAAAAAAATCAGATATATCTATATAGAAATATGTATTTATGAATAAATAGTGCACTTGAGAAAATGTAATCAGGTTTATACGCGAGTAGGGTGTTAGGATTTTTCCACATTTCTTGCTCTATTAAAGTCTATTGAATACCTATTAGGTAAATAAACTATCACTATCACTTCCTTGTGTATGATCATGGATGACCAGTTTTTTGTCAGATATGCAAATATTAGACAAATACAACAATACAAAATACAGCATACTTTCCCCTATGAACTGTGTTGGAATCCACACAATATATGCAGCATACTCTGTTTATGCACCGTGTTGTATGTATTTGTTTAAGATTTGCATATACAACAAAAGACTGGTTATCCATATGATATGGCTAAGAACTAGATGTAACGCTGCATTGTGTGTCAGGACGAGTCGGACAGTGACTCAGGAGTCAGGAATCGGATCGGTGGAGCATCCGTAATAGAAGACAACAAGGGAACTGATGATGTCCAACAATGGAACTGATTAATTGGTTCATGAACTGGTTCAGTTAAACGAACCGTCCAAAATGAACCAATTCATCAAGATGAATTGGACTTCCAATCTCTACTGACACACTAAACTCCCTTCTCTAGATAGGTCATATAAACATCACTAGCTTAGGGAGGAGCAGGCTGATCTGTAAGGGGGAAGATTCATGTTAAAGGTGGAATAGCATGATTATAATTATTTATAAATCATGAGCACAAATTAGCTAAATCGTGTGCACGATTTAGCAAAATGTGCTCACGATTTAGCAAAATGGGTTCAAAATTTAGCAAAGTGTAAGCATTATTTAGCAAAATGAGCTCACAATTTAGCAAAATGTGCTGAAGATTTAGTAAAATGAGCTCACAATTTAGAGAAAGTGTACACTATTTAGCAAAATGAGCTCACAATTTAGAAAAATGTGCTCACAATTTAATAAAATGTGTGCACAATTTAGTAAAAGGAGCTAACAAATTAGCAAAATGTGCGCACAATTTAGCAAAATGTGTGCACAATTTAGTAAATTGTGCTCACAATTTAGTAAAATGTGCTGACGATTTATAAAAAAAATCTTGTATGCCACCTTTGGGAGTTTCTTGAACTGTGTAAGAACTAGATGTAATGCTGAATTTTGTGTCAGGACGAGTCGGACAGTGACTCAGGAGTCAGGAATCGGATTTGTGGAGCATCCGTAATAGGAGACAACAAGGGAACTGATGATGTCCAACAATGGAACTGATTAATTGGTTCATGAACCGGTTCAGTTAAACGAACCGTCCAAAATGAACCAATTCATCACGATAGGTCATATAAACATGACTAGCTTAGGAAGGAGCAGGCTGATCTGTATGGGAGAGGATTCATGTTTAAGCAGTGGCGTCACTAGGGGGGGGCGGGGGGGGCGGGCCGCACCCGGGTGACACCCACCAGGGGGTGACACCAAAAAAAAAAAAAATTTTTTTTTTTTTTTTTTTTTTTTTTTTTAAATTTTATTGAAATTCAAGGAAATACAATGTTGATATGCATGGATTTTTTTTTATTAGAGGGGCTGGCATTTGTGAACATTGGTGGGACTGGGGAAGATGTAGACACACAATTTTTTTGCCCCTTGAGCCAGTGCTGCAATTTCAACAAATAGTTTTCCCGGCTGCTTTTGCTTGTTTGTACTTTGCTTCTCCCCTGCCCAATTTCGCTATGAATGTTGTGGGCATGCCGTGGGGCTTGCAAAGTTGCGCTGCTAGCCTAAACCTGCCTGCCTATCTGTGCTCACTGCTCAGTGACATGTGGAGCAGTGGAGTCACTCACTGCTGTGCTGTCTCTCTAAACGGGAACTGGCAAATCATGAGGGGATGCCTTGCACCTGACCGCATGACTGTTTGACACTGTCTTTAAAGTGAAGGAGCCACGTATGATGCCCACCAGACCATTACAGTTATGGTACACTAAGTGCACACTGAACAGGTAGGAGGGCGGGCGGGGGTCTGGGGGTGGGCAGAGTGCAGAGGTGATTGGCCATAAGAAGCGGTAGGCACGCGGCCCGGGGCTGTGCACTGACAGACTTGGAACAGAGTCAGAGAGCAGAATTTTCATAGTTTGCACCTAAAACTTTTCTTTAGTGATTTATTTTTAGAGTGCTCTGTTTATCTTTCATTTGATGCTCTGCTGAGCCAGGGAGCAGCTCTAGGCATGAGCTTTATAATTAATGCAGTGCAGTTTACATATTTTGTATGTGTGTGTCTGAGTTTTTGTGTGTGTGTTTTTGTGTGTGTGTCTGAGTGTGTTTCCGAGTGTTTGTGTGTGCATCTGAGTATGTTTTAAGTGTGTCTGAGTGTTTGTATGTGTGTTTGCCTGTGTTTTTGTGTGTGTCTGCTTTCTGGGGGGGGGGGTGACACCATAACTTACCGCACCGGGTGACACCAACCCTAGTGACGCCACTGTGTTTAAGGCAGAATAGCATGATTATAATTATTTATAAATCACAAGCACGATTTAGCAACATGTGCTCACGATTTAGCAAAATGGGTTCACAATTTAGCAAAGTATAAGCATTATTTAGCAAAATTAGCTCACAATTTAGCAAAATGTGCTCTAGATATAGTAAAATAAGCTTACAATTTAGAGAAAGTGTACACTATTTAGTAAAATGAGCTCACAATTTAGTAAAATGTGTGCACAATTTAGTAAAAGGTGCTCACAGTTTAGCAAAATGGGTTCACAATTTAGCAAAGTATAAGCATTATTTAGCAAAATGTGCTCAAGATTTAGTAAAATGAGCTTACAATTTAGAGAAAGTGTACACTATTTAGCAAAATGAGCTCACAATTTAGAAAAATGTGCTCACAATTTATCAAAATGTGTGCACAATTTAGTAAAATGTGTTCACGGTTTAGCAAAATGTGCTCACAATTTAATAAAATGTGCTGACGATTTATAAAAAAATATTGTGTGCCACCTCTGGGAGTTTCTTGAACTGTGTAATTAGTATTGCTTGCAGGCTGAACTATATGCTTAGAATCAATTACAGCATTTTTACCTCATTACTTTGCTTTACTACTGCAGACTTCTCTCCCCTGGGTGGCATAACAAAAACTCAAGACCTGTTGATAAAATATTATTTTGCTTGGAGAGAAATTGTAGTGTAGTTTTCACAGGGGCTAAATTTGCTGAATGCTAAAAGAAAACATTGGAAGGTGCGCTTATATTCCAAGTTAAAAGTAAATGCGAACATGTAAGTGCACATTTACGCTAGAATGATTACCGTGACCTCAGAGCTCTGTTTAACTGTTTCTTGAAACAAAAAAGTGTCACTAAACACATCATAAATACATTACAAAGTACAATTACATTCATAATAACACTATCTAATAAAATTATTAAAAAAAATATTGCATAAAAAAGTTATAAAGGCTCAAAGATATGAGGTCTCGGGTATTAGAAAAAAAGGCAGGCAAAGGGCTTTAAAATAGAGATACATACATATACATGTCTAAATATGTCTATGTATGTATATATATTTATTTAAATATATGTTTATATGTGTGTACATATGTGTTTGTGTACAGTCCTGGCCAAAAGTTTTGATAGGGTGACCATATTGCCACTTTAAAAATTAACACATATAAAAAATACATGTCAGGGTTCTTATACAAAACATTTCTTTAAACAGCCCGGAAAACAGTCCTGACATACCATATGTATTTTTTTTATGTGTCTCTTTTTAAAGTGGACATATGGGGGCCTATCTATCAAGCTTGACGGCCCGTGTTTCTGGCGTGTCTTCAAACTCGCCAGAAACAGCAGTTATGCTCTGAGCAGGCGGACAGGAATCGCCACAATTCAACCCGATCGAGTATGATCGGGTTGATTGACACCCCCTGCTGGCAGCCAATTGGATGCAAGTCTGCAGGGGGCGGCGTTGCATCAGCAGCTCTTGTGAGCTGCTGGTGCAATGCTGAATACAGAGAGCGTATTGCTCTCCGCATTCAGCGAGGTCTTGCGGACCTGATCCACACTGTCGGATCAGGTCCGCAAGACTTTTGTTAAATAGGGGCCAATATATGCAAAATCTTGTCTGTATTAAGCTGTTAAAATTCAGCAGTGAGAGAGTTAATTGACAGGCCTATATTTATCAAAGTCTGGCGGAGCAGGAGGACAGGTTATGGTCTTTAGACCGCTGCTTCATAACTGCTGTTTCTGGTGAGCCTGCAGGCTCGCCAGAAACACGGGGCATCAAGCTCCATTCGGAGCTTGATAGATAGGCCCCAAAGTCTCTATCCTCTGTGATTGTCCCACACCTTACACTCTGACACCAATGCAAGAGACAGTAGCCAGCCCCCTACCTTCTGCTATACGGTCCCATGCTTCCACTTCAAAGGCCTACAGTAAATCACTTCCTTGAAGTCTGCATGGGGGGGAGAGAAGGAGGGGGTGGTGCCCACTGATGCATGATGCACTTACCTTAGTTGCTGGGTCACCGCTTCACTACACTGTTTAAAACACACACATCAGTCTGACACGGGGAGGGAGGAAGGGAGCAAAGAGGGTTAGGGGTGTTTGTTTGGGATCACTTACGGAGTCTGAGATGTTAGCCAGGCTTCATGTTTACTATGTGCCTGAACTAAGAGGTCAGATATGGGATTGTTGGAAACTATGTGCCTGGTGGTGTCAACCTCCCTTAGTGTGTCACCCGGTGCAGGACCACACACCCCTCATCCTCTAGTGATGCCACTACTTCAAATACATATTATAGCATTATACAATAAAATATATATAAATAAAACATTGTATATACATGTATAATATACCCACAATCCCCAAACTCCTATAGGTGTATAATTAATGCCCACAGAGCTGGTTAGCAAAACACCTCTCATGAGACTGCTTTCAAACACTGATTTCAGACCTTTCCTTTTGAATATATCACCACATCGATGATGCGTCAATCATCGGGACCATTGTCATATAAAAACAAGAAAAACCTACATGATTGAATACTGCTCTTTCATATAAAAATGTTGGTACATTGTGTCTCCAATGTTGCTGGTATTCTATTTATCAACAGTATAGCCCCTCGGACAAGTCCAGAGGAGTGGGACTCAGTGTCCACCTTTAAGATTCCCCTGAGGCTAAGCCTGTGTATCCATGGTGGGGCAGTGCCTAATGCGAAAAAATATAAAAAATATATATTAGAGAAAGAAGCATTATGGGGCACACTTATACTAAAATATTGCGATGGTTAAAGAACATTTACAATAAGAATTGGGCATAGAAATAAAACATACATTTTAATTGTATCTTTAAAAATAAATATTTACATGGCAAATTTTAAAATACTAAAATAACATATACACATGCCTGTCCCCCCTGCATATACCGACCGTATTATACTTATTGTGTATATGTAATGGGAACCTCTACTAAGTTAGATCAGCATAATATAGGTAATTATTCTCATCGCCAAAGCAGTGGTGAAACGCGCGTCAGGCGTTCACACTGCCCTCTTGTATGTGTTACTGTTTGTAAATTGTTAGCACATCTGATGGGAAGTGGAACCTCTAATCACCTATTACTTTTTTCAGTAGATATAGCATGTGAATACTCAGCCTTCTTAAATAATCTGCCAGGGGTACTGCAAAAGACTAGATAGGTCGATTAGCATTTGAGATTATAATAGGGATCATTTGTACTCGCAGTACACTGACCGATGGGGATAATTACCCATATTGTGCTGATCTAATTGCTTTGTGCACAGTAGTGGTTTCCGTCTCTGATACGTGTAATACGGTCGTTTGGTATATACAGGGCGCCAGGCATGTGTATATGTTATTTTAGTATTTTAACATTTGCTATGTGAATATTTTTTTTTTATAAAGTATTTTTTGTTTTCCCAAAAAATAAATAAGTACAACAGCTGTATAACCAAAGCGTACTACATTTTCAAGTTCACATAAAAATACAATTGTGGAGATATAATATAACATATATAGTAACTACCGAGAGAATCTATATGCAAAAAGAGATCACATCTAACCCTCTATCTCCTAGAAGGGGTGATTGGGACCGTCTGTACTTATTAAGAAATGAAGGGGATGAGGGAGATAAGGGAATAGGGGGAGGGGTCTTAAGGGTGATATTGGGGAACTGAGATAAGAAAGGAGACAAGGCCTAGGGTGGGATTTTCAGACCAGGCAGAACAGATGTGGGACAATGGGCACTTCCTATAGGCAGGGTGAAAAATTATCTTAGGTCTCAAAGCTAGGGAGCCAAGAGGTGTCAAATTTACTCTTCCAATCTGCCCACACTAGTGCAAAGAAGTCAGACCTTCCCATAGTGTAGTATATGTTTTTCTCCATAGAAGAAATGTATGCCATTGTTAGAATAATATCTGACCATGTGGGAGGATGCACTCTTTTCCATGATCTGGCTATATATTAAGTTTGACTGCTGAAAAAAGGTATATACAGAGCTTGCCATAATGTCTGGGCAAATTGCAAGTGCCTAAATGAATTAAGGCTGTCTCTGGGGTTCTAGGAAGGGAAATACAGATGTTCAGAAGTGTGGTGAAGCACCTATTCCAGATAGGTATAAGTTTTGGACAGCTCCACCAAATGTGAGTTATGTCACCCATGCGTGAGCAGTCTCTCCAGTAGATCGGAGAGGCCTTAAGGAAGATTGCGGCAAGCCATGCTGGAACATAGTACCAGTGTGTGAGTAGTTTAATGTAGGTTTTGAAAATGGTGACACAGTCTAGTGCTTTTTTTGTAGAAGTGTACGGTGCCATTCCTTGGTGGGTGCTTTAAAGATTAACTTCTGTTCCCATTTATGAATGTGTTGGGCTTTGTCTACCGGTGTCGCACCTTCCATAAAAGTGTAATGTAGGGATAAAGGTTTACCTAACCGAAGCCCCTGCTGCCATCTAGCTTCCCATATGGTAAGTTGGCGGGAGAATGGAGGCTTGAAACCCCAACTGGACAGAAAGCTAATAACCCTGGTGTATTCGAATTTTATGTATAGTGGAGTGGGTGAGGAACTTTTGAGTTGGTTGAAAGTAACAAATGCTTCTCGAGGATATGCGGACCAATGTTCCGCTACCCTCATGATACCCAGACTGGCCCAAGATGCTGGGTGAGAGTCCGGTAGGCTGGAGAGGAGGCCAGTCATGGAAGTAATTGGAGATGGGTGAGGCGCTTCCTGAGTATAGTGACATAATTGTTCCCAAGCGGCTAAGCATTCACAAATTAACAGGTTTACTACTGCGAGATTTCTCCTACAGTGTGGAGGCATCCATATCCGGTCCCTCAGAGTTAAGTCATATGGCAAGGAGGCCTGTTCAATCGTCCTTCATTTACTATCGGAGTGTTTTACCCCCCACTGGGAAATGTGAGTGAGCATGGCTGCATCTGCATATCTAGAAATGGATGGGGAGGTTACTGTATTCTGGGGTACTGCAAGAGTTTATGGGCAACTCAGGGGGGGTCTTCCCTGCCAGATGTACTTAGTACATGCACTCTGAAACTGGATAAGGAGGGTTCTAGGTACCCTTATGGGCACACATCTCAACACGTATGTTAATTTGGGGAGGTAGCTCATCTTTAGGGCGGCTATACGTCCCAACCATGAGATGCTTTTGTAGTTCCACTTCTGGTTTAGGCACGAAGTTCAGCCAAAAGAGGTTTATAGTTATCGTCTATTATTTGGGAGAGTGAATTGGACAATTTGACTCCTAAATAAGAGATATAGGTATTGTTGGGTACAAATTTGTATTTATCGTGTAAGCTTTTAGAGATGTCCTCAGGGAAGTCATATGCGTATAATTCCGATTTATTGCAATTTAATTTGTAAAATGAAAGGGCGCTAAATGTCTCTAGCAAGGACAGGAGCCTAGTGATCTCCTTCAGGGGTCTAGAAAAGAATTTTGTGGTGTCATCGGCAAACAGGACCTCTTTGTGAACCGTACCGTGGAGTGTAACTCCTGCAATTTCCCTGTCTCCTCTAATGGCAGCAGCTAAGGGTTCAATAGCGAGCGCAAAGAGGATGGGGGAGAGGGGACAGCCCTGTTGAGTGCCGTTTGAGATGGACAAGGGAGCGGAGCTAAGCGCTAGTCCCCTGACTGAGGCCGTGGGAGCTGAAAACAGGGCCTGCACTGCTTGTATGATCTGTGTCAGGAACTGAATAGTTTTCAAGACCTTCCACAGGTACTCCCATCAGACCTGGTCGAACGCTTTTTCAGCATCGAGGGAAAACACAGTAAGCGGCTTATTGAGCCTCTTAGCCTCTAGAAGAATGTTGAGTAACCTCCTGGTGTTGTCTGGACCTTCCCTCCCAAGAATAAAACCCACTTGGTTAGGATTAATAAGATCTGGAAGCAGTCTTGCTAACCTATTGGCTAGTATTTTGGAATATATTATAAGATCAGTGTTAATGAGTGAAATGAGTCTGTAATTAGCACATAAAGTTGGGTCTTTGTTGGGTTTGGGAATTGCAATGATGGAGGCCTCAAGAAACTCACTATTAAATTTACCCTTGTCCATTGCCAGATTATAAAATCTAGCAAGGATGGGTACAATCTTATTAAGATATGTCTTATAGAAGATTGCGGTGAAACCGTCAGGAGAGGGGGCTTTAAGAGGTTTCAGGTTTTTAATAACCTGTTTGACCTCCTGGCTTGTGATGGGGACATCAATATTTTCAATAAGGGCCTCGTCTAAAGTAGGAAGTTTCAAGGAGCGCAGAAATGGTCCTATAGTTTCCGTAGGAGCCTGCCGAAAACACCTCCTCATCTTGAATGTTGTAAAGTTCAGAGTAATACTTATTGAACTGCTGGCCAATCAGGGATGGGAGTCTGAAAGATTGTGTGCCCTGCTTAATCTCATGGATGCGGGATGCACCTGTGTGGTGCTTAAGTTTGTTAGCGAGTAGGGAGTCCGCTTTGTTACATTTTGAGTACATAAGTTGCTTTAGTCTAAGGAGATTAGTTTGGGTCTTGTTAAAACATATATGTCATCTAAGGTCCTTAACTTCTAATTCACTGTCTGTAGTGTCTGAGGTACGTCTAAGGAGTTCAAGAGCCAGTAGCTTACAATGAGCTTGGGACAGGGAGAGGCCTGCTTGTTTCCTCAGGTGAGCCTGCTTGCCCCCCATATCACGTGATCACGAATTTGGGGAGTGTCATTGATGTGAAGGGTGAAATGTATTTCCTTTCTGATCTCCTCCCTAAAAGGAATGTCTGACAGAAGATGAATGGGTAACCTCCAGATAGCTCTAGATCTGGTAGTGTGTCTGGAGTCTAGGTCCATTATGACTAGGTCATGGTCGGACCATGGGCAGGTGCAAATGCTCGTGAAGCGTATAAAATCCAGGGAGTCAGGGTGGCAGACTAGAAAATGTGGAATGGGGATGGGAGAAGTGAGTGTAATCCTTATCTAAGGGGTTTAGGGATCTCCAGATGTCAAAAAAAGTTAAACTAGGTCATAAGCTCTCTGAATCTACGACTTGTTGGGTCAAGGCCAGTGGAACTCTTCCTGGGTGAACTCATTTTCCTATCAAGCCCGCTGTCCCACACCGTGTTTATATCTCCCGCCAAGATCACCTTTCCCTGTTTAAACTGGTCAACTTGATACAGAATTTTCCTTAGACATCTAGGCTGTAAGGTGTTTGGCAGATAAATAGAAATTAGTGTGTTGGTGACATGGTCTAAGTTACACACAAGGATAAGGTATCTCGCTTGTGGGTCTCTAATCACATGAAGGAGCTCGAAAGCCACTCTTTTATGAACTAAGATGGCTACACCTCTAGTTTTTTTGGAGTAGGAGGCAACCTCCATAATGGATAAATCCCTGGAAATGTGCGTAGGGGGAGAATCAGCCAGGATGTGTGTTTCTTGGAGGAAGGCCACATCGGCCCTATGATATCGTAAGGTTCTGGATAGCAGGCTCCTCTTACCAACAGTGTTCAGGCCCCTGACATTGTGGGTCAGGAACCTGAGGGAGGCCATTTATGGGCCTGTGTTCGTATATCAGCTAGGTACGGAAAAAGAGTAGGGGGTGGGAGAGGATTGCGCGAGTGGGGAGGGGGTAAGAAAAAGGGTCTGGTGGAAATAGTCCACCTATGTCGGGCCCTTGTATTGGCTCCAATAGCTGGGGGGGAGCTAACGCAAACTGAGAGAGCAGGGGCCGATATGAGTAGCCCCGCTCTCAGAATAAGCCAATTAAATACAAAAAAACTAGCTAGATTTCTAACTCAAACCTTAACTTATGCAAATATTGAAAGGTACAGTATAACATCATTAAACATAGATCTATCAGCATAATGCATCTAGAGAACTTCAGGTAGGTAAGACTTGAGGCCTCAGAGTGTGGTCAGGGGGATTGGGTTTTTGTCGCTTAGGTCTCTGCTCTTTTAGTGTCCATGCTGGAGCCGAGGCTCATAATCTAGAGCGGGTCACTTCTTGATTTTCCGGTTCAGCTTGGAGAACCCAATTAGCGAGGAGAGTGATGTTCATGGGGGGGAGGATACTACATGAGTCTGATTGTCCCTAGTCACAATGAGTTTAGTGGGAAATCCCCATCTATATTTGATATTAGCCTTCCTTAGTTGAGTTGTGATAGGAGCAAAAACCCTACGTTGCTGCAACGTGTGAGAGGAGAGATCCGGAAGAAGCTGTATGTCCTTAAGGGTGTCTGGAAGGGTGGGTTTGCTAAAGGCATCAAGCAGTCTTTGAAGGTGAAATGATGGAAACATACCACCACATCCCTCGGCTTGTTGGAAGACATTGACCTTAGCCTTAGACCCCTATGGGCCCATTCCATGGCATGCATGTTCCCCTCCAGGGGACCCAAGAGAGTGATGAATAAAGATATAAGGAATTCTTGCAGCTCATCTGTAGCTACAGTCTCAGGGATGCCTCTGAACCGGACGTTGTTCCTCCTGGCCCTATCCTCATCCAGTTTTATTTGAAGCTGGGAGATTTGCTCTGCCAGGTTTTCAGCATATGATAGTAGGTTTGAGTGATCTGTTACCAGGTCATCTTGTTGCCTCTCAAGAGTATCCCCCTGTCTCCATTTTCCACTATATCCCTCCTGAGTTCCGCTGAGCTTCACTGGATTTCTGCAGTGATAGATTTGGTCTGTGCCGCAAGCATTTTTTGCAGTGTGCTTTCTGTAATGTAGTGATTCAGATGGGCAACAGACTGGGAACTTGATTGAGAGCCCTCATCCTGCGACTCAGGGTTGCTAGCTTCTTTCCTCTGGGCCTTGTGTGATTGAGATAAGTGATCAAGGACAGTCTTCTTTACTGCTGCAGGGGTCCTGGGGTTTTTGCTGGAGGAATGTGGCATAGTTAGACCCATTAAATAGCTTTGTAAATATTTCAATACTTCAGTATGGCCCACCCTGACCATTGTGAGTTCCCTAGGGGATTGTTAGACCAACAAACCTTATACCTAATTTATAACCTTCAGCTAAAACATTGGAAGCTAGTAATATACTGTGAGTGGGGCCAAACACAACCCACTTATACAGGTTGCACCAAATACATGTTATTTTATTACAAAACAAATAACTCAGAAGAATCTAGTATGCAGGCCAACCCATGCGATTGAAGGGGTCCCTAAGGGCCCCCGTGCACCTCGGGGAAGGGGATACGGCCAGTAGGAAGGGAAAAAGGAAAGGGGCAGTGACCAGCCCAGACAAGCTGGACCAGAAAGAGGAAGGCGTGAGGGGGACCAGAGCAACCAATCCCTCCCACAATCTACGCCAACAGAGGCCCAATGCTAACAGGAGATATAATAGATAAACATAATGCACAATAAAAGAAATTGTGGTGTAACAATAGGCGTGGGGCTAACCTCAGTATAGTGTTAAAGGCCTAAATATGCTTACAATCTCAGGGGGAGTAAAAACACATTGCGGATACTGTGAGGAAGTTGTACTGATAATTTAAACACCCTCCTGGGGTAATCTCTTAGGCCTAGATTTGGAGTTCGGCGGTAAAAGGGCTGTTAACGCTCCGCAGGCTTTTTTCTGGCCGCACCATAAATTTAACTCTGGTATCGAGAGTTTAATCAAATGCTGCGTTAGGCTCCAAAAAAGGAGCGTAGAGCATTTTTACCGCAAATGCAACTCTCGATACCAGAGTTGCTTACGGACGCGGCCGGCCTCAAAAACGTGCTCGTGCACGATTCTCCCATAGGAAACAATGGGGCTGTTTGAGCTGTAAAAAAACCTAACACCTGCAAAAAAGCAGCGTTCAGCTCCTAACGCAGCCCCATTGTTTCCTATGGGGAAACACTTCCTACGTCTGCACCTAACACTCTAACATGTACCCCGAGTCTAAACACCCCTACCCTTTCACTTATTAACCCCTAATCTGCCGCCCCCGCTATCGCTGACCCCTGCATATTTTTTTTAACCCCTAATCTGCCGCTCCGTAAACCGCCGCCACCTACGTTATCCCTATGTACCCCTAATCTGCTGCCCTAACATCGCCGACCCCTATATTATATTTATTAACCCCTAATCTGCCCCCCTCAACGTCGCCGACACCTGCCTACACTTATTAACCCCTAATCTGCCGAGCGGACCTGAGCGCTACTATAATAAAGTTATTAACCCCTAATCCGCCTCACTAACCCTATCATAAATAGTATTAACCCCTAATCTGCCCTCCCTAACATCGACGACACCTAACTTCAATTATTAACCCCTAATCTTCCGAGCGGAGCTCACCGCTATTCTAATAAATTGATTAACCCCTAAAGCTAAGTCTAACCCTAACACTAACACCCCCCTAAGTTAAATATAATTTTTATCTAACGAAATAAATTAACTCTTATTAAATAAATGATTCCTATTTAAAGCTAAATACTTACCTGTAAAATAAATCCTAATATAGCTACAATATAAATTATAATTATATTATAGCTATTTTAGGATTAATATTTATTTTACAGGTAACTTTGTATTTATTTTAACCAGGTACAATAGCTATTAAATAGTTAAGAACTATTTAATAGTTACCTAGTTAAAATAATAACAAATTTACCTGTAAAATAAATCCTAACCTAAGATATAATTAAACCTAACACTACCCTATCAATAAAATAATTAAATAAACTACCTACAATTACCTACAATTAACCTAACACTACACTATCAATAAATTAATTAAACACAATTCCTACAAATAAATACAATTAAATAAACTAGCTAAAGTACAAAAAATAAAAAAGAACTAAGTTACAGAAAATAAAAAAATATTTACAAACAAAAGAAAAATATTACAACAATTTTAAACTAATTACACCTACTCTAAGCCCCCTAATAAAATAACAAAGACCCCCAAAATAAAAAATTCCCTACCCTATTCTAAATTAAAAAAATTACAAGCTCTTTTACCTTACCAGCCCTGAACAGGGCCCTTTGCGGGGCATGCCCCAAGAATTTCAGCTCTTTTGCCTGTAAAAGAATAAATACAATACCCCCCCCCCCCAACATTACAACCCACCACCCACATACCCCTAATCTAACCCAAACCCCCCTTAAATAAACCTAACACTAAGCCCCTGAAGATCTTCCTACCTTGTCTTCACCATCCAGGTTCACCGATCCGTCCTGAAGAGCT
This sequence comes from Bombina bombina, assembly GCF_027579735.1. NCBI lineage: Eukaryota > Metazoa > Chordata > Amphibia > Anura > Bombinatoridae > Bombina > Bombina bombina. The sequence continues at coordinate 997,726,585 of NC_069504.1, read as the reverse complement.
CCTCCGATGTCCTGATCCAAGCCCAAGCGGGGGCTGAAGAGGTCCATGATCCGGTCAAAGTCTTCATCCAAGCGGGGCAGAAGAGGATCTTCCATCCGATTGAAGTCATCATCCAGGCGGCATCTTCTATGGTCTTCCATCCGGAGCGAAGCGGCAGGATCCTGAAGACCTCCAGCGCGGAACATCCATCCGGACCGACGACTGAACGACGAATGACTGTTCCTTTAAGGGACGTCATCCAAGATGGCGTCCCTCGAATTCCGATTGGCTGATAGGATTCTATCAGCCAATCGGAATTAAGGTAGGAATTTTCTGATTGGCTGATGGAATCAGCCAATCAGAATCTAGTTCAATCCGATTGGCCGATCCAATCAGCCAATCAGATTGAGCTCGCATTCTATTGGCTGATCGGAACAGCCAATAGAATGCGAGCTCAATCTGATTGGCTGATTGGATCAGCCAATCGGATTGAACTTGATTCTGATTGGCTGATTCCATCAGCCAATCAGAAAATTCCTACCTTAATTCCGATTGGCTGATAGAATCCTATCAGCCAATCGGAATTCGAGGGACGCCATCTTGGATGACGTCCCTTAACCCCTTAATGACCACAGCACTTTTCCATTTTCTGTCCGTTTGGGACCAAGGCTATTTTTACATTTTTGCGGTGTTTGTGTTTAGCTGTAATTTTCCTCTTGCTCATTTACTGTACCCACACATATTATATACCGTTTTTCTCGCCATTAAATGGACTTTCCAGAGATACCATTATTTTCATCATATCTTATAATTTATTTTAAAAAAAAATATAAAATATGAGAAAAAAATGGAAAAAAAACACTTTTTCTAACTTTGACCCCCAAAATCTGTTACACATCTACAACCCCCAAAAAACACCCATGCTAAATATTTTCTAAATTTTGTCCTGAGTTTAGAAATACCCAATGTTTACATGTTATTTGCTTTTTTTGCAAGTTATAGGGCCATAAATACAAGTAGCACTTTGCTATTTCCAAACCATTTTATTCAAGATTAGCGCTAGTAACATTGGGACACTGATATCTTTCAGGAATCCCTGAATATCCCTTGACATGTATATATTTTTTTTTAGAAGACATCCCAAAGTATTGATCTAGGCCAATTTTGGTATATTTCATGCCGCCATTTCACCGATAAATGCGATTAAATACAAAAAATCGTTCACTTTTTCACAAACTTTCGGTTTCTCACTGAAATTATTTACAAACAGCTTGTGCAATTATGGCATAAATGGTTGTAAATTTTTCTCTGGGATCCCCTTTGTTCAGAAATAGCAGACATATATGGCTTTGGCATTGCTTTTTGGTAAATAGAAGGCCGCTAAATGCCGCTGTGCACCACACGTGTATTATGCCCAGCAGTGCAGGGGTTAATTAGGGAGCTTGTAGGGAGCTTGTAGGGTTAATTTTAGCTTTAGTGTAGTGTAGCAGACAACCCAAAGTATTGATCTAGGCCCATTTTGGTATATTGCATGCCACCATTTCACCGCCAAATGCGATCAAATAAAAAAAAAAGTTCCCTTTTTCACAAACTTTTTGTTTCTCACTGAAATTATTTACAAACAGCTTGTGCAATTATGGCATAAATGGTTGTAAATTTTTCTCTGTGATCCCCTTTGTTCAGAAATAGCAGACACATATGGCTTTGGCGTTGCTTTTTGGTACTTAGGCCGCTAAATGCGCATCACACGTATTATGGCTAGCAGTGAAGGGGTTAATTAGGTAGCTTGTAGGGAGCTTGCAGAGTTAATTTTAGCTTTAGTGTAGAGCTTAGCCTCCCACCTGAAACATCAGACCCCCTGATCCCTCCCAAACAGCTCTCTTCCCTCCCCCACCCCACAATTGTCCCCGCCATCTTAAGTACTGGCAGAAACTCTGCCAGTACTAAAATAAAAGCTATATTTGGGCTTTTTTTTTTTTAAGAAAAGGCATATTTACATATGCTGCTCTGTAGGACCCCCCTTTAGCCCCCAACCTGACTGATCCCCCACCAAACAGCTCTCTAACTCTCCCCCTCTGCCTTAATGGCCGCCATCTTGGGTACTGGCAGCTGTCTGCCAGTACCCAGTTTAGAATAAAATTGCTGATATTTTTTGTTTTCTCCCCTTTTCTGTAGTGTAGCTCCCTGCCCCACCAAAGACCAACCCCCCACCCCCTCCTAGATACTTCCGATTTATATATATATATTTAATTTAAATACCCCTTTCTCAAACTTTTGAAAGTTACAGTTTCTGTAGTGTAGCGTTCCCACCCGCTCCCGCCCCGTGCACGCGCCCGCCCGCCACCCCCCGTGCACGCGCGCGCGCCCGTGCGCGCCCCCATCGGCCCTGCCCCCGATCCCGCCCCCCTCTACATTACCCGGCCCATCGATGGCCGCCCACCCGCCTCCCAAGTCGGCTCCCACCCACCAACGATACCGGCCATCGATGTCCGGTGCAGAGAGGGCCACAGAGTGGCTCTCTCTGCATCGGATGGCCATCTAGAGTTATTGCAGGATGCCTCCATATCGAGGCATCACTGCAATAACCGGAAAGCAGCTGGAAGCGAGCAGGATCGCTTCCAGCTGCTTTCCACACCGAGGACGTGCAGGGTACGTCCTCAGGCGTTAACTGCCTTTTTTTTGAGGACGTACCCTGCACGTCCTCGGTCGTTAAGGGGTTAAAGGAACAGTCATTCGTCGTTCAGTCGTCGGTCCGGATGGATGTTCCGCGCTGGAGGTCTTCAGGATCCTGCCGCTTCGCTCCGGATGGAAGACCATAGAAGATGCCGCCTGGATGATGACTTCAATCGGATGGAAGATCCTCTTCTGCCCCGCTTGGATGAAGACTTTGACCGGATCATGGACCTCTTCAGCCCCCGCTTGGGCTTGGATTAGGACATCGGAGGAGCTCTTCAGGACGGATCGGTGAACCTGGATGGTGAAGACAAGGTAGGAAGATCTTCAGGGGCTTAGTGTAAGGTTTATTTAAGGGGGGTTTGGGTTAGATTAGGGGTATGTGGGTGGTGGGTTGTAATGTTGGGGGGGGGGTATTGTATTTATTCTTTTACAGGCAAAAGAGCTGAAATTCTTGGGGCATGCCCCGCAAAGGGCCCTGTTCAGGGCTGGTAAGGTAAAAGAGCTTGTAATTTTTTTAATTTAGAATAGGGTAGGGAATTTTTTATTTTGGGGGGCTTTGTTATTTTATTAGGGGGCTTAGAGTAGGTGTAATTAGTTTAAAATTGTTGTAATATTTTTCTTTTGTTTGTAAATATTTTTTTATTTTCTGTAACTTAGTTCTTTTTTATTTTTTGTACTTTAGCTAGTTTATTTAATTGTATTTATTTGTAGGAATTGTGTTTAATTAATTTATTGATAGTGTAGTGTTAGGTTAATTGTAGGTAATTGTAGGTAGTTTATTTAATTATTTTATTGATAGGGTAGTGTTAGGTTTAATTATATCTTAGGTTAGGATTTATTTTACAGGTAAATTTGTTATTATTTTAACTAGGTAACTATTAAATAGTTCTTAACTATTTAATAGCTATTGTACCTGGTTAAAATAAATACAAAGTTACCTGTAAAATAAATATTAATCCTAAAATAGCTATAATATAATTATAATTTATATTGTAGCTATATTAGGATTTATTTTACAGGTAAGTATTTAGCTTTAAATAGGAATCATTTATTTAATAAGAGTTAATTAATTTCGTTAGATGTAAATTATATTTAACTTAGGGGGGTGTTAGTGTTAGGGTTAGACTTAGCTTTAGGGGTTAATCAATTTATTAGAATAGCGGTGAGCTCCGCTCGGCAGATTAGGGGTTAATAATTGAAGGTAGGTGTCGGCGATGTTAGGGAGGGCAGATTAGGGGTTAATACTATTTATGATAGGGTTAGTGAGGCGGATTAGGGGTTCATAACTTTATTATAGTAGCGCTCAGGTCCGCTCGGCAGATTAGGGGTTAATAAATGTAGGCAGGTGTCGGCGACGTTGAGGGGGGCAGATTAGGGGTTAATAAATATAATATAGGGGTCAGCGATGTTAGGGCAGCAGATTAGGGGTACATAGGGATAACGTAGGTGGCGGCGATTTGCGGTCGGAAGATTAGGGGTTAATTATTTTAAGTAGCTGGCGGCGACGTTGTGGGGGGCAAGTTAGGGGTTAATAAATATAATATAGGGGTCGGCGGGGTTAGGGGCAGCAGATTAGGGGTACATAAGTATAACGTAGGTGGCGGTCGGCAGATTAGGGGTTAAAAATTTTAATCGAGTGGCGGCGATGTGGGGGGACCTCGGTTTAGGGGTACATAGGTAGTTTATGGGTATTAGTGTACTTTAGGGTACAGTAGTTAAGAGCTTTATGAACCGGCGTTAGCCAGAAAGCTCTTAACTCCTGCTATTTTCCTGCGGCTGGAATCTTGTCGTTAGAGCTCTAACGCTCACTTCAGAAACGACTCTAAATACCAGCGTTAGAAAGATCCCATTGAAAAGATAGGATACGCAAATGGCGTAGGGGGATCTGCGGTATGGAAAAGTCGCGGCTGAAAAGTGAGCGTTAGACCCTTTAATCACTGACTCCAAATACCAGCGGGCAGCCAAAACCAGCGTTAGGAGCCTCTAACGCTGGTTTTGACGGCTACCGCCGAACTCCAAATCTAGGCCTTAGGGAGCAAATATAGTGAGTTGGTCCTATAGGGTAGTAAGAGATCCTCTAAGTTAGGCGAGAAAAATTTAATATGTGTGGTAGGACAATAGGCTGTATTAGATGCTTAGGTATTGTCTGGAGTAAGGAGTATAATGCAAGGTTTGGGATGGGAAGACTATGTGTGCGTATTTAGTCAGCTTTGTGTAAGGAGCACTTATAGGACATAGGCAAACAGAATATGCATAAACATTAAAAAAAAAAAAAAAACACTCCACTCTGAGAGATACATATGCTGACCCAGCAGCCAAAACACCACTACACTTCTGGTGAGGTCCCAAAGACATTAAAGCTGACGCAGCAGCTGTGACATGTAGATTGTACGCTCCAGGCCTTTGTAAATATGTCCCGGAACCGGGTATCAGCAAGTTGGGGGTGGGACTGCACAGCTTCAAATGTCTGCCGTACGTAGCAAGAAGTTTGAGTGGTCAGTCCCAAATGGAAAAGTTAAGGGCACCTTATAGGGTGGGGATGGAGTAGACCCTTATTAGTGCGGTCAGGTAATATATAGGGTAGGGTGCCCTTATTAGGCTACAAGCAGTTCCTGTGGCAGTACCTCAACTTGCATAGATTTTTTAGCAAAAAAGCCTCAATACTGATAACAATAGTGTAAGGCAGTGAGTATGTACACCACACCTTGTATATCAATGATAGGAGTCCTTAGCGTGTAAAGTGGTACTTGTTAAACTCAGTTCAGCTAGAGCCCACAAACAAAGTGACCCTGTGGTGGGTATTGTATAGGATGCTGGTGATTCAAACCAGTCACAGCAATATAGGGAATCCCCTGTATCAAAGTAGTGTAGGCATATGTGAAGTCCACAGGATTTCTAGGATGTAATCAAACAGGGTCCCACTGGCAAACTGCAGCACCTCTATTCCAGATCTTTCAATTTTCGCTAAAGCACACAGAAGGGCCAAAGGAGCCACAAGATAAGGCACAGATTTCTCACTCAACTGTTTTTCTCTTTTCTTTTTCTTTTCTTTCCCCCTCCCTTTCCCCCACCGGCCTGCCACTCAGCCTCCTAACAATGAATTTCAAGGGCCCCCAAATTAGCCATCACTCAATGTAGGTGCTTATAGTGAAGATTCCCTAGCCTGGGGACATGCATATATTACATACCATTCAGGGCAAATTAGTATAACAGTACAAAACCTACAATGGAGACCTGGTAGGTAGATACTGGTACTTGTTAACCCCTGTTAGAGGAGTATAATAGTATGGGCAACTCTGCAGAAGATCAAATAGATTAAGTTAACACCCCTGCAACCTCACAGGTGATTATGTAGTATGCCCAAATAATCCTAGGAGTGGCAAGTAGGTCCGGAGATTTCAGAGGGTAAGAGGTAGTCTGTAGTGGGTCTTGGTACAGGTAACCTCAGTCCCTATGCAGTAGGCTTTGGATCCCTGGGGACTATGTGTGAGAGAGGAGAACTACGAGTCCTAACCAGGAGCAGTTTGCAGTCCCTCAGTTTGGTCCAGGTCTGGGGCTTTTGCGAGTCTCCTGACAGTTCCAGGGAGCAATGGATCCCAGCAGGGAGTACAGGGAAGGTTCAGGGCTCAGGCACCCAGATGTCACAGATGGGCTCTTCACCCCAAAGTTGTGCGGGAGCTGGGAGCCAAAGCTGAAAGGGGATCCAATATGGTGGCCGTTCACGCCACTGTAAAGCCGGTCTGTCTGTGATGAACTCCCCTAAGGATCAATAGGCAGTGCGATCAGGTCGCAATCCATCTGCAGGCAGAGGAGCCCCGACCCTCCGAAGCTCGGGGAGGACAAGCAGGCTCGAGTTTGGAGTCTGTTGTAGTGGGTGGTGGGCCGCAGGTATGTGGTCCATAGAGATTACTCAAATAGAGCTATAAGGGTCAAAAGACCCGAGAGATAGGTTGCAGCTTACTTCTACCAAGGTATTATAGGCAATACGGGGTTAAGAGTCGAAAAGGCTGTAGGTAAAGCGACTATATAACGCCTAATTATACAGAGCTCTTGCAAGGAACATCTGCTTGGTTTGGCAGTTAGCTGCGCCACCGTGAATATTTATTTTTAAAGATACAAATAAAGTTATGTTTTGTTTCTACATCCAATTCTTTTTGTAGATTGTCTGTAACCACAGCACTATTTTAGTGCCCTATAATGCTTATTTTTCTTTCTCTAATATACAGTATCTAACAAAAGTGAGTACACCCCTTACATGTTTGTAAATATTTTATTATATATTTTCATGTGACAGCACTGAAGAAATGAGACTTTGCTACAATGTAAAGTAGTGAGTGTACAGCCTGTATAACAGTGTAAATTTGCTGTCCCCTCAAAATAACTAAACACACAGCCATTAATATCTAAACCGTTGGCAACAAAAGTGAGTACATCCCTAAGTGGAAATGTCCAAATTGGGCCCAAAGTGTCAATATTTTGTGTGGCCATCATTATTTTCCAGCACTGCCTTAACCCTCTTTAGCATGGAGTTCACCAGAACTTCACAGGTTGCCAATGGAGTCCTCTTCAACTCCTCCATGACGACATCACAAAGCTGGTTGATGTTAGAGACCTTGCGCTCCCCCACCTTCTGTTTGAGGATGCCCCACAGATGCTCAATAGGGTTTAGGTCTGGAGAAATGCTTGGCCAGTCCATCACCTTTACCCTCAGCATCTTTAGCAAGGCAGTGGTCCTCTTGGAGGTGTGTTTGGGGTTGTTATCATGTTGGAATATTGCCCTGCGGCCCAGTCTCCGAAGGGAGGGGATCATGCTCGGCTTCAATATTTCACAGTACATGTTAGCATTCATGGTTCCCTGAATGAACTGAAGCTCACCCGTGCCGGCAGCACTCATGCAGGCCCAGACCATGACATTCCCACCACCATGCTTTACTGTAGGCAAGACACAGTTGTCTTTGTACTTCCCACCTGGTTGCCGCCACACATACTTGACACCATCTGAACCAAAAAAGTTTACCTTGGTCTCATCGGACCACAAGACATGGTTCCAGTAATCCATGTCCTTAGTCTGCTTGTCTTTAGCAAACTGTTTGCAGGCTTTTTTGTGCATCATCTTTAGAAGAGGCTTCCTTCTGAGACAACAGCAATGCAGACTAATTTGATACAGTGTGCAGCATATGGTCTGAGCACTGACAGGCTGACCCCCACACCTTCAACCTCTGCAGCAATGCTGGCAGCACTCATACGTCTATTTCCCAAAGACAACCTCTGGATATGACGCTGAGCACGTGCACTCAACTTCTTTGGTTAACCATGGCAAGGCCTGTTCTGAGTGGAACCTGTCCTGTGAAACTGCTGTATGGCCTTGCCCACTGTGCAGCAGCTCAGTTTCAGGATCTTGGCAATCTTCTTATAGTCTAGGCCATCTTTATGTAGAGCAACAATTCTTTTTTTCAGATCCTCAGAGAGTTTTTTGCCATGAGGTGCCATGTTGAACTTCCAGTAACCAGTATGAGAGTGTGTTAGAGCGATAACACCAAATTTAACACACCTGCTCCCCATTCACACCTGAGACCTTGTAACACTAACAAGTCACATGACATTGGGGAGGAAAAATTGCTAATTGGGCCCAATTTGGACATTTCCCCTTAGGGGTGTACTCACTTTTTTTTGCCAACGGTTTAGACATTAATGGCTGTTGAGTTATTTTGAGGGGACAGCAAATTTACACTGTTATACAGGCTGTACACTCACTACTTTACATTGTAGCAAAGTGTCATTTTCTTAATGTTGTCACATGGAAAGATATAATAAAATATGTACAACAATGTGAGGGGTATAATTTTGTGAGATACTGTATATTTGGTTTTCTATTTAGCGTTAATTTAAACCAGAAAAGAAGTCTACTATGTATACCAGCTCTGCATAGAAACATAAATTAAATGACCAAAAATGCAAATATCGGCAGGATGATGAGGCAGGTTATTGATGAGAAAAAGGTTTGCACTAAAAATATATTTAAAAAAAATAAACAATTGTGCTTACCAAAAAGATTTATGCAAATGTAGATATTCTATAATCGAAATAAAAGGTAAATTACAAACCCCATTGACAAAATCCAGAGTCTATTATATATTACTACAATATATGAGTCAAACTAAAGTCAACACCCTAGGGATTTATTGCTTGCCACATATTTCATGGGACTTTGTCCTTACAGCCTCTGAAAATTTAAATTGAAAGAATAAGTTCCTGACAACTCTTTCTATTCTAGAATTTTATTTAGCTGTTTCTCTGAAGTTGATTTCATCATTATCCCAATTCATATAAAGGTTTCCATCCTTCATCTCAATGTTAGTGAGGACACAATCATTCCTACAGAAGGTCAAAGAAATAACAAGCGTGGGTGTGAACAGGAAAGAAAAGAACATGCCTAGATACTTTATAGATTCAGACACAAGCCATAATTATTCATAGAAATTACCTTTCTTGAGAAAGTTGTTCAATTTTCAAGCAGAAATAACTCAAATTATTTCCCTGCACTTGAACTGGTCGCTTAGAGACATAATTGCATGACGATTTGTGTATATTGTTGGTCCTCTTAACATGTACCCTGGCTAAAGTGATCTGTCAATCATATTACAATAAACTATTTCCCTATAAAGTATGTGAACAGCACTACATTATGATAACTTTATGGTAAAAGGCCTGAAGCTCTAGGTTGCAATAAGAAAATAGGAGGATGCAAATGAACAGCGCTCTTAATAAAAAGCACTATTTTGCTGGTGTTATTCCAATGCAGTTAGATTGTGAATTTAAATAAATCAAAATATCTACTGCCATATTAAAACCCTCCTTTTTATTTATATTCAAGTCACATATTTATCTTTGTTAGTTTTCTTAAATTAAATTCTGATGATACACACATGTCCTTTAAACATAACCATTTGCAGAAACAAATCATTTATTTATGTGCAATATTAATATTGATAAAGGAATTATGCAAGTTATTGTAAACAAAAAACTGAGACAAACATCAAAATTAACTTCAGCAATTCTATCTGCAGCAATATTCCAATAACTTTAAAATAAAATAACCACATAAACAGAAATAACCCCACTTTTTAGTATTTTGTCCCCCAAATAACTCATATTATAGACTAGCCCACTTAAATAGTTTACTCCTAAAAACCAATAGAAGGTACTGTACCTTCTAAACCCTCATAGTTAAGCCACTAAAGCAGGCAAGGATCACCACTGTATACCTGAAAACTAAGAAGACTCACACAAGAAGATGTGAATATCTCCTGTAAGTATGCACCTGTAAGCAATCTCAGCCTAGACTATGAGGCAGTAATTCCAGAACGGGTTAAAATAAAATATAACTTTTATTATAGATTGCACTTAAAATAAGGGTAACACACAAATTAAAAACGTCACTAGCACCCACTTGTAATCTGTCAAATGGTTCTCTCTATGGAGGACTTATGGAATCAAAGGCCTAATATAAATGCTTATGCCCCCTTGTGTTGAGTTGCAATTATTCAGCTATACTGCTGCTATTGGGTCCAAATACTATGTATGTACAGTCATGATATGACTAACACCCTCTGTAAGGATATTTGGATACCCTAATAACTCTAGTTCGTGTGATATGAGCCAGAATTATATCCACTTGTTTTGAGCACTATCTTTGAAAACAATAGCTGCTATTCGGTCCTGGTAAGACAACCAATCCACACTTGTTTATTGTGTGATTAATGTATGTTAAATAGAAAGCAATACTTATCTGGTGTTGCTTGTGTGCAAATACATAATATATTATGTATTTGCACACAAGCAACACCAGATAAGTATTGCTTTCTATTTGGTTTTGTACACCATTGACAAAGGCTCGTGTGTGAGCCAAAACGTTTGGTAAACAACTTTGCCAATAAACCGGAGTGTTTTTGAAAAATCCTGTGTGCCTGCTTCATTTGGGTCCTTGCTGCAACACGGAGTCCGTCCGTGGGATCCATAACTGCTTTACTGTTTGTTTCTCCCAAGTGAGAGCACCAGGTAGCTGACATACTCGTGAGTGCCGTTCACCTCTGCAACTTTATATATATATATATATATATATATATATATATATATATATATATATATATATATATATATATATATATATATATATATATATATTGTTTTAGTAGATAACCCAAAGTATTGATCTAGGCCCATTTTGGTATATTTCATGACACCATTTCACCATCCAAATGCGATCAAATAAAAAAAATGCTAACTTTTTCACAATTTTAGGTTTCTCTCTGAAATTATTTACAAACAGTTAATGCAATAATGGCACAAATGGTTGTAAATACTTCTCTGGGAACCCCTTTGTTTAAAAATAGCAGACATATATGGCTTTGGCATTGCTTTTTGATAATTACAAGGCCGCAAAATGCTGCTGTGCACCACACTTGTATTATGGCCAGCAGTGAAGGGGTTAATTAGGTAGCTTGTAGGGAGCTTGTAGGGTTAATTTTAGCTTTAGTGTAGAGATCAGCCTGACACAACCCACCCCCTGATCCCTCCCATACAGCTCCCTTCCCTCCCCAACCCCACAATTGTCCCCAGAATCTTAAGTACTGGCAGAAAGTCAGCCAGCACTAAAAATAAAGCATTTATTATTATTATTATTATTATTATTATTTTTTTTTTTTTTTTTTTTTTTTTATATATATTGATTCTGCAGTGTTGGATCCACCCTTAGCCCCCAAACTCCCTGATCCCCACATACAGCTTTCTAACCTTCCCCCTCTACCTACTCGCCGCCATCTTGGGTACTGGCAGCTGTCTGTATGGGAAGCCCCCAATGTCCACCCCACCTCAGTCATGAGTGAACACGCACACATCGGTGTGCACAAGAACTGGATGCAACCATTGTTGGGCCTCCCACCCGCCTCCCTGCTGCTGCTCCCACCCACCAATGATCGGCACCATCAATGGTCTCTACATCGGTGGTTTAAAAAGGGTATTGCAGTGATGCCTCAATATCGAGGCATCACTACAATACCCTGGAAGTGGCTGGAAGCGATCACGATTATGATCGCTTCCAGCGCTTCAAACCCCAGAGAACGTGCCAGGCACGTCCTTGGTCATTAAAGGGTAGTTTTTTGGAGGACGTACCTGGCACACCCTTGGTCATTAAGGGGTTAAAGGAATAGGAAAGTCAAAATTAAACTTGCATGATTCACATAGAGCATGTCATTTTAAGACAAAAAATTTAAATTCTATTCTATTTTCAAATGTGCTTCGTTCTCTTAGTATCCCTTGTTAAAAAATATATATGCACATATCATAGACCAGTGGGAGCTGCTGCTAATTGGTGCCTGCACATATTTGTCTCTTGTGATTGGATAACTAGATGTGTTCAGCCAGCTGCCAGTAGTGCAATGCTGTCCCTTCTGCATTGGATAACAAGAGAATGAAGCAAATTTCGTAATAGAAGTAAATTGCAAATTTGTTTAAAATTGCATGTTCTATCTCACTCATAAAAGAAAATGTTGTGGTTACTATCCCTTTAATGGGGGAAAAAAATGTTATATAATATGTGTGGGTATAGTAAATGAGTAAGAGGAAAATTACTTTATTAATAATACTATTGCACATACTGTAAATAAAGGATTTGTTTCTGTAAATGGTTATGTTTACATGACATGATGTGTATAATCAGAATTTAACTTCAGAAAACTAACAAAGATAAATATGAGGCTTAAATATAAAATAGAGAGGAGGATTTTAATATGGCAGTAGATATTTTTTTCTGATATAGATCTGTCATATAATTTTAAGCTTTGATAGTCAGTTAAAGCATTCAGTACAATGTGATGATTAGTATTCAGTTAAAATAGTGATACAAATGTTTATATTTCAAGGTTAAATACTATCTTTTATTTTCATATTAATTGTTCTATTGTTCAATCCCAATAGACTGTACCAAGTGACAGACATAATAAGAATCTACACCAGTAGACAAAGCTGTCACCTAGATTACGAGTTTTGCATTTGTGTTTTAACGCTGAAAAAATGGTCATTTCAGCGTTAAAACAGCACCGCAGCCATTACAGCCAAGTCTTGAAAAAGGCCTGTGAGAGGCCGAAATGCGTTGACCAAGCATCTGGTAAGCCTTATTTGTATATCGACAATTTTTTTTTTATTTTTAAGGGCTCTTGGTAGTTTACTATAGATTAGGGTTTTTTATTTTGGGGTGTTTTTTTTTTTTTTTTTTTTAAACAAGGTATTAGGATAGGAAGAATTTTTATTGTTTTGGATAATTTCATTTGTTATTGTTTGTAATGGTAGTTTTTTTATATTTTTAAATTTTAGTGTTTTTTATTTTTTGTAATGTTAGTTGTTTTTTCTGTAATGTTAGGTTTTAGTGTAAGACAGCTTACTTTGATTTCACAGATAAGTTTGTATTCCTTTTAACTAGGTAGTTAGTAAATAGTTAATCACTATTTACTAACTAGTCTACCTCGTTAAAATAAATACAAACTTACCTGATAAAAATAAAACCTAAGCTAGCTACAATTTCACAGGTAAGTTTGTTTTTAGTTTGAAATAGGTATTATTTAGTTAATAATTGTAACTTTAATTTAGATCTATTTTAATTATGTTAAAGTTACGGGGTGTTAGGGTTAGGATTAGGGTTAGGTTAAGGGTTACGGTTAGGTTTAGGGCTAGGTTTAGGGGTTAATATAATTTAAATGTTGGGGTCTGGCAGTTTAGGGGTTAATAGGTTTATTTAGTGGTAGTGATGTGGGAGACCAGATATTTAGGGGTTAATAACTTTATTTAGTGGCGGTGATGTCGGGGAGCGGCGGAATAGGGGTTAATAGCTTTATTATAGTGTGTGTGATGTTGGAGTGCAGGGGAATATGGGTTAATAACTTTATTAGAGTGACGGCTTTATCAGGAGCGGCAGATTAGGGGTTAATAGATTTATTTCAGTGTTGGCTATATCGGGAGCGGCAGATTAGGGGTTAATTACATTATGTAGGTGCCAGCAATGTCGGGGCAGCGGATTAGGGGTGTTTAGACCTGGGGTTTACGTTAGGGTGTTAGGTTTAAACAAAAAATCAAACAGAAAGAATGTATTCACAACATACACTACTGTTGTGAAAAAGCAAGGGATAAAAAAAGGCACACAGAATTTTGGTAAATGATCAAATTTATTAATTCCTATTTAAATCCCAAACCACATTTATGTGGATCACAAAAAGTGACAAAGTCAATCATACTTTGAAAGAGAACATTTTTAACTAAAACAGCAGAATTCAAAGACTAAATGCTACTAAAAGGCCAGAAACCTCTAAGCATACGTATGCTAATTAACTAGGGGTGCAGCCTAACCTACTATCTATAACACAGACAGATATATATAACATAGGCGAGTAACATATAGTAAGCAAAAGAACGTAAGTAAATTAACATTACGGTTTACAAGTAAAGACATAAAAGAGACATTTTCATTTTATCCTAAATAGATCAGAAAAAATGACCGGCAAATGTCTTAGTTTAGCATCTGAAATACAGACAATGGTGATTGCTGCTGGAAGTGCAGTTCAGTTATTTTACTTAGCTGCTGTATGTAGATCCATTATTCCAATTCAGAAAGGATGCAGCATTCAGAGCGTGTGATGTCACTTGCAGCTTAAGGTGTGGTTGTAAGCCTGCTGGCAATAGGTTCGATTGCAAGAGGTGTGTCCCAAAGGCCGAGAATCCGTCCACTGGATTGGTCAGTTGCTCAGGTGAAAGAAACCAGGCTTCCACCGATGTTATGTAGCTAAGCACATACCAGGATGCACCGTATACTCAGGAAAGTAAGTTGAAACAGCCACACACAAGAGCCAGAAGATTTCTCAGTAAAAGGGATCTCTTATCTTTAATCACCTTCAGGTGGATATTGCACGTTCAGTCCAGCGCAAATAAGGAAACCACAATCTCCAATACTTAGCCGCTTTTCAAGCACACACGCTCTTTCTCAGCATAAAGTCAGTTCCAGGGCTAACAATAAACTTGTACCGTAATGTCTTTTCTTTGCTTTCTTTGAAAAATGCTTAGAAGAAAGACAGGAGTTTGTCGACCTCACCCCTGGCTAGTATAGCACATAGGTGCCAAAGTTACACAAAGTGCCAACGCACGTTTCACCCCTGCAGCAAGATTTGTGTCTAAGGGGTTCATCAGGGGTTCATGATGCCCTGATGAACCCCTTAGACACAAATCTTGCTGCAGGGGTGAAACGTGCGTTGGCACTTTGTGTAACTTTGGCACCTATGTGCTATACTAGCCAGGAGTGAGGTCGACAAACTCCTGTCTTTCTTCTAAGCATTTTTCAAAGAAAGCAAAGAAAAGACATTACGGTACAAGTTTATTGTTAGCCCTGGAACTGACTTTATGCTGAGAAAGAGCGTGTGTGCTTGAAAAGCGGCTAAGTATTGGAGATTGTGGTTTCCTTATTTGCGCTGGACTGAACGTGCAATATCCACCTGAAGGTGATTAAAGATAAGAGATCCCTTTTACTGAGAAATCTTCTGGCTCTTGTGTGTGGCTGTTTCAACTTACTTTCCTGAGTATACGGTGCATCCTGGTATGTGCCTAGCTACATAACATCGGTGGAAGCCTGGTTTCTTTCACCTGAGCAACTGACCAATCCAGTGGATGGATTCTCGGCCTTTGGGACACACCTCTTGCAATCGAACCTATTGCCAGCAGGCTTACAACCACACCTTAAGCTGCAAGTGACATCACACGCTCTGAATGCTGCATCCTTTCTGAATTGGAATAATGGATCTACATACAGCAGCTAAGTAAAATAACTGAACTGCACTTCCAGCAGCAATCACCATTGTCTGTATTTCAGATGCTAAACTAAGACATTTGCCGGTCATTTTTTCTGATCTATTTAGGATAAAATGAAAATGTCTCTTATGTCTTTACTTGTAAACCGTAATGTTAATTTACTTACGTTCTTTTGCTTACTATATGTTACTCGCCTATGTTATATATATCTGTCTGTGTTATAGATAGTAGGTTAGGCTGCACCCCTAGTTAATTAGCATACGTATGCTTAGAGGTTTCTGGCCTTTTAGTAGCATTTAGTCTTTGAATTCTGCTGTTTTAGTTAAAAATGTTCTCTTTCAAAGTATGATTGACTTGGTCACTTTTTGTGATCCACATAAATGTGGTTTGGGATTTAAATAGGAATTAATAAATTTGATCATTTACCAAAATTCTGTGTGCCTTTTTTTATCCCTTGCTTTTTCACAACAGTAGTGTATGTTGTGAATACATTCTTTCTGTTTGATTTTTTGTATAATTCATTTTCAAGGGTGGCACCAGAGAATAATTATTCTTTTTTTGGTTTAGCAGTATTATCTACTCTCTCATACACTTTTTTCAGTGTTAGGTTTAAAATTTACTTTTTTTCCCCCATAGACATCAATGGGGCTGCATTACGGAGCTTTTTATTCTGCGATCTCACAGGTGTTAGGTTTTTTTCTAACATTCTCTTCCCATTGATGTCTATGGGGAAAGTGTGCACGATCACATCAAAGAAGTTCTTGTATTTTGTGGAATAAAACAACAGCATCTAGCAATTATAAGAGAGGCGCCTCATGTGTGTATCAGTCACCAAATAGAAAAATCAGATAGAAAATGTCACACACAGGATACTCACTTGTATTTTCTGCGGTATGGAGCTCAACGCAACTATATTGTTATATACTGTGTGTAATCTAGGTGTGTTAGATTTATTTAAATTTCAGTCTAACTGCATTGGAATAACACCAGCAAAATAGTGTGTTTTATTAAGATTGCCATTTATTATTATTATTATTATTATTATACTTTATTTATTAAGCTCCAACATATTCCGCAGCGCTGTCCATGGGTACAATTCATTTAAATAAAACAATACAAGACTTGTAAGATACAGGACAAAATTTACAAACACATACAGGAGGGATTGAGGGCCCTATTCCCGTGGGAACTTACAATCTAGAAGGTTAGGAGGTTGAGAAACAGGAGGTGAGGACTGCAAGATTGAGAAGGATGTTAATACAGAGTTAGATGAGGGAAATATTAGGTAAGTGAAATTAATTTATTATTGAGTTGGGTGGTAGGCTTCCCTGAATAGAATAGTCTTCAGGGAACATTTAAAGGAAGAAAGATTAGGGCAAAGTCTGACAACATGAGTGAGAGTGTTCCAGAGGGTAGGTGCTGCACGACAGAAGTCCTGCAGTCTAGCATGAGAGGAGGTGATAGTTGCGGACGCAAGGAGCAGGTAATTGTTGGATCTTAGTGGATGGGCTGGAGTATACTTGTTTATTAGAGAGGATAGGTAGAAGGGAGCGGCGTTGGTGAGAGTTTTGTATGTAAGGGTGAGAATTTTGAATTTAATTTTGCTGTGAATGGGGAGCCAATGAAGGGACTCACAGAGAGGTGCAGCAGATACAGATCGACAGGAAAGGTGGATCAGCCTGGCAGAGGCATTTAGGATGGATTGAAGGGGGGAGAGGCGGGAAAGAGGAAGGCCAGCGAGTAGGTTTTTGCAGTAGTCAAGTCGGGAGATAACAAGGGAGTGGATTATTTGCTTTGTGGTGTCAGCGCTCAGAAAAGGGCGAATTTTGGAAATATTGCGTAGATGATTGCGGCAGGATGTAGAAATCGATTGGATATGGGGGATGAAGGATAGGTTTGAGTCAAGTGTGACTCAGAGGCAGCGGACTTGGGGCGATGGGGAAATGGTGATGCCGTCAAAAGGGATAGAGAAGTCATTTATTTGCATCCTCCTGTTTTTTATTACAACCTAGAGCATCTTATACAGCCTTATACCATAAAGGTATCGCAATCTATTGCTCTTCACATACTTTATAGGGATTTTTTTTTTTTTTAATGATTGACAGATCACTTTAGCCAGGGTACATGTTATGAGGAGCAACATTATACACAAGTTTTCATTTCATTATGTCTTAAAGAGACCAGTGCAAATGCAGGGAAATAAAAAAAATAACTTTTGAAGTGGGCAGCTGGAGTGCAGGGTATTTGCATTTAATTGCTAAATTAAAAAGTTAGTTATATTGCATCTTCATTACAACTGATGAATTTAACTCCATCTAAAATATTGCTAACATTAAAGATCGGTTTATATAAAGGGGAATGTTTACCATCACTTTAAATAAAAAATGAGTGGGTCTCAGACTCTCACCATCATGAAATAAATACATTTATCAGGTAAGAATGATTTTTGTTTTCTTTCATAAGGTGTTGAAAGTCCATGAGCCATTACTCCTGGGCACTAATATCCAAGCTGTGCCCATGAGTAATTAGGCTGGGCATCATTATTTTTAGGCAGGCACCTAATAACTAAATGCTGCTGCCTGAAATACTTTCCTACCAATAAGAAAAGGTTTTATATAGCTGGCACTAGTTAAAAGTGTTTAATAGGGAATATTGGACACCAGGTCTGGTGCTACACCCAATTATAATTATGGTAATTAAACAAGAAGTTGGGAAAGAACCATCAAAAGTAGGGGTATGGAAAATTAAGCACTCTTCCCTAAGAGATGAGTAATGTTGATTTTTAAAATCTAAATACTTTGGGGGTGGAGCCGATAGCTGAAGCGGCTGGACGTGTTGTGACTCCAAGCCTCAATAATAGGGTTTTTGTACTATTTATATTTAAAAAAAAATATGCTGAAAAACCCACAACCTGGAATTTATCAGTAACTATCGTCGAAGTTCAGATTTTTGCACTTAGATCGAACGTCTAGCTTATGTTGTTCAGCATAGCTGCCGGGAGCGTGACCACGTGGAGCAATTTGATCATAGACCTGAATGGGAAAGCGGTTATGGTCTGAAAAGGTCCTGTACATTCTAAGTAAGATACATTCCTACTAGACACAGTCTCTGCAGGTCTCTCAGACGTGGATTGCAATCTTTGGTGCTTAGGCTGCCGCATAGTACCCCCGGTTATCCAGGTTAAGATGTAAGCAAGTAAAGCTGCTATAAACACAAACCTAAGATAGAGCTTGTACGCAATCTAAGCTATACGAGACATGGAAATCACTTTATTATAACTTTTAAATGATTTGAGTGACTTGCTGGATACTCACTTTGCTCAGCTATCTTAATATTTAGTTGATTGTGTCAGTGCAAATGGACATGATCACAATACTCAAGATGGTGACTTGCTTTCATTGTCTTCAACTGTTGAAAACTTGATGCCTAGAAATACTCCTAAACCGAATGCAAGCCTGAATCAGTTCGTGCGAAAGGTAGATGCACTTAAGATCCTTGCTCAAGTCGGATGGGAAGGAGCAACTTGGAGTCATTAACTCTGCAATAGGGTTTTATTTCAGTTTGACATTACCTTTATTGGAGTGGAAAGACTATGTAATCCCCCGCATATCATCCTCCTCCTTTCTAAGACAACACCAGGTTCTACTAGTGCCACATCATGGAGTAAGGTGTTTCCTTGGTGGTCAATCAAATTTCAAGACCGGAGTGGGATAGCCTCCTGTTGGGAGAAATGGGATGCCATGGTGTGTCAAGTGCTTGTATATGTGACCACTCTCATGAACACTTGGAGGAAGGTTAAGGGGTAAAAGAAGATCTGTTTGATTATTAGCCAAATGACTGTTCCTAGTGGGATACGTGACAAAGTATTACTAATAACATCAAACTCTTAGATCCCTTACCTGTTTGTACTTATACTTTTTATAGTTAATAATATCAGTAGTTTATATAAGAGATTGGGATACGTGACTTAGTGACCCTTTGTCTAAGATTAAAATGTATTACCTAATTACTATAGCTATATACAGGAAGGTTTACTTAGAAAAGTCTTATATCTGTGTTATACTCTCCATTTTGCTTCACACCTAAGTAATATATTTCATTTGCACAGTTTATGTTTTAGGCACTATTTGCGAGCTTCTGTTTGTGCTCTTACTACACGGGAATGTAAAGAGTGGTGCAAAACAGAGGTGCATCAAAATTGTATTATAGTTCTATGTTTTCTATGGTAGCATGGAAGGAAAACCCCTTCACTTAGATCACAGAAGCCAACCTAAGTAAATTCCCTATGCTAGCTGTATCTACTTCAGTTAAAGTGAATGTCAATTTTGATGCTAAAGTGCCCGGTTTTTAAAAATTTGATTAAAAACAGGGGCACATTAATTCATCAAAATTTACATTTCACTCCTGTTGAGAAAAAAAACTTACATTTTAATCTTCACAGCAGCTCCAGCTTCCTCCACCCGTCGCAAAGCCTCTTCCTGGGTCTAAAATGAGGAATCTGGCTTCTTCCAATCATGGTGTTGAATGAGACACTGATTCCCCCGGGGGGGGGGGGGGGGCGGGGAAGCCGTGATTGGAGGATGACCTATCCATCATTTCTGACATCAGAAATGGCTTGCAACAACCGGAGGAAGCTGAAGCTGCTGTGAAGATTAAAAGGTAAGTTTTTTTTCACAACAGGAGTGAAATGTAAATTTTGATGAATTAAAGTGCCCCTGTTTTTAATCACATTTTTAAAAACCGAGCACTTTAGCATCAAAATTGACATTCACTTTAACTCCTTATTAGCTGCTATTCTTGGTACTTTGTAACTTATGCCCTTATATTTCAGATGGGGAACCATAGGCCTAGATTTGGAGTTTGGCGTTAGCCGTGAAAACCTGCGTTAGAGGCTCCTAACGCTGGTTTTAGGCTAACTCTGGTATTTGGAGTCACTCAAAAAAGGGTATAACGCTCACTTTTAAGCCGCAACTTTTCCATACCGCAGATCCCCTTACGTAAATTGCGTATCCTATCTTTTCAATGGGATTTTTCTAACTCTGGTATTTAGAGTCGTGTCTGAAGTGAGCGTTAGAAATCTAACGACAAAACTCCAGGCGCAGGAAAAAAAGTCAGTAGTTAAGAGCTTTCTGGGCTAACGACGGTTTATAAAGCTCTTAACTACTGTACTCTAAAGTACACTAACACCCATAAACTACCTATGTACCCCTAAACCGAGGTCCCCCCACATCGCCGCCACTCGATTAAAATTTTTTAACCCCTAATCTGCCAACTACGTTATCCTTATGTACCCCTAATCTGCTGCCCCTAACACCACTGACCCCTATATTATATTTATTAACCCCTAACCTGCCCCCCACAACGTCGCCGCCAGCTACCTACACTTATTAACCCCTAATCTGCCGACCGCAAAGCGCCGCCACCTACGTTATCCTTATGTACCCCTAATCTGCTGCCCCTAACACCGCCGACCCCTATATTATATTTATTAACCCCTAATCTGCCCCCCTCAATGTCGCCTCCACCTGCCTACACTTATTAACCCCTAATCTGCCGAGCGGACCGCACCGCTACTATAATAAAGTTATTAACCCCTAATCCGCCTCACTAACCCTATAATAAATAGTATTAACCCCTAATCTGCCCTCCCTAACATCGCCGACACCTAACTTCAATTATTAACCCCTAATCTGCCGACTGGAGCTCAACGCTATTCTAATAAATTTATTAACCCCTAAAACTAAGTCTAACCCTAACACTAACACCCCCCTAAATTAAATATAATTTTAATCTAACGAAATTAATTAACTCTTATTAAATAAATTAATCCTATTTAAAGCTAAATACTTACCTGTAAAATAAATCCTAATATAGCTACAATATAAATTATAATTACATTGTAGCTATTTTAGGATTAATATTTATTTTACAGGCAACTTTGTAATTATTTTAACCAGGTACAATAGCTATTAAATAGTTAAGAACTATTTAATAGTTACCTAGTTAAAATAATTACAACATTACCTGTAAAATAAATCCTAACCTAAGTTACAATTAAACCTAACACTATACTATCATTAAATTAATTCAATAAAATAACTACAATTACCTACAATTAAACCTAACACTACACTATCAATAAATTAATTAAATACAATATCTACAAATAACTACAATTAAATAAACTAACTAAAGTACAAAAAATAAAAAAGAACTAAGTTACAAAAAATAAAAAAATATCTACAAACATAAGAAAAATATTACAACAATTTTAAACTAATTACACCTACTCTAAGCCCCCTAATAAAACAACAAAGCCCCCCAAAATAAAAATGCCCTACCCTATTCTAAATTACTAAAGTTAAAAGCTCTTTTACCTTACCAGCCCTGAACAGGGCCCTTTGCGGGGCATGCCCCAAGAAGTTCAGCTCTTTTGCCTGTAAAAAAAACATACAATACACCCCCCCCCAACATTACAACCCACCACCCACATACCCCTAATCTAACCCAAACCCCCCTTAAATAAACCTAACACTAAGCCCCTGAAGATCTTCCTACCTTATCTTCATCATACCAGGTTCACCGATCCGTCCTGAAGAGCTCCTCCGATGTCCTGATCCAAGCCCAAGCGGGGGGCTGAAGATGTCCATGATCCGGTAGAAGTCTTCATCCAAGAGGGGCAGAAGAGGTCTTCCATCCGATTGAAGTCTTCATCCAAGCGGGGCAGAAGAGATCTTCCATCCGATTGAAGTCTTCATCCAGGCGGCATTTTCTATCGACATCCATCTGGAGCGGAGCGGCAGCATCCTGAAGACCTCCGACGCGGAACATCCATCCTGGCCGACGACTGAACGACGAATGACGGTTCCTTTAAATGACGTCATCCAAGATGGCGTCCCTCGAATTCCGATTGGCTGATAGGATTCTATCAGCCAATCGGAATTAAGGTAGGAATATTCTGATTGGCTGATGGAATCAGCCAATCAGATTTAGCTTGCATTCTATTGGCTGATCGGAACAGCCGATAGAATGCGAGCTCAATCTGATTGGCTGATTGGATCAGCCAATCGGATTGAACTTGATTCTGATTGGCGGATTCCATCAGCCAATCAGAATATTCCTACCTTAATTCCGATTGGCTGATAGAATCCTATCAGCCAATCGGAATTTGAGGGACGCCATCTTGGATGACATCATTTAAAGGAACCGTCATTCGTCGTTCAGTCGTCGGCTAGGATGGATGTTCCGCGTCGGAGGTCTTCAGGATGCTGTCGCTCCGCTCCAGATGGATGTTGATAGAAGATGCCGCCTGAATGAAGACTTCAATCGGATGGAAGATCTCTTCTGCCCCGCTTGGATGAAGACTTCAATCGGATGGAAGACCTCTTCTGCCCCGCTTGGATGAAGACTTCTACCGGATCATGGACATCTTCAGCCCCCCGCTTGGGCTTGGATTAGGACATCGGAGGAGCTCTTCAGGACGGATCGGTGAACCTGGTATGGTGAAGATAAGGTAGGAAGATCTTCAGGGGCTTAGTGTTAGGTTTATTTAAGGGGGGTTTGGGTTAGATTAGGGGTATGTGGGTGGTGGGTTGTAATGTTGGGGGGGGTATTGTATGTTTTTTTTACAGGCAAAAGAGCTGAACTTCTTGGGGCATGCCCCGCAAAGGGCCCTGTTCAGGGCTGGTAAGGTAAAAGAGCTTTTAACTTTAGTAATTTAGAATAGGGTAGGGCATTTTTTTATTTTGGGGGGCTTTGTTGTTTTATTAGGGGGCTTAGAGTAGGTGTAATTAGTTTAAAATTGTAATATTTTTCTTATGTTTGTAGATATTTTTTTATTTTTTGTAACTTAGTTCTTTTTTATTTTTCGTACTTTAGTTAGTTTATTTCATTGTAGTTATTTGTAGATATTGTATTTAATTAATGTATTGATAGTGTAGTGTTAGGTTTAATTGTAGGTAATTGTAGGTATTTTATTTAATTAATTTAATGATAGTATAGTGTTAGGTTTAATTGTAACTTAGGTTAGGATTTATTTTACAGGTAATTTTGTAATTATTTTAACTAGGTAACTATTAAATAGTTCTTAACTATTTAATAGCTATTGTACCTGGTTAAAATAATTACAAAGTTGCCTGTAAAATAAATATTAATCCTAAAATAGCTACAATGTAATTATAATTTATATTGTAGCTATATTAGGATTTATTTTACAGGTAAGTATTTAGCTTTAAATAGGAATAATTTATTTAATCAGAGTTAATTAATTTCGTTAGATTAAAATTATTTAACTTAGGGGGGTGTTAGTGTTAGGGTTAGACTTAGCTTTAGGGGTTAATACATTTATTAGAATAGCGGCGAGCTCCGGTCGGCAGATTAGGGGTTAATATTATAGTAGCACTCAGGTCCGCTCGGCAGATTAGGGGTTAATAAGTGTACAATATCAAAGAGCAAAGCAAGTGTTCAGAAAATGGATTCCCAAAGGGTGTTAGGAGTAGTTTAGGTATAGCACCCTAATACATCCAGGGAATCAGTCCCAGTAAAGTCCGTGCTATCAGGGACAGCGGTCAATGTACAGTACATATGGAACACAGCGTTAATTCCTGATTTTCTATTCCTTGCTTGTCAGGTAATTATATGAATGCCACTTCAGCCTAGTTGTCACGGGTGTAAAGTGCAGAGATAAAATGTGCAGTCACTGTAGTAATGTCCGGAAAAACTCTTACCCTCCACAAGACTTGGTGGGGTGCCTGGGCGCACTGCTTTACTTCTCCTCGGACTGGTGTTGAAACCCTTCCGTGGGGGTGCAGTGTGTGGGTCCTTCTTGGCGTGCTTGGAGATCCAGCTCTGATAGCGTAGTATTCTCATGCACACCCTGTGACGTCGCTAGGTGCACTGTGGGTAGTGTAGTTTAGGACAAACCCAGAAGTCAACGCCGGTTTCGGCTACGGGAGCAACAGGTCAGTATGCGGTATATCCCACCGCTATATGGATAAAGCTCACAAAGAAAGGAGGCTCCGAAGAAGCGCATCTACGCATGCGCGAAACGCGTCAGTTGTTCCTCACTGTGACCCTATGTACTTTGCCTTACTTTGACTTGTTTTGGATCACCACAATAAACAAGTTTTTCCAGCAACTAACTTTGAGTCAACAGATCTCCTTTCTTTGTGAACTTTGTTAATAAGTGTAGGCAGGTGGAGGCGACGTTGTGGGGGGCAGATTAGGGGTTAATAAATATAATATAGGGGTCGGCGATGTTAGGGAAGCAGATTAGGGGTACATAAGGATAATGTAATTAGCGGCGGTTTACGGAGCGGCAGATTAGGGGTTAATAATAATATGCAGGGGTCAGCGATAGCGGGGGCGGCAGAATAGGGGTTAATAAGTGTAAGGTTAGGGATGTTTAGACTCGGGTACATGTTAGGGTGTTAGGTGCAGACTTAGGAAGTGTTTCCGCATAGCAAACAATGGGGCTGCGTTAGGAGCTGAACGCAGCTTTTTTGCAGGTGTTAGGTTTTTTTTCAGCTCAAACAGCCCCATTGTTTTCTATGGGGGAATCGTGCACGAGCACGTTTTTGAGGCTGGCCGCTTGTGTAAGCAACTCTGGTATCGAGAGTTGAAGCTGCGTTAAAAATGCTCTACGCTCCTTTTTTGGAGCCTAACGCAGCCTTTATGTGGACTCTCAATACCAGAGTTATTTTTATGGTGCGGCCAGAAAAAAGCCGGCGTTAGCTACGCGGGTCCTTACCGACAAAACTCTAAATCTAGGCCATAGATAGCTAAATGCACCTTTAGACTATTTAACTATTCAGTCACTAGTCATTTAGATATAAATGGCAGCAAACTGTCTGCCTGCGGCCGAGGCAGCAGAGGGCTAGTTTACTTGCAGACTGTTCTGAATTATCATATACTCTAATCTGGCCCCCTTAGATTGCTTGATCAGACAACCCCATCTATTCATAATTTAGCAAACCATATTTAATTAACTGGTGATTCACATATATGTTACTATCTTTATTACCTATTTATCTATAATGTAGAGGTAAGGTATATGTTTATACTTCCTTCTCAAATGTCTATTTATCCACTTAAGAGGTTGATATAATGTACCGATTAGAGACACCCTGAATGTAGTTACATGGAATTCACCTCAACGAGCATTTTGTTCAGTCAGCTTGATTCTCACTGCTATTAATCTTGTCGTATTCAAATTTCAGTGATATATGTATTTAGTAATTGCACTAAACTTTCCCATGAATCCCCAGTACAGATTGTTATAGCGTTTGCGTTTATTGCTGCTTGTATTTAGATATCATTGAACAGTTGTCTAAGCTCAGTGGCTAAGCTTTATTATATATACCAAGACCCAAGAGTGGTCTTATCAGTTGCTAACTTCCTCTGTCTTAAACCATCAGAATAGTCAGGTCCAAGAGTGATCTTCTAAATACTGTGAGGAACATTTACTAGAGAAAATATATTAGTTGAGAACTTTATTCTAAGCTACCACGTCAGCTACTTACAGATTATAGATTATGTGCCATGGTCCAAAAGTGACCGTATATCACTCTAGATTTCTCACCTCCAGCCATTCAAGATCTATTCCTTTGGTTCTTTAGTAGCCCATATATTACTTGGGGGGATCATACAATTATATATCATTCTAGTTTACCTCCGTCAATACTGGATAGTACGGGTGGGTCCAAGAGTGGCCTATGAATAACATAGGAGGTTTCTATAAATATATAAACGGAGGCTTAGGGATGCATCTGCCTATCATTCCTTGGTTTACAGGTTGTTATTTGAATATGTTTGTATTGTAGTACTTTTATTACTATACTTGGTGACTTTATCATCACCAAATTGACACTGTGTTGTATATTTTTTCATTAATGTAAAGAAATTGTTACTATACCTGTTTGTTTCGTACTGTGGCAAATTTTATTTGTAATGTATATTTTACTAAAAACCTCAATAAAATAAAAATTTAACAAAAAAAAAATCTAAATACTTTATTGATAATCATAAAATTGAAAGAGAATAAAGATTCTCAAAATGTACACCAAGTCAAATTAAGCTAAAAACAAATATGTGCAATCACCCCTCTGTTTCCTGGCCGATATCTGCAGCCGTCGTCATCAGATGGCAGGAGTGAGAGACATGGATAGAGGTTCTGAAATCAACACACAGGTTTCAGCTGTCTAAGCAGCCTTTCTCAATGTTTTGGAAATCAGCAAAAAGAAGCCCGGGTGCCACCCGATAATATACACTATGCCAATCGGATGACACCATCTGAACACCGCCCTCCCATCCACCAACCAAACAGCAATATTCATTAAACCAAATGGTACTTCCGTCTGCCTGTCCGTCCCCTCTGTTAATCAAATCACATATGTCCGTGAGAACTGGGGGCATATGGTAGCTAGCATTGCTATCGTAGTTGGCTGGTGATGTGCAAGTAGGGGCGGGGTCCTCTCGTTTGTTATTGTTTTAGAGCGTCATAGGACTCATCGTATACCCGTCTTAATGTAGTCATAGTTAGTAAGTCGTTACATAGCTTGTCAACAACAGTATCAAGTCTGTAACATAGTATCACTCAGAGTACCTGTATGATCCCTATTATGTATAAAGTGTCACATAAATTTGGCTATAATTTCGTCGGTTACTAACACATATCACCAATATATATCAATTTGTGTTGTTCAAAGTACTGACAATACCAATTTTCAGTGCTTACTTATGTATCTATATGGAACAATATACATTGGGGCAACTAATAGTCCAATAATGAGTTACGGATATTTTATGATAAGTATGAGTAATAATACTCCTTTATTACACACATAGTATTCACTCAGTATGTTATGTATTTTATATTGGTTAATTGGCGAGTCTAATCCCAGTTTATTTAACCTTATGCAATACAGTTCAGAGTGCTGGCTAGTTACCCCTATTCTGTGCTTTTCACAATAACTATGATATTCTAAACACACCCATCTATTGCTATATCGGGGAAGTTATCATAGAGGGGCATCTCAGGCTAGTCTGTATATACTTCTACTGATTGTGGTTACTATGTAGTCTGTAAACTCAAAAGGCCAAGAGAAAGGGAAACCTATTTCCATTTTGACAATATATCTAGGGCTTAGCGATTAGTGTATGTTGGGCAGCACACTATTGTGGTAAAATAATTTCATACTGGAGAGAATCTGAACGTAATTATATAATGAATATTAA
This sequence comes from Bombina bombina, assembly GCF_027579735.1. Classification (NCBI taxonomy): domain Eukaryota; kingdom Metazoa; phylum Chordata; class Amphibia; order Anura; family Bombinatoridae; genus Bombina; species Bombina bombina. Next base: position 997,698,850 of record NC_069504.1, on the reverse strand, counting down.
ACAGCATACATACATACGTCCTTGTAAGGCATATTCTCTCTTTATTGGTTCTATAGTCTCAGCCTGCCTATATCACCTCTTCAGATATACATTGATATACAATTATATGATATCTTATATCAATGTGGAAAGACACTCTCATATATTTTGCTGATCTAAAAAAAAAAACAAAACATACCACCATCACACAATATTTAATGGGTATGGTTCACATAAGATACAGAGTTTGGATTTTTTTTCCATATATACTATTCTGTGTCTTTTCATGTACTGAGGACCTGAGGGTTTTAATTAGAGTGGCGGTGTATGGTAATACACCTTGATAATATATAGATTAGCTACCATAATATTACACAGTTTAGAGTAAATCATAATGGGCATTATAACCAAGATATAGATAATAATTATATTTTACAGAAATAACCAGTAGGTATTTGTGTCAGGTTAGGAAATATCCAGAAGTAGACCCAAATGCAAGGGCGAACTTAAACAACACCCTTGCACTCTGAGTTTAATCCGGGACGTGACCCCACGACAACCTCCAAAAAACAAAGTACTCACGATATGGAGCAGGGTTAGCCTGTGCCAAAGTAATTCATGATATCAGCCAAATAGACTTCTGAATAAGGAACTGGTTTCAGGAAATGCCTTCCACAGAATCAGGAGAGCAGGGATAGTCACTTATACTCAGACAGAAGAAGGGTAAAACAGGAAACAGTTAATAATGCAGGAGTAGGTCATTTGTTATCAGGCAGTCTGAAGGTTAACACTGTGTAGACAGTCTTTGCAGAATATGCAACAGGTAATCAGGCAGTTTGAGGGTTAACACTGAGTAGACAGTCTTTGCAGAGTATGCAACAGGTAATCAGGCAGTTTGAGAGTTAACACTGTGTAGACAGTCTTTGCAGAGTATGCAACAGGTAATCAGGCAGTTTGAGAGTTAACACTGTGTAGACAGTCTTTGCAGAGTATGCAACAGGTAATCAGGCAGTTTGAGGGTAAACACTGTGTAGTCAGAACTTGCAGTGATAGCAACAGGTAAGCTGGTAGTTTGAAGGTTAACACAGATAATCAGTACTTGTGGAGATTGGCAACAGGATATCCAGCAGTTTGAAGGTTTACACTGAATAATAGTATTTGCAGAGTTTGGAAACAGGTAAACATGCAGATTGAAGGATTCACAGAAATAACAGTATTTGAATAGTTTGCACTACACAGAGTAGTCTGAATATGCAGGGTTTGCAGCAGGTAAACAGGAAGTTTGAAAGTTTCACAAAACAAACAGTACTTGCATTGTTTGGAGACAGGTATTCAGGAGGTTGAAGGTTAATCCAGCATAGTAAGTCCTTGAAGAGATTGGCAACAGAAAAGCAGCAGTTAGAGAGATTCCTCAGCGAAATCCTAACAGAAGCCTCAAAGTTAACAAACAAACGGACACTGGAGAAACAGGAAGCCAGAATAAAAAGCCTGGTTGTGACATCATCAGGAAGGGGTGGCTCAGACACCTGTCAATCAAGCACACAGAGAGGACTGCAGAGCTTCCCAGCCAGCAGCTGAGCGTGACAGTGCCCCCTCCTCAAGGACCCCTCCGGGGGACCCGACCGGGCCTGGCAGGGTATTTCTTGTGAAAAGACTTGACAAGAGCTGGAGCATGAACATGAGAGGCCGGTTCCCAAGATCGTTCAGAGATAGGATAACCCTTCCAATGGACCAGGTAGTACAGCCGATTGCCCCGTAGCTTGGAATCGAGAATCTGGCTGACTTCAAACTCAGAAGTTCCCTCTACGGAAAGTGGAGGAGGTGGTTTACTCTTGATAGAGTATCGATTGCAGATGACTGGCTTGAGTAGGGAGACATGAAACACTGGATGGATCTTGAGAGTCTTGGGTAAGGCCAGGCGGTATGCAGAAGAACAAACTCTGGAAACAATTCGAAAAGGTCCAATGTACTTAGGACCCAACTTGGTACAAGGTTGTTTTAGACGTATGAATCTGGTGGATAAAAATACTCTGTCTCCAGTACGAAGTAAAGGAGCCTTGCACCTTCTGCGATCAGCAAATTTCTTATGTCTTAAGGAAGAAGAGAGTAGATTTTGACGAATGAGTTGTCAGTGATTACTGAGATTTTTCACTATACGATCTGCTCCAGGGACTTCAGTAGAACTGGTAATCATAGGAAAGGTTCTAGGTTCAAATCCATAAGCTGCCTTAAAGGGAGAGGTCTGTAATGAGGCGTTATAACGTGAGTTGTGAGCTAATTCCGCCAAAGGCAATAACTGAGACCAGTTGGAGTGGTGATGGTCTACATAATGTCTTAGAAAAGATTCCAAGGCTTGATTTACATGCTCAGTCTGTCCGTTGGATTGAGGATGGTGTGCAGTAGAAAGTGATATGTTGATTCTGAAGTGTTTACAAAAAGACCTCCAAAATTTGGAAACAAATTAGACTCCACGATCTGAGACTATGTCAGTGGGGAAACCATGTAAACGAGATATATGTAGAACAAAGAGTTCAGAATGTCTTTGAGCTGTAGGCAAGCCTGGAAGAGGTATGAAGTGAGCAGACTTGGAGAACCGATCCACCACTACCCAAATGGTCGTATTTCCAGCAGAAACAGGAAGATCTGTAACAAAGTCCATGGATAAGTGAGACCAAGGGTAATGAGGAATAGGAAGAGGGTGTAATAGACCAAACGGTCGATGAGAAGATTGTTTGTTCGAAGCACAAGAACTACAAGCAGCAATATAATCCTTAACATCCCTCCTCATAGTGGACCACCAAACATGCTGCTTCAGTTTCCACAATGTATTGGTTATTCCCGGATGACCTGCTGAAATGTTGTCATGAGCCCAACGTAGAAGCTGAAGACATAATCCTTTGGGTACATACAGGATACCAGAAGGTAGTTTGCAAGAAGATGGTACCCGGACTTGAGCAGCATGTAAAGCCTGTACTGGAAAAGAGGATACTTGAGCCAAAACTTTGACTGGACGTAGTATAGGTTCTGAATCCAATGGAGAAGGTTCAGAAGATTGGAACTGCCTAGATAAAGCATCTGCCTTGGAATTTTTTGAACCAGGAACATAGGAAAGTACAAAATTAAACCTGGAGAAGAACAAGGCCCACCGAGCCTGACGAGGATTGAGACGTGTAGCTGTTTGGAGGTATAAAAGATTCTTGTGATCTGTCAGAATGAAAAAAGGTTGACTGGTACCCTCTAACCAATGCCTCTATTCATCCAAAGCTAATTTTATAGCCAAAAGCTCCTTATTGCCCACATCATAATTTAACTCGGCAGGATTGAATTTTTTTGAAAAGAACGCCACAGGATGTATCTTGCTGGTAGTCGGATCACGTTGGGAGAGAACAGCTCCAGCTGCTATAGAGGAAGCGTCAACCTCCAAAATAAACTGGAAATCAGGAATTGGATGACTGAGAAGAGGTGCAGAAGAAAATGCAGATTTTAGCGTTTCAAAAGCCTGTACTGCCGAAGAGGACCAGTTCTTACAATTTTGCCCTTTCTTAGTAAGAGAAGTGAGTGGAGACGTGATGTCAGCAAAGTTCTTTATAAACTTTCTATAGTAATTGGCAAAGCCAAGAAACCTCTGCAGGGATTTGAGAGTAGTTGGTCTGGGCCAGTCCTTGATAGCCGACAGTTTAGCAGGATCCATCTCAAAACCTGATTCAGAAATGATATACCCCAAAAAGGGGATGGAACTCTGATGAAAAGAGCATTTCTCCAATTTAGCGAACAGGGAATTGTCTCATAACCTCTGAAGAACCAGTCTTACATGATGTACATGTTCCTGTAATGTTTTTGAATAGATTAGAATGTCATCGAGGTAAATGATAACAAATTGATTTAGATAATCTCTGAAGATTTCGTTAACAAAGTGCTGAAATACTGCTGGTGCATTGCACAATCCAAATGGCATTACTAGATACTCATAGTGACCAAATCTAGTGTTAAATGCCGTCTTCCATTCGTCTCCTTTACGGATTCTGACCAGATTGTAGGCCCCACGGAGATCTAACATGGAAAAAATAGAAGCACCTTGAAGACGATCGAATAACTCAGAAATGAGCGGCAAAGGTTAGCTGTTTTTGACAGTAATCTGATTCAAGGCTCGATAATCAATACAGGGACGAAGACCTCCATCTTTTTTCCCAATGAAGAAAAAACCTGCACCCACAGATGAAGAGGAAGGATTAATGAATCCTCTGGCTAAGTTGTCCTTTATGTATTCCTCAAGAGAGACATTTTCTTGACGAGAGAGGGGATAGGTCCTTCCCTTAGGTAGAGGAGCCCCTGAATACAATTCGATAGGACAGTCAAATATCCGGTGTGGAGGTAACGTCTCAGCCTCTTTTTTAGAAAACACATCACTAAAGGCATGATAGTAATTGGGCAATGATTCAGGAACTTCCACCATAGCTACGACAGGACAGGATGGTTTAGAGGGATTTTGCAGGCAATGTTTGAAACAGGTAGTTCCCCAGGAAATAAGTTCTCCTTTAGACCATGAGAAAACTGGATCATGAAGCTGCAACCAAGGTAACCCCAGAATCAATGGAATGTGGGGAGAAGAGATGACATCAAAACGAATAATTTCAGAATGAAGTATGCCCACAGTCAAAAGAAGAGGAATGGTAGAATGTTTTATGATACCAGTACCTAGAGGCTGTCCACTGACAGTAGTTACCTTAATTAACTGTTTCTTGGCTTGAAGAGGAATCCTGAGAGAGTCAGCAAAGTTTGAATCAATGAATACTCCAGCAGCTCCAGAATCGATGAGAGCTTGAGCTCGAAACTTGGTGTTTCCAAAAGAGATAGTTACAGGAACAAAAAGTTAACCCAAGAGTACGCCTTCTATGGCGTTCAGCTTCTGACAATTTAATAGCTCCTACTTCCATGGGTTCCACAGACTCAGGAGATTGGGAATTATTATTAGAAAGACTTGAGGTTCGAATAGGAGGACGAAATGAAGATTTAACAAAGGATCTCCGATTCCTATCTCTCTCCTGAAGATGTTCAGAATGCCGGGCGTCAAGAGTAATACATAAATTGATAAGACCCTCCAATGAATCGGGGAGTTCCCGAAATACTAGTTCATCCTTAAGGCGTTCGCAAAGTCCTTTGCGAAAGGCTGCCCGTAAGGCTCCATGGTTCCAATCAGTTTCTGCGGCTAAAGTCCTGAATTCAATAGCATATTGAGCTACCGAAAGGGATCCCTGTCTCAGATCCAACAATCCTGCCTCAGAAGCTGCAGACCTCCCAGGCTTGTCAAAAACAGAAGAAAAAATGGACACAAATAATTCCACATCCTGTAGTAACAGATCATTCTTCTCTAAAAGAGGGGACACCCAGGCTAGAGCCTTACCCTTCAAGAGAGAAATAATAAAGGTGATTTTGGAAGTAGAATTGGAAAAAACTTGAGGATTGTTTCTGAAGTGTAAACGACACTGATTAAGGAATCCACGGCATTCTTCAGGATTACCATCATATTTATCTGGAAGTGGGATTCGTGGTGTATTCTGACCAACAGTTTGAGGTGGATTAAAGACAGCATTGGTGCTAGTAGCAGTGGCAGCAGGAGTCACCTTCGCTTGAGAAGGAGCGGAGAGGTTATGTAGCAGAGCAGTAATCTGGTCAAGCTTGGAATCCAAAGATTGCAAATGAGAAGAATGATTTCCTAGAAGTTGCCCTTGTAGAGCCACAGCCCTGGATAACTTGTCAGGGTCCATATTATGGTCCGTTTGTACTGTCAGGTTAGGAAATATCCAGAAGTAGACCCAAATGCAAGGGCGAACTTAAACAACACCCTTGCACTCTGAGTTTAATCCGGGACGTGACCCCACGACAACCTCCAAAAAACAAAGTACTCACGATATGGAGCAGGGTTAGCCTGTGCCAAAGTAATTCATGATATCAGCCAAATAGACTTCTGAATAAGGAACTGGTTTCAGGAAATGCCTTCCACAGAAATTAATCCTATTTAAAGCTAAATACTTACCTGTAAAATAAATCCTAATATAGCTACAATATAAATTATAATTACATTGTAGCTATTTTAGGATTAATATTTATTTTACAGGCAACTTTGTAATTATTTTAACCAGGTACAATAGCTATTAAATAGTTAAGAACTATTTAATAGTTACCTAGTTAAAATAATTACAACATTACCTGTAAAATAAATCCTAACCTAAGTTACAATTAAACCTAACACTATACTATCATTAAATTAATTCAATAAAATAACTACAATTACCTACAATTAAACCTAACACTACACTATCAATAAATTAATTAAATACAATATCTACAAATAACTACAATTAAATAAACTAACTAAAGTACAAAAAATAAAAAAGAACTAAGTTACAAAAAATTAAAAAAATATCTACAAACATAAGAAAAATATTACAACAATTTTAAACTAATTACACCTACTCTAAGCCCCCTAATAAAACAACAAAGCCCCCCAAAATAAAAATGCCCTACCCTATTCTAAATTACTAAAGTTAAAAGCTCTTTTACCTTACCAGCCCTGAACAGGGCCCTTTGCGGGGCATGCCCCAAGAAGTTCAGCTCTTTTGCCTGTAAAAAAAACATACAATACACCCCCCCCCAACATTACAACCCACCACCCACATACCCCTAATCTAACCCAAACCCCCCTTAAATAAACCTAACACTAAGCCCCTGAAGATCTTCCTACCTTATCTTCATCATACCAGGTTCACCGATCCGTCCTGAAGAGCTCCTCCGATGTCCTGATCCAAGCCCAAGCGGGGGGCTGAAGATGTCCATGATCCGGTAGAAGTCTTCATCCAAGAGGGGCAGAAGAGGTCTTCCATCCGATTGAAGTCTTCATCCAAGCGGGGCAGAAGAGATCTTCCATCCGATTGAAGTCTTCATCCAGGCGGCATTTTCTATCGACATCCATCTGGAGCGGAGCGGCAGCATCCTGAAGACCTCCGACGCGGAACATCCATCCTGGCCGACGACTGAACGACGAATGACGGTTCCTTTAAATGACGTCATCCAAGATGGCGTCCCTCGAATTCCGATTGGCTGATAGGATTCTATCAGCCAATCGGAATTAAGGTAGGAATATTCTGATTGGCTGATGGAATCAGCCAATCAGATTTAGCTTGCATTCTATTGGCTGATCGGAACAGCCGATAGAATGCGAGCTCAATCTGATTGGCTGATTGGATCAGCCAATCGGATTGAACTTGATTCTGATTGGCGGATTCCATCAGCCAATCAGAATATTCCTACCTTAATTCCGATTGGCTGATAGAATCCTATCAGCCAATCAGAATTTGAGGGACGCCATCTTGGATGACATCATTTAAAGGAACCGTCATTCGTCGTTCAGTCGTCGGCTAGGATGGATGTTCCGCGTCGGAGGTCTTCAGGATGCTGTCGCTCCGCTCCAGATGGATGTTGATAGAAGATGCCGCCTGAATGAAGACTTCAATCGGATGGAAGATCTCTTCTGCCCCGCTTGGATGAAGACTTCAATCGGATGGAAGACCTCTTCTGCCCCGCTTGGATGAAGACTTCTACCGGATCATGGACATCTTCAGCCCCCCGCTTGGGCTTGGATTAGGACATCGGAGGAGCTCTTCAGGACGGATCGGTGAACCTGGTATGGTGAAGATAAGGTAGGAAGATCTTCAGGGGCTTAGTGTTAGGTTTATTTAAGGGGGGTTTGGGTTAGATTAGGGGTATGTGGGTGGTGGGTTGTAATGTTGGGGGGGGGTATTGTATGTTTTTTTTACAGGCAAAAGAGCTGAACTTCTTGGGGCATGCCCCGCAAAGGGCCCTGTTCAGGGCTGGTAAGGTAAAAGAGCTTTTAACTTTAGTAATTTAGAATAGGGTAGGGCATTTTTTTATTTTGGGGGGCTTTGTTGTTTTATTAGGGGGCTTAGAGTAGGTGTAATTAGTTTAAAATTGTAATATTTTTCTTATGTTTGTAGATATTTTTTTATTTTTTGTAACTTAGTTCTTTTTTATTTTTCGTACTTTAGTTAGTTTATTTCATTGTAGTTATTTGTAGATATTGTATTTAATTAATGTATTGATAGTGTAGTGTTAGGTTTAATTGTAGGTAATTGTAGGTATTTTATTTAATTAATTTAATGATAGTATAGTGTTAGGTTTAATTGTAACTTAGGTTAGGATTTATTTTACAGGTAATTTTGTAATTATTTTAACTAGGTAACTATTAAATAGTTCTTAACTATTTAATAGCTATTGTACCTGGTTAAAATAATTACAAAGTTGCCTGTAAAATAAATATTAATCCTAAAATAGCTACAATGTAATTATAATTTATATTGTAGCTATATTAGGATTTATTTTACAGGTAAGTATTTAGCTTTAAATAGGAATAATTTATTTAATCAGAGTTAATTAATTTCGTTAGATTAAAATTATTTAACTTAGGGGGGTGTTAGTGTTAGGGTTAGACTTAGCTTTAGGGGTTAATACATTTATTAGAATAGCGGCGAGCTCCGGTCGGCAGATTAGGGGTTAATATTATAGTAGCACTCAGGTCCGCTCGGCAGATTAGGGGTTAATAAGTGTACAATATCAAAGAGCAAAGCAAGTGTTCAGAAAATGGATTCCCAAAGGGTGTTAGGAGTAGTTTAGGTATAGCACCCTAATACATCCAGGGAATCAGTCCCAGTAAAGTCCGTGCTATCAGGGACAGCGGTCAATGTACAGTACATATGGAACACAGCGTTAATTCCTGATTTTCTATTCCTTGCTTGTCAGGTAATTATATGAATGCCACTTCAGCCTAGTTGTCACGGGTGTAAAGTGCAGAGATAAAATGTGCAGTCACTGTAGTAATGTCCGGAAAAACTCTTACCCTCCACAAGACTTGGTGGGGTGCCTGGGCGCACTGCTTTACTTCTCCTCGGACTGGTGTTGAAACCCTTCCGTGGGGGTGCAGTGTGTGGGTCCTTCTTGGCGTGCTTGGAGATCCAGCTCTGATAGCGTAGTATTCTCATGCACACCCTGTGACGTCGCTAGGTGCACTGTGGGTAGTGTAGTTTAGGACAAACCCAGAAGTCAACGCCGGTTTCGGCTACGGGAGCAACAGGTCAGTATGCGGTATATCCCACCGCTATATGGATAAAGCTCACAAAGAAAGGAGGCTCCGAAGAAGCGCATCTACGCATGCGCGAAACGCGTCAGTTGTTCCTCACTGTGACCCTATGTACTTTGCCTTACTTTGACTTGTTTTGGATCACCACAATAAACAAGTTTTTCCAGCAACTAACTTTGAGTCAACAGATCTCCTTTCTTTGTGAACTTTGTTAATAAGTGTAGGCAGGTGGAGGCGACGTTGTGGGGGGCAGATTAGGGGTTAATAAATATAATATAGGGGTCGGCGATGTTAGGGAAGCAGATTAGGGGTACATAAGGATAATGTAATTAGCGGCGGTTTACGGAGCGGCAGATTAGGGGTTAATAATAATATGCAGGGGTCAGCGATAGCGGGGGGCGGCAGAATAGGGGTTAATAAGTGTAAGGTTAGGGATGTTTAGACTCGGGTACATGTTAGGGTGTTAGGTGCAGACTTAGGAAGTGTTTCCGCATAGCAAACAATGGGGCTGCGTTAGGAGCTGAACGCAGCTTTTTTGCAGGTGTTAGGTTTTTTTTCAGCTCAAACAGCCCCATTGTTTTCTATGGGGGTATCGTGCACGAGCACGTTTTTGAGGCTGGCCGCTTGTGTAAGCAACTCTGGTATCGAGAGTTGAAGCTGCGTTAAAAATGCTCTACGCTCCTTTTTTGGAGCCTAACGCAGCCTTTATGTGGACTCTCAATACCAGAGTTATTTTTATGGTGCGGCCAGAAAAAAGCCGGCGTTAGCTACGCGGGTCCTTACCGACAAAACTCTAAATCTAGGCCATAGATAGCTAAATGCACCTTTAGACTATTTAACTATTCAGTCACTAGTCATTTAGATATAAATGGCAGCAAACTGTCTGCCTGCGGCCGAGGCAGCAGAGGGCTAGTTTACTTGCAGACTGTTCTGAATTATCATATACTCTAATCTGGCCCCCTTAGATTGCTTGATCAGACAACCCCATCTATTCATAATTTAGCAAACCATATTTAATTAACTGGTGATTCACATATATGTTACTATCTTTATTACCTATTTATCTATAATGTAGAGGTAAGGTATATGTTTATACTTCCTTCTCAAATGTCTATTTATCCACTTAAGAGGTTGATATAATGTACCGATTAGAGACACCCTGAATGTAGTTACATGGAATTCACCTCAAAGAGCATTTTGTTCAGTCAGCTTGATTCTCACTGCTATTAATCTTGTCGTATTCAAATTTCAGTGATATATGTATTTAGTAATTGCACTAAACTTTCCCATGAATCCCCAGTACAGATTGTTATAGCGTTTGCGTTTATTGCTGCTTGTATTTAGATATCATTGAACAGTTGTCTAAGCTCAGTGGCTAAGCTTTATTATATATACCAAGACCCAAGAGTGGTCTTATCAGTTGCTAACTTCCTCTGTCTTAAACCATCAGAATAGTCAGGTCCAAGAGTGATCTTCTAAATACTGTGAGGAACATTTACTAGAGAAAATATATTAGTTGAGAACTTTATTCTAAGCTACCACGTCAGCTACTTACAGATTATAGATTATGTGCCATGGTCCAAAAGTGACCGTATATCACTCTAGATTTCTCACCTCCAGCCATTCAAGATCTATTCCTTTGGTTCTTTAGTAGCCCATATATTACTTGGGGGGATCATACAATTATATATCATTCTAGTTTACCTCCGTCAATACTGGATAGTACGGGTGGGTCCAAGAGTGGCCTATGAATAACATAGGAGGTTTCTATAAATATATAAACGGAGGCTTAGGGATGCATCTGCCTATCATTCCTTGGTTTACAGGTTGTTATTTGAATATGTTTGTATTGTAGTACTTTTATTACTATACTTGGTGACTTTATCATCACCAAATTGACACTGTGTTGTATATTTTTTCATTAATGTAAAAAAATTGTTACTATACCTGTTTGTTTCGTACTGTGGCAAATTTTATTTGTAATGTATATTTTACTAAAAACCTCAATAAAATAAAAATTTAACAAAAAAAAAATCTAAATACTTTATTGATAATCATAAAATTGAAAGAGAATAAAGATTCTCAAAATGTACACCAAGTCAAATTAAGCTAAAAACAAATATGTGCAATCACCCCTCTGTTTCCTGGCCGATATCTGCAGCCGTCGTCATCAGATGGCAGGAGTGAGAGACATGGATAGAGGTTCTGAAATCAACACACAGGTTTCAGCTGTCTAAGCAGCCTTTCTCAATGTTTTGGAAATCAGCAAAAAGAAGCCCGGGTGCCACCCGATAATATACACTATGCCAATCGGATGACACCATCTGAACACCGCCCTCCCATCCACCAACCAAACAGCAATATTCATTAAACCAAATGGTACTTCCGTCTGCCTGTCCGTCCCCTCTGTTAATCAAATCACATATGTCCGTGAGAACTGGGGGCATATGGTAGCTAGCATTGCTATCGTAGTTGGCTGGTGATGTGCAAGTAGGGGCGGGGTCCTCTCGTTTGTTATTGTTTTAGAGCGTCATAGGACTCATCGTATACCCGTCTTAATGTAGTCATAGTTAGTAAGTCGTTACATAGCTTGTCAACAACAGTATCAAGTCTGTAACATAGTATCACTCAGAGTACCTGTATGATCCCTATTATGTATAAAGTGTCACATAAATTTGGCTATAATTTCGTCGGTTACTAACACATATCACCAATATATATCAATTTGTGTTGTTCAAAGTACTGACAATACCAATTTTCAGTGCTTACTTATGTATCTATATGGAACAATATACATTGGGGCAACTAATAGTCCAATAATGAGTTACGGATATTTTATGATAAGTATGAGTAATAATACTCCTTTATTACACACATAGTATTCACTCAGTATGTTATGTATTTTATATTGGTTAGTTGGCGAGTCTAATCCCAGTTTATTTAACCTTATGCAATACAGTTCAGAGTGCTGGCTAGTCACCCCTATTCTGTGCTTTTCACAATAACTATGATATTCTAAACACACCCATCTATTGCTATATCGGGGAAGTTATCATAGAGGGGCATCTCAGGCTAGTCTGTATATACTTCTACTGATTGTGGTTACTATGTAGTCTGTAAACTCAAAAGGCCAAGAGAAAGGGAAACCTATTTCCATTTTGACAATATATCTAGGGCTTAGCGATTAGTGTATGTTGGGCAGCACACTATTGTGGTAAAATAATTTCATACTGGAGAGAATCTGAACGTAATTATATAATGAATATTAAACAGCATACATACATACGTCCTTGTAAGGCATATTCTCTCTTTATTGGTTCTATAGTCTCAGCCTGCCTATATCACCTCTTCAGATATACATTGATATACAATTATATGATATCTTATATCAATGTGGAAAGACACTCTCATATATTTTGCTGATCTAAAAAAAAAAACAAAAACATACCACCATCACACAATATTTAATGGGTATGGTTCACATAAGATACAGAGTTTGGATTTTTTTTCCATATATACTATTCTGTGTCTTTTCATGTACTGAGGACCTGAGGGTTTTAATTAGAGTGGCGGTGTATGGTAATACACCTTGATAATATATAGATTAGCTACCATAATATTACACAGTTTAGAGTAAATCATAATGGGCATTATAACCAAGATATAGATAATAATTATATTTTACAGAAATAACCAGTAGGTATTTGTGTCAGGTTAGGAAATATCCAGAAGTAGACCCAAATGCAAGGGCGAACTTAAACAACACCCTTGCACTCTGAGTTTAATCCGGGACGTGACCCCACGACAACCTCCAAAAAACAAAGTACTCACGATATGGAGCAGGGTTAGCCTGTGCCAAAGTAATTCATGATATCAGCCAAATAGACTTCTGAATAAGGAACTGGTTTCAGGAAATGCCTTCCACAGAATCAGGAGAGCAGGGATAGTCACTTATACTCAGACAGAAGAAGGGTAAAACAGGAAACAGTTAATAATGCAGGAGTAGGTCATTTGTTATCAGGCAGTCTGAAGGTTAACACTGTGTAGACAGTCTTTGCAGAATATGCAACAGGTAATCAGGCAGTTTGAGGGTTAACACTGAGTAGACAGTCTTTGCAGAGTATGCAACAGGTAATCAGGCAGTTTGAGAGTTAACACTGTGTAGACAGTCTTTGCAGAGTATGCAACAGGTAATCAGGCAGTTTGAGAGTTAACACTGTGTAGACAGTCTTTGCAGAGTATGCAACAGGTAATCAGGCAGTTTGAGGGTAAACACTGTGTAGTCAGAACTTGCAGTGATAGCAACAGGTAAGCTGGTAGTTTGAAGGTTAACACAGATAATCAGTACTTGTGGAGATTGGCAACAGGATATCCAGCAGTTTGAAGGTTTACACTGAATAATAGTATTTGCAGAGTTTGGAAACAGGTAAACATGCAGATTGAAGGATTCACAGAAATAACAGTATTTGAATAGTTTGCACTACACAGAGTAGTCTGAATATGCAGGGTTTGCAGCAGGTAAACAGGAAGTTTGAAAGTTTCACAAAACAAACAGTACTTGCATTGTTTGGAGACAGGTATTCAGGAGGTTGAAGGTTAATCCAGCATAGTAAGTCCTTGAAGAGATTGGCAACAGAAAAGCAGCAGTTAGAGAGATTCCTCAGCGAAATCCTAACAGAAGCCTCAAAGTTAACAAACAAACGGACACTGGAGAAACAGGAAGCCAGAATAAAAAGCCTGGTTGTGACATCATCAGGAAGGGGTGGCTCAGACACCTGTCAATCAAGCACACAGAGAGGACTGCAGAGCTTCTCAGCCAGCAGCTGAGCGTGACAGTGCCCCCTCCTCAAGGACCCCTCCGGGGGACCCGACCGGGCCTGGCAGGGTATTTCTTGTGAAAAGACTTGACAAGAGCTGGAGCATGAACATGAGAGGCCGGTTCCCAAGATCGTTCAGAGATAGGATAACCCTTCCAATGGACCAGGTAGTACAGCCGATTGCCCCGTAGCTTGGAATCGAGAATCTGGCTGACTTCAAACTCAGAAGTTCCCTCTACGGAAAGTGGAGGAGGTGGTTTACTCTTGATAGAGTATCGATTGCAGATGACTGGCTTGAGTAGGGAGACATGAAACACTGGATGGATCTTGAGAGTCTTGGGTAAGGCCAGGCGGTATGCAGAAGAACAAACTCTGGAAACAATTCGAAAAGGTCCAATGTACTTAGGACCCAACTTGGTACAAGGTTGTTTTAGACGTATGAATCTGGTGGATAAAAATACTCTGTCTCCAGTACGAAGTAAAGGAGCCTTGCACCTTCTGCGATCAGCAAATTTCTTATGTCTTAAGGAAGAAGAGAGTAGATTTTGACGAATGAGTTGTCAGTGATTACTGAGATTTTTCACTATACGATCTGCTCCAGGGACTTCAGTAGAACTGGTAATCATAGGAAAGGTTCTAGGTTCAAATCCATAAGCTGCCTTAAAGGGAGAGGTCTGTAATGAGGCGTTATAACGTGAGTTGTGAGCTAATTCCGCCAAAGGCAATAACTGAGACCAGTTGGAGTGGTGATGGTCTACATAATGTCTTAGAAAAGATTCCAAGGCTTGATTTACACGCTCAGTCTGTCCGTTGGATTGAGGATGGTGTGCAGTAGAAAGTGATATGTTGATTCTGAAGTGTTTACAAAAAGACCTCCAAAATTTGGAAACAAATTGGACTCCACGATCTGAGACTATGTCATTGGGGAAACCATGTAAACGAGATATATGTAGAACAAAGAGTTCAGAATGTCTTTGAGCTGTAGGCAAGCCTGGAAGAGGTATGAAGTGAGCAGACTTGGAGAACCGATCCACCACTACCCAAATGGTCGTATTTCCAGCAGAAACAGGAAGATCTGTAACAAAGTCCATGGATAAGTGAGACCAAGGGTAATGAGGAATAGGAAGAGGGTGTAATAGACCAAACGGTCGATGAGAAGATTGTTTGTTCGAAGCACAAGAACTACAAGCAGCAATATAATCCTTAACATCCCTCCTCATAGTGGACCACCAAACATGCTGCTTCAGTTTCCACAATGTATTGGTTATTCCCGGATGACCTGCTGAAATGTTGTCATGAGCCCAACGTAGAAGCTGAAGACGTAATCCTTTGGGTACATACAGGATACCAGAAGGTAGTTTGCAAGAAGATGGTACCCGGACTTGAGCAGCATGTAAAGCCTGTACTGGAAAAGAGGATACTTGAGCCAAAACTTTGACTGGACGTAGTATAGGTTCTGAATCCAATGGAGAAGGTTCAGAAGATTGGAACTGCCTAGATAAAGCATCTGCCTTGGAATTTTTTGAACCAGGAACATAGGAAAGTACAAAATTAAACCTGGAGAAGAACAAGGCCCACCGAGCCTGACGAGGATTGAGACGTGTAGCTGTTTGGAGGTATAAAAGATTCTTGTGATCTGTCAGAATGAAAAAAGGTTGACTGGTACCCTCTAACCAATGCCTCTATTCATCCAAAGCTAATTTTATAGCCAAAAGCTCCTTATTGCCCACATCATAATTTAACTCGGCAGGATTGAATTTTTTTGAAAAGAACGCCACAGGATGTATCTTGCTGGTAGTCGGATCACGTTGGGAGAGAACAGCTCCAGCTGCTATAGAGGAAGCATCAACCTCCAAAATAAACTGGAAATCAGGAATTGGATGACTGAGAAGAGGTGCAGAAGAAAATGCAGATTTTAGCGTTTCAAAAGCCTGTACTGCCGAAGAGGACCAGTTCTTACAATTTTGCCCTTTCTTAGTAAGAGAAGTGAGTGGAGACGTGATGTCAGCAAAGTTCTTTATAAACTTTCTATAGTAATTGGCAAAGCCAAGAAACCTCTGCAGGGATTTGAGAGTAGTTGGTCTGGGCCAGTCCTTGATAGCCGACAGTTTAGCAGGATCCATCTCAAAACCTGATTCAGAAATGATATACCCCAAAAAGGGGATGGAACTCTGATGAAAAGAGCATTTCTCCAATTTAGCGAACAGGGAATTGTCTCATAACCTCTGAAGAACCAGTCTTACATGATGTACATGTTCCTGTAATGTTTTTGAATAGATTAGAATGTCATCGAGGTAAATGATAACAAATTGATTTAGATAATCTCTGAAGATTTCGTTAACAAAGTGCTGAAATACTGCTGGTGCATTGCACAATCCAAATGGCATTACTAGATACTCATAGTGACCAAATCTAGTGTTAAATGCCGTCTTCCATTCGTCTCCTTTACGGATTCTGACCAGATTGTAGGCCCCACGGAGATCTAACATGGAAAAAATAGAAGCACCTTGAAGACGATCGAATAACTCAGAAATGAGCGGCAAAGGTTAGCTGTTTTTGACAGTAATCTGATTCAAGGCTCGATAATCAATACAGGGACGAAGACCTCCATCTTTTTTCCCAATGAAGAAAAAACCTGCACCCACAGATGAAGAGGAAGGATGAATGAATCCTCTGGCTAAGTTGTCCTTTATGTATTCCTCAAGAGAGACATTTTCTTGACGAGAGAGGGGATAGGTCCTTCCCTTAGGTAGAGGAGCCCCTGAATACAATTCGATAGGACAGTCAAATATCCGGTGTGGAGGGTAACGTCTCAGCCTCTTTTTTAGAAAACACATCACTAAAGGCATGATAGTAATTGGGCAATGATTCAGGAACTTCCACCATAGCTACGACAGGACAGGATGGTTTAGAGGGATTTTGCAGGCAATGTTTGAAACAGGTAGTTCCCCAGGAAATAAGTTCTCCTTTAGACCATGAGAAAACTGGATCATGAAGCTGCAACCAAGGTAACCCCAGAATCAATGGAATGTGGGGAGAAGAGATGACATCAAAACGAATAATTTCAGAATGAAGTATGCCCACAGTCAAAAGAAGAGGAATGGTAGAATGTTTTATGATACCAGTACCTAGAGGCTGTCCACTGACAGTAGTTACCTTAATTAACTGTTTCTTGGCTTGAAGAGGAATCCTGAGAGAGTCAGCAAAGTTTGAATCAATGAATACTCCAGCAGCTCCAGAATCGATGAGAGCTTGAGCTCGAAACTTGGTGTTTCCAAAAGAGATAGTTACAGGAACAAAAAGTTAACCCAAGAGTACGCCTTCTATGGCGTTCAGCTTCTGACAATTTAATAGCTCCTACTTCCATGGGTTCCACAGACTCAGGAGATTGGGAATTATTATTAGAAAGACTTGAGGTTCGAATAGGAGGACGAAATGAAGATTTAACAAAGGATCTCCGATTCCTATCTCTCTCCTGAAGATGTTCAGAATGCCGGGCGTCAAGAGTAATACATAAATTGATAAGACCCTCCAATGAATCGGGGAGTTCCCGAAATACTAGTTCATCCTTAAGGCGTTCGCAAAGTCCTTTGCGAAAGGCTGCCCGTAAGGCTCCATGGTTCCAATCAGTTTCTGCGGCTAAAGTCCTGAATTCAATAGCATATTGAGCTACCGAAAGGGATCCCTGTCTCAGATCCAACAATCCTGCCTCAGAAGCTGCAGACCTCCCAGGCTTGTCAAAAACAGAAGAAAAAATGGACACAAATAATTCCACATCCTGTAGTAACAGATCATTCTTCTCTAAAAGAGGGGACACCCAGGCTAGAGCCTTACCCTTCAAGAGAGAAATAATAAAGGTGATTTTGGAAGTAGAATTGGAAAAAACTTGAGGATTGTTTCTGAAGTGTAAACGACACTGATTAAGGAATCCACGGCATTCTTCAGGATTACCATCATATTTATCTGGAAGTGGGATTCGTGGTGTATTCTGACCAACAGTTTGAGGTGGATTAAAGACAGCATTGGTGCTAGTAGCAGTGGCAGCAGGAGTCACCTTCGCTTGAGAAGGAGCGGAGAGGTTATGTAGCAGAGCAGTAATCTGGTCAAGCTTGGAATCCAAAGATTGCAAATGAGAAGAATGATTTCCTAGAAGTTGCCCTTGTAGAGCCACAGCCCTGGATAACTTGTCAGGGTCCATATTATGGTCCGTTTGTACTGTCAGGTTAGGAAATATCCAGAAGTAGACCCAAATGCAAGGGCGAACTTAAACAACACCCTTGCACTCTGAGTTTAATCCGGGACGTGACCCCACGACAACCTCCAAAAAACAAAGTACTCACGATATGGAGCAGGGTTAGTCTGTGCCAAAGTAATTCATGATATCAGCCAAATAGACTTCTGAATAAGGAACTGGTTTCAGGAAATGCCTTCCACAGAATCAGGAGAGCAGGGATAGTCACTTATACTCAGACAGAAGAAGGGTAAAACAGGAAACAGTTAATAATGTAGGAGTAGGTCATTTGTTATCAGACAGTCTGAAGGTTAACACTGTGTAGACAGTCTTTGCAGAATATGCAACAGGTAATCAGGCAGTTTGAGGGTTAACACTGAGTAGACAGTCTTTGCAGAGTATGCAACAGGTAATCAGGCAGTTTGAGAGTTAACACTGTGTAGACAGTCTTTGCAGAGTATGCAACAGGTAATCAGGCAGTTTGAGAGTTAACACTGTGTAGACAGTCTTTGCAGAGTATGCAACAGGTAATCAGGCAGTTTGAGGGTAAACACTGTGTAGTCAGAACTTGCAGTGATAGCAACAGGTAAGCTGGTAGTTTGAAGGTTAACACAGATAATCAGTACTTGTGGAGATTGGCAACAGGATATCCAGCAGTTTGAAGGTTTACACTGAATAATAGTATTTGCAGAGTTTGGAAACAGGTAAACATGCAGATTGAAGGATTCACAGAAATAACAGTATTTGAATAGTTTGCACTACACAGAGTAGTCTGAATATGCAGGGTTTGCAGCAGGTAAACAGGAAGTTTGAAAGTTTCACAAAACAAACAGTACTTGCATTGTTTGGAGACAGGTATTCAGGAGGTTGAAGGTTAATCCAGCATAGTAAGTCCTTGAAGAGATTGGCAACAGAAAAGCAGCAGTTAGAGAGATTCCTCAGCGAAATCCTAACAGAAGCCTCAAAGTTAACAAACAAACGGACACTGGAGAAACAGGAAGCCAGAATAAAAAGCCTGGTTGTGACATCATCAGGAAGGGGTGGCTCAGACACCTGTCAATCAAGCACACAGAGAGGACTGCAGAGCTTCCCAGCAGCTGAGCGTGACAATTTGCTTCGTTCATGCCATTTGGCATGACAGTGTTTAATTTAAAAATCCAATTTGTCTCCTTTTGGAGTAGGATTTTTTCACAATCTCCACCTATTATGCCTGACTTTATTTGTTCTAATCCCCATCTTTTGAAAGTTAAGGGTTTGACTGCGTGGTGTCTGAGAATATGCCTAGCAACACTAGTAATTTGTTTGCCCTTGTCCAGATCTTTTTGGGCATTACGTATATTGCTAAGATGTTCCGTCATTCTAGTACCCAGTTTGCGAGTGGTCATGCCAACATAGTAGATGTTACATGAACATGATAAACAATATATCACATCTGCACTTTGACAGTTGATGTGCGTTTTAATATTCCATATTTTATTGAATCTGTCATTCATCATTTCTTTGATCCCACAGGGGATGGATCCTTTATATATAGGTGCTTTTCTTGCATTCCTATTGAAGTGACTTGAAGTCAGGTTGTCTGTGAGGTTTTTTGCCCTTCTGAGTGTAAATGAGGGCTGGTAAGGTAATATTTCTTGTAATTTTTCATCACTTTTCAAAATATGCCAGTGATTTTTAATTATTGTTGTTAATTTCTCACTTTGGCAATTGAAAGTGGTGATAGATCTCAAGGTTTCTGATGCCTGGAGCTTTTTAGGTTTTTAGGAGATCGCCCCTGTCTTTTTGAAGGGCTCTTTGGTATGCTCTTGCCAGGAGTTTTTTGAGTAGCCGCATTCAAGGAGTCTGTTCCTCAGATAATATGCAGCTTTCTTGAAAGAGTCCTGGGTAGTACAGTTCCTTCTTAGCCTGAGATAATATCCATAAGGGAGACCTCTGATGGTAAAGGGGTGATGGTAGCTAGTGCCATGCAGTATATTATTTGTAGCTGTTTGTTTTCTGAATGCCTCAGTCCTTAAACCATCTTCTCCCTTATATATGGTCAGATCAAGAAATTCTACTTTTTCTGTACTAACATTGTATGTCAAAAATAGCCCATAAGGGTTGGTGTTGAGTACTTGAACAGGTCCCCCAGTATTTCTGTCGGTCCCTCCCATACAAACAAAATATCATCTATATACCTAGACCAGTGGGATATGTATTGAGTGTGACTACCTGCCTGAGGAAACAGTGTGGTTAGCGCTGAGAAACATGTAGCATGTTTTACTGATTATATATCATTGTATTTTTTATCTAGGAATTGTTTTTAACTTTTTGGATCATAAAGCAATTATTTTTTTATACTGGAGTCTCCTGTCCTTCATTCACGGTATACCAGATTTTGGAACAGAATACAGCCTTGGTATTTATGTGCGCTGGGCCACTACAATATACCCAGCTTGATTCATTAGCACTATAGTGTGCATTATGTTATGTGAGTATCCATTTAATTGGCAACTAGCAGTGGGTGCTTTTTGAACTTTCTGATCTGCACTAGGAGTCGCCCTCTTCTTTTCTTTTACTTTCTAGACTGCAGAATATTGCTTCAACTAAGAGGAACTGCCCTTGCATTCATGCACAGTTAACTGGGACACTGCAGAGTTCCCAGACCACACACCTAGGCATTATCTCTGCCTTCTCAAATTGTGAGTACCAATTTTTTTGCTTGTGTTATTATTCAATCAAGTATTGGCTACACTAGGAGGCGCCCTTTCTCTCTTTATATATTGTGGTAGCTAATCTATATATTATCAAGGTGTATTACCATACACCACCACCCTAATTAAAACCCTCAGGTCCTCAGTACATGAAAAGACACAGAATAGTATATATGGAAATAAATTTCCAAACTCTGCATCTTATGTCAACCATACCCATTAAATATTGTTTGATGGTGGTATGTTTTTTTTTTTTAGATCAGCAAAATATATGAGAGTGTCTTTCCACATTGATATAAGATATCATATAATTGTATATCAATGTATACCTGAAGAGGTGATATGGGGAGGATGAGAATGTAGAACCAATAGAGAGAGAATATGCCTTACAGGGACATATGTATGTATGATGTTTAATATTCATTATATAATTACGTCTGGATTCTCTCCACTATGAATCGCTAAGCTAAGCCCTAGATATATTGTCAAAATGGAAATAGGTTTCCTTTTCTCTTTTCCTTTTGTGTTTACAGACTACATAATAACCACAATAAGCAGTTGTATACAGACTAGCCTGAGGTGCCCCTCTATGATAACTTCCCCCATATAGCAATAGATGGGTGTGTTTAGAATATCATAGTTATTGGGAATAGCACAGAATAGGGGTGACTAGTCAGCACTCTGAAATCTATTGCATAAGGTTAACTAAAATGGGATAAGAGTCGCCAACTAACCAATATAAAATACATAACATACTGAGTTAATACTATGTGTGTAATAAAGCAGTATTATTACTCATACTTATCATAAAATATCCGTAACTCATTATTGGACTATTAGTTGCCCCAATGTCTATTGTTCCATATTGATCACATAAGTAAGCGCTGAAAATTGGTATTTTCAGTATTCAACACAAATTGATATATATCGGTGATGTGTGGTAGTCACTGATGAAAGTATAGCCAAATTTATGTGACACTATATACATAATGGGGATCATACAGGTACACTCGGTGATACTATGTTACAGACTTGATACTATTGTTGACAAGCTGTGTAATGACTTACTAATTATGACTACATTAAGACAGGTATACGATGAGTCCTATGATGCTCTGAAACAATAACAAATGAGAGGACCCCGCCCCTAACCGCACGTCACCAGCCAACTACGATAGCAAGGCTAGCTACCATACGCCCCCAGTTCTCACGGACATATATGATTTGATTAACAGAGGGGATGGACAGGCGATGGAAGTACCAATTGTTTTAATAAATATTGCTGTTTGGTTGGTGGATGGGAGGGCGGTGTTCAGATGGTGTCATCCCATTGGCTGGGCTTAGAGCCTCATAGTGTATATTATCGGGTGGCACCCGGGCTTTGGTTTGCTGATTTCCAAAACATTGAGAAAGGCTGCTCAGACAGCCAAAATGCGTGTATTAATTTCAGTACCTTCCTATCTATGTCTCTCACCCCTGCCACCTGATGCCGACGGCTGCAGATATCGGCCAGGAAACAGGGGGGTGATTGCACATATTTTTTTTAGCTTAATTTGACTTGGTGTTCATTTTGAGAATCTTTATTCTCTTTCAATTTTATGATTATCAATAAAGTATTTACATTTTAATAATCAACATTACTCATCTCTTAGGGAAGAGTGCTTAATTTTCCAAACCCCTACTTTTGTTTGTTCTTTCCCAACTTCTTATTTAATTACGAGACTTTCCTACCAAACATATCAAATTATTTAGAGGAAGTATGCTGCTGCCTTGCAAATGTATTCAATATAAGCATCATTCTTGAGGATCCAAGAAGAGGAAACTGATCTAGAAAAATGAGCAATATTGAATTTTATAAAATACTATTCTGCCTCCAAGTAAATCTTGGTAATCAAGAGATTTATCCAAAAACCTAAAGAAATGGATGTAGCCCTTTTACCATTATGTGGCTCAAGGGATAGACAAATTTAAGGATTGTCTAAAAATCGTTGTAATTTGAAAGTAGAATTCTAATGCTCTTAAAAAATTGAAGTTAGGTAAGAGACCATCAAATTAATTCTTTGGATTAGGACAAGAGATGGGGAATAATATCCTGATTGATTATATACAAAAAATTAATCACTTTACACCCTGTTCCAAATTATTATGCCAATGATATATTTCTCATTTACCTAAATAATTGATGTAAACAACAGTCAGCATAATTCTCATGTTATCAACTATTAAGAGTACAATTAAAATTTTATTGAACAAAGATCCAAATGATAACAGTATTTTTTTTTCAAAATAAAAAACTTACAATGCACTGTTCCAAATTATTATGCACAGTAAGTTTCAAAACACTTTATAGGTTGTAAAGAACTGAAAATTGTCATTTGTTGTGTTTGCAGCATATTTACTGAAATCAAAAGCTATTTCAATGAAACTTTGAACAACATTTTAACTTTTTAAACATTTTAACAGGTCACGTTACATTTTAACATAGGACCCCTTATTTGGTAGCAGCTTCACAAGTCTATCCATTGATCTTGTGAGTTTTTGGACAGTTTCTGCTTGAATTTGTTTGCAAGATGTCAGAATAGCCTCACAGAGCTGCTGTTTGGATGTAAACTGCCTCCCACCCTCATAGATCTTTTGCTTGAGGATGCTCCAAAGGTTCTCAATAGGATTGAGGTCAGCGGAGGATGGAGGCCACACCATGACTTTCTCTCCTTTTATCCCCATAACAGTCATTGATGCAGAGGTATTCTTTACAGCATGAGATAGTGCATTGTCATGCATGAAGATAATTTTATTACCGAAAGCATAGTTCTTCCTTCTGTACCAGGGAAGGAAGTGGTCAGTCAGGAACTCCACATACTTTGCAGAGGTCTTCTTTACACCTTCGGGGACCCTAAAGGGGCCGACCAGCTCTCTTACCATGATTCCGGCCCAAAACATGACTCCACCATTGCCTTGCTGATGTCGGAGCCTTGTTGGAACAGGGTGGCCGTCCACCAACCATCCACTACTCCATCCATCTGGACCATCCAGGGTTGCACGGCACTCATCAGTGAACAGGACTGTTTGAAAATTAGTCTTCATGTATTTTTCTGCCCAATGCAGCTGATTCTGCTTGTGAGCATTGGTTAGTGGTGGCCGAATGGAAGGTTTATGCACAGTTGCAAGACTTTGGAGGACTCTACATCTTGATGTCCGTGGGACTCCAGAGGCACCAGCAGCTTCAAATATCTGTTTGCTGCTATGTAATGGTATTTTAGCAGCTGCTCTCTTGGTCCGATGCATGGATCTGGAAGAAATCTTCCTCAATGTGCCTTTATCTGCAGGAACCCGTCTGTGCTCTGAATCAGCCACAAATCTCTTAATAGTGCGATGATCACGCTTACATTTTCGTGAAATATCTAATGTTTTCATACCTCGTCCAAGGCATTGAACTATTTCACTCTTTTCAGCAGCAGAGAGATCCTTTTTCTTCCCCATATTGCTTGAAAATGGTGCTCTGCTTAATAATGTGGAACACCCTCCTTTAGTAGTTTTTCCTTTAATTGGGCTCACCTGGCAATCTAATTATCACAGGTGTCCGAGATTGTTTTCAGTGATCAAAAGAGCCCTGAGACACAATACCATCCATGAGTTAAACTGAAAAAAAAAAAATCGTTGTGACACTGAAATAGAATTTGCATAATAATTTGGAACAGGGTGTAAGTAAAAACTTATCATGATGAAAATAAGACAAGGAAGTTTACAAGAAAGAGCAAGAATTTCAGAAAGTCTTCCACTAAAAGAAATTGCTAAAAACAAATCAATTCCAAGATAGAAGCTATATGTCCAAAATATGCAGGTTTGAAAAGAGAAACCTGTAAAGCTTGTAAAAAAATGTTCCAAAGAGGAGAACTTGGTTTAGACACTGGATACATCCTGACTAGGCCTGAACAAAGCCTTGGGGTCAGATTTAACAATGTGCGAATGGACATGATACGCTGGTGGCATTTATCATTGCACAAGCATTTCAATCAGCCGCTAGCAGGGGGTGTCAATCAACCCGATTGTATCCGATAGGCTTTTTGCTGTCCGCTGCCTCATAGATGGCAGACGAGTTAAGGAGCAGCGGTCTTATGACTGCTGCTTCTTAACTTCCGCTTCAGGCAGACCCCATGATGTCAAAATACTTTTCCTGTAGTATGAAATAGAAAACTAGATTTAGGGCCTAGTAAAATACAGAAAATGTTTCTGTGTCCAATAATTTTATATGAAGGATACTTCCTTCATTGCTAAGAAACTGCAAGTTCCCCTTGATAATGGATAAACAGCTGTAACATTAACTGAATTAAAACTTGGATACATTTCTCCTTTCAAAGGAAGCTTGCACTTCAAGAAAATTATTGTTAACAATGCCTCCTGAAGAAACCAAACTTCCTGTGTTCTCCTGCAGCCCAAGACTCAACCCCAATCAATGAGTTGGGTTGGAAATTTAGTGTCAGTGTGAGCAAACTAACTGTAACTTTGATCACTGACCCGTTAGATAAAGCTGCATAGTCACATAGTCTATAAATACTCATAGAAGAAACATTCTCTTGATTTAAGAGAATGGAAACTTTTTAAAGTTTGTTCTCCAACCATCTCTGTGAAGAAACAACGGTAGACTGTTGGTGTGAAAAACAGTTGAGGGGACAAAAATGAAGCCTGACTCAATATTTCATCCAGGTATAGAGCCACTGAACTGCATGAGTTCTTATTACAGACATGTATATAGACCAAACGGAAGAGGCACAATGTAAAATAAAGTTTGTCCTAAAAGGCATATCTTAAAACTTTAGATGATCTAGGAATAGAAAGGTAGGAATACTTCAAATTAATTGTTGAAATAAATTGACCTTGTTAAATAAGAAGTAGTATCGTCCAGAGTGTTACAATTAAATCCAGAATAGGTCTGAAAATTCCCTCTTTCTTGGAAATAAAAGTAAAAAATGGTATACAATCTTTGGTTTTGTTCCAAAACTTGAACTACAGCTAATACAGCCATAACATTTGGAAAGTCTTTTAAAACATGAGAGAGGTCATTGTAAGGGAGGGGGACATGTTTGTTTCCTGGATTGACAAAAGCAACAAAAATAGCTCTTTATTCTATTTTTCATAAAACCCTTATGCTCAGATACTTACCATAAAATTATGTCAACAATAGGACCACAAATAAGTGTGTTAATTAACTTTAAAAGTTTCAAATCAGTTTTAAAATATTAATTCACAAAGTCTTCAGACAAATTGTCAAACCAATGGGCAGATGCAACTGCTACCGAAGCAATGCTTTCTGAAAAAGCCCTTTCCATGAAAGTTTACCAATTGTATGCCAGATTACAAGTACAGGCACCCGATAGATAACCAGCCATTAGAAGTTGCTGGTTATTGCTACCGCAAGCTCACGGTAGCAATTAGCGCTTATAAAATTAACCAGAGATCAGATCTCTGGTTAATTTTAAAAAATGTCCCCAAAATGCACCCAAACTTAAATGCTTTCTTTCTTACTTTTTTTAAAATGCAGCAATTTATAAAAAAAAAAGAAAACTCCCCTTGGCAGTTTTTTGGGGCTGATGTCGGCGGCTGTAGGGTGTTAGAAAAACAAAATCGGCAACGAAAAGTGCCTTTACATTGTGGTCTATAGGAACTGTGTGTTCTCTGTAAATAAATATGTATACTGTGTCATGGCATGAGAACGAGGCTCCCATTGGAGCCTTTTGAAGAGCTCTATCATGAGCGCAATGCTTCTGAGTAATGCATACGCATTGCTGTCAATTTGTAAAACCAGCGGATATTAACGTGTGCTGTATAACTCAGTGGAGCACAGATATTGCTTTAACAAAAGTGATATTTAGCACTTCACTTGTAATCTGGCCCTTCATCTCCATATGGTTCTTGACATATGTACTATCCTTTAAGAGAATAGTTGTAGTAACTGGTATACTTTTGTAGTAAGGGTTAGAAATATAACAAAAAATCCCTCAATAAATAAGGGATCTGTTTCTCTTTTGTAAACTAAGCAGGTAATGGTAGTTTAAATTACCTGAATAGTTACTGTGAGATTGTTACTTTTGAAATCTTTTATGAATTATTGAGATATAAGTTTGAGTTAACTGAGATGGAATAACTTTTAGTCAGGTAGAATTAATATATTCAGATTGAGAAAGTAATTCATAGGTATGGAGGCAAAAACCTGTCTTCACGCACACACACAGTCATTCTAAAATATATACAGTTCCAAGCAATTCAGAAACAGACACTCGATATAGGATATTTGGATATTTCAATCCTTGCTGATAGTAGTAAGCAGAACTTGATGCGATTTTATATAGCACAACTTATACTGAATAAGGGAGATAAGTATATCAATGCTACATAAAGTGATTGAGCAAAACAGTTCAAGTACATAAGGCAGTATGTGGATACAAAGCAAGGTAAGTATTCTCCAGATAGTTTAACATACAATACCCCACCAGAATCCGGTCTGAGCAGAACTAAGCAGTGACCGCCGATGGCGGTGAGAAGCTGTGTGTGCGCGGCTTGGTTTCCGGAACGCTGAGGATGTAGATCCGGATGCGTATGAATCTGTAGACGAAGTCAGGTAGGAAATCCTCAAAGGAATCAGGTGTAGCAAGAATTAGCAAGTAGGACAAGCACAAGGAAACAAACGTAACTGTGAGCTTCAATATTCAGGCAATGAGTGTTAGAAGTTACTGCCCTATAAAGGAAAGTTAATTAGGTGGGAGGGGATATACCTAAAAGGAATATCACAGATCCCCCCAGTCAAGGAATCACCCCAGGGGATTCCATCCGAGGTTTCTCCGGGTAACGACGATGAAAAGCAGCAACCAAACGAGGTGCATGTATCTCAGTAAACTTTTGCCAAGAATTTTCCTCCGGACCATAACCCTTCCACTTAATCAAATATTCCAGCTTATGCCGTCTTATCCTGGAATCAAAAATAGACTCAACTTCAAATTCTTCCTGATTCTCCACCAAGATAGGTGGGGGTTTTGGATTGATACCATGATGGTCCATAGCAGAATAAGGTTTAATGAGAGACACATGAAATGTGGGATGTATTTTATATGAATCAGGCAAAATGAGTCTAACTGCATTCTGATTAATGATCTTATCAATAGTAAAAGGTCCTAAGAATTGATTGGAAAGTTGTTTACATGGTATTTGTAGCTTTAGGTTCCTGATGGATAGTAGAACTTGATCACCTATTTGGTAAGTGGGACTTGAACTATGATGATGATCATAGTTATGTTTTTGATAGTCTTTTGCCTTGGAGAGAGAATCCTTCAATATGTTTAACCTTTCTTGTAAAGAATTGGTGACGTCTGTAGCACTAGGTGAGTTTACTTCATTTCTAGAAAGTGATATAGTATTGGGGTTGAATCCATAAGTAGCAAAGAAAGGTGACATCTTAAGAGAAGTAGAAACAGAATTATTGTAAGAAAATTCTGCCATGGGGATATAATCAATCCAATCATCTTGTAAGTAGGTAATGAAACACCTAAGATATTGTTCAAGGGTTTGATTCGTTCTTTCTGTAAGTCCATTTGTTTGGGGATGGAATGCAGTAGAGTATCTACTATCTACTTTTAATAATGTGCATAAGGATTTCCAGAAAGAAGAGGTGAATTGCGTACCTCTGTCCGTAATTATTACGGTGGGTAATCCATGTAATCTTACTATCTGATTCAAAAAGGCTGTGGCTGTTGCGAGAGCGGATGGCAACCCTTTCATGGGAATGAAATGAGCTAAACGTGTTTGATGATCTATTACAACTAGTATGGATGTGTAATGTTGAGAGTTGGGGAGATCAACAATAAAATCTATAGATATGGTCTCCCATGGTTTATCTGGGATAGGCAGAGGTCTTAAGAGGCCTATTGTTTTTTTATGGGAGATCTTGTTTCGGGCACAGACATCACAACTTGTTATATGAAGGTAAATGGTGTGGTTCATTCCAGGCCACCAAAAATGTCTTCTAGTTAATTCTATGGTTTTTTGGATTCCCAGGTGACCAGCTAAAGTTCCATCATGGGTTTGTTTAAGGATAATTTTCCTTAAAGATTCAGGAATGTACAACTTCTTTTTATAATAATATAGTCCTGTCTGTGGATCTTTATCACAAGATCTAGGTATGTTAGGGTCTTTGTTTAAAACATCAAGTATTTCCTGTTCTAAAGAAGATATAACTCCTATGAATTTTTCTTCAGGAATTACAACTTCTGGGTCATCAGACAGACTTTTTTCATACATTATAGATAAGGCGTCTGCCTTAGTATTGAGTTTCCCTGGTTTATATGTGATTAAGAAATTAAACCGATCTAAAAAGATGGACCAACGGACCTGTCGTGAATTAAGTGTTTTACTTTTCTTTAGGTACTCTAAGTTCTTATGATCAGTGAAAATTATGAAAGGGAGAATTGAACCTTCAAGGAGATGTCTCCAATGTTCCAGTGAACATTTTATTGCCAGTAACTCTTTATCCCCTATGCTGTAGTTCTTTTCAGCAGTAGTGAGCATTCTTGAATAAAAGGCTATGGGATGAGTTTCTGTTTTATCTTTATTCTTTTGTGAAAGAATTGCCCCAATACCAGTATTTGAGGCATCCACTTCAAGAATAAATTGTGAATCAAAATTGGGTAAAGTTAGAACTGGTGCATTAATGAATTGATTCTTTAGAGTCTCAAAAGATAATTGAGCTTCTTTGGTCCAAGTAAATCTCTGTTTCTTACTTGTTAGTTGTGTTAAAGGTTTCACAATTAGGGAAAAATCTTTAATAAAGCGACGATAAAAATTTGAGAACCCAATGAATCTTTGTAGGGCTTTAACAGTTGTGGGGACTGGCCAGTTTATAATGGCAGAGACCTTTTCTGGATCCATCATGATCTTGTTAGGTGTTATGATATAACCCAAGAACTTAATTTCTTGAACGTGGAAAGAACATTTCTCAAGCTTAGCGTATAGTTTGTGTTCTTTTAACCTAGTAAGCACCCATCGTACATGTTTCTCATGATCTTGTAATGTTTTAGAATAGATAAGGATGTCATCCAAATAAATTATAACACATACATCCAGTAAATCTCTAAAGATTTCATTAATAAAATGTTGGAATGTAGCGGGTGCATTACTTAAGCCGAAAGGCATCACGTTGTATTGATACAACCCATAACGTGTTCTTAACGCTGTTTTCCATTCGTCACCTTGTTTTATTCTAATTAGGTTATAAGCACCCTTCAAATCAAGTTTAGAATAGATGGTGGCACCATGTAAGCGTTCAAGAAGCTCAGGAATTAAGGGTAGTGGATATCTGTTCTTTAAAGTAATATCATTTAGTGCTCTGTAGTCAATAATAGGACGTATCATCCCATCCTTGTTTTTAACTAAGAACATACCTGCTGCTGCAGGAGAAGTAGAATATGAAATGAACCCTTTGCGCAGATTATCATCTAAGTAAGCTCTTACAAAAGCTAGTTCAGTTTGAGAGAGGGGATATATTTTCCCATGTGGAACTTGTGACCCAGGTATTAGATCTATCGGACAATCGAATTCCCTGTGAGGAGGGAGACTTTCCGCCTCTTTAAGGTCAAAAACCTCTGCCAGATCCTGATAAGGTCTGGGTATCCCATTCTCTAGAGTAGCTATGGTACAGTGAGGATAACAGGTCTTCAAGCAATAAGAAGATCTTAGTGTTAATTTATTTTGAGACCAGTCTATGTTTGGGTTGTGTTTCTGCAACCAGGAAAACCCCAGAATTATTGTGTGTAGCGATATAGGAATTAAATCAAATGTGATATACTCAGTATGACCTTCCTTAGTGGTTAAAAGTAAAGGTATAGTGTGATGAGTTATTGGACCGTGTTGTATAAGTGATCCATATATTAATTTGACAAATAGAGGTTTAGCTTTACACACAATAGGGATTTTATTATTCTTAACAAAGGTAGTATCTATGTAGCTCCGTGAAGCCCCTGAATCAACCAAAGCTTTAGATTGAATGTTTCTCTGGTCCCACTGCAATGAGAAAAACAAAGTCATTTGTGTATCCAATGTTAAGTTAAACAAATGAGTGCTGTGGGTTAGCTTACCCTTCTTTTGCTTCAAAAGTTGAGGACATGAAGAAACAGTATGTTCTTTGTGAGCACAATAGAGACACAAATTTGCCATCCTTCTCCTGGCTTTTTCCTCTGGTGTGAGGGGGCCTTTGATGACTCCGATTTCCATAGGCGTACTGGAACTAGGTCTTTCCTGAGTAGAATTTTAGTTGAAGGGACGTTTTGATATGACATCATAACCTGCCTTTTCAGCCTTTCTTTCACGGAGTCTTCTATCCAAAGTTGTACTGAGCTTTATAAGAGAGAGGAGACTGTCAGGGGCATCCAGGCGGGAGAGTTCGTCTTTTAGGTTTTCTGACAGTCCTAAACAAAATTGAGTACGCAAACTAATCTCATTCCATTGAGAGTCTTCTGCCCACATTTGGAATTCAGTTGTGTACTCTTCAATGGTTCTTTTTCCTTGCTTTAAGGAACGTAATTTTGTATCTGCAGTGATTTGACTATTGGAATCCTCATATAAATTTGTGAGTGCTCGAAAAAAATCTTGTAGTGAGTCTAGGATAGGATTATCACTCTCAAAGAACCTATTTGCCCATGTTCTTGGTTCCCCTTGTAAAAAGGATATGGTTGTGCATACTTTGATTCTCTCTGTATGATATGTGCGTGGTCTTAGAGAAAAAAATAGATGGCAGGCATTTTTAAAATCCCTGAACTCATTCCTTTTACCAGTAAATGGTTGGGGATAATGAACATGTGGTTCTGGGCTTTCAGCACTTTTACTAGGTAAACAGTCTTTTAGTAAAGCTCTCAATGCAGCAGTTTCTGCTTGCACATCAGTTAACCCTTTATTTAAATAATCAAGTTTTTGATATATATTGGTTAACTCATTCTTTACTTCCTGAGGATTCATGTTAATTGTTATATAACCCTTATTTTTTAGGCCTGAATATTATGTAGTAACTGGTATACTTTTGTAGTAAGGGTTAGAAATATAACAAAAAATCCCTCAATAAATAAGGGATGTGTTTCTCTTTTGTAAACTAAGCAGGTAATGGTAGTTTAAATTACCTGAATAGTTACTGTGAGATTGTTACTTTTGAAATCTTTTATGAATTATTGAGATATAAGTTTGAGTTAACTGAGATGGAATAACTTTTAGTCAGGTAGAATTAATATATTCAGATTGAGAAAGTAATTCATAGGTATGGAGGCAAAAACCTGTCTTCACGCACACACACAGTCATTCTAAAATATATACAGTTCCAAGCAATTCAGAAACAGACACTCGATATAGGATATTTGGATATTTTAATCCTTGCTGATAGTAGTAAGCAGAACTTGATGCGATTTTATATAGCACAACTTATACTGAATAAGGGAGATAAGTATATCAATGCTACATAAAGTGATTGAGCAAAACAGTTCAAGTACGTAAGGCAGTATGTGGATACAAAGCAAGGTAAGTATTCTCCGGATAGTTTAACATACAATACCCCACCAGAATCCGGTCTGAGCAGAACTAAGCAGTGACCGCCGATGGCGGTGAGAAGCTGTGTGTGCGCGGCTTGGTTTCCGGAACGCTGAGGATGTAGATCCGGATGCGTATGAATCTGTAGACGAAGTCAGATAGGAAATCCTCAAAGGAATCAGGTGTAGCAAGAATTAGCAAGTAGGACAAGCACAAGGAAGCAAACGTAACTGTGAGCTTCAATATTCAGGCAATGAGTGTTAGAAGTTACTGCCCTATAAAGGAAAGTTAATTAGGTGGGAGGGGATATACCTAAAAGGAATATCACAATAGTAGTGCATTTGGCTAAAGCGAGATAGCATGATCCACCATTAGAAAAGTTTCCAAAAATCTGCACATCAGAAGCCAGTAATGGAAACACCCTAAATTTAGAGGAAGACTTAAAAGAGAAGACCAGACTTGGTTCACTTTCTGAAAACTATTTTAATAAGAACCCCGGGAACAGGAAAAATCCTCTTGTGACTTAGAAGAAGTTTTAAAATCAATTACAGTTGTTTAGGTTTTTCCTGAGATAATTTAGGGTCTTGGACACCTAAAGTACATAAAACCTCTTTGAGCAAATAAACTAATATGTTAAAACTGAAACGTGAAAGAGATAGACTCTGTGTCCTGATCAGTAAAAGACTCATAATCATCATAAAAAATAATGAAATTTTAGAATGACATAGGGCTCCATTAACCAAGCTGCAATACCAGCATCGGAGCCCCAGCATTTTAGGTTCCTGCAAGCAAGCCTGAAACTTCTCCACCACCTAAAGTGTTGCGGATTTCAATCATCTCAATCAGATCTGATTTGGATAATTGACAGCCCCCTCTTGCACGCAATTTGCCATGCACAAGTAGGGTGAAGCAATGCACAAACAGTAGCTTGTGCAATGTTAAAGGTAGGCAGCGTATTGCTGCCCACTTGCCATGAGACTGGACAGACAAGGTACATGACAGCGAACCTTGTCTGCCTGACTAATAATAATTTGAGACCATAGATCTTTTGCGCATACTTGGAGGAGGCATAGCTGTCACAACTACAGAGCACACAAACCTTTAAATCCTGAAGCAAAACCTGAAGTACTCCCTTGTATTGAGAAAACAGAGAGAGGAACATATCCTTTAGAGCCAAGAGCAGCATAAGACTGTTAGAATGCCTAATGTGATACGTTTATGAATTGCAAAACTGAACAGGTAGCAATCGTGCAAAATAAAAAAATAAATTGTTATCAGTGGATCTACCTTCTAAAGGGTTATGTAAGGTAGTGGGGACATATTTCTGTATGCTACATGAAATACAAAGACAGACACATAAAATAAAAGAAGACAGATACCAAAGTTATTTATTTTACTGTGATTACATGTAAAAACAGTAACTGAGACCTTGTAGATTAAATCCAAGACTTATGAGACAGAGAACCTTTGTCTAAAAGTAACTAACTAATACTAATGCAAAAAAATCTAGCCCAAAATAATAAATAATAAAAATTGCTTACCCTTCCATAGTAAGATATTTGAAAAATGGCCTTTACACTCAGAAATAAAGGAGCAGTTGAGGAATTTCAAAAAAGAAAAGGAAATAGCCCAGTTACTAACTGTAACTGCCATGCTAAGTCAGTGCACAAAAACATAAAATACACAAAGAGACCACCCTCACATTGCCAAACCATTAAATCCCTGGGGTATATAACAGAGAGTATAAAGTTGCATTGAGATGTAACACCCGGGAGAATCAGCTGAGTGTAAATATCAGGTATTTAGACTACCTTACTGGCAATACGCTCTCCGTATTCAGCAACGCCGCCCCCTGCAGACTCGCGGCCAATCGGCCGCCAGCAGGGGGGTGTCAATCAAACCGATCATACTCAATCGGGTTGAATTGTGGTGATCTCTGTCCGCCTCATCAGAGCAGGTGGACAGGTTATGGAGCAGCAGTCTTTAGACCGCTCCTCCATAACTTGCATTTCTGGCAAGTCTGAAGACTCGCCAGAAACACGGGCCCATAAGCTCCATACGGAGCTTGATAACTGGGCCTCATTGTATACATAAGATATCTATGTCTTCCATATCTGGGGTTTTATGATATTTATGCTTCCCTCTTGATTAATCACTTTACACTATATATTGATGTAATTATATGCTCGGACAAGTTTCACTGTATTTAACACTGTTCTTTATTTATGTTTGTGACTAGGTGGTTACCATGGAAACCATTTTGGCATTTTTTTCTGTCCCAATTGGGGGTGGCTTTTTTTTGTATGTTTTGCTATAAGTTTGTTACACTTTGTACACACTGTGTCTGAGGAAGAGGCTACTTTGTCCCTGAAACGTCACTGTTCACAGTAAAAGATTACTTTTGAAATGACCAGAGAGTGCAAGTTTTTTGTTTTATATATATATATATATATATATATATATATATATGCACAGTTAAATTATAGAATGCACTCAATAGGCACTCACTAGGTCTTGAAATACAAAATACTTTATTGCACATACATGTGATGTTTCAGGGTTAACCCTGTCCTCACCAACTTTAATTGATCCCGTCCCATCTTCTTCCTATCACTGCTGACAGTGTCCTGGAAACTCCCATAATGTGGTAGACCATGTCACGTAAACGCAGACTAAATCTTGCTGGTTGTCATAGCAACAGGACGCCGCCTTGCTGGAGCTGGAGAACAAGTTGTGTAAATCTTAAAATATACTTAAACAACAACAATCCAAACCCTTTTTTATAGTCTTATATAATATCCTATATTAGTGTTCTTAACTCCTATTCATTTTTGTTTTTATATGGATGACAGAAAAACTTTCCAGCTGATAACCTATTACATGTTGTGTATCCCAAACATTTAAAACAACCAGCCTTAGGTTTAATCCATGTAGAAGGGCTATAACAATCCCTTGGATCTATTTCCATTACTTGGTTTCTCTGTGATCTAGCCTTTGAAAAAAACTGTTCTAGAGGGTTGAAAATCTTTTACCGGTAGCTGACTATCATTTTGATCAATGGCCACTGTTTACTAAGTATAACTGTTTTGGCATTCTTCTGTGTGAATTTAACTGTAAGACATTCATACCATTTTTTTCTCTGTTTGGTCATAACAGAGTCTTGTGTGCATTCTTTTAATTTCTCTCTACATTCTTTTAGAAGTTCTTTCCTATAGCCACATACCAAAAAGCACTGTTTCATTTCATCCAATTGTGCATTTCTATTTATAAAGAAAAGGGAGGAAAGCATTATCGATCAGGCAAAAAGTTTATTTGCATAATTATAATTAATTTTTATATAATATTTTCATTATTTTCACCTATATAAGACTAATGGTGCATACCCATTAAACAACATATATCATCAAAAAGACAAGAGAGAAGGGATGAATTATGTATATTTATCCAAGAAAAGACTTGGACTGCAGCAAACTTTTATGAAAAAGCTTTTTTTTTTTTTTAATAACCACATTTTAATAAATTCATACTAGAAAATCTAAATCAGTAAATATAAGATGCTCACAAAACAGAAAAAGTGAAAATGCCCTCAAAACAAAACAAACGAATAACAGCATAAAAACATAAAGACGTAGACCTGTATTAAAGATAGCAGCAGAAATATAAGAATGTTATATTAGTATGACTTATCAGGTACAACTTAATGCTGAGTGTTAGGCTAGACCAACTACACCCCATCTGAACTCCCTAGAAGTCAGATGAGCTAAAACCAGGACAGATACTTACAGGGATCTAAGTTGTCACAGCCCCATCAGCTATGAAAATACAACTGTAACATAAGAGCTACAGCAGACATATAAGATGTAATAGAAGATGGTCAGTAATAATGATAATGTTAATGTAAAGTAGATATCTATACAGTACATATATATATAGAAATTTAGTTACAATAAAATTGCCATTGATCTGTAAGTGAAGAACATTGAAATGTGAAATATGAATAACTCCTGTCGGGGTAGTTCACGAGCACTTCTTCTGTGCTCTCTATTGACGTCTATGGGGACAATACGTTAACACGGTTGCAATATTGCAAAGTCCAGAAGTTAATGTGCATCGGTTTTCACTTGCACACAAACTTTTTACTTTCAACTTGCAATCCTGCGTAGCCTGACGTGCGCAAAAAGATTACTTCTAGGGAAGTTTACTCTCAAGCGAAGGTGTTAATAGTGCACCACTTTTAATCTACCCCATAAAATAATGTCGCGATTCAACAAAATGTAATTCGTCTAATTCTGACGTGAGAGTGATCAGAGATAGCTAATTCTATTTTATTTTTTGTTTTGATGACTTTGGAAGCAATAAGCGATCTCTGAAATGTTTCAAGCCAGAGTGTATTAAATTAAATACAATTATAAAAAATATATAGGGGGCGCCCTAAGTTAAAAAAAACTGTGTAAGTGTTAAAAATACTATCTGTGACTTTA
This sequence comes from Bombina bombina, assembly GCF_027579735.1. Lineage (NCBI taxonomy): Eukaryota > Metazoa > Chordata > Amphibia > Anura > Bombinatoridae > Bombina > Bombina bombina. Next base: position 997,661,942 of record NC_069504.1, on the reverse strand, counting down.
AATAGTAACACCAATGTAACTCTCAATTACTAACAGTGTAGTAAAAAAGCTCTAAAAAAGCACAACAATTGTGATTAAAAAAATACAAATGCAATACAATAAATGATTGAGATAAAATTATATGTATCTATATGTAAAATATAAAATGTATAAAAAGTCCCATATATCAAACTTGGTTTATTGGAGAGTCCAAAAGAAATGTTTTTGGTGAATAGAGGTCCGTGGAGGGATTGATGGTCCAAATCCCAAGCTCAGTACTCTGTAAATAATTATTTATTTATAAAATATTTTACCAGGAAGGATACATTGAGATTTCTCTCATTTTCAAGTATGTACTGGGTTAATAACAGAACAGAAGCGCTACATGGCCTAGTACTGCATATACTCACAGAAGTAATGAACAAAGCGAAAATGTACTCACATGTGAGAAAGCAACTCTCTCTGATGCAAATACGGCAGGCTGGAATCTCTCAGTCATCCAGCAGATTGTCCTCTTGTGATTCACCAACACTGTGGATGTAGTTACTCCAAAAGTAATCCTCTCAGATACAGGATACAAACGATGACCAATACATGTTTGGCAGCAAGTTGTAAGATTAAAAACTTACTTTAAAAACATAATAAAATCAGCAACGCATTTCTCAGCAAGAGCTGTTTTATCAGGCTTTATTAAGGTCTTCAGTTCCGCAGTCCTGGATGAAGATAGAAGAGGTCGCTGCTTAGAAGAAAACTGCCGCCGGACTTCAGGAACCGTGAGTACCTATCTGGGCGTTAGAGTTAGGCTTTTTTTTAATTTATTTTTTATTTTTTAGATTAGGAATTTGGGCGCTGAAAAGAGCTGAATGCCCTTTTAAGGGCAGAAAAGAGCTGAATGCCCTTTTAAGGGCAATGCCCATACAAATGACCCTTTAGAGGCAATGGGTAGTTTAGAATTTTTTAGGGTTAGTTTTTTATTTGGGGGTTTTACTGTTAGGGGGAACTTCATTTTTTTTAAAAGGTAAAAGAGCTGTTTAACGTAGGGCAATGCCCTACAAAAGGCACTTTTAAGGGCTATTGGTAGTTTAGTATTAGATTAGGGGGTGTTTTTATTTTGGGGGGTATTTTCATAGGGATTAGGTTTAATTTTTATATTTTTGATAATTTTGTTTATTATTTTATGTAATGTTAGACTTTTTTATTTTCTGTAATTTTAGCTTATTTTAAACAAAGTTTTTTTTTTAAGTAATGTTAGGTTTTTATTTTAATTGTAATTTAGGATTATTTTAATTTATGTAATGGGGTTAATTTAGAGGGTGTTAGTTTAGAGGGCTTAGTGATTAGTTAATTGCGTTGTGGGGTTTGGCGGTTTAGGGGTTAATAGATTTATTAGGTTAATTGCAATGTGAGTTATTGGCGGATTAGGGGTTAATAGTTTAAATAGATAGCTTGTGTTGTGGGGGCATTGCAGATTAGGGGTTAATAGATTTAATAGATAGTTTGCGTTGTGGGGCATTGCGGATTAGAGATTAATAGTTTAAATAGATAGTATGCGTTGTGGGGGTATTGTGTATTAGGGGTTAATAGATTTAATAGATAGATTGTGTTGTGGGGCATTTCAGAATAGGGGTTAATAGTTTAAATAGATAATTGTATTTTTGGGGCATGGCGGTTTAGAGGTTAATACATTTATTATACATTGCGATGTGGGGGGATGGCAGATAGAGGGGTTTTGATGTGTTGGGTTAGATTTCAATGGGAAAAAAGGTCTCAAAGAGCACCTTTTTCCTGTTTTACACCTAGTTGAGCTGGGTGTAATTTTTTTTAGTGTATCGGCAGCCTCTGACAGTGTATTTACGGTTTGCGCGGGCATTGGAAACCGGGTATAATTTAAAGATTAGCGGCTTCCTATACTTTGTATAGGACACGATAATGATTTCGGCAGCCGTAGTCCTGTTGCCAAAATTGGATTATAAAGGGCCGTTGGAAGCAGTCGATAAATGATATTGCTTCCGACAGCATATTTATTGGTTTGCAAATGCACACAAATGGAATTACGGCTCAATGGAAACAAGCTCTTATTTGGGAACAAACAACTAAAAATGTTGGTGACAGTTAATAGTTGCTATAGCAAGTGTACCCTATTGAAAGTATATTATATAATCTCTGTATAAAAAAAAGGAAAACCTGAAAAAGAGAAAACATTTTGGACTTGATCAAAATCTTAAAACTAAAAAAATGTATATTAATCAGTTGTTAATAAAAAAAAAACAATTTCCTCATAGAGTTTAATTGTATTTAAATAATATTTCCATTATAAAAGCAAAAGAAAATTGTTATATTGAGAAATATAAAGATAAAATAATTACCTTTTATTTTTCTATAAAGAATGCAACTTGCAGACTTTTTAAAAAATTGATTGTGTCATACACAGGGGATCACAGACATTTACTTTACAATTTATTTCCTACATCAGGTAAGGCCAGTATGTGACAGTAAATAATTATCGGAGAACAAAAGGGGGATTATGTTGGTATATCATATAAATTTTACTTGTATGCCAAGGTCTGTCCAACTTGTGGTTTATGAGCTTTATGTGACTCATCAGGATATTTTAAATGTATCAGTCCCAGCATATTGCAGGTTTCTCTGATCCCCCAGTTCTTTTTCCTGATGGTAAAAAACATAGAAGAAGGATTACAGTATTTTTATGCCACAAACTATTTATACATCCACTGTGCTTACTTCTCCCAGGTTTTTTATTCCTTCTTTTTCTTCACAAATAATTTTATATTAAATCACTCAGAAGGGAGGAATGTTTTACTCCTGTCTATAATTGTTTAGACTAAAAACCTGAGACAGTTCTGATGTCTAATCATGTTTGTATAGAAAAAAACATACTGGAGGCTTGCTTTATCACTTTACATTATTCAGTGAAGAGTCTGAACATTGTACCTTAAACAATACCTTAAACAATATGTTGCAGAGCAGCTGGGGAAATGTTATCTACATTTTCTGTTGCTATTCTTTCTTCTTTTCCTTTCCTCTCTCCTTTTTACCTTTCTTCGCCAACTTCTCTCTCACCTTACTCTATTCAATGCTCACTCTCCCCTCTCTATTCTCTTCTCTCTCCCTTCCCTCTCTCTCTCTCTCTCTCTCTCTCCCCCCTTTAATCCACCTCTACCTTTCTCACTATCTCTCTTCTCCATTTATTTATTCTCTCTATCTCTCTCTTCCCCTTGATCTACCTCTCTCCCTCTATAGCTCTTTCCCTCTATAACTCTCTCCCACTCTCACTCTCCCTCTCATTCTACCTCTCCCTTTTCTCTCTCACCCACTCTCCCTCTCTGCCTCTCTCTTTCTTACTGTCTTTTCCCACCTCTCTCTCTGTACCAATTCCTCTCTTCTCTCTCTACCGCTGTAGATCTTTCTCCCTCTCTCCATCTCTTTGTCTCACTTAGTCTCTAACCCACTCTTTCCTCCTCTCTGCCTATCTCTCTCTAGACCTCTCTATCCTCATCTCTCTCTACTTCTCCCTCTCTACACCTCTCTTCCTCTCTCACCATCTTCCTCTCTGCACTCTCTCTCTCTCCACCCATTTTCTTTCCTTCCTCATCTAAATAAATATTCTTTATCTCCATTTGCTCTCACTCTAACTCCATCCTTCTCACTCACTTTATCACTTTAGCTCTGCTTCCCATCCCTTCTTCTCTTCTTTCCTCTCTTTTCTTATCTCATGCATTTGTCAGTTTCGTTCACTGCCAAATGTGGAAGAAGGCTGTTGCTCACGGCATTCGGTCAGATTGTAGGAGCGGGATTTATTCTTGTGAAAGTGCAACACAATAAATCTAGATCTTAGTGTGTTGTGCTTTAACTAGAATAAATCTGTCTCCTAAAAGAGCTGAATGCCATGTGTGGCATCTTCTTCTGCATTCAGCAGTGAATGAAACCATAAAATGCATGTCTCTAGTTACAACTACAATTAAAAATGTGTTTTTATGGATTAGACTATGTTCCTTTGTTGTACAAACATACAAAATAAGTAAATATCTGGTTTGTCTCACAGTATAGGAGGTAGGTAAGGAGAAATGCAATAACAGAATCATGCAGTAAAAGAATTTAGCAATTCTGAAAAGTTACACAAATCTGACCTAAGTAATTACTATTGAAAGGTATTAAAAAATGTGCAAGTTAAGCTTACTGCGCTATTTATTCAACGTGCTTTTACAGGGCATAAGCACTTGCAAGAAATCATAGTGTATACACACACACACTGTTGAAGCACATAACACCCCAGATTAAAGAGTGTGCACATTTTAGTCACTTGGCCAAAAATTGCTCAGGTCAAAATTTTTATGCACACTGCTCAAAAAAGTTAGAGGGGTGTGTAAAAGGTAAATGTACCTCGTCTTCTGGTTATGCTAAGACCCGATGTGCAGAGGTAGAGTAGAGGGTTTTACAAGTAGCCAGTCAGAGCACTCCAAATAGCAAGCCAGGGGTCAATACCAGTAATCAGTCTGGTCAACAAACACAGCAGGTAAGGGCAAGGCAATAGAGTAGTCCAGATAGCCAAGCCAGGAATCCAAAAAAAAAAAATAGGGTAGAAGGAAACACAGATTGCCAGAAAACACAGATAATAAGTGCAGCAATGTCCAAGCACTAATTAAAGTGAGCTGCTGGATTTTATAGGGAATGATTTTATAAGGAAACATTCTTCCTTTGAGAGTGGTTCAGCAGGATGAGATACAATGCAAAATAAAACACATATCGTTACTGGCTTGCAATACCTGCTTTTTGCCACATAGGATTGTGGAGCTCATGTTTCCTTTTCCTTTAGGCCTAAATCCTGGGGATGAAATTAGTGGAATCACAGGCAGAGAAACAGCAGATGACAGAGAGGTTGAGAGAAGAGGAACTTCAGAGTGATACTGTCACACTGGATAGACTGCACAAAAATGACATAGACCTCTCACAGTGCATTGCAGGTTGAACTAATTTCTGTGCAGGAAAGATTGTATTACAGTGATTCTATTTCTGTGAGTGTTTGGGGTTATACCATGACATAGCATCCCCCTAATGCTACACCTCTGGGTGCACATGGATGTTCTTTGATGTATTCGATGAAATTGTTGAATGAGAGTTGGAGCATGTTTTGTTATAGCTGGCTCCCCATCTGAAACAAGAGTCAAGAATGGCCTCTACTTCACCTATTTTGGTAAATGGCTCTGAAGAATATGGAGGTGGAGATAAATATGTGGAGGCTGTTACTGGTGGAGACCAAGGTTTTATTAATGACACATGGAATATGGGATCGAGCTTGTATGAGGGAGGTAAGGCAAGACATACTGCTACAGGGTTAATCATCTTGGTAATACGAAAAGGGCCGATACACCTTGTGCCTAGTTTCTTTAAAGGACAATTAAGTCAATTATGACGGGTTAATAAGCAGACTTTATCACCACATTGATATGGAGGTACAGAGCTCTTCTTTTTGCTCTATGTATTTGTCTTGGGGAAAATTTTAGTGTTTGCTGTAGTAAAATGAACAGCCTTTATAATTGACAGACTCTGTTTGTTAGATCAGGCATTGGTGTGGTTTTGGTTAAGTCTGATGGTGTGGCAGGATGGAATTCATAGCAGGCAGAGAATGATGTCATATGACTAGATTGATTAATCTGATTGTTGTAAGCGATTTCTGCTGTGGGTAGAAGGAACAACCATGTATCCTGCAGATATGAATTACAGCAAAAATAATCCAGCAAAGGGCTCAATGCCCCTAATTGCACTGGAGTTTCCTCAATTGTGTTGTAAATCCAAAACAAAATATAATATTAGTTTTAAAACCAGATTGTAGAGAATAAACTCACAGATTAAAGTTAATCAACTTCCAGATGTATATACACAAGGAGGGCACTCACCATTCCTGCATGTGCAAGTTAAAGTACGGGACCCCACAAAACTCGCAGCTCACTCTCTCCTCAATCTGGCTATGCTCTCACAGCAGCCCAATGAAGTGTGTCACTCTTCAGGAATCACAGAGCAATCTCACCATACGAATCCCTCTATGACTAAGGCTGGCATGGCTGAAATGCATACAATCATGTTTTTTTTAACTGGATGCAGTATGCTGTTTGTTTTAAAACTGTTTGAATAGAAAAGATTGATATAAATTTTACTAGTGGATGCTTCGACTTCTCTTTATTTTGGATGATGTATAACATGTCAGATACTGTTCTAGTACTTGATTGGTTCTCTCCTTCTGCCCATTAGTATGGGGATGTTAGGCAGATAATAAATAATGTGTAATCTTTAGACAGACACAACAGTGTTCCCAGAATTTGGAGGTAAAGTGGGTTTCCCTCTCAGATATAATACTGTCAGGGAGACCGTGAATTCTGAAGATCTCTTTAAGGAAGAAGGAAGCTGTAGTGCGGGCTGTAGGTAGACCAATTGTAGGTATAAAGTGAGCCTTTTTTGTAAAACGATCCACCACAACCAAAATAGTGTTATGCTTCCCTGAAAATGGTAAGTTTATTATGAAGTCCATGGCTATATTACTCCATGGTCTAGTAAGAGTTGACAGTAGGAAAAATGGACCAGCATGAGATCTTATTGAATATTTTGCACGTGCACATGTATCACAGGAGTTAAATAGAGACCTTTGAGATGTTAAGTTTTTTCTTGGTAGGGTGGTGTGCATACTGCCATTGGAGCTTTAATGCTGTTAATCAGTCACTATTGAGTAGCTAGGAAATACTTTGATGGTAGGATGGTATCAGGAATTGAGGTACTGCCAGAAGAAGCATCGTACATTCACAATAGAGCATCTGCTGAACCAGGTCTGTAGTTTATTTGGATCGTAACGCATGTGAAGAAGTGGTGCCCATCAGGCTTGATAGGGACATAATCTTTTGACTTCAATTATTCTAGATTCTTATGATCAGTATATATCGTGATAAGATGTGGAGATCCTTCTATAAGGTACCATTCTTCTAAAGCGCATTTAATGTCAAGCAATTATTGATCTCCCACGTCATAATTTTTCTGCGAAGAAGTGAGTTTTCAGGAGTAAAAATCAATTTGATGCAGCAAATTCTTTTCTCCAACAGCGATCTGTGAGGCATCAACTTCCATGATGAATGGTTGTTCCTCCTTGGGTTGGATCAGGAGTGGAGCTGGGGTGAAAAGACATTTTAGTTGTTGGAAAGCAATCTCAGTGTCTTTGGTCCAGGAAAAAGGTACATTTTTCTTTTGAGTAATTGGTGAAACAACTTTAGAGAAGTTTCTAATAAATTTTCCATACAAGTTGAACTGCTTTTTGTTTGAAGAGATAGGCCACTGAGAAACGGCTTGTATTGTTCAAGTATCTATACTGATGTGGCCAGGGGATAAGACATACCCCAGAAACTCAACTGTCGTAGTCTCAAACTAGTTTAGCATATAACATATTGTCTTTAGAGAACTTTGCACACGGGGCATTCTTGTTTAGATAGGGACCAAGAATAGATTAGAATAATATCCAGGTAAACCACAACACGGGTATCTATTAGGTCACAATACATCATTGATGAACTGTTGAAATATAACGGGTGCATTGCACAACCCAAATGGCATGACCAGGTACTCAAAATGGCCATACTTGAATGTTAAATGCTGTCTTCCACTCATCACCCTCTCTCACTCTGACTAGATTGTATGTTTCACAATGTTCTTTTTTTATAAATATGTAGGCTCCCCTTACTCTGTCCAAGAGTTCTGATATTAATGGAAAGGGATAACATATTTTCTGTTAATTGCAATGAGGGCCCGGCTGTCTATGCAAGGTCTAGGGCCTCAATCCTTTTTACCAACAAAGACTTTTCCTGCTCCTGCATGAGATATATTGGGCCTGATGAAGCCTTTTGCTAGGTTTACTTAAATATATTCCTTGAAAAGCTTCAACTCTGGATCAGATAAGGGATAAACCCTTCCAAAAGGCATTGCAGCAACTGGAACGAGGTCGATAGGGCAATCATATATTCTCCTGGGGGATAGTTGATCAGTTGAAAGCTTAACCAGAGTAACCCCAGGATGAGTGGAAATAATGGAGAAGAGAGTATATAAAATTGTGTTACGATTATTGCCCACCACTATTGTTAACATAATTAGCTCATTTATAACAAGGCCAGATTTCATAACTGCCCCATCCACCATGCGTACAAAAATTGCTTGAATCTTCCTTTGTAATGGCATCTTGAGACTCTCCCCCCTTTTCTGGTCCATAAAGCAACCACTTGCCCCAGAGTCCATAATAGCTCTCATCCCATGACTCTGTTGCTCCCACACAGACAGGGATAGATAAGTGGGATGATAAGTGGGACAATAGACAGGGATAGATAAGTGGGATGATAGAGGTTAGATGACTGAGAGCAAATTCTTAGTTAAGGGTGAGATACCTCCAGCTCTCTTTTTTCTGGCTGGACAATCAGCAAGCAGGTGGCCAGGCTTTCCACAGTAGAGGCATAATTTAAGGGAACATCTCCTATTCTTCTCTGCATCAGACAGAGGTCTGCATATGAAGGCCGAAATGTACGTCTGGGGTTTTGCTGTTTCTCTCATTCAGAGAGGGATTGCCTGGTATTTCAGGGCTGGACTGTACTGTGAAGTCAGGATCAGACTGATATGCTTCAGGAATGTTCTTCTCTGTGAAAGGCACATGTTGAGCAAAAAGAGGCTGCTTTTTGGGTGGTAACTTGCCATAGAACAAGCTATTATGGTATTGTTAGTTTCCAGGTTGAGCGCTTCTCTCTTTTTATTTATAGAGGTCTGCATATGAGTCTTATTTGCCTTGGTTCCTCACAGTCCATAGGTGAAGTGGAATGTACTGTAACATCTGGTCATGGCCCAGGGATGTAATAACACAGAAATCTAGGGTCTATGTGGATGACCACTGCTATGATATCTTCCAGTGTCTTAGAGGGCTCCAAGCAAGTTAGTTCATCTTTAAAGAAATCAGAGAGACCAACAAGGAATTGGTCCAGCAATACAGGTTTGTTCCAATCAGTCAGCTATATTACGAGTTTTGAGCGTTATAGGAATTTATAGACCGCCACAAAAACGACGTTATTTCACCACCCTGTAGCGCTGCTATTACAAGTTTACAAAAAGCAGGCTTGTGCGGGTGATATGGTTGGGTTGAGCTCCATACCGCACCCAAATACAAGTGCTGCTTTGATGTGCTCGTGCACAATTTCTCCATAGACATCAATGGAAAGAGCCGGCAAAAAAAAGCCTAACACCTGCGATCGTGGACAGAAAAGCTCCGTAACACAGCCCCATTGATGTCTATGGGGAAAGAAAAAGTTATTGCTTAAACCTAACACCCTAACATAAAATCCACAACTAAACACCCCTAATCTGCCGCCCCCAACATCGCCGCCACCTACATAATGTTATTAACCCTTAATCTGCCTCCCTTAACATCGCCGCCACCTAAATGAAACTATTAACCCCTAATCTGCCCCTCCCGATATCGCCGTCACCTACATACAGTTATCAACCCCTAATCTGCTGCCCCTAACATCGCCACAACCTAAATACACTTATTAAACCCTAATCTGCCACCCTTAACATCGCCGCCACCTACATTACACTTATTAACCCCTAATCTGCCGCCCCCAATGTCGCCGCCACTATACTACAGTTATTAACCCCTAAACCTCTGGCCTCCAACATCACTAACACTAAATAAATATATTAACCCCTTAACCTAACCCTAACCCTAACGTAACCCTAACAGTAAGCATAACCCTAACGTAACCCTTAACCTAAATATAATCCTAACCCTAACACCCCCTAACTTAAATATAATTAAAATAAAGCTAAATAAACCTTACAATTATTACCTAAAAATTCCTATTTAAAACAAAATATAAACATACCTGTAAAATAAAACCTAAGATAGCTACAATATACTGTAACTAATAGTTATATTGTATCTATCTTAGGTTTTATTTTTAATTAAAGGGACACTCCGGTTAAATTAAATTTTCATGATTCAGATACAGCATGCAATTTTAAACAACTTTCCAATTTACTTCCATTAATATAAATGTGCAGTGTCTTTTATATTTACAATTATTGTGTCACCAGATCCTACTGAGCATGTGCAAGAATTCACAGACTATACGTATATGCATTTGTGATTGGATGATTGCTATCACATGGTACAAGGGGAGTGGAAATATGCATAACTTTGAAACTTGTTATAAAAAAAGTCTACTACTCATTTGAAGTTCAGACTAAGTGCTATTGCATTGTCTTGTTATCTTGCATTTGTTGATTATGCAAATCTAATGTGTTGACTGGTCCTTTAACAGGTAAGTTTGTATTTATTTTAACTAGTAAGACTAGTTGGTAAATAGTTATTAACTATTTACTAACTATCTAGTTAAAATAAATACAAAATCACATGTAAAAATAAACCTAACCTGCCTTACACTAAAACCTAACATTACAATAAAATAAAATAAATTAAATTATTAAAATACAATTTTCTAAATTACAAAAAAAAAATAAACACTAAATTACAAAACATAAAAAATGAAATTATCAAAAATAAAAATTAATTACTACTAATCTAATAGCCCTATCAAAATAAAAAAGCCCGGGGGCGGAGCTAGCCACTGAAGAAGATGGTCGCAAGTGTGTAGAGCTCCTAGCTCTGGATATAATAAATGAAGCTAAACCCACTCTATTATGTAGCTCAACGTTACTCAGAGACCGACCATACTTCTATAAGCTCCTTCTACTGAGAAAATTGAAGCTCAAATCACTGTGATTTACCGGAGAGACGAAGCGGCCTTTGTGGAGGCATAAGATAAGATGGCGCTGGCCATGTGGGGCAAAGAAATCAAAGCCCTAATTGACACTCATTTCTCCAACTTGTCACAGGCTCTTGTAGCGGCAACAGAGCAAGATGTTTCAGCTAGCCCTGACGTGGATCGGCGGGTGAAGTTATGGAGCCCTTTACAAGCAAGCACCTACGATAGCCTTATAGTGTGCGCTCAGGAGGTCAGCTGTGTCGGAGAGGCACCTACTCTAGAGAAAAAGATTCTATGCTCCCGAGACATACAGAGCCTGGACACTGCAGTCCGTATTAGGAGCGTTGTGGCGGCTCCCCTCACGCAACAGATCCCCTACCTGCTGCTGTCTGCTGAAAATCTGAGAGGCGGAAAGGTCCGGTCGGTCAGCGCTGCTGATGCGGGGCCTATACTTCTGCTGGCTGTGCTTCTTTGTGCAGTGTCGCTGCATCTACAATGGGATCCTGGCGGTCCGCGGCAGAGGGAGAGGCCGGGGTGAGCGGGACAACTTCTGTGCAAGTGATAATTCCATGACTGCTTTACTTGCTGGACATTCGTTCCATTGGGTCCTGCTACACTCAGACTGGGTCCCTAACACATTTCGCTAGTTTGATCTGTGTGACAATGTAAATGTACTTTAAGGACGCAGCTCCCCTTATCTACCAACTCTGAGCCTGGTATCTGACATGCTGCCGTAACTTACATTTTCTTTTTAACTTTATTATTTTTGATGCATGCATGCTTTGATGTTTATTTCCTATATAGGGTATTGGTATGTCATATGTCACTTGCTATTTTTTATTCCCTGTCTGTGGGTAATCTTCTGGCAGAGTTGTTAAAGTGTACATTGTGCACGTCTAGTTTAAATCACAGTTAATATACTTGTTAGTGTGTAAAATGCAATCTTCTGGTTAGATTAGATAGTTGAGTGGCCTTTTCATGCCCTATAGTTTTATATCACCGAGTAAAATGACTATAATTTAATTGATGATGCCGTTAATACTTCTTACCACCAGAGGGGAGTCAATACTTAATTTTAGCCCATTAATGTTTTTGTGTGATAGGGGAAATAGATAGCCCTGCTATTCTATTTATTTTCAATATATGCAAACCTTCATGAGTTACCTAGACTCCTATAGATATAATGCCTTAAGTGACAGAAATGCAAATTAACCTGAGTGGTGTTTTGAAATTGACTCAGAGTCCTAATACAGCCTAGCAACATTTTGTTTGGAATTTAATAGTACCCTGATAACCTTGCTGTTCTATATTTATGTTTATTTCACTCATTTAAATGTTGTAAAGTACGAGAAAATATAATTAACTATGCTGTTATTATGCTTCTCCACACTGTTCTATTTGATTATTCATGCGTTGGCTTCTACAGATAATATTTGAGCTCAATGTTGTATTTAAACAGTTAGTGTTAAGAGACCACTAAATTTTTTATATTCTATACCGCTGTTATTTAACAGCTGAGCGGCTGGCTCCGTATATATATATATTCTCATTTTACTTTTATCACCCTCCCCCCCACTTTCCATAGTGCTTTGGGTGTTTACTTAAATCCCAAAGTTTACTGCGCAGTTTCCCTTGATAAGTACCACTTTCAATATGACCTTCTTTTTTATTTTTTTTAGGGGCCAGTTGCAGTGCCGATAGAGGCTATACTAATGCTAGGGTAGAGCTGGGAAGACACTCGGGGACTAAGACATATACTATTTCAAATTATTTCAGCTCTCACAAAATGATTTTAGTTTGTTTTTGTATTTTAATATGGGACCTCATTCTGTTTACAGGGGTGTCTGGCGCTAATCCAAGGGCCCTGGGTGGTGCCGGACCCTGAACATTATTTTATAGAATATGGCCCCTAGCTTCTTGTAAGCCTACCTCATGCTCATTTGTTGATAGTCCTAATCTCTAGCTAAGGTTATTTTTCCTGGTTTCTCTGCCTCAATTTTATGTATTCTAACAAACTAAGGCATTGCTGCAGGTCTTTATTCCTTTTTCACTTTAACCAATAAGCAATTTTCAAATTATATTCATCTATTTAAAATATAATCCTTATATCATATCTATGAGTTTCATGTTATACAATTTCACTTATATCAAGTGTTATTTGTGAATAGGGGTACTTTAGATCTACATGTTTATACCTTTGCTGTGAATCCCCTTTCAAACAAAACTGAGAGAAAAAGAAAAAAGAGGTTTCTTCCGCAATATGGTACTTTAATATACAGCGTTTTCTTTTTTGGGTTTTTCTTTTTCTTTTTTTTCTTTCTGAAACTTTCTGTATCCTAGCAATCTGCGTTGTATGTGTAGTAAGTTTAATTACTTGTACCTTGATGCATAAGTATATATGATCAGAACTTTCTGTATTGTATTTTATTTCTTGTATGTACTTTAACTTTCAAACCTCAATAAAAACATTAATAAAAAAATAATAAAAAAGCCCCCCCCCAAATAACAAAAACCCCTAGCCTACGCTAAAAAAAAACCTACACAAAAAATCCTTAAAAAAACCTAACACTAACCCCCGACGATACACTTACAGTTATCGAAGTATGGACATCCATCATCCTCCAGCCGGTGAAGTCCTCATCCAAGCGCAAGAATTCTTCATCCATGTGGCCTCTTTGATCTTCATCCAGCCGGCGAAGTCCTCATCCAAGCGAGAAGTCTTCATCCAATCCGGCTCGGAGCAGGTCCATCTTCAAGACATCCGGCATGGAGCATCTTCTTCTTACAGTCGTCGGCATCAACTGAAGGTTCCCTTTAAGTATTATGTTATTATAATACTAAGGTTAGAAAGAACAGTGTGTTGGATATGGTTTAATGATTATAACCTATTACCCAATTCTGTGTCACTATAATTATTATAATATTAAGCTCTTTAATCTTATAAAGAACAATGCGTTGGGTATGGTTTATAAACATGTGTGAGCCTATTATGTATTTTCTATATACTATATAGATTTATATCCTCATATATACTGACATATAGACTTATAGGGTAATATATTAGTCCTGTCTCTAGCTATTATTTGTTGTACAGCATTATTCTCTAATACACTTTGGGGGTATTGTATCCTTACACTCCTTTCCCCTCTGCAATAGTTGTACCTGTGTATATAATAACATCACTGACTCCCACAAAAGACCGTTGTTCAAAGGTATTAACAATGACATGCTAAGAAAAGATCGTTGTTCAAAGGTAATAACAATGACATATACAATGTTTGTGTTTGGTAATCTATCTGCTGTGAACTTATGTGTTTCTTAGCACTCGATATAGGCTCAATATGTTATTAGAAAATTAACTCTGTTCACCCCCGGGACATGTGGAGTTAAAATTTAAATTTAGATTTACTCTGGGCGTGTTGTTTTTAACGATATGTCTTTTTAACCAATGGTGTTGTTCCTAATTATGTATATAATGCACACCTGTGGCTGGCAACAATATGCTATGATTACGGTTATTCTGAAACGTGTAAGCCTGCCAGCCAGAGGTATCCCATCTCTATCTGCTTTGACTTGACTGTATGTCCTGTTTTAATAACCAATAAAGGTTACGTTTTACTTATACTAGCGCTCTAATGCTTTTTCTGTGCGGTGGTCCCTTTAAGTAATGTCATTCATGATGGCGTCCCTTACATTCCTATTGGCTGAAAGATTTCTATCAGCCAATAGAAATTAAAGAGGAAAAAATCCTATTGGCTGTTGCAATCAGCCAATAGGATTGAGCTTTTATCTTATTGGCTGATCCAATCAGCCAATATGATTGAGCTCTCATTCTATTGGCTGTTATATAATGGCTAGTTATATAGCGTGCGCCTGTAAATGGGCAAATTTGCCCCATTATGGGCGCACATTAATTTAATGCTCCATTCTTAATCTGGCCGATAATATATAAGCAATTTGTTTGCCAAGTACAGTTTGTTATACATTATGTTTTAAATACAATCTTTAGGTAATAAGATACCATTCCTGTTATTTTTTTCCACATAATATGTAACTAAATTTGCAAGATATAATATGATTTAATTGCTAAACATGTCAATTACTGTAAAGCTAACTGCAGGATATCAGTTACATTTATGTTATAAATATGCAGCAAGCTTCATCTCTAAACAAATTGTCATTTCAACTAACACAATTCTTCCTTTATTAAACTGCTATTTGTTTTCATTTTAATATATAATACATATTACTCCAAGATTTTTGCATATAATGAGTGAATCGAATCAGTTGGTTCCTATATTGATTCAACTACAAAGTGACCAAATAGGATGTCCTAGAAAAAAAGGTCATTCAATCTAGAGGTTTCAACTCAGCAGTAGGTTGATGCTTTTTACTGGGTCACCAACTTTCTATTCTCCTTTGTGAATGAAACAGTCAATGGTGACTTCATTTTGAAGAACTTACTTATATGTGCAGATGCAAATTAATGTTTTATTTTCTATGTAAATTTTGATTGAAGTACTTCAAAATGACAAACAGTATAGTTGTGTGTTGATTCTCATGAAGTTATGAAGGTTGAATCATACATTGTACCAATTTCATAATTTTTATTTTCTTCTTAAATTGAATATCATATTCCAAATAGACATGTAATATCTGATAAATCTGAAGGGACATTAAACATTTTAATAAATGCATTTATTAGTAGTATATTGCAAAAGATGCAAGTGAAATATAAATTATTTTAATCGAATGTCATCGTCATATTAGAAATAGCAGTTTGCAGTCCAATGACATACCCTTTGAAAATATTCTCAAGTATGTTTTATCTTCTGTGGATAAATAAGGATATATAAAAATAAACTATTGAGATTCATTGAGAAAATCATCTATCTTTTCAAGCATTTAATTATTATTATTATTATTATAATTATTATTATGCAATTTACATCTCTAGTTGTGTGAAGTGCCCAATAATGAGTAATGACCTTTAAATGTAAATTCAAAAGCTTCTAATTAGCGAATGAAGAAAATGTGATTATAGAAGACAATTAGAAAGTTGTTTAAAATTGAGTGTTCTATCTGAATTATGAAAGAAAAATGTTGGGTTTCATGTTCATTTAAATTTGTTTTTTTCAAGAAAATAACTTTTTTTGTAGCTGTTGTGATGACTCTGCTTTATATTCTACTTGAGAACATACGGGGGAAAAAACAAACCAAAGAAACAAACTAACATTAATTTTGGGGGCGTGTTGAGCCCTAGTTATTCTACGACAGGGGTAGTTGTCATGGTGGGCAGCATTATTAACAGCAGAGGAGTTAAATGCAGATAATCCCCTGAATACCAGTGATCTCACTGGACATCCAGTAATGAAAGTTATAGCATTCACTCCACAGCTTCTCTGTTTGTTAATCTGAACTGTCGGGACCTACAGTGGATAGTCCTCAACACCCCCCGCCCCCCGATATATGCAGGATTTCTGATTTCATTCCTGTACTTGTTACTGTGAATACTTGTGCAACTACTTTTAATGTTCAGCACTTGACTCCTGAAACACTCTAAGAATAATATGGCAACTTCAGATTTGTTGATTAAGGGACAGGAAACCCAATTTATTTTCTTCATGATTCAAATAGGGCATGTAATTTTAAACAACTTTCTGATTTATTGCTATTATTTAATTTACTTTGTTCTTTTGGTATCCTTTTTGGAAAAGCATATCTAGATAGGCTTAGGAGGTGGGAGCTAGCTACTGATTGGTGGCTGCACATATATGACTCTTGTTATTGGCTTACCAATGTATTCAGATAACTCCCAGAAGTGCATTGCTGCTCCTTCAATAAAAGATACCAAGAGAATTAAGCAAAATTGTTAATAGAAGTAAAGTGGAAAACTGTTTAGAATTGTATGCTCTATCAGAATTATGAAAGAAACATTTTGGATTTCCTGTCTCTTTAAGCTCTTTACCCTTCTTGACGGCTATCAATTAGTCTTTGAGAAAATGTTACTACATGCTTTTAACCCCTTGGATGCAGATATTCCTGGTGATAGCTCCTCCTAATCCCATGTGGCATGAGGCATGAGAAGCACTTTGGTGCCCCAGCATGTGCCACTTGCCGTTTTATGATGCTGTTCAGTCCAGTCCTGTAGATTGATTAAGTGATTGCAATTTCTGTGTAGAATGACCAAGAAGCTGCGACGGGGCCGGTCTGTGAAGACTTGTAAACATTTGATTCCTTTTTATAAATATTTTATATTTATTCATAATGTACGCCATATAAAGCATGATAGAAAGTTGTCTGAAAAATGTGTGTTTGATGTTTTCTATTATTAGTGTATTTATTAAACATATTACCTATGAAAGATCTGTCTCCAAATGGCAATCGGTTGTGTCAAAATATGAGATAAATCTAAATCTATAGAAAATATCTAATATTCAGAAAAAAGGGGTTTGCAATACTAATTCACAACCAGGATACCTGAATGCTCTGGCCTGTCATAAATCTCTACCAAGGGATTTGCAAAAAATTAGAGGTGAGAGTTAAAATAATTGCTTATTTTATCCTTTTTTGAGCATGAAATCTATTAATCTTTAGTGGCATACATACTTTTAAATACTAAAGCATTTTATTAATATATTTAGTGTGATGTAGCGACCTTCAATCTGGTTTATAAGTTTATGTAATGGTATAAGTGAAAAGGGTTGACAAGCAGAGTGTTTTTTTTTTTTTTGTTCCTTTATGATAGTGTTTCGGCGTCTGTCTAATTAAAACAAGCGATATGATTTTTATTAAGATAGAGCATGCAATTTTAAGCAACATTCTAATTTACTCCTATTATCAATTTTTCTTCATTCTCTTGGTATCTTTATTTAGAAAGCAGGAGTGTAAGCTTAGGAGCCAGTTCATTTTTGGTTCAGCACCTGGGTAGCGCTTGCTGATAAATGCATAAATGTAGCCACCAATCAGCAAGCACTACCCAGTATTCTAAACCAAAAATGGGCCGGCTCCTAAGCTTACATTCTACGTTCCTGCTTTTTCAAATAAAGATACAGAGAGAATGAAGAAAATGTGATAATAATAGGAGTCAATTAGAAAGTTGCTTAAAATTGCATGCTGTATCTGAATCATGAGAAAAAAAAATGAGTTTCATATCCCTTTAAGTTGTGGAAGGGTTTCTTACCCCAGTATATTAATCACTTGAAAATATAAGAATATAATAAACCATTTGAATCTCTTGTTTTTATATGCACATTCAGGGGCTCTCTTTACATTGCATTTTTTCTGTATTTTGCCGCACCCATAATAGCAAAATATTTAATTCAGCAGAGGATGATGTTAGTCACCCTTTATCGAGGCACAGACTTTTGGTTATGTTCGATACTAAGAATAATTTATTTATTTCAGTTAGTGCCTCTGAGGATAAACATAAAGGCAAGATCAAAAGGAAATCTAAATATTCTCAAAAGACTGTTTGATGTATTTAAATGGTATTTAAGCTGCATTAGCTTCAATTAAGAGTTCTTAATAAACTACTGTAGATTGGTAATAATTGGGATTTAATGAACTGTTTAACAACTCACAATTTAAATGTAATTTTCCCCATAACTAGTCTAGCTGACATAAACATTATTTATGGAGAAAATGAACAGACATGTGTCAGATGCAATTTTCAATATATATCCAAGTAATGTGTTCCTGACATACATGTGCATTCAAATTCAGAGGACTGTAAAAAATAAATTTTAAAAAAATCCATATTTGTTGCATTTATCCATAAACAATAAATGAACGTCAATTTAATGGAAAAACAAACAAACAAATTCATACAACAAAAAAATTGTTGATTTGTTTATGTTGTTAAAACCATCAGTCTAAAGGCTGGAAGAGTTTCAAAATGTCCCTATTCATTGTAACAATGACAATCCACCAATGTCATTGTCAGATGATTAATTCCTGTGTCACCCTATTAATAATATGTTTGTGTTGCTGCTGGTTTGTAGCAGTAGCACTAGATACTACTCCACTTTATATATGTTTATGCTTCATTCCAGTTGTTTCTGTGCTGCTATTAAGATGTCCCCCCCATGAAATTACAGACATATAGATTATCCGTAAATTCTGAACTACCCCAAAAATAAATGTTTAACAAAACAATTTTTTTTCATGATGGATGATTGACCAAATCATTTTTTGGATCTGTGCACACAAGGCCGGATTGTCCTACCAGTACACCTCCCGGTGGGCTACAGCAGTTGGGGCTTACCAGCTACAATTTAATAGTGTGGTGCTGATTGTGAGATATGCAGCTGTATCACCATCTTCTTTTCTCCTCTTAGCTACACGCATTGAGGTCACAAAATATTTCTTTGTAAGTTTTATTTCCTAGTCCATTTATTTTTTTTTAAATGGATTCTAGTGATTTTTTGTTAAAATAAAATATGGCAAGCTAAACACATGTTTTTTATAAATTGATTAAACTTTCTGCCTTTTTTCCAAAGGCATACATTTTTGCACGTCTTTGGCCAGTTTAGATATGGTGACAAAGTCTATTGTCAAAACAGAGGTACAAATATTATAGCAACAGGAATTATGGGTTGTCAAAACCCCAAAGAAAGGTACATTTTTAATTTAAAAAGACAAAATGAACTTTTCTGTGGCATCAGCTCCTGCTGAGCATATTCACAGGGTATACATATATGCATTTTGTGATTGGCTGTCACATAATACAGTGGGAAAGAAAATATAACTAAAATGTGTTAGTAAAAAAGCTAGTACTCTAAAATCTAACTAAGGGCCAGATCACAAGTGGAGCACTATTAAATGTTCCCGCAAGAGCGTTACCTCCGCTAGAAGTAAGCTTTTTGTGAGCCTTGGGTTGCACTGAGTTGAAAGTAAAGTAGTTTTTTGCTCTCTAAACCTACAAGCGCAAAAATCAAGAACATAGAATACCACGCACATGATAACATATTCCCTCATAGAAAAAATCTAACACCCAACTCACGTGCAAACCAGATTGCATATTCTTAAGTGCACTAACGCAACATAAAAATATTAAAACTTCACATTCCATTGTTCTTCACAGATCAGAACCTTTATTAAAATGAATATTGCATGAATATGCTTTTACATGTTTTCATCTACTTAAAGGGACACTAAACCCAAATTTTTTCTTACAGGATTTAGATAGAGAAAACAATTTTAAACATTACAATTTACTTCTATTATCGGATTCACTTAATTCTTTAGAGATCCTTGTTGAAGAAATAGCAATGCACAGGAGTGAGTCAATCACACAAAGCATCTATGTGCAGCCACCAATCAGCAACTAAGCATCTATGTGCAGCCACCAATCAGTAACTACTGAGCCTATCTAGATATGCTTTTTTGCGAAGGATATCAAAAGAATAAAGCAAATGAGATAATAGAAGTAAATTAGAAAGCTGTTTAAAAATGGAATACTCTTTCTAAATCATATTAGAAATAAATTGGGTTTCATGTCCCTTTAACTGCAAAGGACTCCAAAGCATATATATATATATATATATATATATATATATATATATATATATATATATACACTGTATATGCTGTGGTGAGAAGCTAAAAGGGCAAAAGTGACCTTTCCAATCTCCTGCTCTCTCTCACCCTGTCACAACACACACACACATATATATATACAAAACACGGAAGGGAACTGCACTCTCATACCGGACCGGGTACACATCCTATGACCCTGCAACATGCTCAGCCCTGGGTGCCACTGGCACTCACAGGAAGCTGTGCTGTCCCCAGAGCCACAAGCAGTTAACCCCAGACAGGTCTGGGTGCAAGAACCATAGGGAAAATTACAAACAAATTGATACAACACACAGAGAAAACCCAGCACTCACTTACAAGCTCTCAGCTAAGATTTAAAAGCAAAAATGGAAAGGTTAGTCACCGCATCTGGCCAAATGGGACAAGCTCAGGTACCACGTCAAGGTCCTTTCCAATACCTGAGACCCTAAAACAGCCACACAATGCAAGCTTTCAAATCCAAACAAGCTGAAAACAAAAAAAGGGTGCACAGGAATATGTAATCACCCTAGACATATACAAAACACGGAAGGGAACTGCACTCTCATACCGGACCGGGTACACATCCGATGACCCTGCAACATGCTCAGCCCTGGGTGCCACTGGCACTCACAGGAAGCTGTGCTGTCCCCAGAGCCACAAGCAGTTAACCCCAGACAAGTCTGGGTGCAAGAACCATAGGGAAAATTACAAACAAATTGATACAACACACAGAGAAAACCCAGCACTCACTTACAAGCTCTCAGCTAAGATTTAAAAGCAAAAATGGAAAGGTTAGTCACCGCATCTGGCCAAATGGGACAAGCTCAGGTACCACGTCAAGGTCCTTTCCAATACCTGAGACCCTAAAACAGCCACACAATGCAAACTTTCAAATCCAAACAAACTGAAAACAAAAAAAGGGTGCACAGGAATATGTAATCACCCTAGACATATACAAAACACGGAAGGGAACTGCACTCTCATACCGGACCGGGTACACATCCTATGACCCTGCAACATGCTCAGCCCTGGGTGCCACTGGCACTCACAGGAAGCTGTGCTGTCCCCAGAGCCACAAGCAGTTAACCCCAGACAGGTCTGGGTGCAAGAACCATAGGGAAAATTACAAAACAAATTGATACAACACACAGAGAAAACCCAGCACTCACTTACAAGCTCTCAGCTAAGATTTAAAAGCAAAAATGGAAAGGTTAGTCACCGCATCTGGCCAAATGGGACAAGCTCAGGTACCACGTCAAGGTCCTTTCCAATACCTGAGACCCTAAAACAGCCACACAATGCAAGCTTTCAAATCCAAACAAACTGAAAACAAAAAAAGGGTGCACAGGAATATGTAATCACCCTAGACATATACAAAACACGGAAGGGAACTGCACTCTCATACCGGACCGGGTACACATCCTATAACCCTGCAACATGCTCTGCCCTGGGTGCCACTGGCACTCACAGGAAGCTGTGCTGTCCCCAGAGTGCAGTTCCCTTCTGTGTTTTGTATATGTCTAGGGTGATTATGTATTCCTGTGCACCCTTTTCTTGTTTTCAGTTTGTTTGGATTTGAAAGCTTGCATTGTGTGGCTGTTTTAGGGTCTCAGGTATTGGAAAGGACCTTGACGTGGTACCTGAGCTTGTCCCATTTGGCCAGATGCGGTGACTAACCTTTCCATTTTTGCTTTTAAATCTTAGCTGAGAGCTTGTAAGTGAGTGCTGGGTTTTCTCTGTGTGTTGTATCAATTTGTTTTGTAATTTTCCCTATGGTTCTTGCACCCAGACCTGTCTGGGGTTAACTGCTTGTGGCTCTGGGGACAGCACAGCTTCCTGTGAGTGCCAGTGGCACCCAGGGCTAAGCATGTTGCAGGGTCATATGATGTGTACCCAGTCCGGTATGAGAGTGCAGTTCCCTTCCGTGTTTTGTATATGTCTAGGGTGATTACATATTCCTGTGCACCCTTTTTTTGTTTTCAGTTTGTTTGGATTTGAAAGCTTGCATTGTGTGGCTGTTTTAGGGTCTCAGGTATTGGAAAGGACCTTGACGTGGTACCTGAGCTTGTCTCATTTGGCCAGATGCGGTGACTAACCTTTCCATTTTTGCTTTTAAATCTTAGCTGAGAGCTTGTAAGTGAGTGCTGGGTT
This sequence comes from Bombina bombina, assembly GCF_027579735.1. Classification (NCBI taxonomy): domain Eukaryota; kingdom Metazoa; phylum Chordata; class Amphibia; order Anura; family Bombinatoridae; genus Bombina; species Bombina bombina. The sequence continues at coordinate 997,639,452 of NC_069504.1, read as the reverse complement.
TTCTCTGTGTGTTGTGTGTGTGTATATATATATATATATATATATATGTATATATTTATATATATATATGTTTATATATATATATATATATATATCATCTCACAAAAGTGAGTACACCCCTAACATTTTTGTATCCAGCCGTGTAGTAGGACTATCAGAAGCAGAGCACTTTCCTTCTTCCTGTGGGCCGAAGACTGGAGGGGAACCGGAAGTGACGGAGTATACAGACGCAGAGCGGAGGAACCGCGCACACTATACACGCCGAAAAAAGGAAACCGGAGGACACAGTCCTGAGAGGCTAACGCTACATCCACAGAGGACCACTGGTAACCAGGTGAGAGGGTCGTCTGGCAGCCAGGGACCGAGTGGGAGATAGGAGAGCCTGACCGGATTAACCCCTTTTGAGCGAAGTAACGGAAGAACGAGGAACGTCCCCTCCACATTGAGACCCAAACAAGTAAGAAATAACATTTTACTACATTTATATCTAAAGTCGAATAAAGAGATACAAATACTGTTATATCGTTCACTACGCTACCCAGCCAGGGACTGTTACACTACATACAGGTAAAACCTGTGAACGGTGGCACCTGGCGAGCACCCCTTTAATTTGGACACTGATACTGGGTTTTAAAAAAGCGAGTGACTTAATCAGGGAGATAATAGGATTTAAGTGCCTGCTACTAAACACTACATAGTGATACGTAAATAAAAATGGAGACATCAGGAGTCGATGTTGATAATGCAGGAACTGACACTATGCAAATATGCAGTTATTACTCACTGAGAGACCCACAGGAATTGGACATTTACAATAAGGACTTTGACCAGATCTTTAATACAGATGAATCTACTTTGGAACTAACTGACCTTTTTATAAGGATTGAAGCACTCATGATAAGAGCTGAGAAACTCAAGTTCGATAAATGGACATTAGAGAAATATATTAACCTTAAGATGATTCCTAGAGGTTTAAGAGTGCATAAGTTCCCTACCTTTGAAGTGGATGACATGAAAATTAAGGATGAATGGAATATGATTTTGGATGAATGCTCATTTAGATTAATGCATATGATTATTGTACATAAAGAGGGACTACTAACTGACATAAAAATTAAAATCACACAGTTACAGAGACATTTAACACACCACCAATTATCAATAGAGTATAGAGGATTTGATGAATTGCTCATTGAGACAGTGGAGAAGTCAACAGAGGAAGCCTTACAAATAAAACAAACAAAATTCCTAAGAGACTGGACTGACTATCAGACCAATACAGTACATGTGTGGAACAGGAGAGAGAGAACTAATACACATAGAGAAAACAATAGAAGAAATTATAATCATCACAAGGGTAACCACAATAGAAAGGGAAAAAAGAAAGTTACATTTTCTGACACAGAATCAGAGTCTACTGATGATACTAGTGGAGACAATGACAGCCAGTATGATAGGGAGACACCTATTACACAGAATACTACACAACAGATAGGAAACATTAACACAGAAGCCCAGGGGGCTAGGAGCAAAACTACTCAGGATAAACAGACTAATAAAAATCTGAAGTATCAAACCACAGTACAGAAAGCAGACACAGCAGATTCAACCAGAGCAAAATTTGATCAAGCTTTTTTAGTGGCAGCCCCAATACAAACACAGGGAGAAACACAGGAGGTTATAAAACAGCCAGCAATAAGAGGAAGCAAAAAAGGTCAAAGGCAGATGAACAGATACCAACTGAGGGCAAAGAAGAATTTGGAACAAAAAGTGCATCATTAGTTATCAATCTTTCTGACACCCCGTTGACACCTACACAAGAAAAAGTATTGAGCTATGGATTGAACTTTGTACCAACAGCTAAGTTCAATATATTTAACACAATAGTAGATGTCAACAGACTGGTCAGAAATTTGACTCTAAAAAAACATTTTCACAGTACACAAGAAATAAGAGAGACCGTAGAGGCTAACATAATAGGTGAAGAAACCACACCAGAGATACAATTAGATTTCCAAGACTCATGTGCAAAGGAGACTCTAATGAGTCTACTAAGTGAACAGCTAAACACAGGAGAAAAAAATGCCCATATAGGTTTCAAACCTAAGTCCACCTTTTACCCCATTCAGTCCAGGGGGACAATTTTAGAACAATTTCAAGAAAGAGTGGTTAAAGACTTAGAAATACTAAACACAGCCAGTAGTCCCCATCAAGACACCAATTTAACAAGAAAAGAGAGAACAGCTCTGAAAGAAATTGCAGAAAATGATAACATAGTCATTAAAAAATCGGACAAGGGGGGTAGCATAGTGGTACTAAATAAGACAGACTATGATAAAGAAATAAAAAGACAACTCAATGACACAAATAACTATCAAATATTAAGAGGAGATCCAAAAACAAACTATATGCTCCAACTCTCCCATTTATTGGATGAGGGCCTAGCCAATGGTTTTATAAATAAAGAGACACATGATTATATGGCAAATAAACATCCAAAGACACCATTATTTCATATATTCCCAAAAGTACATAAAAGTACAGAAAATGTTCAGGGGCGACCCATAGTGTCAGGGATGGGATCACTACTAGAACCGGTATCAGAATGGGTAGATTCCATCCTACAGCCATTAGTTCTAAATCTAACCAGCTATCTCAGGGACTCCACACATTTAATACAAAAATTAAAAAATATAACATGGACCACCAAAAGCAGATGGTTATCCCTAGACGTAGTGTCACTCTACAGTAACATACCACATGTACTAGGTATAGAAGCAGTTAAGTACTTCCTACAAACACGTAGCAATTTGGATGAGAATTTTCAGGAATTTCTCTTAAGAATCATAGAATATCTTCTAACACATAATTATTTTTCTTATGGAGGGGTGTTCTATCTGCAGAGATGTGGCACAGCTATGGGGGCAAAGTTTGCCCCCACTTACGCCAACTTATTTATGGGCTGGTGGGAGCTGTGCCACATCTATGCGGATGGAGGCCCCTTCAGGGAAAATATCAAACTTTACCATAGATTCATAGATGACCTGATTCTAATATGGGAGGGGGATGATGCTTCAATAGAAAATTTCCTGCAATACATAGGAAACAATAAGATGGGAATAAGATTCACACATGAGTTAAAAAATAAGGAAATGAATTATTTGGACCTCACACTGCGAGGTAATTACTTTAATGGCAAAATTGACACCACAATATATAAAAAAACAATAACTAGGAATGCACTTTTATATGCAAGGAGCGAACACCCTAAAGAAACCTTCAGAGCTATAGCAAAGGGCCAACACATTAGAATAAAAAGAAACTGCTCTAATGACGAGGATTATTTAAAAGAAGCAAATCTTCTAGATACACAACTTAAAGTGAGGGGCTATAACGAACAAACTATAAAGAATGCACGCATGGCAGTGTCCACTAAGGCACAGGGAGATTTGATTGTAACTAAACCCAAAAAGAAACCCAGATTTGACACAAATAGAATCAAGTTTGTCACACAATATTCACCCCAATATAACCAAATATGTAATATAATAAAGAAACACCTACCTATTTTGAAGGCCGATAATAGTCTAGCAAAGATAATAGACAGTAATTGTCTTTTCTCATATAGAAGAGGCAGGACTATAGGGAATATAGTCTCCCCAACTAATCTAAAAATGAACAAGAGAACAACTTGGCTACAATCTAAAGGTCTCTACAAATGTGGTTACAGTGACTGTAAAGCATGTAAACATGCAGACATAGGAAACATCTTCAAATCGACCAAGACAGGAGAAATACTCCAGATAAATAAACATTTAAATTGCAGAGACAAAGGGGTAGTGTACCTCATAGAGTGCAATATTTGCAAACTTCAGTATATTGGAAAAACGGTGAGAGAAATAAGAAATAGAATTAGGGAGCACTTATCCAGTATCACAGTAGACACTGAAAAGAGCAGACAAAGAGAGGACAAACTGCTACCAATAACTAAACATTTTATAGAGGTACACAATAGGAACACCACATCACTCAGATGGACAATAGTAGAAAAAATAACCCTAGACTCAAGGGGGGGAGATCTTGACAGTATACTCAGTAAAAAAGAAGTATACTGCGGACTTCCGGGGAGGAGCGTGAGAGAACACACGCGCGCTCTATGCTCTGCGCACTCAGCAGCAGAGAGTTTTTGCATCACCCCAGCTCCTGGCCCCCAATGGCAGCGACGATTGCGGAAGCCTTGGGGTGACAGAGTTCACGGAGCTCTACGGAAGTCAGCGCTAACCGCCCAGGTCAGGTGGTACTGACCGCATCCACTCACTTACACCTGTGAGCAGAGGAAAAGCTGGTGGAGGAACCCTTTCTGCTGACGCGGTGCAGCAATAGAGGAGGAAGGTGCCGGTCCCAGCCCAGGTCCTTACTAAAGAGTAAGCGAGACAAGTGCGGGAATTTCAGCAGGATCTGACTCAGTGTCGGCCCCACGGGAGGTTGGCGCGAACGGGAGGTGTCTCGTTTGGATCGACGTCCAAGTGAGGGTGACGGAACACATGAGCTGCATGCCCTGAGGCAGAAAAACCGCAAGTACAATTTCATTATAAAACAGCATAGAAGCCAGCACTTTATACTGTAAGCCTAATGCAAACTGAGAGTCATAAGGAGACATATGGGGACATATGATACACTAAGCCTATAACAGATATTGTGTCTCTGCATATGACTTAAAGATCAATCTTTGTTTGCACACAAGTAATGGCATACTCGAAGAGCCGGTGTTTAACCGTTGGGTGAGGAGGCCTATATGCAGCAAGGCAACTTTAATAGTCAGCTGCTTGGATAAAGTTATCTTTGCCTCTGGGAATACTCTGTTATGACATCAAATCTCAGAAGGTTTTATTATATATCTCTTAAAAGTTAGGATATAACTAACTTATATTTGTGCACACATTGAGGGCCTTCTGAGAATGCAGCTGGGAGGCCTATAGAAGCTAAAGGAAGCCAAACAACAGTTTTCTTATAACATTTTTTGAAGGCTTGTTATTTCGCCTGTCCGGCTGTTGGTACACCCTAGGCAGCAAAGATAAAGGCGTGCAGGTTTAAAATCTACCTGGTGGACATAAAGGTTTTTACTCTATCTGTGGATTAAATAAAGGGTCAAAGGACTATATTGCCAAAAATACTATGAGAGACTGTTTATATATATCCATTTATACCTGGATTATTGCAGATCTGCCTCCTGGTCTCTAGCAAGAGGCAATAAGACACTTTGAGAAAGAGAGCATCGTTTTGCAGTGACAAAGTGTAGATTGGCATAGTCTGAATACAGATTATCTTCCTATATTGTATGCAAGGAGGCAGAGGACTTTGGCCCAGTTGATCTGCTGCTACATATTTCTTTTTGTTTTCATGTATATCTTTGCTTTGTGTTTCTGCCATTTATTTTATATATATGTGGCTGTCTGCAATAACTGTCATACCTAATTTTAGAGCTATTCATTTTCGAAAGAGCAATATATCAATTTGACGATATAAGCATAAATACTAATAGCATAAGAAGTTATGGGGGTGTGAAAACATATAATTCCCTTAAAAAGTAAAGCACTTTTATTTTTTACACACACACACAAGATTGTTTGAAACTGTTTAGGCTTCGTGGGAAGGAGCCGTTTTCAATTCACACTGTGAATAGAGGTCACATAACCTCCAATTTTTTCTTTTTTGTTTTTCTTTCTCCTCTCTCTCTTTTCTTTTTTTTTTTTTTTTCTCTTCTTCTTCTCTTTCTTTCACACTTTTCACTTTTACTTATATATTGTGCACATACATGCCTATAGGTATATAGGCATATACAAGATTCACCACTTGTGACAATTTTGTTTTTATACACGACACTTCATGGAAAGATATATGACTAATATGAAACAAAGATCCCCAATTATGCCCGTCAAGAGAGATAAGAAAGGCAATAAGCCATTAAACGAGGCAGTAGCAGATAGCCTGCTGGAGACATCCGTGGTGGCCACCGCCGGCACAGACATACAGATTACGAATAATCAGTTAGCAGAGCTGATTGTACCACAACTTGAGTCATTGAAAAAAGATTTGGCTGGGTTGACGGTGGAGATCAGGCAGTTCTCCAGTAGACTGACAGAGGCAGAGACTCGAATATCAGAGTTAGAAGACTTATATACTATACAGGAAACAAATAACCATAAACTCACAGACACCATTAAAACTTTGCAAAACAAAGTTGACGATCTTGAAGATAGATCGCGCCGAAACAATGTGAGGGTGGTGGGCTTGCCAGAAAACAGTGAATTTTCAGACCTGATACAATTTGCTTCCACTAGGTTACCCACGCTATTGGGCCTGGAATTACAGGGAGATAAATTGGCGGTAGAAAGAGCACACAGGGTCGGTCCAAGTAGGTCAGATGCAGATAATAAAAAACGCCCTAGAATGATAGTTATCAGATACCTGTGTTTCCAAGATAAAATCAGGGTTATGCAGCAATACCGAAAGATTAAATCATTTAGTATTGAAGGTACACAAGTTCTATTATTCCAAGACTTTTCTACCGATACGACAGCTAGAAGAAGAGAAATGTCACCATATTGCTCAGCCCTTATTAAGGCAGGTATAAAGGCTAGCCTCAGGTATCCAGCAAGGTTAATTATAGAAGAGAAAGAAGGGCAAAATCTGTTAAACACCCCAGAAGAAGCTAGGACATACTGTAAAACAAAGAATATCAAGGTGTAACTAGGCAAATACACCAGCACATTTAAGATCAAGATAGCAAAAGAGATATACAATGAATGGCAGTGAAGGGAAATTACCAGCTTGCACAGATATAGTAAGCTTGGGTAGTGAATGGATGCAGGTTTTATTTGTTATATGTTGTGGTTTTCCCCTTTTTCCCCGTTCCTTCTTGCTCTCCCCCTGCCCTCCCCTTTTTTTTTTTTTTTTTTTTTTTTTTTTTTTCTCTTCCCCGCCCGCCCCCGGGTACCCCTCTAGAGGCGGGCTGGCTTAGAAGAAAGACAAATTTAATTCTTAGATGTGTAGAAGTTTAAACTTCATTTCCTGGAATGTTGGAGGTGTGTCATCTCCAGCAAAGCGCAAAGGTATTTTAAAATCAATCAAGAAAATAGATCCAGACATAATACTATTACAGGAACTACACCTAAAGGAAGATGAGATAGTAAAACTTAGAGCGAATTGGGTGAATGAAATAATAGCAACACCATGCACACATAGAAAGCGGGGGGTCGCAATTATATTCAGTAAAAAAATTACATATAAAGTAATAAGTAAAGAAATTGATACAGCCGGCAGATTTTTGATTGTTCAAATCGAAGCAGCACACAAAATATGGACAATCTGCAATGTTTATGGGCCGAACGAATTCGATAGGGAATTCTGGGGTAATATCAAGCAAAAATTAATCCCTTATTTAGGGCAGAATATAATATTATCAGGGGACTTCAACATGGTGCTACATTCTGAAATAGATAGGTTTCGACAAAAGAGTGCTTCAAAATATAGGAAGGAGGCTAAATTTTTTAGAGAATTTTGTGCATCACTAAAGTTAAAAGATATCTGGAGAACACAACATCCAGATATGAGAGAATATTCCTGTGAATCGAAATCACATAGGAACTTCTCTAGAATCGATCTTTTTTTAATAGAGGAGCACCTATTGAAGATAGATATCATATCCCAGATGTATGACTTCACATTATCAGACCATGCAATTATTAGTATCAATTTTAAACTGAATGTGCAGGAAGGGCCGCATGTGAACACATTTAGCTTCCCAGGATATATGATAAATAATAGCCATTTCTGCAACTGGTTAAAAGGGAGATGGAGAGAATATCAAAATTTGAATAATACATACAGTCATAAGATAGAAATATTCTGGGAAGCAGGGAAAGCGGTCTTAAGAGGAGACATTAAGAAATATATGGTAAATCTTAAGAGGAAACAGCTAGCCAGAGAGATTCAACTATCTAACCAGCTGCGAAATACATATAGAAACTATATAAATAACCCCTGCAATAATACATGGAAGAAGTATACACAGGCTAAAGCAGAGCGGGAGGCCTTTTTTAATAATAAATGGGCACTGGAAGATATTAAATCGAGAAGCTATTTTCAGGGGTTCCAAGGAATTTCGGCTAAACATTTGGTTAAAATCAGGAAATTTAGGAAGAGTAGGAATATGATCTCTCTAATAAAATACAAAAAGGAGACTTATACAAAAGCCTCAGAAATTAGAGAAGCATTTTTTAAGTATTACCAGACTATATATTCCCAGGGAATAATAGACAACATAGCTAAACAGAATTTTTGGAAGAAAGTTAAATTACCGAAAATTACGAAAGACGCATTAGATAAACTAAACCTAGAAATAACTGTAGCAGATATAATTACGGCCATAGAGAAGACTAAAGCAGGGAAAGCCCCAGGTCCGGATGGACTCTCTGCAGAGTATTATAAAATAATGAAATTGGAAATGGCAGAAACGTTAAGTAGTTTGTTCAATAAGTACTATATACAGAATAATAAACACTCATTATATTTTACAGATTCAATAGTTTCATTAATTTACAAGAAAGGGAAACCTCCAGAGGATATGGGTTCATATAGACCCATATCCCTGCTTAATCAAGACTATAAATTATTCATGTCCATCATAGCTAATAGATTGAAGTTGGTTATCAGAGATTTAATCAGCCCGGATCAGACAGGTTTTATGCCGCTTAGGAACCCAGCAAAAAATATGCGTAGAGTCCTTACTTTACTTGATTACTATTATAATAAAATCTACAGTAGAGGCTCTCATTCCCTGCCAGACATGGCCTTGATAACGATAGACGCAGAAAAGGCGTTTGATTCCATTATATGGGACCATATGCTTACTTCTCTTGCCCAATTTGGGTTCCAGGGTAATTTTGTTGATACAATCAAACTAATATATAAGGAACCCAGGTCACAACTTCTAGTTAACGGTGAATTATCGCCATATATAACTCTGCAGAGAGGAACCCGGCAGGGGTGCCCATTATCCCCCTTACTTTTTAACCTCGCGCTCGAACCATTGGCTGTACTTCTTAGGCAAGAAATGGAGGGTATTCAGTTGGGCAAGCAGAATATAGTTATAACGTTATATGCTGATGATATTATGCTTTTTATTAAAGACTCCAGTATAAATATTCCAAAAAGTATGGAGATAATTATGCATTTTAGTAAGTTCACTGGATACAAGATCAATGCCCAGAAATCTGAGATTTTATGGATTAACAAGAATAAACATAGCTATACGCGTCACCCCTTCAGGGAGGTAGATAGAATAAATTATCTCGGGGTGTTCATAGGCAGAGATCCAGGGGAATGGTATGGCTTAAATTATACTAAAATGTTTGCGAATCTAGAGGTTGAATTCCAAAAGTGGAACATACTTTTTCTCTCTCTTTCAGGAAAAATTATGTTGATTAAAACAATCTTGTTTCCGCGGATCTTATTCCTGTTACAAAATTTACCTCTGGTTATTCATAAAAAGGATATAGTTTTATATAACCGAGCATGCACATCATTCATCTGGGGCAATAAGAAACCTCGCCTGTCAATTGAGAAATTGTCTATTCCTAAAAAATTTGGTGGCATGGTCCTACCAAATGTAAGATACTATAATTGGGTTACGTTGGCCAAATATGGTGCGGACTGGCTAACGGAAGCACAGTATGTCACATATTTTGACATGGAGTCTGATTTAATTGCACCCTTTAGCTTGAAAGCAGCTCTGCACCATGTATACGCCAAACTACCCTCTAATATCAAACAATTAATTACATTTTCAAATATTGTATTAGCTTGGCAGAAATACTGCAAGATGATGGGAATAGACTTCCAGAAATCCCGGTTTCTACCTATTATTGGGACCCCCGCATTTTCTCCAGGTATATATAATGGGGTATTTAAAGAATGGCATACTAAAGGTATTACATATTTCTCGCAGCTTCTTAGGTTGGACAGTAATATAATTCAATTGTATAGCGTGATATCAGATAAATATAATCTTCCTTCAAATAATTTCTTTGCTTATCTCCAGGCCAGAAGTTTCATAACATCATTAATGGGTTCAGGCATACCAGATTGGAGCTTACATGAGATAGAGCCAGGCCTCAAACTATATAAAGCCGGTGTTAGATCAATCACTTTTTGGTATGAGGCCCTATATTCTAAACTGGGGGATAGACATTTATCTCGAATTAAAGAGACCTTCAAAAGATATTTCACTAATATACAAGAATCTGATATAAAGAAGAGTCTAAGTCTATGTGAGGCAACTACAACTAAGACGGGTTGGAGGGAAGCTCATATGAAACTATTAAATAATTTTTATTTAACACCAGAAAGGATGAATAAATGGGTGCGTGATGAATCAAGGTATAGGTGTTTCAAGTGCTGTGCTGATAAGGCAGATATGTTGCACTGTCTCTGGTCGTGCCCCAAGATTAGACAATTCTGGGGGAAAGCCAATTTTTGGTTGAATAGACATTTGCAGCAAGGCTGCGAATTTACCCCCAGAGAGATCTTTTTTTTGTGCCAGGATCAGACATGTTATGGGGACCAGCAGTTGATTAATACCGTTATCCTAGCGGCCCGCATGTTAGTCTTCAAGAAATGGAAGTCAATAAGTGCCCCGAGTATAGCTGAACTCACAAGTGCAATTAGACTACAAATGAGGATAGAACTATACGACAAAAAGTTAGTATCAGAGAAATATCTCAAGAGATATTTCGGGAAATGGCTAAAGTTAATTCAAAAGTGGCCATTGGCATCTCAGAAACAATTTATCACCCCTCTGACAAATTCTGTAGCGTTCCTTTCACTAGTCGCGGGGGAGATCCTCCCGCGGCAGTGGATAGAAGATCAAAATAGATGAAGTGTGAATGGTCAGCGGGGCTGGGAGGGGGCCCCGGGGGAATGGCAGGGGTCAAGATAACAATTGTTTTTCTTTTCTTCTTTTTTTTTTTTTTTTTTTTTCCCTTCTTCTTTCTCTCCTCTTATGTTTATTTGTTTGTTTGTTTCGATTTATCCCTATTTTGTTATTTGATTTTCCTTTTTCTCAGAAATGATATAAAATGTGAAGTACTAGAAGGCAGAGTATGAAAGTTGAAAAAATTGTCTTCAGATAAATGATTATCTTTATTTCCTTTTGTTTTCTTGGCATATTTAATTTCATAAAAGATGTTTTCACAAATGTTACATATATATTCAGATACAACGATGAATGTTATGTCTTTTTATGTACGAAATGATGTACTTCACCAATAAAATATTTAAAAAAAAAAAAAAAAAAAAAAAAAAAAAAAAATAAGTATAATGGATGTTCCGCATGAAAGCAAATGTACCCTATGGATTTAATTCCAGGTTTGAGCTTATAAATTTTTGGAAATAAACCTATTATGTAAGGAATTCTAGTCAAGAAAGTAAAGGATTAAGATATATTCAAGTAACTAGATAACCAAGGGTTTAACCTAGAGCTCTGGAATTTAAACAAAATAAAATTAAATAAAATTTAAATCCTGTAAATAACAATTTCGAGATGACACTAATGTTTAAACCAATGACAATGATTTTGCTAAACTCGAATTAATGTTATATTTTAAACAACAATAGACTTCAGAAGCCTACAATTAAAAAAGCATATACTCACAATAAAAGTTTCAGGTACCCCATACCATATAATATAATAGAGAGGATACTATACACATTATAACACTCAGGGGTTAACTGTCTGAAACAAATTGGGCAAGACTGTTTTTAATTAACCTCATTATGAAATGTATATAGTTGTGCAATTATTGCACCAGATCAGAGGTCTATGAGTACGGCTCAACAGAGCTGAAACGCGTAAGACCTGACCTGATCTGATGCCCTTTTATTTCCCCCATGTTTTGGATATGCTTTTAAATATATTTCAATAAACTTCAAGTTTTAATCTACTCACGGCTGGAAACTCCTTTGCTTGTATTTGGATATGTGTATATATATACATATGTATACATATATATATATATATATATATATATATTTATATATATATATATATATATATATATATATGTATATATTTATATATATATATATATATATATATATATATATATATATATATATATATATATATCATCTCACAAAAGTGAGTACACCCCTAAAATTTTTGTAAATATTTTAATATATTTTCTTTTTCTCAAATGCTTTTATTAAACAAATCAAGTGATACAACAAGGTGTAATTTCGTCGTCATACAATCGTTATCAATACAATATGGTTACATCATTTTTGTAAGACAATCTTTGTTTCATTCGTGGGTACATACTCTTCCTATATAAATTATATAGAATAATAGTCCTCCGGTTTATGTAGCTGACAATAATGATACCTCTCCAAAGATAATGTCAAGGTGACATTTTCGGTCCAGTCCCTTATTGAGGGGATTATCTCTTTTTTCCACAATTGGGGTATCAACTGTTTAGCACAATTTAGCATAATGTACAATAGTTTGAATCTCAGATTACAGGTCAATTTAGCAGATTTGTGAAATAGGCACTTTAGGGGATCAAGGAGTATAGTGGTTTGTAATACCTTGTATATTTCTCTAAGTATAGATTGCCAGTATTCAACAGTTTTGGGGCATTCCCACCATATGTGTATTGGCGAACCTACTTGGCCACATCCTCTCCGACAGTTAGTAGTGGTTGTTGATCCATTAAAAAACATGGATGTATTATTGAAAGCACCTATTTGTAACAGGACCATATTCAAATGCTAAAGATGGTATTAGCCAGCTACATGGTATTCTATTATTATATCCATCGTTATCATTGAATAAATATGCTAGTTGCGATGTTAAATGACATATGGTCCACCAGAGGATTAAAGGTGAGCATCAAACATAAGGCTCAAAATATGAGGAAAATAATATTTTCATAAATACCAAATTAGAGATATATTAAAAAAAAATATGGATGTATAATTGGATCAACCAATCAGGGGTGGATGGGATCACACGCCTCTTAGGTGGACCAATCACTGTAATCCTCCTATCATTAGATAGGCGCTCATTACATTCCAAAACATTACTGACATATATTCATAGATCATAATAGAGCATTTAAATTCGAACAGATGAGACTTTGTATATTGTCCCAAATAGAAGAACAAGAGCGTTAGCAAAATTAATTTAAAACATAGCGTTTATTTAAATATCTGTCATAAAAACAGGAGGTCAAATATCAAAGAGAGAGGCAGGTACACCTCTGGTCTGGCAGGCTTTGTATAGCTTTTGAATATTCACTAAACTGTACTAGGCTATATTTGAAATATGGGATATTGCATAGCCCTATAAGCCGTTTTATATAAGGAATATTTTAAGGGTATATTGTTAATCACAGCTCATAAATAAGTGAGAGTGGGGACACTATAACAAAAGTATATATATTTCCTCAATATTATACTTAATAAGGTTACAAGGATCAGTTACATTTTTTCAATATGGAACAGGAAGAAGCCAACATCAGTGAAACCATTTTTAATATAGCAAGTAGAAAGGATTTTTTTGAAAAAATATTCATGACAGGAGGAAGTAATGGAGAAAAAGTATTGGATTTAAAGGGACTCTTTAACCAATTTGAAAAGCTATTGTTAACGGATTTGAAACTAATGTGGGACATTGTTTCATTTACCCACTACATTGATGTGCAGAGAATCCCCAGGGGACTTAGAATTAAAAAATTCCTCACTTTTGATCTGGAAGACAGTACTTTACAGCAAGAATGGAATGATGCCCTGACCACTTGTTCTCTTACACTGATGGGAATCATTAACAAAAGCAAGACCCTAAAGAGAGACAAGCTAAAGGGCAAGATTGATAATGTCAAATCAGACTTGAAAAGCATGAAGGATAACAACAAAGACAAATACAAGGGCTATAAGAAGCATTTAAAAGCTAAAATACATAAAATGGATGCTGAATTAGCACAGAGAAAAGGTACAAAGTTCTCCAGAGACTGGGATGATTATGCTAATCAAAGAGTTTACAATTGGTCAAGATTTCAGAGAGGCCCCAGGAGGCGATTTGGAAGAAATATTTCAAACAAGAATACAAGAAAGAATGAAGAAAAAACAAGAGGGCCTGAACAAGATAAAGAATCAGCACCCAAGTCAATTCTCAAAAATAAAAACAAAAGGGACAAGAAAGTGGCTTTTTCATCCACTGACACCTCTGACCATGAGTCCAATTATTCTGAGGGGATCTGTGTTTCTACAGCTTTGTCAACAACTTCTCTTTCCTCTTCCTTTTCTTCCTCTTCTTCCTCTTCTTCATCCTCTCTCTCTTCTATCCCTTCTAACATAGTTCCTTCCCTACAGGTATCAGATGGGGACTTCAATCAAGAAGGAGGGGCAGTCCGCTCAAAAGTCCGAGCTGTCCCTTTAGGGGACGGACGAGAAGGGCAGGCAGACGACAGAAGAAAGTCAACAAGAAAATCCAAGGGACACAAGAAACATTGACTGTAATCAATCTCTCTGATTATCCTCTGACAGAAGGACAAAAAAATGTAATAAGCAAAGGATTGGGCTTTGCCCCATCCCATAGCTTCTCAGCCTTTAAAACTATTATCGATGTAAACAGGTTTGTGCGCAAACTAACGTTGAAACATTTCTTTAAAGATGATAGAGGCACTGAATACCATGATAGTCCATCCACAGAGGAAATAGGAGATAATTCAACATTACAGCAGTTAGACACACAGAGCACCCATTTTGATTTCCAGGATTTAACCAGTTTAAACACACTAAGGGATTTAGAAACTTCTAATGTTGGTCCTGATGAACTCAACATGTCAACACCAAAACAAAAAACATCTGATTTTTACCCTGTTCAGTTTAGGGGCAAATTTCTGAATATATTTCAAAAACAAGTGGAGAGGGATATTCTAGAATTAGAAAGTAAGTGTAAAACAACACATATTCAGCCTAATCTCACCAAAGGAGAATTCAGAGCTTTGAAAACTTTACAGGCCAATGATAATATCACTATAAGAGCAAGTGATAAAGGAGGGAATGTAGTGGTATTAAATAAAGTAGACTACATTTCAGAGGCAAAAAGGCAGTTAAATGATGTTTCAACCTACAGGAAGTTAACAAATAATCCAACATGTGAATTTAAAAAGAAACTACTAAGAATCTTAGAACAGACAGTATCTTTGGGTATTCTAACAAAGAAAGAAATCAATATATTAGTCCCAAATTATCCATCTATTCCTATATTTCATCATCTTCCCAAGACACATAAGAGTCTTGTTTCCCCACCTGGTCGACCTATCATCTCCGGCATAGGCTCACTGTTTGAGCCTCTGTCGGAGTGGATAGATTCATTATTGCAACCAATTGTAATCACACTTTACAGTTATTTAAGAGATTCTTCACATTTGATCAACAACTTACAAAAGGTAAAATGGAAAATTGGTTATCGTTGGATTGTGGCAGATGTTGCATCCTTATACTCTTGTATACCACATTCTTTGGGTGTTAGAGCCATTAGATATTTTTTGGATCAAGACACCAATTTTTCAGAAGAAACTAAGATATTAATTTGTGAAATAATTGAATTCCTCTTGCAACATAATTATTGTATGTTTGACAGTGAATTTTATTTACAGGTCTGTGGCACCGCCATGGGTGCTAAATTTGCGCCCTCTTTCGCCAACCTGTATGTAGGTTGGTGGGAGAACAATGTCATTTTCACTGAAGAAAATCCGTACATGAAGTCCACTGTCGCATATATGCGCTATATAGATGATTTGTTGTTCATAGTTGATGAAACTGTAAATGAGATGGAATTTATGGAATTTCTAAATAACAATAATCTAAATTTAAAATTAATTGGTGAAAGCAATTGCAATACTGTTAATTTTCTTGATCTTACACTGACAGGTATGATTGAAACAGAGAGCATAGTGACAGACACATTTCGAAAGCCAACCGCAGGTAACTCTATCTTGCATGCGAGATCTTGTCATCCACCACACCTAATTAGGTCAATACCCAGGGCCCAATTTTTGAGACTTAGGAGGAACACAAACTCGGATGAACTTTTTGAAAAACAGGCAGCAGCGCTCAAAAATAGACTCACAAAAAGAGGGTATAACACTAAGCTTTTGGATAACAGTATCCGACAGGCTAGTGTTAATACACAACAGGGCCTGCTATCGAAACAAAAGAAAGATAACAGGGATTTTGCAGATTCTCCTATTGTTTTCTCAACTGAATACTCTAATCAGTATAACCAGGTATGTGGTATCCTAAAGAGAAACTTACAAATCTTACAACAAGATGAGATACTAAGTGGGATTATTGATAAATGTAAATTTGTTCCTAGACGGGCGCCCACTTTAGCCAATAAATTGTCACCAAGCTTAGTGTCCTCTAAGAAACAGAGAACAGGTACATGGCTACATAAAAAAGGAACTTTTAGATGTGGCACTGGCCCGTGTTCAACCTGTGACATTATAGGCAGAGGAGAAACTTTTTCAAGTACTGTAACCCTTGAAAGTTACAACATTGGTTTCTATGCAAATTGCAGGAGCCACTATGTTGTATATTTACTTGAGTGTAATCTGTGTCACATGCAATATACAGGTCAGACTAGTAGAGAATTAAGATCTCGTATGAGGGAACACATATATGACACTAAAATGTATAATAAAAATTCAGCAATTGCACGGCACCATTTCAGCATACACATGACAAATAAATTTAATATGACAGTTAAAGTCATTGATAAAAATTTATCCACCGACCAGAGGGGGAAACAGAAATAAAATGTTACTCAAACAAGAAATGTATTGGATATATAAATTAAGAACGGTTACCCCTGATGGTTTAAATAAGGAGTGGGATATGAGTCTATTCATAGACTAATATCCATTTCCAGTTTTACCATGTCACACTATGCTATTTGGTTATCAATTCATCCCAAGACATATACCTTACACAACATTACTAACCATGTTCAGTGTTATGTAACACACTGCTATGATTTTTTCTTGTATCTATTAAACAATATGGTAACAACTCCAGTTCCTACGTAACACAAACGTACTAGGTTAGTTAAAAGTTCTATGCATTGGGTAAAAGCTTTTCTATACATATAGTGTCTCTAGCTGATTAATGTCATTGTTACAAGATCTATGTTTATATTGTCTTTTTTGAAGCAGTGTGTTGTTGCATTTAATACTACGGAATTTTGATGTGATACAAAATTGTTTATTTTTACATTTAATATCCACTGATGTTTGGCTGACTCATGCATTCATATTGCAAGATGATCATGTTCAATGTCAACATGTTTTTATATCATTGTTTTTTAAATCTTTCTGAAACATTGCTTGATTGGACACTGTGCCTTTAAATAGGCTATGTCCGGTTTAAGCAAATATCCCTATGACTAAGTGCTCAGGCGGAGCACGAAACATATAAGGGGTTAATTCCCTGATCCTACCTGTATTTTTAAACTTATGGAATAAAGTTTTGCCTTTTAATTTCAAGTTGGTGTCCCCCGAGTGCTGCATTTTCTCCTTGTTCAGGCTTTGTATAGTGTCACATCCAGAGAGCGTGGATGTATTATCAGAGGAATATACTTATCATAGGACCATGTTAAATGCTATGGATAATGTATAACATCTAGCATCCTATGGTTAGATCCATCGTTAACACTAATTTAAATATGTTCGCTATGATGTTAATAACATATAGTCCACCATAAAATGAAGATAATAAATTATAGGGCTCAAGATATGAGAAAAAGTAATGTTTTAATAAAAATCCCAAATTTGATGTGTATTAAATGATTAAATGGTTATATGAAATAGCACCAATATTAGAATGCACATAGTTACAGGAATACAGGTACTTTTAATTTAGTTAACCAGATAGTTCATATTTATATCCAAAACAGATCTTTAATAGATAGGTACTCGTGTAGCTGATCTATATAAAACATATTCCCCAAGCGCATTCAAGAAATTTAATACACATATTGTAATACGAGACTGTCCCATATCTTATTTAATAGAGTTCTGAGTTAGATAATTAGTCCAAAACTATTTCATGTTAGTACTTAATCCCCCATTTACCTTTATCAGTACAATAAAGGATCAGGCAGCAAGAAATATATATAGATATAGGATAACTCACTATTGTTAATTTATCTCAGCTCAGATTATTAAGAGACATTGGTGAAGACTAAAAATGACCACTGAAGTTGGTTACTAATTAACACTATACATTGATTATGTAGTGATAAAGTTTGGAGTATTCTTTATTTCTTCGGTATGTTAATTTTATATATTGTCTACGGTAATGTTAACCCATGCCAGATTATTTACTTTATTCCTTGTTTGATATTAATTAATCATAAATGTATGATTTAATTACTCCTTTCCTTATTTATGTCGTAAAAAGGAGCCGTAGCCATCTTGTTCATTAAGTCCTCTAGGTGTAAGAGTATTTAGCCAGAATATCCATCTACATTCTGCTTGTAATAGTATAGTCTCAATATTTCTACCTCTAATGCTTGGTTTAATAACCTGTAATACAGAGGCTTTCAAATCTGGTTTTGTTCCATGTTTGGTGAGGTAATGTTGGGCAACAGGAGTGAGGCTTTTATCTTTATTCTTGTCGCTTTTAGTGATGTTGCAAATTGTTCGCCGGCGAATAGCTCCCGGCGAACATAGCTTGTTCGCGTTTGCCGCGGCCGGGGAACATATGCGATGTTCAATCCACCCCCTATTCGTCATCATTGAGTAAACTTTGAACCTGTATCTCACAGTCTGCAGACACATTCCAGCCAATCAGCAGCAGACACTCCCTCCCAGACCCTCCCAGCTCCTGGACAGGAGCCATTTTAGATTCATTCGGAAGCTGCTTTCTTAGTGAGAGGAGGGACAGTGTAGCTGCTGTTGATTTAATAGGGAAATTGATAGCTAGGCTAGTGTATTCAGTGTCCACTACAGTCCTGAAGGACTCATCTGATCTCTGCTGTAAGGACAGCACCCCAAAAAGCCCTTTTTAGGGCTGCTTTTTTTTCCATGTGTAATCTAATTGCAGTTGCCTGCCTGCCAGCATGTGTGTCAGGCTCACAGCGTATACTGTGCCCACTTGCCCAGTGCCACCAGTCATATCTGGTGTAACAGTAGTGTAAATAATTAAAAAAAAAAAACTTTTTTGACTGTGAAACATCAGTTTTCTAGTGTAATCTAATTGCAGTTGCCTGCCTGCCTGCCAGCGTGTGTGCCAGGCCCACTTGCCCAGTACCACCACTCATATCTGGTGTAACAGTAGTGTAAATAATTAAAAAAAAACATCTTTTTTGACTGTGAAACATCAGTCTGCTAGTGTAATCTAATTGCAGTTGCCTGCCTGCCAGCGTGTGTGCCAGGCCCACTTCCCCAGTGCCACCACTCATATCTGGTTTTAACAGTAGTGTAAATAATTTAAAAAAAAAAAATTTTGACTGTGAAACATCAGTCTGCTAGTGTAATGTAATTGCAGTTGCCTGCCTGCTAGCGTGTGTGCCAAGCCCACTTGCCCAGTGCCACCACTCATATCTGGTGTAACAGTAGTGTAAATAATTTAAAAAAAAAAAACTTTTTTGACTGTGAAACATCAGTCTGCTAGTGTAATTTTAATTGCAGTTGCCTGCCTGCCTGCCAACGTGTGTGCCCGGCCCACTTGCCCAGTGCCATCACTCATATCTGGTGTAACAGTAGTGTAAATAATTTAAAAAAAAACTTTTTTGACTGTGAAACATCAGTCTGCTAGTGTAATCTAATTGCAGTTGCCTGCCTGCCAGCGTGTGTGCCAGGCCCACTTGCCTAGGGCCACCACTCATATCTGGTGTAACAGTAGTGTAAATAATTTAAAAAAAATATTTTTTGACTGTGAAACATCAGTCTGCTAGTGTAATCTAATTGCAGTTGCCTGCCTGCTAGCGTGTGTGCCAGGCCCACTTGCCCAGTGCCACCACTTATATCTGGTGTGACAGTAGTGTAAATAAAAAAAAATAAAACATTTTTGACCGTGAAACATCAGTCTGCTAGTGTAATCTAATTGCAGTTGCCTGCCTGCCAGAGTGTGTGCCAGGCCCACTTGCCCAGTGCCACCACTCATATCTGGTTTTAATAGTAGTGTAAATAATTTAAAAAAAAACTTTTTTCACTGTGAAACATCAGTCTGCTAGTGTAATCTAATTGCAGTTGCCTGCCTGCTAGCGTGTGTGCCAGGCCCACTTGCCCAGTGCCACCACTCATATCTGGGGGTCCATCCGATAAAAATCGTCGCCCGCAAAAGCCGGCGATGCCAATATTTGCGCGGGTTTGGTATCACATATACGGCGTAACCTAGAAGTTACGCGCGTATATTTCTGCCGTCGCCCGTAGTTTTTTGGGCTATAGGCAGGTATACCAAACCCGCGCAGTTTGGTATCCAATATGCAGCGTAAGGAAAACTTACTCCATTTTCACCTCGCCACAAAAAGCAGCCGTAAGAAGCCTTACGCTGACTATTGGAGCCCCGTAACTCCCTAAACTGGCTGCTAAAATAAACCTAACACCTAACGCATGCGCAATGTCTATCTCCCTGTCAACCGCGATCTTCTAAAATAAACCTAACACCTAACGCATGCGCAATGTCTATCTCCCTGTCAACCGCAATCTGCTAATATAAACCTAACACCTAACGCATGCGCAATGTCTACCTGTCAACCGCAATCCCCCCCCCCCCCCCGAAATCCCTAATAAAGTTATTAACCCCTAAACCGCCATTCCCGGACCCCGCCGCCATCTACATAAACTAACCCCCTACTGTGAGCCCCTAAAACCGCCGCCATCTACTTTATCTATCCCCTAATTAGAACCCCTTACACCGCTGTCATCTACCTTATCTATCCCCTAATCTGACCCCTTACACCGCCGCCACCTATATAAAAATTATTAACCCCTAATCTAATCCCCCTATACCGCCGCCAGCTATATTAATATTATTAACCCCTAATGTAAGCCACTTACACCACCGCCATCTCTATTAAAATGATTAACCCCTTATTTAATCTACCTACCCCGCCGCCAGCTATATTATCTATATTAACCCTAAGTATATTATAGTTAATATAGGTATTACATTATATATATTAACCCTAATTATATTAGGGTTAATATAGTTAATATAGTTACTATAGTATTTATATTAACTATATTAACTCTATCTAACCCTAACACCCCTAACTAAATTTATATTAAATTAATCTAATTCATTTATAAACTAAAATATTCCTATTTAAATCTAAATACTTACCTATAAAATAAACCCTAAAATAGCTACAATATAATTAATAATTACATTGTAGCTATGTTAGGGTTAATATTTATTTTACAGGTAAATTGTTAATTATTTTAACTAGGTATAATAGCTATTAAATAGTTATTAACTATTTAATATCTACCTAGTTAAAATAATTACCCAATTACCTGTAAAATAAATCCTAACCTAAGTTACAAATACACCTACACTAGCAATAAATTAAATAAACTACAAACATCTATCTAAAAATACAATTAAATTAACTAAACTAAATTAAAAAAACAAACAAACACTAAATTACAAAAAATAAAAAAAAATTACAAGATTTTTAAGCTAATTACACCTATTCTAAGCCCCCTAATAAAATAATAAACCCCCAAAATAAAAAAAATTTCCTGCCCTATTCTAAACAGCCAATCAGATTGAGCTCGCATTCTATTGGCTGATCGGAACAGCCAATAGAATGCAAGCTCAATCTGATTGGCTGATTGGATCAGCCAATCGGATTGAACTTGAATCTGATTGGCTGATTCAATCAGCCAATCAGATTTTTCTAACTTAATTCCGATTGGCTGATAGAATCCTATCAGCCAATCGGAATTCGGCGGACGCCATCTTGGATGACGTCATTTAAAGGTACCTCATTCGTAGTTCAGTAGTCGGCTGGGATGGATGCTCCGCGGCGGCGGAGCGAAGAAAGAAGATTGAAGATGCCGCCGGAAGAATGAAGACTTTGCTGCCGCTTGGAGGAAGACGTCACCGGAGGAAGAATTCTTCTTTGCCGCTTGGAGGAAGACATCGCCGGAGGAAGAATTCTTCTTTGCCGCTTGGAGGAAGACATCGCCCGGATCGGATCAGGAGTTCGGCCCGGTGTGGTGAAGAAAAGGTAGGGAGATCTTCAGGGGGGTAGTGTTAGGCTTTTTTAAGGGGGGTTTGGGTGGTTTTAGAATAGGGGTATGTGGGTGGTGGGTTGTAATGGGGGGGTATTGTATTTGTATGCAAAAGAGCTGAATTCTTTGGGGCATGCCCCACAAAAGGCCCTTTTAAGGGCTGGTAAGGTAAAGAGCTTTGAAATTTGTTTAATTTAGAATAGGGCAGGGAATTTTTTTTATTTTGGGGGTTTATTATTTTATTAGGGGGCTTAGAATAGGTGTAATTAGCTTAAAAATCTTGTAATCTTTTTTTATTTTTTGTAATTTAGTGTTTTGTTTTTTTTTGTAATTTAGTTTAGTTAATTTAATTGTATTTTTAGATAGATGTTTGTAGTTTATTTAATTTATTGATAGTGTAGGTGTATTTGTAACTTAGGTTAGGATTTATTTTACAGGTAATTGGGTAATTATTTTAACTAGGTAGATATTAAATAGTTAATAACTATTTAATAGCTATTATACCTAGTTAAAATAATTAACAATTTACCTGTAAAATAAATATTAACCCTAACATAGCTACAATGTAATTATTTATTATATTGTAGCTATCTTAGGGTTTATTTTTATAGGTAAGTATTTAGATTTAAATAGGAATATTTTAGTTTATAAATGAATTAGATTAATTTAATATAAATTTAGTTAGGGTTAGATAGAGTTAATATAGTTAATATAAATACTATAGTAACTATATTAACTATATTAACCCTAATATAATTAGGGTTAATATAGTTAATATATATAATGTAATACCTATATTAACTATAATATACTTAGGATTAATATAGATAATATAGCTGGCGGCGGGGTAGGTAGATTAAATTAGGGGTTAATCATTTTTATAGAGATGGCGGCGGTGTAAGGGGCTTACATTAGGGGTTAATAATTTTAATATAGATGGCGGCGGTGTTAGGGGCTCACTTTAGGGGGTTATAGATATAATATAGCTGGCGGTGGGGTACGGGAGCGGCGGTTTAGGGGTTAATAGCTTTTTTATTGTTAGGATAGTGAGGGGGGATAGCGGATAGAGGGTTAGACGTGTCGGGCTATGTTAGGGAGGCGTGTTAGACTTGTCGGGCTATGTTAGGGAGGCGTGTTAGACAGTGCGGGTGTTTTAGACTTTAGTCAGGTTTTATAGGCGCCGGCAGTTTCTAACGTGCCGCAAGTCACTGGCGACGCCAGAAATTTGTACTTGCGCAGATTTCTGGACATCGCTGGTTTGTCAGACTTACGGCACGTTAGCATCTGACGGCGACTTATATGGGATAGCTCGAGTTGCGAGCTGAAACTGCGGGCGACGCCGGTTCCCTCGCTTGCGCCGCAAACTGCGATCTATATCAGATCGCGCCCCTGGTGTAACAGTAGTGTAAATAATTTTAAAAAAAAACTTTTTTGACTGTGAAACATCAGTCTGCTAGTGTAATTCTAATTGCAGTTGCTGCCTGCCAACGTGTGTGCCAGGCCCACTTGCCCAGTGCCACCACTCATATCTGGTTTTAAGAGTAGTGTAAATAATTAAAAAAAAAAATTGACTGTGAAACATCAGTCTGCTAGTGTAATCTAATTGCAGTTGCCTGCCTGCTAGCATGTGTGCCAGCCAGGCCCACTTGCCCAGTGCCACCACTCATATCTGGGGTAGCAGTAGTGTAAATAATTAAAAAAAAAACTTTTTTGACTGTGAAACATCAGTCTGCTAGTGTAATTCTAATTGCAGTTGCCTGCCTGCTAGCATGTGTGCCAGGCCCACTTGCCCAGTGCCACCACTCATATCTGGTGTAACAGTAGTGTAAATAATTTAAAATAAATAACTTTTTTGACTGTGAAACATCAGTCTGCAAGTGTAATCTAATTGCAGTTGCCTGCCTGCCAGCGTGTGTGCCAGGCCCACTTACCCAGTGCCACCACTCATATCTGGTGTAACAGTAGTGTAAATAATTAAAAAAAAAAAAACTTTTTTGACTGTGAAACATCAGTCTGCTAGTGTAATTTTAATTGCAGTTGCCTGCCAACGTGTGTGCCCGGCCCACTTGCCCAGTGCCATCACTCATATCTGGTGTAACAGTAGTGTAAATAATTAAAAAAAAAACTTTTTTGACTGTGAAACATCAGTCTGCTAGTGTAATCTAATTGCAGTTGCCTGCCTGCCAGCATGTGTGCCAGGCCCACTTGCCTAGGGCCACCACTCATATCTGGTGTTACAGTAGTGTAAATAATTTAAAAAAAATATTTTTTGACTGTGAAACATCAGTCTGCTAGTGTAATCTAATTGCAGTTGCCTGCCTGCCAGCATGTGTGCCAGGCCCACTTGCCCAGTGCCACCACTCATATCTGGTTTTAAGAGTAGTGTAAATAATTTTTTAAAAAAAATTTGACTGTGAAACATCAGTCTGCAAGTGTAATCTAATTGCAGTTGCCTGCCTGCCAGCGTGTGTGCCAGGCCCACTTGCCCAGTGCCACCACTCATATCTGGTGTAACAGTAGTGTAAATAATTAAAAAAAAAACTTTTTTGACTGTGAAACATCAGTCTGCTAGTGTAATTCTAATTGCAGTTGCCTGCCTGCTAGCATGTGTGCCAGGCCCACTTGCCCAGTGCCACCACTCATATCTGGTGTAACAGTAGTGTAAATAATTTAAAATAAATAACTTTTTTGACTGTGAAACATCAGTCTGCAAGTGTAATCTAATTGCAGTTGCCTGCCTGCCAGCGTGTGTGCCAGGCCCACTTACCCAGTGCCACCACTCATATCTGGTGTAACAGTAGTGTAAATAATTAAAAAAAAAAAAAACTTTTTTGACTGTGAAACATCAGTCTGCTAGTGTAATTTTAATTGCAGTTGCCTGCCAACGTGTGTGCCCGGCCCACTTGCCCAGTGCCATCACTCATATCTGGTGTAACAGTAGTGTAAATAATTAAAAAAAAAAACTTTTTTGACTGTGAAACATCAGTCTGCTAGTGTAATCTAATTGCAGTTGCCTGCCTGCCAGCATGTGTGCCAGGCCCACTTGCCTAGGGCCACCACTCATATCTGGTGTTACAGTAGTGTAAATAATTTAAAAAAAATATTTTTTGACTGTGAAACATCAGTCTGCTAGTGTAATCTAATTGCAGTTGCCTGCCTGCCAGCGTGTGTGCCAGGCCCACTTGCCCAGTGCCACCACTCATATCTGGTTTTAAGAGTAGTGTAAATAATTTTTAAAAAAAAATTTGACTGTGAAACATCAGTCTGCAAGTGTAATCTAATTGCAGTTGCCTGCCTGCCAGCGTGTGTGCCAGGCCCACTTGCCCAGTGCCACCACTCATATCTGGTGTAACAGTAGTGTAAATAATTAAAAAAAAAAAATATTTGACTGTGAAACATCAGTCTGCTAGTGTAATTCTAATTGCAGTTGCCTGCCTGCTAGCGTGTGTGCCAGGCCCACTTGCCCAGTGCCACCACTCATATCTGGTGTAACAGTAGTGTAAATAATTTAAAATAAATAACTTTTTTGACTGTGAAACATCAGTCTGCAAGTGTAATCTAATTGCAGTTGCCTGCCTGCCTGCCAGCGTGTGTGCCAGGCCCACTTGTCCAGTGCCACCACTCATATCTGGTGTAACAGTAGTGTAAATAATTAAAAAAAACAAAAAACTTTTTTGACTGTGAAACATCAGTCTGCTAGTGTAATCTAATTGCAGTTGGTTGCCTGCTAGGGTGTGTGCCAGGCACACTTTCCCAGTGCCACCACTCATATCTGGTGTAACCTAATCTAAACTTTGATTAGCATATCTTCCTTCCTCAGACCGGTGCTCACCGCTCCAGCACTGCACCTAGATAGAACCATTGTGGTGAGGTTAATCCTCTTGTTTATTGTAAATTCCCAGTGCAGTGCTGAGTACATACCTCTGCTATTATTGGACAAGTATATAATCAGTATGTGCCTGGGTTTGCTGGTACTCATCTTTTTGTGTTCTGTTGTAATTCAAGTTTTACTTACATCTACACTGTTAGTTTTTTTTATCATTATAGTACAGTATCTAAACAAACGTTAAGTTTTAATTTGTAATTCCTTCTTTCCTGCTTCATATTACTTTAATAGTATACTTTTTCATCTGAGTGCTCTAGGACTATCCACCTTTTCTTTTTCTTTTTTGTTATATTAAGTTTTAGTATGTTTATCTCCGGATGTAGCCTGCCATTGTCAAGTACTGTGTGGTAGTGCATTAAAGTGTGTATAGAATGCAATGAATCTAAAATAATGCTATTTTCACTATGAAAGATTGAATTTGTGAGAACTAGAATTAATGGGGATGGGTTTGATGAGAGTGTTTCCCTTTTAAGTAAGCGGTCCCAATTTTTAGTGTTTCAATGGTGAAGGTGAATGTGGTGTGCAGTGGTTTCTGTTGTAATGGTGAAGACCAGCAGATACTGACGAGATTAATGGAGTTTGCAAGAGCCCCCTCCAGTTCTATCCATTACTTATCTTTTTCATGTCTGCTCCAGTTGATAATACGCACTAAGTGGGCAGCTAATTTATAATATGCAAGGTTGGGAACCCTCAACCCTCGTCTTTCTTTGTACAAATACATGGTCTTCATCGATACTCTGGTCATGTGTTTGGCCAGATGTAGGTATTAATACAGTTTGTATATAAAGGTCGGGTATGTGCATGGGTAAAGCCTGTAATGGATAGAGTATTTTTGGGAGTACCATGCTCTTAATAGCACGTATACGGCCCAGCCAGGACATAGATTTGTGCATCCAGTTGTGGAGTTCCTGCTTAATCTTTTGTTGTAGTGGTAAGTAGTTTAAGGCAAATAATGTATCTCTGTCAGCTGTTATTTGTATCCTCAGGTATCTGATAGATGTGGTTTGTAGTTTAAAATTAAAAGTCTTTTGTATTTGTTGTGTGACATGTCAAGGGTTATTTAGACTAAGGAATTCTGATTTGGATTCATTAATTAAAAAAAATTTAATTTTACTATATCTTGAGAACTCAATTGATAAAGCATTTAGTGATTTTACTGGATTTGTAAGGGTAAGCATGACATCATCAGCATACAATGCCATTTTATAATTATTATTATTGACAGTGATTCCTGAGATGCTTGGGTTCTGGCGTATGTTTTCCACTTGAGCTTCCATAGTCATTACAAATAGAATGGGTGAAATTGGGCATCTCTGACATGTACCATTCAAGATTTTGATCGATGTTGATAGGGAATCATTTAAGCAAATTTTAGCAGTAGGAGAATGGTATTTAGAAAATATTTTCTCTATCAGAGGTGTTCCAAACCCAAATTTGCGCAGTATGGCCTTTAATAAATTCCAGTTAAGCCTTTCAAAGGCCTTTTTCACATCTATGGATAAATATATTGATGGTATATCTATTTTAGAAGCATAATCTAAAATTATTATTTTTGTAGTATTGTCCCTAGCTTCACGGTTAGTGTGCATTAATATAGGGAGTATTTTATTGATTCGGGTTGCCAGTATTTTCGCAAACAGTTTGATATTCACATTAAGAAGTGAGATAGGTTTAAAATTAGCTTGGGTGGTGGGAGTTTTTCCAGGTTTAGGTATGACAGTTATGTGAGCTTCTACCATATTTTGGGGGAATGGATTGTCATTTACTTTATTAAAGAGTGTTAGAAGGAATGGGGCTAAAATATCCTTAAAATTTGGTAGTAATGAACTGAGAAGCCATCTTGGCCCAGACTTTTACCATTTAGATTTTTTATGGTTTGGATCAGTTCTATCTTAGATATTGGAGTATATAGTACCTTCATTTGCTCTTCAGTTAAGGTAGGGAGTTTGGTATTTTCTAGGTATTTGTATATATTGGATTCCAAATCCAATTGGAGTTCTGGTTTAGTTAGGTTGTAGAGCCTAGAGTCGTAATCCCTACATTTTTCTGTGATTGCTGGGGTGGTTTGTATTTTTTGATTATTGGGAATATGTAATTCATGCACAAAGGATTTAAATTTTTTGGATTTCAGTATCTGGCCATCATTTTTCCCACCTTATTTCATTCATAGAACAATATTTGTATATATTTTAGGGTTATTGTCTACGGTTCTTGGGTTAGTAATTCTTTGAGCTGGTATCTACATGTCTGTAAACTGTTTAGAGTGTGGTGATCTGAGGGTTTCTTTTTCTGCTGGAGTTCCAGATTTGAAAGTTGTTTGGTCAGATCTAAATGATACTGTCTTGATATTTTTTGTTTTTGGGCCTTATGTTGTATAAATTCCCCTCTCATATAACATTTATGCGTTTCCCATAGAATAAAATTGTTCACCTCTGGGGTATTATTTATTTCAAAGAATTCCCTGAGCGACTTATATAACTTTTCTCTCATTTCATCTGAGTTTAACAGTGAGTCATTGAGGCCTATTTATCAAACGTCTGTCGGGCCTGATCCGACAGTGCGGATCAGGTCCGACAGACATTGCTGAATGCGGAGAGAAATATGCTCTCCATATTCAGCAATGCACCAGCAGCTCTTGTGAGCTGCTGGTGCAACGCCGCCCCCTGCAGACTCGAGGCCAATCAGCCACCAGCAGGGGGTGAGTCGATCAACCCGATCGTACTCGATCGGGTTATATTGTGGTGATCTCTGTCCGCCTCATCAGAGCAGGCAGACAGGGTTATGGAACAGTGGTCTTTAGACCGCCACTTCATAACTGTTGTTTCTGGCGAGTCTGAAGACTCGCCAGAAACACAAGCCCTCAAGCTCCATACAGAACTTGATAAATGGGCCTCATTGAGTCTCCATTGGAATTTGGAGTTCCTAGTATTGGGGCCATTTTAATTGTATTAGCATCGCGGAATGGTCTGACCATGAGGTTGGTTTTATTAGAGAATCTTTTAAATATGGTAAACCTGCCTGATTGGTGAAGAAATAGTCTAGATGGCTGTATGTCTTAAAGGGGGCTGAGAAAAAAGTACAGTCTCGCTTTTCCTCATTAAAATAACGCCAAGTGTTGTAAAAGTTGTACTCTCTGAACATTTTAAATAGAAGATGAGCTGTTTTTAAGGAGACTCTTGATTTAGGATTGGAGCTATCCATTAAAGGTTGAAATCTCCTCCCAGTATAATAATTCCTCTAGAAAAATCTAGAATCTTTTAAAACATCATTCTAAAGAAGGTTATATGTTTAGCATTTGGTGCGTACGTATTGAGGAGTGTTACTGGGGTACCAAATAGTAGACCCAAAACTCCTAGGAATCTCCCATTTTTATCCTTGGATGTTTGAATATGTTGGAATGCTATATTTTTATTTATGAGAATACTAACACCTCTTTTTAATGTGAGAATAAGGCCCATTTATAAAGCTCCGTATGGAGCTTGTGGGCCTGTGTTTCTGGCGAGACTTCAGACTCGCCAGAAACAGCAATTATGAAGCAGCGGTCAAAAGACCGCTGCTCCATAACACTGTCCGCCTGCTCTGAGCAGTCGGACAGGAATCACCACAAATTCAACCCGATCGCGATTGGCCCCGACTCAGCAGGGGGCGGCGTTGCACCAGCAGCTCTTGTAAGATGCTGGTGCAATGCTGAATACGGAGAGCGTATTGCTCTCCGCATTCAGCGAGGTCTTGCGGACCTGATCCGCACTGTCGGATCAGGTCCGCAAGACCTTTGATACATAGGCCTCGATGAGTTATGATAGTGTTTTATATAGTGTAGGCCTAAATATTTGGTATCTTTATGTTTCTGAAAGTGTGTTTCCTGCAAGAAGAGGATATCTGCTTGATGTTTAAACATGTCAAATAGTGCCATAGAGCGCTTTTGGGGGGAGTTAAATCCCTTAATATTCTGAGAGATGATACATAGGTTATTTGCCATTATATCTGTTGTCTGGGGAAAGGGTAAATGTGGAGTTTTGTAAGATAAAATGTCTGCAGTTCTGAGAAGTAATAAAACAGCATCAGTGTGTTAAATAATAACAATATTCCAACATTAAAGCCATATCAATTTGTCTGCAATTATACCTTAAATGACTGTACCAGTTGTAACCGCACATGTGGGTCTGGAGTGACACATAGCAATTCTTAACCAAAGTTGTAACATAACAAATAACTAGAAAAACATACAAAATAAATATAAATGCACTACGTGCAAACATTTTCTGATTGCAATAAAAAGGAAAAAAGGATAATGGGGTAGTTAGGGGTCATGTATTGGGTGACTGTTTAAAGGGAACCATAACACCTGCTTTGAAATGTTTTTTACTAACTTTTTCTGAGTATGAAAAATAAACTAGCTACAATTCTGTTTGTGGTCATCAATTTACTGCATTCTGTTGCAGAAAACACCTTTATAATTTGAATGTTAATCTGCATACTACAATCTGCTATGTATGCTGCCATATTGGCAATTACTTTCCACTACAGTGGGTCATGTGACAAAAACGTCACCTTCCTCTATTACTAACACTGAGAAAGCAGAGTGATCACATTCAGTGTCTGAGAAGAACGGCATCAGGCACTGCTATAATTATAAATACCAAGAGCAGGGAAGGAAGTGGGAGAGGGAGAGGAATGCAGAGGGGGAAGAAAGGCTCCGGAGACAGAACGCAAACTCTTGCTGCAGATATAAATGTAAAAATAAACATCTGCATTCATCTAAGTTACTCACAGTCTCCCTCCCCCTTCCTCCCCTGCTCTTGGTATTTATAATCCTAGCAGTGCCTGAAGCCGTTCTTCTTAGACACTGCAGTCATGCTCTGCTTCCTCAGCATTAGAAAAAGGAGGTGCCGTGTGAGTCACGTGACCTACAGTACTGCTGTAGAACGCACGTTATAACATGGCAGCTGACATACAAAGTGCTAGGCTGCAGATTAAGCTGTTATTAAATTATTTATTATGAGGCTGGTTTTCCAAAACAGAATTAAAAGATGAAGACTGCATACATAATTGTTAGTTAGTTTATTTTGCAGTATTAGAACAAGTTAGTTTAGAATATTTGAAGCAGGTGTTATGGTTCCCTTTAAGTGGATATGGGGTAAGAAATTGAGGCTCTCCAGAACCAGTGGTGTTCAAGAACAATACCAAGCACAGTTACACAAACATGTCTTTAACATTATAAGAGAATCAGATCCAACATTAGACATAAGATTTAAAACCAGATAGCATTATTCTTTAAGCTGTTTTTTTGTGCTAACATAACTTTGAGTCCATATATATCAAAAGATACTTATGATCAGGAGCCATCTGAGTCCGAAGCTGAGTCCTCCTTGTAGGCAACTAGGTTTGTGGTTGTAGCTGCTCTCCTTTCCTTCGATGCAATAAAGTGTTGGATGCCATTTTCCCTCTTTCTCTGCGAGGGGACTATGTCCCAAATTCCTTTTTGTGACCCTCTCTGGTTTCTTTTCCCATCTATTTCTTTTGTAGGCTGTGGTATGAGTATACTCGGTGGGTCGAGATCAAGCAGCTTGCAGAATTGTTCCACTTCCGCTGGGCGAGAGCAAAATACCCTTCTTTTATTATGGATTACTAGTAGTTGAAAGGGAAATCCCCATCTATAATGAATTTTCTTGTTCCATAAAAGTGTGGTTAGAGGGGATAGTTCTTTTTGTCTCTGCAATGTCCTTACAGCTAGATCAGCGCAGAACTATATAACTACTCCTCTAAAACATACTGGTTGCTTCTTTTTGGAGGCAACCATGATATTCTCTTTTTCTAGAAAGTTATTTTATCTTCCGTTGGTGGGGCAGTATCTGGAGGCTTTAGCCTGAGGGCTCTGTGTGCTCGTACCCATTGAATGTTGGCAGCATTAGGGTCTCCTAGTAAATGTGTGAAGAGGGCAGACAGGTATACCGGGAGGTCTTTTGGTAGTACAGACTCTGGAACCCTGCGTAGCCTGATATTTTTCCTTCTACCCCTATTCTTAATATCCTCTAGTTTGTCCTGTAAGGAAGCTATCAGTTCTTTTTGTTGACCAATTGTTTCTTGTTTCTTGCATATTAGGTCCTCGCGTATTATGTCTCCCTGATCTTCCAGAGCTTTAACCCTAAACCCAAGGGTGTGCACATCTTGCTTAAAGGGACACTGTACCCAAACATTTTCTTTTGTGATTCAGATAGAGCATGCAATTTTAAGCAACTTTCTAATTTACTCCTATTATCAATTTTTATTTGTTCTCTTGTTATCTTTATATGAAAAAGAAGGCATCTAAGCTTTTTTCTTGGTTCAGCACTCTGGACAGCAGTTTTTGATTGGTAGAGGAATTTATCCACCAATCAGCAAGGACAACCTAGGTTGTTCACCAAAAATGGGCCGGCATCTAAACTTACATTCTTGCATTTCAAATAAAGATACCAAGAGAATAAAGAAGATTTGATAATAGGAGTAAATTAGAAAGTTGCTTAAAATTGCATGCTCTATCTGAATCACGAAAGAAAAAAATTGGGTTCAGTGTCCCTTTAAGCTCCAGCAGTTCTTCCCTTATACAGGTTCTGACTATTTTAGCAAGATCCTATGTTGACACAAGCAAAGATAAGATATGTGTAGGGATCTGAGTTTGATCTGTTTCAGTTGCTTCATGAGGGTTTGGAGGGGAGTCAGCTGGAGAAGATGAGGTACTAATTGTATCAGTGCGTCTTTGTATTTTCTGTTCTGCAGTAACGAAGAACATGCTCACTGATTGTCCCTTGGTAGAAGGAGTGTGTGTACCTTTTGCAGGTTTAATAATCATCTTTCATGATTTAAAAGTTCCACAAATAATAGGAGATTTGGATGAATATATGAAAGGTAAAGTGACCGCTAATTATTGCTATGAAGTAGGAATCTTTCTATAGTTAGCCTTGCACTATAGCAGAGCAAGCCCTTTGGTGGGAAGAGTACAGGGACTCTCAATTGGGTAGTGATATTTATGCACTGTAACTATGTGTTTTCTTAGTCCCCAGCATTATCTTTAACACAGATGGTAGCCTGAAGTGGAAGGGTTGTGTTTATATATTACGTGCAGGCTCAATATCTCACAGCGTGGTCCCTGTGTTACCCTTCTGTTATAGTATGCTGATTATAAAGGTAGATCCAAACTATACACAAACTACACAGTATTCACTTAGTGTATCTCCTGTTCCTCCGTGGAGGATGTTATACTTGGAGCCCGTATAAGTAACTTGCTTACCCTCCAGATACCAGCTCTATGAACCTCAAAGTTCACGAGTCTCCTCTTGCCATTTTTTTAGAAGCCTCTGTGTCACTGCGCCTCCACGGCCCTGCAATATGGCTGCCGCTGTCCTCCGTGTAAGCCTGCTACGCAGCGCTATTTACTGCAGGTTAGGGATCGAAAGGTAGCGTTAGAAGCACAGAGATGTCCAGTATGTGGTCTGGGTGGTAAACTTATTGAAAGCCTCATTTAGACCATGTTAGGTCTCGTCGTCTCCGGTCCCCTTCTCAGAGCTTTAGCTGCGACCTGCTATGCCCCCCTTTATTATATCTTTTCATGTGACAACACTGAAGAAATGACACTTTGCTACAATGTAGTGAGTGTACAGTCTGTATAACAGTGTAATTTTGCTTTCCCTTTAAAATAACTCAACACACAGCCATTATTGTCTAAACCGTTGGCAACAAAAGTGAGTACACCCCTAAGTGGAAATGTCCAAATTGGGCCAAATTAGGGATTTTCCCTCCCCTGTGTCATGTGACTTGTTAGTGTTACAAGGTCTCAGATGTGAATGGGGAGCAGGCCTGTTAAATTTGGTGTTATCGCTCTCACACTCTCTCATACTGGTCACTGGAAGTTCAACATGGCACTTCATGGCAAAGAAATCTCTGAGGATCTTAAAAAAAGAATTGTTGCTCTACATAAAGATGGCCTAGGATATAAGAAGATGGCCAAGACCCTGAAACTGAGCTGCAGCACGGTGTGCAAGACCATACAGTGGTTTCACAGGACAGGTTCCACTCAGAACAGACCTTGCCATGGTCGACCAAAGAAGTTGAGTGCACGTGCTCAGCATCATATCCAGAAGTTGTCTTTGGGAAATAGACATATGAGTCCTGCCAGCATTGTTGCAGGTTGATGGGTTGAGGGATCAGCCTGTCAGTGCTCAGACCATATGCCATACACTGCATCAAATTGGTCTGCATGGCTATTGTCCCAGAAAGAAGTCCCTTCTAAAGATGATGCACAAGAAAGCCTGCAAACAGTTTGCTGAAGACATGCAGACTAAGGACATGGATTACTGGAACCATGTCCTGTGGTCCAATGAGACCAAGATAAACTTATTTGATTCAGATGGTGTCAAGCATGTGTGGCGGCAAACCAGGTGAGGAGTACAAAAACAAGTGTGTCTTGCCTACAGTCAAGCATGGTGGTGGGAGTGTCATGGTCTGGGCCTGCATGAATGCTGCCAGCACTGGGGAGCTACAGTTCATTGAGGAAACCATGAATGCCAACATGTACTGTGACATACTGAAGCAGAGCATGATCACCTCCCTTCAGAGGTTGGGCCACAGGGCAGTATTACAACATGATAATGACCCCAAACATATCTCCAAGACAACCACTGCCTTGCTAAAAAAAGCTGAGGGTTCAGGTGATGGACTGGCCAAGCATGTCTCCAGACCTAAACCCTATTGAGCATCTGTGGGGCATCCTCAAATGGAAGGTGGGGGAGCATCCTCAAATGGAAGGTCTCCTCAAATGGAAGGTCTCTAATATCCACCAGCTCCATGATCTTGTTATGGAGGTGTGGAAGAGGACTCCTGTGGCAACCTGTGAAGCTCTGGTGAACTCCATGCCCAAGAGGTTTAAGGCAGTGCTGGAAAATAATGGTGGCTACACAAAATATTGATATTTTGGGACCAATTTGGACATTTCCACTTAGGGGTGTACTCACTTTTGTTGCCAATTGTTTAGAAATGAATGAATGTGTGTTGAGTTATTTTAAGTGGACAGCAAATATACACTGTTATACAGGCTGTACATTCACTACTTTACATTGTAGCAAAGTGTAATTTCTTTGGTGTTGTCACATGAAAAGATATAATAAAATATTTACAGAAATGTGAGAGGTGTACTCAATTTTGTGAGATATTGTATATACTGTATAGTATATATACTGTACATTTTTAGACATATATGTATGTCTCTATGTTAAAGCCCTATATGTACACATTTATAGATGGACACACACACACATATACATATATATATATATATATATATATATATATATATATATATATATATATATATATATATATATATATATATATATATCCATCTTTAGATGAATATATTTAGATATCTCTATGTTAAAGCCCTTTACTTGCCTTTTTTGCTTCTAACATGTGAGACCTCATATCTTTGAGCACTTATAACTTTGTTGTGGAATATTTATTTTTTTTTCTGAATATTTTTTATTAGATGATGTTATTTCTGAGTGTAACTGTACTCTGTTATGTATTTTAGATGTGTTTTGGGACACTTTTTTTTTGCGAAACAGTTAACCAAAACTCTGGGGACGCAGTAATCATTCTAACATAAATCATAATTGTGTTCAAGCGATCACATTTACTTTCAGCTTGCAATATGAGCGGAAAACCCTGACCCGAGCAAACACCCATAATATACCCCTTATCGCTTGCGCGTAACTGTTAGTGCTCAACACATAATCTGGCCCTCAGTTTTTTTTGCATTGTCTTTTAAGTATGCATTTTCTGATTATACAATTCTACTATGATTAGTGGTCCTTTAAAAAATGCCTGAGGGTAAATACCTTTATTTTCTTTTAGTTATAATTTTGTTGATGTGTTTTCATGGTCTGAAAAATATATTTTCAACATCAGAACCAATACAGTCAAATTTGTTGATGCCTTCAGACCCTGTGTCTGGTTCTAAACATTTGAAACAAGTCTTATTTCAGTATATCATTGTTAATAGTAGTGGAGAGCATATATGTGCTTGAAACGTCTTAAGGGTTATGTTGCCTGACTGATGCGTGAAGCTGTGCAGTGTGTGAGTGTGCAACATTGTTGCAAATATTGGGGCGGGGATTACTTACCTCATAAGAATGCATGGATGCTGGATCACTCCCTCTTTTTTCTTGTCTCTGACTGCTTGTAAGATGTTTTTTCTGTCTTGCTGGCATGATGGTTTGTCCTAGATGTCAATCGGTTCCTCCAAAGCAGCTGTGGGAGTCTTCACCTGTAACAAAGCGATTATCTGTTAGGGGAAGAGAAGTTAGTTTTGGTTCTGAGGAGGAAGGCCCCACTCCTTCTCAGGATGTGATTCCGCCCTCGTGCCAATCATCCACCCCTCCATTTTCCCTCTCACCAAGGATGGGGATCTTGTTGATTCTGGGGTGGTGGTAGGGGTTTAGGGGATGAGGAGAGTGTGGATGCGGTCCTGGATGGCGAGTCCACACTACGGCAGTCTGCGGGTGCAGTTTGGGCCTCTCCCAGGGATCCGGGGATTGAGGATGCAAGCAGGGGGCTTTTGGGCCTATGTATTTCCACCTGGTGGCCTAGTGGCTTCCCCCCTTCCTTCCCAGCATCGAGGTGACTTAGGTGGTGGCCTACCCAGTTGTACCCCCTTCATTGGTGGTTCCGGTGGGCTGGACGGCCTAGCGGGCCCTTACCGTGCGGAGTGCTTAGCAGAGTTACATATTCCTGAGGCAAAATCAAGTAATAGAGACAGCACCACTGTTAGTGCTCCGGCATAGGGGTTAGGCTGCAACACCCCAGTAAAATATGCAAAATTAGTGAGGAATGCCGGCACTTAGGATAAAAAGTTATACATTTATTGAAGATCTTGAATAAAAGTTGCAACGCTTCAGGGTGACCCCCTTAATCATGCAATCTGACTCAGTTCGAAGAGAGGACAACAGGCAGTGATAGGGAAATGTTTAGGTTGGCCTCGATGTTGGCCCTGGGGGCAGGTGTTTTTCCCATGGGGTCAGGGCACCCTCAGCATTCTGCAATGGGTAGCGGAGCGAGGGGTGGGCACAGACTATATGGGGGGATGCACAGACTATATGGGGGGATGACCATAGGGAGGCATCTTCCACACCTGCAGCGGGAGAGCAGTGGGAAGGCCCCCCGCAACAGGCTGGTACTGTGAGTGGAGCAGAGCAATGACAGGCACCAGGGCATGGGGAAGGTAGAGGGCAGCAGGCAGTGGAGTCTGGTGGGCAGGGCAGGCGAGGCGCTCATCAGGTGATCTCTGGTACTCCAGGCTCTTCTCTCTCTTTGCAGGTGGTTGGCAGCATTGGCAGTGCCGTGGCTTGAAGAAGTACCAAGTTCTTTGGGAAATACAGCTTTGGGGACTCAGCACGTGGGACCAGAGAGGCAGATGCCTCCCCTTTGACAATGGGACTAGGTGAGCCCATCTTGGGGTTGGGATGGAGGAGCGGAGGGGTTGGGTCATCCTGTGATACTGGCTCCGAGAGTGATGACTCCTTGGGGCCAGTTTCTAAACCTCAGAAACGGGTGTTAAAATACCTGAATAGATTAGTGGTAGGGCAAGAGAGGCAAGAGTTGAAGTTAGCACCAGGGATTGGGGGAGCTCAGGTAGGGACTCCTAGCCAGGGAGAGATTAGTAGTGCTCCAGTGGGGTCAGGGGCTGTTAGCTTGGCGGTGGCAGACAGGAAGGTGGCGTTGCAGCAGGATGCATACCCATGCAACGTTCATTCATTATACTCGAACCTTAAGGCTAAAGTGGTTAAAAAATTAGGGAAGGCAAGTATGTCCACATATTTGACTTGCTGCTTGAGGCCCATAAGGCAAAGGTGCAGAGCGAGGATGGCTCTGGTCCGAAAAATGGTAAAGAGGACTGAAACGATAGATGAATGGCGAACGTGCTTTAGGGTACTGGTGTCCTGTCTTATCGAGGCAAAGCCAGAGTTGCGCATAGATGTGCTGAAATATATGGATAAGATAAAGTTCGTACACA
Source organism: Bombina bombina (assembly GCF_027579735.1). Classification (NCBI taxonomy): domain Eukaryota; kingdom Metazoa; phylum Chordata; class Amphibia; order Anura; family Bombinatoridae; genus Bombina; species Bombina bombina. The sequence goes on along the minus strand of NC_069504.1, from coordinate 997,601,213 downwards.
AGACTTATAAGGAAGGGGTGTGACGGTCTTACAATGCGGATTACAGGAGAAAGATGGTAGTTGTTGACTTTTGGCATGGCGGATGTTCACTTGTGGCAGAGCCTGGGATCGGAGCGATCTCCCTCGCCCCCTCCAGGGGGGAGGGTGAGGCTGAGCAGGCAGCTGGGAGGTGTGAAGATAAAGGGCCATGAGTGCTGGAAATATAATGACGGGAAGTGTGAGCTGGGTGCTTCTTTCATCACTCCTGCTTATACAGTGGGGCAGCTCACCCAGGGTCTGAGTGCTCAAGGAGGAAGGAAGGAGGATTCTGGGGTGCAGGTAAGGGAACAGCTGGCGCAATGGGCCCCAATGCATCTGAGGCTGGGCGCCCTTGAGCCATGACTCAGCTCATATCCAGACAGGAGGGCGGCGGAGCTATTCCTGTCTGGTCTTCGCTAAGGCTTTCACATTCCAGTGTTAGGGGGGTCGTAGGGGCTCAACAGAAGTGGAATTTGAAGTCATTCTACAAGTACCCTGATGTTGTAAGGGAAACGTTGGACAAGGAACTAAAGTTGGGTCGCATAGCGGGCCCATTTAGGGAACCACCCTGGAAGGATTGGTGATCTCCCTGTTTGGGGTTGTGCCAAAGATGGAAGCAGGGAAATTCTGGCTGATTTAGCACTTATCATACCTGAATGGTAAATCGGTAAATGATGTTATCGACCCAGATGTTAGTTCCATTTACTATCAGTCCTTTGACCAAGCAATGGTTTTAGTACAGCAGGCTGGCATGGGAGCCCTCCTGGCAAAGCTGTACATTGAGTTAGCCTCCAGCTTACTGCCAATTCACCCGGCATCCTTTCGGTTGATGGGGTGCTGGTTTGAGGGTGCTTACTTTGTAGATTGTTGTCTAGCGATGGGTTCCTCTGTCTCCTACACTTTCTTTGAGGCATTCAGTACATTTTTGCACTGGGCGGTCTCATCGGCTGCAGGAAGGGCTAATAGCACACTATTTGGATGACTTTTTGTTGATAGGCAGAGCTCGGTCAGCAGAATGCGTGAGGCTCATGTCAGTGTTGAGGGCATTGCTTGCTCAATTTGGGGTTCCTTTAGCGGAGGATAAAACCCAGGGGCCTTGCACTTGCCTTACGTTCTAAGGCATTGAAACTAATATTCATGTAAGGGAGTGTCGGTTGCCAGCTGATAAGGTGGCGCGGATGCTTGCTGCAGTTTCAGCGGCCATGGCAGCTGATTGGTTCCCGCTACGAGAGTTACAGTCGTTGTTGGGTCTTTTGAATTTTGCTTGCAAGGTAATTCCTATGGGCAGGGTGTTCTACATGAGGTTGGAGGGCCCATTAAAAGGGGACAGCAGGGGGCGCAAGCAGTGTAGGATCTTGCAGGACATGAAGGAGGACCTGATGGTCTGGAAGTTGTTCCTAGAGGATTTTAACAGGATATTTTTGTGGAGACAGAGTAGAACATCTAGTCAGGCTTTGCATTTGTTCACGGATGCAACAGGGGCCTACAGGTATGGGGCATACTTCAAGGGCACGTGGAGAGCGGAGTTGTGGCCCCAGACATGGGCAGAGCAGGGCCTGATCAGGAATCTCACTCTCCTGGAGTTGTTTCCCATTCTAGTCGCCATTGAATTGTGGGGACAGCAATTGGCCAATAGGAATGTGATATTTTTGTGCAACAAAATGAGTGTGGTGTTTGCTATCAACAATCTTTCAGCCTCTTACCCTATTGTTGTGAAATACCTACTGTGTTTAGTGCTGAGGTGTTTGCTGCACAATATTGACTTTGCAGCACCACATGTGATAAAGTCATTGCTGGCGCCTGCTACTTGGAAGGCCTATGTTAAGCACTGGGCTGAGTGGGAAGTCTTCTTGAAGGGTAAAGGTGTTCCTCTGGTGGCTGGCTCCCCAGCATTGTTGCTCGAATGGATGGTGCATTTGAAAGAATATGGATGCAAGAAAGGAGCGATGCAGGGGAAGCTTGTAGCTTTGTCCTTTTTCAGTAAATGGTGCGGCCTTCCAGATGGTACAAGTACCTTTCTGGTTAGGCAAGTAGTGAAGGGTTGGGGTAGAATTGAGGCTCGGCCAGCTGATAGACGCGAGCCGATTACTGTACAGAGGCTAGCGGCTCTATTGGCAGTGCTCCCAGAGGTTTGCACAGATGAGTATGAGGTTAGTTTGTTTATGGCTGTTTGCAGTTGTGTTTTTTGGGGCTCTTCGGATCGGGGAATTAGTTGGCCAATCCAGGGTGTCTAAAGGCAGCGGAATTCAAGTGCGTCATGTCAGGTTTGATATGCAGGCATTGCTGCTCTTCATTCCTAGGTCAAAAAACGATCAGGACAAGAAAGGGCTTTGGTTGTCAATGCAACAGCAGGCTAGCCCAGAGTGTTGCCCTGTTCGGCTCACTTCAGAGTTCTCTGCAAGAAGGTGGGGGAATTCTGAGCAATTTTTATTCACGGGGATGGGACCAACCTGACTAAATTTCAGTTTAGAAGAGTGTTGGAGTGGGCGGCTAAGAGAGTTGGCCTCGATCCCGAAGTGATAGCTCCCCACTCACTCCACATTGGGTCAGCCACCAGCGCAGCAGCTGCTGGGGCACCAGAATGGGAGATACAAAGGTTGGGTAGGTGAAGCTCTAAAAGGTACAAGTTGAACATTAGGCCTCTTCAGGGCAACAGATAGCTAGAGTAGGTTAAGCATATAAGAGTTCAGTTAGTCATTGTTTACTTTCCTTTATTCTAAGTTTAAGGATCAGTCCATGTAGAGCATGGATAGTCGGCCATTACGATTTCAATTAGATGGCTGGAGAGGAGGGGAATGCTCTGGAGAGATTTGCTGTGGTGTCTTGAAGAAGCCTTTCTCTTTTGGGGATGGCCTTCTTTGATTGTGCTGCATCTGGGGGGGGGGGGGATGATGTCGGTAGTGTGCCTGTGCTTGAGTTGATGTCTATTATCCAGTTGGATGTTTGGTGGATGAGAGCACGTTTTCCATGAGTGTGAGTGGCATGGTTGAATATCATTGCTTGCTTGCAGTGGTGGCACGTGAGAGTGCACCTTTCAGCATACCGTATCCGGAAAAATCTGAATCGGGATGTGGGGAGGCTGATCATGAAGGAAGGTGGTTTCGTGATCAGGCACGATAATATTTTAGGGGACTGCAAGCGCCTATATAGACCTGATGGGGTCTACTTAAATGATAAGGGCCTAAAGCTGTTTTTGGCAAATTTATCAGGGGCGATTATGCGCCATGTTCTTTAGTTATTCCCTAATTGGTTTAGGTGGCGTCAAGAGCTCCATTTATGGGGGGTATAGTATATATTTCTTGTGGCGGGGTCCCGGCCTAATAAATTTTATGGTTCCCACGAGGGTGTGGTCAAGCTAATGGGAGGGGCATGATGTTGCAAGTCGCAGCTTGTAACGCCTCTCCCCGCGGGCCTGCTGACCTAGAAACCCTTTGTGGATGATGCCAACCCCTGAAAGGCAATGCTCAGCAGGAGCATTGCAGCAACCAAGCAGTGCCGGTGACTCACTATTATTCTTATTCTTTATTTATAAAGTGCCAACAGATTCCGCAGCGCTGCCCATGGGTACAAGCATAAAAGTAATATGGAGAAACAATACAATTAAAGACAAAAAATTTACAGACAGATACAGGGGGAATTGAGGGCCCTATTCCTGTGGGAACTTACAATCTAGATGGGTAGGATGATGGGAAACAGGAGGTGGGGACTGCAAAGGTGGGAATGATATTAGTGGGGAGATGAGGGCAACTGTTTGGTTAGTGAAGTTCATTTGATAATTAGTCGGGTGTTAGGCTTCCCTGAACAAAAAGATCTTTAGGGAACATTTAATGGAGGAGAGGTTAGGGGAGAGTCTGACAGCTTGTGGAAGTGCATTCCAGAGGGTTGGTGCTGCACGAGAGAAGTCCTGTAGTCTAGCATGAGAGGTGATGGTAGAGGACGCAAGGAGCAGGTCATTTTTGGATGTTAGGGGGCGAGCTGGAGTATATTTGTTGATGAGTGAGGACAGGTAGGGTGGGGCAGCATTAGTGAGGGCTTTGTAGATTAGGGTGAGAATTTTGAATTCAATTCTGCTGTGAATGGGAATCCAGTGAAGGGACTCACAGAGAGGTTCAGCAGAAACAGAGCGTTGAGAGAGGTGGATTAGCTTGGCAGATGCATTTAGGATGGATTGAAGGGGAGGGAGGTGGGAGAGAGGAAGGCCAGTTAGCAAGTTATTGCAGTAGTCAAGTCGGGAAATTCTCAGTACACTTGTTGTAGATATTAATTTATTTATATATACTAAGTCTCAGAAGCCTTAAGCTTCACAGGAAAAAAGTTTAGTGTTTTTTGTGCATGGTTGTTTAAATAAACACTACCCTGCTCAACTGTCTTTTACCTCCAAATCAGTGTCCGTATGTTTATTGTGGGTAAGGTGGGAATGAAGTCATGGTGATTTGACGCTTATGGTAGAGGAGAGCATATATGTGCTTGAAACGTCTTAAGGGCTATGCTGCCTGACTGAGACGTGAAGCTGTGCAGTGTGTGTAAGTGTGCAACATTGTTGCAAATGTTGGGGTTGGGATTCCTTACCTTATAAAAATGCATGGATGCTGGATCACTTCCTCTTTTTTCTTGTCTCTGACTGCTTGTGAGAGTTTTTTTGTCCCTGCCCATCCCTCCCTTTCTGTTTTATGTTTAACCGTTTTTTACAGGTAAGGGGCGGCACTGAGAGAACGGCTACCTCTAGGGTGGCTTTTAGGATTTTGGCAGGAGCATGTCTAATCAGGCTCACTGATTGTAAGCCCAAAGTGGTAATGTTTGCTTCCCATTGATGGTGTTTGTTGTTTTGTCTTACATCATGATGGCCCTTATGGTTCAAAGCATTAAATAGGGGAATAAAAAATTTGCCAACTAGCATGGTGGGGTCCCGGCCTAATAATTTTTATGGTTTCCGTGAAGGTGTGATCAAGCTAATGGGAGGGGCATGATGTTGCAACTTGCAGCTTGTAACGCCTCTCCCCACTGGTCTGCTGACCTAGAAACCCCTTGTGGATGATGCCAACCCCTGAAGGGCAATGCTCAACAGGAGCATTGCAGCATCCAAGCAGGGCCGGTGACCTCACTACGCTTGTTGTAGATATTAAGTTATTTATATATACTAGATCTCAGATGTCATCACCTCGAGGTAAGCCTTAAGCTTCACAGGAAAAATGTTAGTGTTTTTTGTGCCAGGTTGTTTAAATAAACCCGACCTTGTTCCACGGTCTTTTACCTCCAAATCAGTGTCCATGTGTTTATTGTGGGTAAGGTGGGAGTGAAGTCATGACGATTTTACCCTTAAGGGACATTAAGCTTATTAATATTAGTGAATACGCTTAGATGACATACCCTTAAAAAAATATATCACATAATTTCTAATATTAAATTTTAAGAACACTGCAGTTTGATATTTGTTGTTATATTGTGCTGTGCAGGATTACACATAGATTTCAACTATACAGCACAGTATTGGTAAGTATGAATAGTGATTCATACACAGTTTGTGATTTAGTGTGTGAAGACCTTTTATCAGAAATATCTAAGTGCCTTTTTGAATATTTATAATGTCAGAAATACATTTTAATACTTCATATTTCCACAAAATTCACCTGGCTGTATTTACCTTGTTACCTGTGGTGCTTGTAGCTCCCAAAGAGGAATTTGCCTTTGTGCCTAACCTATGTTCAGAAGAATTATAGGGTAAGTAGGTGGGGGGAATCACACAATCTTATCATTTTTGCACTACAATGTTTCTTAAACTGTATCCCTAGTTCTCTAAAGGATGTTACCAAAACATTATCTGTCCCTGTGCCGCTTCTATTTTCACACCCACCATTTCTTAACAGCAGATCAACCTCTCTACAATAAGTGATCCTCCTGGCTGTTCTTCAAATGTAGCAGTTCCCTTGTGTCTCCTGGACTCAGCATGATGTTCAATTCAGTTGGATATATACTGATCCTACAACAAAGCACATAGTCCTCAGAGTTTACTGATAATTGTCATATGAAGACTAATAGCTGTTATTATTGCCCACCTTAATTGTACTTGATTTATCAAAATCAGATGAAAAAAGGGTTGAGCTAAACCTGTGAGGATTAAAAGCTTTGCCTCAAAGGTTTGAACAAGCACAGCAGTCAACCAATTAGTCAAATAAGCCACTAAACTAGCAGTTACGCTATCTGCCTCTTTCTCTGTTACATACTGTATTTGGTGACACACTTTCAATCCCTGGCAACTTATTTTTCAAGAATCAGTGTTTAGTGTTCAATGCAAAAATTCAATAATACTTTGAATTAAAAAGTTCTGATTAGTTTCATGGATAGATAAGGCTTTTTTAATTTTAGAACAGGACATTGCAGCCAGTCTGCGTCTGTTTCATCCAAATTGTATTTCATTACTTTATTTTATTTTTAGTTCATTTTTTGTTCCTCTCCTGAATAAATCAATGGCTTCTTTTCAGACAGAGGTTTGCGTCTCTTCATTAGTAAAGCAGAAACAGTTGTCCTTATCAATAAGAAACACAAAACCAATAGTGCAGTATAAGAAAGAAAAAAAAACAACAACTTGTACTTAAAGGGACATTACACTGTAAGTTTTTCTCCTCTTTAATGTGTATCCAGTAATCCTCTTTACACACTGGAATGTGTTCAATTGTTTACCTATAAAGTAGTTTCAACAAACAGTAAAAAAAATGTCTGGTTGTTATTGCATTTACTTTTGAAATACCTCATCTATAAATGTTAATAAAAGGGCTCATCTGCAGCAGTTAACAAAAGGGCTCATCTGCAGCAGTTAACAAAAGGGCTCATCTGCAGCTGTTAATGAAAAGGGTCATCTGCAGCAGTTAAAGGGCCATAATACCCAAATGTTTAAACACTTGAAAGTGATGCAGCATAGCTGTAAAAAGCTGATTAGAAAATATCACCTGAACATATCTATGTAAAAAAGAAAGATTTTTACCTCAAAAGTTCCTCAGTAGCCACCTCCCATTGTAAAGGATTTCTAAGCAGCATTTTAGTGTGTTTGTCCTGGGACATCTGAAGGGACTAGCATTGTGCACTCTCATATTATTTCACCAATCAGGTAAAGGAAGCTTACTATGAAATCTCATGAGAGTTAAGTCAAATCTCATGAGATCACAGTAAGAGTTCATGACCTCAGCACTGCTGATGCTGATTGGCTGCTGTTCATTTCTTCATTTTTTTTAATTTTTTTACCTGCAGCTGGGAGCAGCTGAGTATAACTTTTTACACAGAACTTACTCTGCTGAGCTGAGGAGATTGTGAGGTAAAATATCTTCCTTTTTTACATAGAGATGCTCAGGTGATATTTTCCTGTCAGCTTTTTACAGTTATACTGCATCAGTTTCAAGTGATTTAGCATATGAGTATTATGTCCCTTTAACAAAAGGGCTCATCTGCAGCTGTTAATGAAAAGGGTCATCTGCAGCAGTTAACAAAAGGGCTCAACTGCAGCTGTTAATGAAAAGGGTCATCTGCAGACATCAACAAAAGGGCTCACCTGCAGACATTAACCAGAAGGCTCATCTGCAGCCATTAACAAAAGGGCTCATCTGCAGCCATTAACAAAAGGGTTCATCTGCAGCTGTTAATGAGAAGGCTCACCTGCAGCCATTAACTAAATGGATCATCTGCATTTGTGAATAAAAAGGCTCATCTGCAGCCATTAACAAAATGGCTCATTAGCATTCCTTAAAAGGACAGTGAATACCAGAATTTTTATTGTTTTAAAAAATATATAATCTCTTAATTACCCATTCCCTAGTTTTGCAAAACCAACACAGTTATATAAATACACTTTTTACCTCTGTGATTACCTTGTATCTAAGCCTCTGCAAACTGCCCCCTTATTTCAGTTCTTTTGACAGACTTGCATTTTAGCCAATCAGTGTTCACTCCTCAGTAAATTCATGTGCATGAGCTCAATGTTATATATATGAAACACATGAATTAACGCCCTCTAGTGGTCAAAATGCATTCAGATTAGAGGCGACCTTTAAAAATCTAAGAAATTAGCATATGAAACTCCTAGGTTTGGCTTCAACTAAGAATACCAAGAGAACAAAGCAAAATTGGTGATACAAGTAAATTGGAAGTTGTTTAAAATGTCATGCCCTATTTGAATTGTGAAAGTTTTTTTTTTGGACTTGACTGTCCCTTTAACAAAAGGGCGCGTCTGCACCCATGAATGAAAAGACACATCTGCAGCTTTTAGCAAAAATGCTCATCTGCACCCATAAATGAAAAGACACATCTGCAGCAAAAGGGCTGCAGCCGTTAGAAAATGGAAAGGCTCAACTGCAGTCGTCAACAAAAGGGCTCATCTGCAGCCGTTAACAAAAGGGCTCATCTGCAGCTATTAACAAAGGGATCATCTGCAGCTGTTAATAAAAAGGCTCATCTGCAGTCATCAACAGAAGGGCTCATCTGCAGCCATTAACAAAATGGTTCAGCTGCATTTGTTAACTAAAGGGCTTATCTGCAGCGATTAACAAAATGGCTCATCTACAGCCATTAATAAGAAGGCTCATCTGCAGTCATTAACTAAAGGGCTCATTTGCAGCCGTTAACGAGAAGGCTCATCTGCAGCCATTAACAAAAGGGCTCATCTGCATTTGTGAATAAAAAGGCTCATCTGCAGCTTTTAACAAAAGGGCTTATCTGCAGCCGGTAATGAAAAGGGCCATCTGTAGTTGCCATCTGCAGCTGTTAATGAAATAGCACATCTGCAGTCATCAGCAAAAGGGTTCAACTGCAGCTGTTAATGAAATAGCACATCTGCAGTCATCAGCAAAAGGGTTCAACTGCAGCTGTTAATGAAATAGCACATCTACAGTCATCAGCAAAAGGGTTCATCTGCAGCTGTTAATGAAATAGCACATCTGCAGTCATCAGCAAAAGGGTTCATCTGCAGCTGTTAATGAAATAGCACATCTGCAGTCATCAGCAAAAGGGTTCATCTGCAGCTGTTAATGAAATAGCACATCTGCAGTCATCAGCAAAAGGGTTCATCTGCAGCTGTTAATGAAATAGCACATCTGCAGTCATCAGCAAAAGGGTTCATCTGCAGCCGTTAAAAAATGGAAAGGCTCAACTGCAGTCGTCAACAAAAGGGTTCATCTGTAGCCATTAATAAAAGTACACATCTGCAGCCGTTAACAAAAGGGCTCACCTGCAGCTGTTATTAAAAAGGCTCATCTGCAGTCATCAACAAAATGACTAATCTGCAGACATTAACAAAAGAGCTCATCTTCAGTTGTCAACAAATGGGCTCATCTGCATTCATTAACAAAAGGGCTCATCTGCAGCTGTTAACGAACGGGCTAATCTGCTTAACAATAGGGTTCATGTACAGTTGTTAACATGTCATATAGGGGGGTAGTTATCAACGTGTCTACTTTTCCTGCCTTCGCCGGCCCAATACGCCCGCCTAAGCTCGCCTCACATCGCCGCTGCGGACCTGCAAAAATTTGCCTGTTATCAAAAAAGCTGTCAAAAAGCCGTGCACCAAGTACGGGGCGATGAGCAGCAGACTGTGAGAGTTATCACTCATCCGATCTCGCTGCTCTTCGGCTTTTTTACAGCTTTCTTGCTAGCCTGTCACTAAGCACCCACACTAAACTACACTGTTCTACCCCCTATACAGGCGCCCCCGGAGCCTCCCACAACTAAATAAAGTTACTAACCCCTAAACCGCCACTCCTAGACCCCGCCGCAACTCTTATAAATGTATTAACCCCTAAACCGCCGCTCCTAGACCCCGCCGCAACTCTTATAAATGTATTAACCCCTAAACCACCGCTCCCAGACACCGCTGCCACCTACATTATACCTAGTAACCCCTATCCTGCCCCCCTATACCGTCGCCCTCTATAATAAAGTTATTAACCCCTATCCTGCTGATCCCGCACCTCGCCACAACTAAATAAATAGTTTAACCCCTAAACCGCCGCTCCCTGATCCCGCCGCAACCTATATTACATTTATTAACCCCTATCCTGCCCCCCTACACCGTCGCCACCTATAATAAATTTATTAACCCCTATCCTGCCCCCCACTACACCGCCGCAACCTATATTACATTTATTAACTCCTATCCTGCCCCCCCTACACCGTCACCACCTATAATAAATTTATTAACCCCTATCCTGCCCCCCACTACACCGCCGCCACTGTAATAAAATTATTAACCCCTAAACCTAAGTCTAACACTAACCATAACAATAATAAAACAAAATTATTTTTATTTCACTACTGGCAGACTTTCTGCCAGTACTTAAGATGGCGGTGACAATTGTGAGGTGGGGGAGGGAAGAGAGCTGTTTGAGGGGGTCAGGGGGGGGATCAGGGGGTGGGATGTGTCAGGTGGGAGGCTGATCTCTATGCTAAAGCTAAAAATTAACCCTACAAGCTACCTAATTAACCCCTTAACTGCTGGGCATATTACAAGTGTGGTGCGTAGCAGTATTTAATGGCCTTATTATTACCAAAAAGCATTTACAACCATTTGTGCCATAATTGCACAAGCTGTTTGTAAATAATTTCAGTGAGAAACCTAAAATTGTGAAAAATGTAAGTTTTTTTTTTATTTGATCGTATTTGGCGGTGAAATGGTGGCATGAAATATACCAAAATGGGCCTAGATCAATGCTTTGGGATGTCTTCTAAATATAAATATATACATGTCAAGGGATATTCAGGGATTCCTGAAAGATATCAGTGTTCCAATGTAACTAGCGCTAATTTTGAAAAAAAGTGGTTTCGAAATAGCAAAGTGCTACTTGTATTTATGGCCCTATAACTTGCAAAAAAAGCAAAGAACATTGGGTATTTCTAAACTCAGGACAAAATTTAGAAACTATTTAGAATGGTTGTTTTTTGGTGGTTGTAGATGTGTAACAGATTTTGGGGGTCAAAGTTAGAAAAATTGTGTTTTTTTTCAATTTTTTCCTCATATTTTTTTTTTTTTCTTATAGTAAATTATAAGATATGATGAAAATAATGGTATCTTTAGAAAGTCCATTTAATGGCGAGAAAAACGGTATATAATATGTGTGGGTACAGTAAATGAGTAAGAGGAAAATTACAGCTAAACACAAACACTGCAGAAATGTAAAAATAGCCATTGTCATTAAGGGTAAGAAAATTGAAAAATGGTCCGGTCATTAAGGGGTTAAGTATAGTGTACTGTTAGGTGTAATTGTAACTTAGGTTAGTTTTTATTTTACAGGTTAATTTCTCTTTATTTTAGCTAGGTAGGTATTAAATAGCTAACTATTTAATAGCTATTGTACCTAGTTAAAATAAATTGAAAGTTACCTGTAAAATAAAAATAAATCTTAAGATAGCTACAATATAATTATTATTTATATTGTAGCTATATTAGGGCTTATTTTACAGGTATGTATTTAGTTTTAAATAGGATTAATTTAGTTCATAATAGAAATATTATTTAGATTTATTTAATTAATATTTAAGTTAGGGGGGTGTTAGGGTTAGTGTTAGACTTAGGTTTAGGGGTTAATAAATTTATTACAGTGGCGGCGGTGTAGTGGGGGGCAGGATAGGGGTTAATAAATGTATTATAGGTGGCGACGGTGTAGGGGGGGCAGATTAGGGGTTAATAAATTTAATATAGGTTGCGGCAGGGTCCTTGAGCGGCGGTTTAGGGGTTAATACATATATTATAGTTGCGGTGGGCTCTGGGAGCAGCGGTTTAGGTGTTAATACATATATTATAGTTGCGGTGGGCTCCGGGAGCGGTGGTTTAGGGGTTAATACATATATTATAGTTGCGGTGGGCTCCGGGAGCGGCGGTTTAGTGGGTAATAACTTTATTTAGTTGTACTTTCGCTATGGTCAGACTCCCATTGATTCCTATGGGATCCGCCACCTCCAGGGTGGCGGTTTGAAAACCAGGTACGCTGGGCCGGAAAAGTGGCGAGCGTACCTGCTAGTTTTTTGATAACTAGCAAAAATAGTCAGATTGTGCGGAACATCTGGAGTGACGTAAGAATCAATCTGTGCCAGACTGAGTCCGGCGGATCGAAGTTTACGTCACAAAATTCTACTTTTGCCGGTCTCTAGCCTTTGATAACTAAGGCGAATCAGCCTCGCCACAAATACGCTGCGGAATTCCAGCGTATTTGAGGTTGACGGCTTGATAACTAGGCCCCAATGTGTTCACTATTCGTTTAATTTCCTGAGCCTACCTAGGTATGCTTTCATGTAAAGAAGCTTTGTCTGAACAAAGGATACCTAGAGAACAAAATCAGTTTGATAACAGTTGGAAAGTTGTTGTTTTGTTTTTTTAGGTGTACGCTCTACAAAATAATGAAAGTTTAATTTGACTTTCATATTCCTTTATGCTCTCTACCTGTCCCTTAAGTTTTTTTTGCCTTAATTTAGGGCCTGACTTTCTAATGTTTGCCAGAGCAGACATGAAAAACCATGCTGACATCCGCATTGCTGGAAAGGTAAACTTTTATGAGGAGAGTGAAGTTAGCAGGGAGCACACTTTAAACATTAAATACTGCAGCCAATACAGCCAGTTTTTTCTAATAGGGCATTTTGCATATTTTGACACATTCTTGCCACCATTCTGTTTATATATAGATACCTGCAGGGGGAAATGGGAGAATATGCCAGACCTGAGAATAGGAGAATATATCAGAACTTTCAGCAACACCAATGGGATGCCCCTGTTCAGACCAGTGCCCACTAGCAGAGGCTGGGAAGCTTACTATAAAGAAAAAAATACACTTTAAACACAATATTTCAACAATATTTAAAAGCAAGGTGCATTTGATTTACAAACTAAAACATCCCCTGCTTCGGAGCTTTATGATAAACACTCTGCAAGAAGCAGAGCTTTGACACACAATGATTTACCTTTGGCATTTCTACTGTTTGATTAAAAAGAAAAAACTGCAGGCAGAGATTAAGGATCTTCAATAAAAAATCTTAAAGTATTTTCATTGTTTTCTACATACTACCACAGATTGCAGGGTACTGTTAATAAATTAGATATCTGGTCATTAGGATGCATTCAGATTGCTTTAGGCATTAGCATGACTAGACTAAAAAATAAACTGCTGTAGGAATGAGAATATGCTAACATGATGTGAGAAGTTTTAGAGAAATTGCATTAATATTTTTTTCTTCCCTTTAATGTGTTCCCGATTATCTTTTTTGCTTGCATAACTGTATTGGTTGCAAACATTTCCTTTACCCTTCTTTGGACTAGATTACAAGTCACGCGGGAAATCAGTTGTGAATACACTGCGCGCGTTTTGACTTTTTTTGCATTTGGGGTTGCGCAACTATTACAATATGCAAAATAACTTATATGGGTGCGCATTAAGCCGAGTAATCCAAACAGCCAAATCGTGTGCGCGTTTACATATTCCCCATAGAAATCAATGGAGAAGACAAATAGAAAAAAAAACCCTATTAAAACCCTAATCTGTTGCGCAAAGCCCTTCTCCTCGAAATGTGCACATAAAAATGTGAATATTTCATATTGTGAAAATGTTTTTGGAACGGAATATGTTCTATTTAATTCTAAATAAATAATTCTCTGTATATGTGATGATTATTGGATAGATATATCTATTTATAGTGAGATATGTAAATTTATATATATATATATATATATATATATATATATATATATATATATATATATATATATATATGTCTATATATCTCAAAATGTACAGTATATGTGAATATATCTTTGAAAATATCCTGAGATATTGTGCAATGTGCATAAGATTGTAATGTAAGATCTTTTCATTATCTCCATAGTTAAACATAGCTCTATACATATTAATCCCTGTTTCTCTATGTATGTGTATGTATGTCAATGTAAATCCCTGAGTAGGCTTTTTTATTCTAACACTCGAGATCACCTATCTTTGAGCTCTTATAACTTTTGTCTGCAATATTTTTTTTTTAAATAATGTTTATTAGGCAGTGTTAATATGAGTGTAAGTGTACATTTTAATGTATTTTTGAAGTGTTTCGTGAAACTTTTATGTTGCACAAATCAGTTAACTACAGCTCTACAAGCTCGGAAAGGATTGTTGCATAAAAGGCAAATGCGCACCTGCAATCACGATTTTCCAAGACTTGTATTAGCTGTGCAATTTTTTTTATTTTATTATTTAATAATTCAATACAATATAAAATTAGAAATTCTTCAGGCTCACTCACCCCCGACACCGTGTTAGACCTAAAGCTTGACAAAAATGGTCCTAAATAACAACCGCACTCCATGCCAAAAAATATTTAATAATGCTGGGGGTTCCCAGTGTGTATCAGGGCAACTACAAAATAACAAGACAACAGCTTTTCGTTCAGCTGCATATTTGAACATTTGTGTTCACAACTATTAATCAGATTTCAACCTCCATTTCAAGATAATGAAGCAATTGTTATGACACCGGGGTGCCATGACGTCGGGTTGCCATGATGCGGTAGCCATGATGCGGTTACTCCTCTGTTGATTACAGTCTTGTGTCATTTCTGATGCATCATGCCTGGTTTTCATGCTTCGCGTCATCTTTGGCGCCCTTTTTACCCTTTTAAGTCTTATGAATTCTCTCTCTCTCATTGCCCTTGTATTGAGTCTTTCTCGTGGGTGTACCTTAATACTTATTTGGATTTTGAATTCTGTCTTGTGACTAGGACCTTATTTTGACCATTCTTCTGCCTGCTGATTTCACTCTGTTGCCCGATTGGTTTTGACCTTGGATCCTCCTGACTAAGCTTTTGGACTGATTCTGTTTTCTTGTTATCCGTCTGGTTTGACCCCCTGGCTTGCTGACTCTGCCTTGACCAATCTGATAATTTCCTGGTCCTTAGCTCCTAGTTATTGTGCCTAGTGCTCAGTCATCCTTCTTCTGGGTCCAACACTATTGTCCCAAGATTTTTCTCACTCCACTTGATGCCGGGATAAGAAGACTACTGGCCAGGATTGGTTTGATAGCGAAATATCTGAAAGACCTAACAGCAAGGCCTCAACATCCTCAGCATAATAGGCTTATTACAGATATACTATGTAGGGATGATTCTTAAACCATGTATAACTGACCAGTAAGTTATAACTACCTCATAAATACCACCAATTCCATTGAGGCTAGGTGGCTGGCTTTGACTAGCCCTCCTCCCTCTACTCCCATTCTCCTCCACTCCCATTCTTCAAGGACAGTAGTGGTCTACAGGTAGTTTAACTTTTTAATGACACCTTTGTCATCTACCTTAACTTAAAGGTGATTCAAATGTAATATGTTTGCTCACTTTGACTTGATGTTTATTTGTAGCTGAGCTACCATACATTCACTTAGGCACTCTATACCATATTCTTTGCAAATGTTTAGAAGGCTCTTAATTCTAGGGGTATGTATAATACAGCTTCTGTCCTATTATATAGTTTACTGTTCAATTTACCCTTATTAATCCCTTTGTTTAAGGTTGCAACCACTATTTATATGACCAAATACCTATTTATTTCATACGTCCACTGATACTTTTCACTCCAATATACCCACTTCCTTTCTCACCCAATATACTTCCCTCCATAATTGTAGACATGTCATGATGTTATAAAACTGTTTAGCTCATGATATATATGACTTCTCTGTATTGGTTCACATAGGAGATACTTCCCCTTGTATACAGTTATTTAACAATATCTTCCAAATTTTCCCACAGTTACTCCCAACTTCCTTTGTGTGGGTCTCCTACCCCGCTTTCTTACCTTACTTACCCAGCTTGTCACCCCTTTCCCCCTCTCCCCCTCCTTTTTTATTTTCTAGACTGAAAATATGACATCTATGAAACGGAAATTGTAGGAACAGTGTCCTCTTTATTTTTTACCACAGTTAATGCCAAGGGCCTTTATAGCCCAGAACAGGAGTTCTATATTATTGTGTGATTTAACAGTCACATTATATTTGTCCAAAAGACACATTTTCAGAGAGGAAGAGAGATGAAATGGACTACCGCTTTTTTCCCTACTGCCTTCTTTACTCAAGGGCCACATAAATGGAATGGGGTGCGTATCATCTTCAACAGGTTTTACAATCAATTACATTTTCATATTGTTCAACAGTTAACATAGTTTGATATGCATTCTCATAGTATGTTCTATGCGTTATTTTGACCTTCATTCCAGGATTAACCCAACCTACAAACTTTTCACAATATAACATAAACTTTCCTATCTCCAGATAGAGATAGCCTAACCACCAACTAGTATTGCCCTGTAAGTCTCCCAGAGCAGAAGCAAACTGGTTTCTCATGAACATTCTCCTTATACCATATTCAAACAGGCACCCAAAATAACTTTTCATCATCCCATTGTGGTCTGCATCTACTGTACCTTAACCTTAATCGGTTTTTGCCATAATTGCATTAGGAGCAGAGTCCAATACATAACAATTACATTCATCATATGATAACCTGTTAAATACAAAGTCCTAGGACTCAAACTGTTATTTGCCTTAGCCATCATAAATGATGACATTGGTCACATTTTAAGTAAACTTTTCAGGATTAATCAAGCATGTTACTATTTCATCCCTCTTCTGCCTCAGCTTGCCCCTTTACCGGACTGTGGGCCAGTGACCCGCTTTTTGCCAGGAATGTTTGGGCCTCAGAAGGAGATTCAAAAAACTTTGTCCCTCTTGATGTGACAATGTTAAGCCTAGCAGGGTATAAGAGATAGGTCTGCCTGCCCTTCCTATGTAGTTTATAACAAAGTGGTGAGAATTCTTTGCGTTGTGTCATAAGGTCTGCAGAGAAATCCTGAAAGAGGAGCAGCTATGCGTTCTAAATGCAGAAATGTAATCATAATAGGGTGGGATTGGGACCTATCTGCACCAGGCCTCTCCGGCCCTACTCTATGTGCCCTTTCAACACCTCCAACAAAATTCCAGGAATATTTAACAAAGAAAGTAAAGTGTTTTCCACAAAATGTAATATATCAGATTGTTTTATAATTTCAGGGAGACCAAGTAGGCGCACATTGTTGCGTCTCGATCTATTTTCTAGATCATCTAATTTAAATTGTAGGGCCATTGTCTGCATTTCTAGATTCTCTATTTTGCTGATGTTAGCTACATTAGAGTCCTCTTAATCTGATATTCAGTTTTCTGCCTCTGCTACTCGTGTAGAGAACTGTTTAACATCATCAGTGAGCGTGTCTACCCCTCTCTGTAAGTTGTCTATTTTAGGCATAAATAACATGGATATTTGTTTTACAATAGGGTGGGTGTCAGCCAAGTTACTATCCGGGAAAGTCTCATTACTTGTGCCCTGACTGGCTTGATCATTTCCAGCCCTATTTCTGCATTAATTTGCTTTATTGCGATTTACCATTGGGTTAGTTGTTAGATATTTCCCATATACCAATAAAATGTGAGGGATAAAACCTTTACAGTAAAAGTACATATGTTGAAAATAGACAAGTAGAGACACTGCTTATCCAGTACAATAATGCCCTGTTGATTAACACTAATTTAAATTCTATAACCTACTTCAGCATGAACCTGCAAAGGAAACAAGTTAACAGAGTGGTCAGATAGAAATGAAGTGCGGCACACACATACGAGACATTAAATTTGGCAATATAAATCTCCATGTGGGTTATGGGAGAATCTGGTATATAGTTTCCTCCAATGCCTCCCTCTCCAGAAATGCAAGTGTCCAGTCCCCCCTAGGAATTATGCAAGATCAGGCTTCTTAAAACGTTCTATACTCCTGCCTTGGCCAGCCTCTGTGTGAATGAGAGCCCGCTAAGTCACTGCAACAGGTGGCTTATACTGCAGCGCAAGTTCAGTGTAGTATCCGAGTGCTAGGTGATGTTAGGATGAGGCATGTGTAGCTCAAATGTGTTAATAAGACACTCCTTTGGCCTCCTGTTAATGACATGAAGGATTCAGGCCTATGAACAAAATCGACAGTTCCAATCTAGGAGGGCTGCTGTGTTGTGTAGTGTACAATGCATAACCAGGGTATAGAGTGTAAGGATGCTGGATCAGCAATATTTATCCCAGTACTGCCTAACAGCCTGATGCACCAGCCTCAATAAAAATAAAAGCCTATATGGGTGTCAGAGTTACGGGCACTTCGGGGTCCAAGAGGTGTCAGCAGTATATCCCCCTGTGGCCTGTCAGTAACATGGATAAAAGGACCTTAGTGGATGTTTGTGGTCTATACCTTACCACCTCAGATATCCCTCTGTGGCTGAATGACAACCATGCGTGTCTCCACAAAGTTCTTCCCGGGCCTCTGCTGTGTGGCTGGATATCCAAGATGGAGCTTTCCAATTTTCATGCCCAAATATTCTCCGCTGTTTGGATTTCTTTCTGGTATCGGTAATATGGTGAGGCTAGCCTGTCAGTCACCTGAGCCAGTGGAGTCCCCTGATACTAAAGCCGGATCCCACCGGAGTGAGTGAAGCAGCAAGCTCTGTGGATCAGGTGGTTCGGGACGTTGGTCTGCAGACTAATTGTGGTCAGTCCTATGCCACTCTATAGACAGCCGCTCCCCACCCATCATGATCCCACTGTAGTCTCTGTTGTGCAGCCACTACTATCCACAGGTCTCCGCCACTATGAAAGCTCTGTTCAGTGTTGCGCTCCATCAGTGCTTCATTCCGTGTTGAACCTCGGTGCTGGAGCGATGTACTGCTCCCACGAACAATATGGAGGAGGCTGTTAATCAGATTTCTCCACTCCAGGCAGCAAGCTCTGCCAAGGAAATTTCGTTGGGTACAGGATAGCCAGAATTGGGGAGGCAAATCCTTAAATAAAGCAGGTTTTGTGTCCACTTTGGATGGAGCTCTTCTCTCCTGCTGCCTACCGTGTGGCCCGCCCACCAGAAGTCCCATTTTCTAAGCATTTTAAACAAGCTCACAGATTTTTCTAGCCAGCTGTATGCAGGTGAAGCTTGGCCTAGGAAGCAACCTTTTTGTTTATTTTGCTTATTTTTGTAATTTTTTTTTTTTTTTTTTTTTTACGCTTTTACTCTTATCACCTAAGGATATAGAGGTGAAAGGCTTTAATTTTTATGTTCTATTTGTGCTTTACTGGTGGGAATACATGCATCCCGGTTACACAGTCTTATAATACACTATGAGCTTTGTGGATACATGCCTCGTAATTTTTCAAATTTAAAATTTATGAATTCTAAAACCTGCTCCGTTTGTCCCTATCATGAGGGCTGACAAATATTGTCTGGGAACTGTCTGCCTGTTTTTGATTGGCGAGAATGAACAATACATCTTGCACACATCTACCTTTGTGTTATTACACGGCGCAGACATGGATAAGTTAATAATATGGTAAATAACGGGGTTACTTTTTAGCATGATTGCAAATTATTTGGTTGATTTGAGCTTATATTTTTTCATTATCCTATAATTTTGAGGGTGGTTTTTCTTACAATTGCATAGAGTGATCTGTATTGGTTGGATCCTATACACCCCTTAGATAACGTCATCATTTTACGCCCAAAGGCTCGGTTGACACTCCTGTGGTAATACTGTAGTCAAATATTACTTTGTTTGTATGATTATCATGGGATTGCTTAACAGGATAACTGTTAACGGAAGTCTGATCCTGATTCATGATATGCGGTACGTTACATCATATACTTTATTTGTTGAAACTACCAACGTTACTTTAGGAACTGTTATATGGTAATTATGGCACAATTAATTCAAATAGCAATGCTTTTAAATGGTTCTTTCCTATACAGAGAATGGTCGCATTGATTTATGCTAATTTTATTTCTTTTTTATTCTGCCATTTTTAACTTTTTACTTCACATTTCTGAGGGGTAGTGAGTACACTATTAATGATCTTGATTTTGATAACGATATACAGTATCGTTTATGTGATACATGTTACTATTTATGACAATGCACTATATATTTTAATATTTGACGGTTGTCTCACTATATGTTTGATATACAATGCCACCAGTTTAGAAAATTGTGTACAGATTTATTAATCAAGGTACTGATTGTTCATTGGAGCTTACCTAGGGGAGGGATTTCCACACCTGTAAAACACCTGTTTTGTGCACATTTGTTTGTCTGAGGAAGGGCTAAAGTCCCAGAAAACATTCACACATTAAGTGCTTTTAATCCCTTTGCAGTTAAGTAGAAGAAAATGTTAAAGCATATGTATGCAATATTCATTTTTAATAAAAGTTTTAACTATGTATTTACTTTTTCACATTCCAATGTTCAGCAGATAGCAGAATATGTTCTATGTATTCTCAAATAGATATTCCTATAAATATATATCTATACCTATATATAATAATGTAAAGATATAAGTATAGATATATATTGTACCAAAAAATAATAATAAATATAGTATGTTATTTGAAGATCATTGGAATGTGAAATATTCATATTTTTATGTTAGGTTAGCGCAAATATGCAATTAGGTTTGCGCAAGAGTGGGGTGTTCTATGACTTCTATGGGGAATACGTGAATGAAATTCTAACTTCAGCTTTTTACGTTTGTCAATTTAGAGCAAGAGTGAAAAACGTTTACTTTCAACTCGTATTTGGTAAGATTACAAGTTGTGCGGTATGGCTATAGCGCTGAAAAATTGACAGAATGGCAGGTCTCCTGAATTACAAGTCGGGACAATACGGCTATACAGCAAGAGTTGTAGCCTGTACCGCAACTCTCCATTCCGCACTCAAAAAATGTATTTGAACGTGGAATTTTCTTTTCGCCCGTATTACAGGTTGTGTGGTTCGGCTTTTATCCCCCCCCCCGCATCGCAAATACTATAATAAACATATTAACACCTAATCTGCTACCCACCCATATCGCCAACACTAAATTAAAGTATTAACCCCTAAACCGCCACCCCCCCCACATCGCCAACACATTATAAAATCTATTAACCACTAAACCACCACCCCCACCTTGCAACTACTAAACATATTAACCCCTAAACCGCTGGTCCCCCACATTGTGAAACACTACATTAAACTATTAACTCCTATCACCCCCTATCTTTAAATTAAACTTACCATTTAACTACAATAAAATAAATAAAAACCTATCATTACTATTTTAAAAACTAAAATAAAGGAAAAATTTAAACCTGTTATAAAATTATAAAATCCTAAAACTAAGAAAAAAACAAAAAAACTAACATTACCAAAAAAACCACTAAAATTATGAAAAATAAAAAAACAGTAAGATTACAAAAAATAATAAACAAAATTATCCAAAATAATAAAAATTAAACCTAATCTAACAGCTCTATAAAAACAAAATAAGCCCACTCCAAAATAAAAACACCCCCTAAACTAACAACAAACTACCAATGGCCCTTAAAGGGGCCTTTTGTAGGGCATTGCCCTAAGTTAAACAGCTCTTTTACCTAAAAAAATTACAAAGTCCACATCCAACCAACCCACCAAAATAAAAATAACCTAAGGGCATTGGCCATAAAAGGGCAAGCAGCTCTTTAGTGCCAATTCAAAAAATGAAAAAAGACCTAATTTAAAAAAAAAGACCCCCCAAAAAAATATCACTAACCCCAGAAAATGTACTCTCCGTTCCTGAGGTCCAGAAGTCCAGGCAGAGCAAAGTCTTCATCCAGACGGAGAAGATCTTCTTCCAGGGGGGCACTATCTTCTAAATTCTTCCCCTAGGTGCAAAGCAGTCTTTGGCGATGCACGGATCCAAAGCATCTGGGGTACCTTGCATTCAGTCTTCAGTGTGCGGGGGATGATCACATGAAGGGGATCCATATCGCTGAACACTGCTGCCGCTGAAGAATACTCCAGATCAGGACCAGTGCTCCGGATCCACGCATCGCTGAAGATAGCTCGACATATCCAGGAAGAAGATAGAAGATGGTGCCGCCCTGGAAGAAGATCTTCGCCGCCTGGATGAAGACTTTGCTCCACCTGGACTTCCGAACTTCAGGAACGGTGAGTACATTTTCTGGGGTTAGTGTTCGTTTTTTTGGGGGGGTGGTTTTGTTTTTAGATTAGGGATTTTTTATTTTTTAATGGGCACTAAAGAGCTGAATGCCCATACAAATGCCAATTTAGGGGAAATTGGTAACTTAGGTTATTTTTAGACTTATTTTTTTTTTAATTTGGGGGATTGGTTGGGTGGGGGGGTTACTGTTAGGGGGGACTTTGTAATTTTTTTAGGTAAAAGTGCTGTTTAATTTAGGGCAATGCTCTACAAAAGGCACTTTAAGGGATATTGGTAGTTTATTGTTAGCTTAGGGGGTGTTTTTATTTTGGGGTGGCTTTTAAGTTTTTTATAGGGCTATTAGATTAGGGTTAATTGTTATTATTTTGGATAATTTTGTTTATTATTTTTTGTAATCAGTGTTTTTTTATGTTTCTTAATTTTAGTGTTTGTTTGTTTTTTTAGTAATGTTAGTTTTTTTTTTATTTTTTCTTAGTGTTAGGATTTTATAATTTGTAACTTAGATTTTTTATTTTTTTATTTTAGTTTTTAAAATAGTAATGTTAGATTTTTGTATAGTTTAAGCTTAGGTTTTTTTAATTCACAGGTAAGTTTTTATTTATTTTATGGTAGTTATATTGCAAGTTTAATTTAACGTTAGGGGTGTTAGGTTTAGGGGTTAATAGTTTAATTTAGTGTGGTGCAGTCTAGGGGTTAATAGGTTTAGTTTAGTATTAGCGATGTGGGGGGAGGCGGTTAAGGGGTTAATAGCTTTATTATAGTAGTTGCAAAGTGGGGAGGTGGTTTAGGGGTTAATAGATTTATTATAGTAGTTGTGATGTGGGGGGGCGGCGGTTTATGGGTTAATAGCTTTATTATAGTAGTTGGGGTTTGGGGGCCTGGTGGTTGAGGGATTAATTGGTTTATTTAGTGTTGGTGATGTCAGGGGGTGGCGGTTTGGGGTTAATAACTATATTTAGTATAGGCGATGTTGGGGGCGTCGGATTAGGGGTATTTAGACTAGGGGTTTATGTTAGAGTGTTAGGTTTTTACATAATCTTCTTGTCCCCATAGACATCAACGGGGATTGCGTTATAGTGATCGCCATTCCGCGATCGCAGGTGTTAGCAGGTAAAGTCAAGCCTTGGCTTTTGTGCGGTATTGAGATTAACGCACCATACCGCACAACACAAGAAGGTGTGTTATTTACACACCCGGTTTAGGGCGCAATTTGTAATCTTGGTGATTATGAGCACAACCCGAGAAGTGCAAAAAGCTTACTTCTAGCGCAATTAATGCTGAAGCGTTAATTTGCGCTCCACTCGTATTCTACTCAAAATCAACTCCTTTCTATATCTAACCATGCTTACAAATAAAACTTTTACCTCCTGCCATTAGGCAACACTGCTTTGAAGTTTGTCTTAAGCAAACAAAGATAAAACGCACTGCTTTCCTTTAGTTTAAAAATAAATAGAACACAGAAATAGTACATAAAATGGAACTACTGAATTAAATTAGAAATAATGTTATGTTTCATCAACAGGAGGTGATTGTTCTAATATTGCAGTACATTTAGCAATTCAAAGCAATATTTCAACAAGCAAAGGCTATGTTCTAAACTGAACACTTACCTTTTATGATGCTCACTTGCTTTCATTAACTGTGTTTCCATCTCCCACCTCAGCATCTTTCATTCATCATAACATCATATAGTTTATTTGTAATATGTATTAGAATCTTAAATAAATAAATGAATGAATAATTTATTAATTAACAACTATTCTTATTTTGAAACAAGTTACTTCAAAATGATTGAAAAGAAAATAAGCATGTTTGTATTTAATGATTATTTTGTAAGACACAATCATTTTTGTATTTGTCACCCAAACAACTCAACTGAAATAATAACAACAACAAAAAAAGGTTTAACCCTTTCCTGATTGGGTTAAAGTGTTCCGATGTAGACAAATTGAAATCACACGATTGTGCACAAGATCGCAAGATTTCAATAATTGGATCAGGTCTGGGGGGTGTCTCTATAACCCTAGGAACGCCCTCCAGACCACAATCAAATCTTAGAAGCACAGTAGGCTTCAGGACAGCCGTTGGCTATGACGTTCTATTACATCATAACGGCTTTAAAGCCAAGTGTATTTATTACGGAATAGAATGACATAACAGCGTTAAAAGGTTAAAAAGAAAAATTAACAAAACAGTATGGCAAAGTAAAACATAAGACTTTTTAAGGATCATCAAAATCTAAGTTATTTTATGAATTCACTCATTCCAGGTGACAAATTCACTAATGTAGACAAAGGGGGGTATCTATCAAGCCGTCAACTGTGTTACATTCACCAGCATCAATACGCTCGCCTAACATTGCAGCCCTGTATCTCAATACTCTCCTTATTTATTAAAAAAGCAGGCAAAAAGACGCGCACCAAGTATGGGGGGATGAGCATCGGACTGTTGTTAACTATCAATCATCAATCTTGTGTCTATTCGGCTTTTTCCCAACTTTATTCATACCCTTTCACTAAATGCTGCCACTATACTAAAATGTTTAACATAGAAATAACACAATACAGATTACTATAGGTCTTACAATAATAACTGTACCGGATGACAAAAACAATACTCCCCTCTGAACGGACCGCTGCCTTCTTTCAGTCTCTCCCAGAAGACTGTTAAAGGTACTTGGAGTTTTGAGATAGAGGCACAGGTCCTGATGTTTTCTTTCCTTTTTAGTAAACCAAGGCTTCCAATAATGGCTAAGGAAGAGAAAACTTCACTTTTGTGTGTGTAGATAAACACAATAAAATAGGTGCAATATACTCACTCCAATAAATTTAGAGTCCAGCTCCTTCAGTTCTTAGAATGTGTCTTCAGTATAGGATAGAGTTCCTGTAGAGTTATCTCCTGGTGTAGGTATAGCTGAAAAGAATAAAATTTTCACTGGTATATGCTATACTTGATAGTATATATTAAGTGCAGTATACTCACTCCGATAAAATCGGAATCCAGCTCCTCACAATGTGGTTGCGGTGGATGTTTAGCAATTTCAAAAAGCAGCAACAAATATTTGTCATCAAACAAACATTTATTTAAAACAAGTCTTTGAAAGACAAATATAAAATAGCTCTACACATTTCCGCGAGTATCTTGCCTTTTTCAAGAGCATTAAAAACAAAATTGAGAGACTATTTTATATTTTATATTTGTCTTTCAAAGACTTGTTTTAAATAAATGTTTGTTTGATGACAAATATTTGTTGCTGATTGGAACAGCCAATAGAATGAGAGCTGCTCAAATCCTATTAGCTAATTGGAACAGCCAATAGGATTTTAGCAGCTCTAATCCTATTGGCTGATAGGAATGCAAGGGACGCCATCTTGGATGACATCACTTGCATTGAAGTTCCAGTTTACGGCGGCGACCGTATGAAGAGGATGCTCCATGCCGGATGTCTTCAAGATGGACCCGCTCCACGCCGGATGGATGAAGATAGAAGATGCCGTCTGGATACAGACTTCTTGCTGCCTGGATGAGGACTTCGCCGGCTGGATGAAGATTGAAGAGGCCGCCTGGTTGAAGACTTCTTGCCGACTAGATGGATCCTCCAAGCGAGACTTCAATAACTGTAAGTGGATCATCGGGAGTTAGTGCCCATACAAATATTTGGGGGTTTTTTACAGGCAAAAGAGCTGAATTCTTTGGGGCAATCTATCTATTGGGTACTTATAGAGTGCAAACTAATCACCTGTGAGGGTCTCAAGGCGCTAAGGGAAAGGGGATAGGAGAAGGGGGGAGAGGATGGGCATTCAGTTGAAGAGCCAGGTTTTGAGGTCCTTTATGAACTTTGTAAGGGAGGTGGATTGTCTGAGGTGCAGTGGGAGGGTGTTCCATGTCTTTGCTGCCATGTGTGAGAAGGATCTTCCGCCCACTGTGGATTTGCTGATACAGGGGATGACTGCAAGTGCATGGTCGGCCGATCAGAGTTGTCTGGCAGGGGTGTAGAAATTTACGCGGTGGTTGACGTATTCGGGTCCGATGTTGTGTAGGGCCTTGAACGTAAGGGTAAGGAGCTTGAAGGTGATTCTCTTGTCGATGGGGAGCCAGTGAAGATTCCTTGGGTGTTCCGTGATGTGGCATTGGAGAGGGATGTCAAGGATGAGTCTGGCTGAGGCATTCTGGATATGTTGGAGTCTCTTTTGGAGTTTGATGGTGGAGCCGGCATATAGTGCGTTGCCGTAGTCTAATCGGCTGCTGACGAGGGAGTGGGTGACTGTTTTCTTGGTTTCGGTAGGGATCCACTTGAAGATTTTTCATAGCAGGTGGAGAATGTGGAAGCATGTTGAGGTGATGGCATTGATTTGTCGGTCCATGGAGAGTGAGGAGTCCAGGATGAAGCCTAGATTTTGTGCATGGTCGGTTGGGGTTGGAGGGTGACCGAGGGTTGTGGGCCTCCAGGAGTCATCCCATGCGGATTTTTGTCACAAAAGGCCCTTTTAAGGGTCATTGGTAGTTTATTGTAGGCTAGGGTTTTTTTTTATTTTGGGGGGGGGGGCTTTTTTATTTTGATAGGGCTATTAGATTAGGTGAAATTCTTTTTTATTTTTGATAATTTGTTTCTTATTTTTCATAATTTAGTGTTTTTTTAAATGTAGTTATTTTTTTTTAAATTAGATACTTAATTTAATTATTTTATAGTAGTGTTAGGATTTTTTAAGGTGTAGTTTAGTTTAATTTAATTGGTAGTTAGCTTAATTGTAGTTTAATAATAATCTTAGTTTAATTGTTAGTTTAAATATATTTATTTAATTTGACAGGTAAGTTTTAATTTAAGATAGGGAAATTGTAATTTTAATATAAAGTTAGGGGGCGTTAGGTTTAGGGGTTAATAGTTTATTTTAGTATATTTTGTTGTGGGGGGTTTTCAGTTTAGGGGTTTATAGTTTATTTAAGTATATTTTGTTGTGGGGGGCTTGCGGTTTAGGGGTTAATAGGTTTATTATAGTGGCGATGATGTTGGGGAGTAGCGGAATAGTGGTTAATACATTCTAATAGTGGCGGCGATGTCTGGCGCAGCAGATTAGGGGTTAATAAATTTATTATAGTGTTTGCGATGCGGGAGGGCCTCAGGTGAGGGGTTAATAGTTAGTTTATGGGTGTTAGTGTACTTTTTCACATTTTAGTTATGAGTTTTATGGTACAGCTTTGTAACTTAAAACTCATAACTACTGACTTTAGATGGCGGTACGGATCTTGTCAGTATAGGATGGCTCACTTTTTGGCCTCCCAGGAAAATTTGTAATACTGGCGCTATGGGAATCCCATTGAAAAGGGACTTTTTTAAAAGTGCGGTACTGATGTTGCGTTCCAGGCTAAAAGGTGTGTGGTACACCTATACCTATACCATAAGACTTGTAATAGCAGCGTTAGGGAAAAAGCAGCATTAGGGAAAAAGCTATGTGTGCTTTTTTTCCCCCACACCTTTTAAATACCTCTGGTATTTAGAGTTCACAGAAGGGCTGCGTTAGGCTCCAAAAAGGGAGAGTATAGCATAATTTACCGCCACTGCAACTCTAAATACCAGCGGTGTTTACGGACGCGGCCAGCTTCAAAAAGGTGCTCGTGCATGATTCCCCCATAGGAAACAATGGGGCAGTTTGAGCTGAAAAAAAAAACTAACACCTGCAGAAAAGCAGCGTTCAGCTCCTAACGCAGCCCCATTGTTTCCTATGGGGAAACACTTCCAAAGTCTGCACCTAACACCCTAACATGTACCCCAAGTCTAAACACCCCTAGCCTTACACTTATTAACCCCTAATCTGCCGACCCCACTATCCCTGACCCCTGCATATTATTATTAACCCCTAATCTGCCGCTCCGTACACCACCGCCACCTACGTTATCCCTATGTACCCTTAATCTGCTGCCCCTAACACCGCCGACCCCTATATTATATTTATTAACCCCTAATCTGCCGCCCCCAACATCGCCGCCACCTAACTACAATTATTAACCCCTAATCTGCCGACCGGACCTCATTGCTACTATAATAAAGTTATTAACCCCTAATCTGCC
Organism: Bombina bombina; assembly: GCF_027579735.1. NCBI lineage: Eukaryota > Metazoa > Chordata > Amphibia > Anura > Bombinatoridae > Bombina > Bombina bombina. Next base: position 997,573,098 of record NC_069504.1, on the reverse strand, counting down.
TCACTCCCGCCTCAATAACCCTATAATAAATAGTATTAACCCCTAATCTGCCCTCCCTAACATCATTAACACCTAATTTCAAGTATTAACCCCTAATCTGCCAACCGGACCTCGCCGCTACTCTAATAAATGTATTAGCCCCTAAAGCTAAGTCTAACCCTAACACTAACACCCTCCTAAGTTAAATATAATTTTTATCTAACAAAATAAATTATTTCTTATTAAATAAATTAATCCTATTTAAAGCTAAATACTTACCTGTAAAATAAACCCTAATATAGCTACAATATAAATTATAATTATATTGTAGCTATTTTAGGATTAATATTTATTTTACAGGCAACTTTGTATTTAATAGCTACCTAGTTAAAATAATTACAAAATTACCTGTAAAATAAATTCTAACCTAAGTTACAATTAAACCTAACACTACACTATCAATAAATTAATTAAATAAAATACCTACAATTATCTACAATTAAACCTAACATTACACTATCAATAAAGTAATTGCATACAAATACCTACAAATAAATACATTTAAATTATCTAACTAAGTACAAAAAATAAAAAAAGAACTAAGTTACAAAAAAAAATAATAATTTACAAACATTATAAAATATTACAACAATTTTAAGCTAATTTCACCTACTCTAAGCCCCCTAATAAAATAACAAAGCCCCCCAAAATAAAAATAAATGCCCTACCCTATTCTAAAATAAAAATTGAAATGCTCTTTTACCTTACCAGCCCTTAAAAGGGCCTTTTGCGGGGCATGCCCCAAAGAATTCCGCTCTTTTGCCTGTAAAAAAAACATACAATACCCCCCCAACATTACAACCCACCACCCACATACCCCTAATCTAACCCAAACCCCCCTTAAATAAACCTAACACTAAGCCCCTGAAGATCTTCCTACCTTGTCTTCACCATGCCGGGTATCACCGATCGGTCCAGAAGAGGCTCCGAAGTCTTCATCCGATCCGGGGCTGAAGAGGTCCATCATCCGGCTGAAGTCTTGATCCAAGTGGGGGCTGAAAGATCCATCATCCGGCTGAAGTCTTTAATCTTCTTTCTTCCGGATCCATCTTCATCCCGAAGACGCGGAACATCCATCCTGGCCGACGACTTCCCGACGAATGACGGTTCCTTTAAGGGACATCATCCAAGATGGCGTCCCTCAAATTTCGATTGGCTGATAGGATTCTATCAGCCAATCGGAATTAAGGTAGGAAAATTCTGATTCGCTGATGGAATCAGCCAATCAGATTCAAGTTCAATCCGATTGGCTGATCCAATCAGTCAATCAGATTGAGCTCGCATTTGGCAAGAAAAAGAGTGCACAGTCTACCCATCCTAACAATATAAAAGATGCATTTAGATGTGTTAGCAGTGATGCTGATGGAAAGAGATTGCAATAATTAACTTGTGCCTAAGGCCCTGATATTCAAAGCATCTACATATTGGGCTCCATGTACTAAGGCGTCAAAATCATCGCAATAAGCGTATTGAATTTACCCGTCGGCATTCGCACATAGCAGATTCAACTTTGTTACATGAATGTACTAAAAATAATGTGTACTTCCCAGAAAACTTTAAAAACTTTTTATTCTGTTTGTTTTTTACTGTGAGAATTAAGTTCATATGGCTTCCTACGGAGATTCTAGTACTTTCAAGAAGACTCGTAACCCAAACTTCTCACATCAACAGAATGTTGTACTTGTTGATATGGTACTTGATTATTATGAAAATATATATGGAAGTCGGGTCAAGCAAACCCCCAGTTCCCAGAAAAAAATTATTTTGCAAAATATTAGTGATGATGTGAGTGCTCAAGGACCAACAAAGAAAGATATTGAATTGTGCAAAAAACGTTTCAATGATATCAAGCATCAAACGAAAGCCAAAATCACAAAAGAAAAGCAATCTGCATGTGGTACAGGCGGTGACCCACTTTATGTTGCCAATTTGACAGACTACGAAAAAAAAGTTCTCCAGAGGCTGGATACGGAGGTCATCGAGGGCATCACTGATGCCTGTGATAGTGATATTAGAGGTAAATATAATTAGATGAAATTAAATTTGTATGTATTTTTAAATTTAAAACAACTTTTTTGTTGTTGTTGATATTAAGGCTTCTAAACCAATTTTAAAATTGGTGTGTGATGTGTTAAATTGTTATATAATTTTCATCATTAATGCAATGGAACAGAATCACATAGCTACTGTCTATGTTGCAAAATTATATCGGCTAGATTACGAGTTGTGCGTTATGCGCGAAAAAGCCTCCTAATGCTGCTTTTTCACTACTGCTGGTATTACGAGTTTACGTAACGCCACAAAAAAAACATCTTCACTCAAATCATTAACGTAAACCCAGACCCAGTAGTTAGTCATATACCGCTAACAAAAACATCCACAAATCACTTCAAAAACATTACACAAAGTACACTTACACTGATACAAACACTACACAATATTTATTTTTTAGATTTTACAATTTCATGTTAAAATAGAATGGATCAAAGTTACGAGATCTCGGGTGTTTGAAAAAAAATCCACACAAATCCATTTTACATTGACTTACATAGACCTGACGGAACATACACTCATATAGCTACATCTAACTACAAATATTATCACATACATATACAAATCAATACATACAAACAATATACAGCACATTACCTACACAAAACAGATTTTTATTATTAAATTAACAAGATTTAGCTACTTTTTCACACAAGAACATGACGTCACTCACTTTATGCTCAAAACAAGTGTTGAATTTTATTTCTCAACAAATTTTTCTCCTCCATTGACTTCTATGGGGAAGACGTGCTCATACATGCGACAGGCAGATTTACCTAACGTACGTAAAATGCATAGACTTGAAAACTCGTAATACCAGCGTTACAATTGTGGAAATAACTCATTCTTTCAAATGTGGAACAAACTCATTCTTTCTTGCGTTAGTCCCACTATGACAAATAGATCAAGAATTTACTATTTCCCCATGGAGTTATGGCTTTTACTTGTGTGAACATCACTACAACATCACATTATTAAAGGAAATTACATTACATCAACTACAAATCACCATCAACAGTACAAAATCGGTTTGAAATGACATCATATTTAAACGGATAGAAAAATAATTCTTAGATTTCATTATTTACAAAAAGTAGACAATTATAAACACGTCTCATTTACCTCTATTATAGCATTTCATTTATTCAACTCATATGCTTGGATGAACAGCATATCTACAAAGGCTCAACACATGATGATTGATGGATGCACATACATGACTTTTGTCATTGACTCATGCATGTGCATTGATATTATGGCCAAAAAACAGATATAAATAATGAACACATTTACATCATACAACTACATTGGAAGGTTGCTTAACATTAGATTCTCTCTATGAATCATGAAACATAAAATATGGATTTAGTGTCCATTTAACATCACAATTTACTCATAATATACCATTAGGAATTACGTACAATCAGAACAGATCATTAGAAAATATTACAGCTGTCACTTTTTTGGAAGGAACAACAATGCTATACTGCTTTATATAAATCAGCATATGTGGGAAAGAATCACAATACATACATAGATGTATATAACATGCATCGCACAACAGCAAAGCACACATTTATCTTTTTAATAAGCACACAATAACAATGTTGTAAAATACAACAACAAAATGAGGATTTGCTAACTAGACAGGAAGGGCGCTAATATGGTGACGTCATTCTAAGCTTCAACCATACAGATTAAAGCTTTTGGACTGTACCACCCCTTTCAGAAGTTTCTCACTCAATACTACAATATTATATATACGTAAATGAGAGTTTGGAAGATCTTCATTATTATAGCGATTTCAATGGGATGTGTACAGTATTGACATCTCGCAAATCATTTATATATACAATACTACAGATGTCAGCCAGAAGATCTTCATTGTTATTGTGATTTCAATGGGACACGTACAATATTGACATCTCACAAATCACTTATATAGAGAAGATTACAGATGTCAGCAGTTACTTTATCGTTTTTTTTGTTTTTTTTTAAATAGCTTTATTTAGAGAATAATCAAACAACATTCAGATAAGTAACAAACTTTGCAGACAGTGGTACAATATTGTAAAGTCTCTACAAAAAAAAGGTATATAAATTGTTGAAAGACCCAAGCATTCGGATCTAGATGTCTATATTGGAGAGTGACTGATGAGCATCTCCAACACCACCATCCACAAAATAAATTAGCTCTATGTTTACATTTTCTACATTTTTTCTATATCATATGTGAAGAACCTGCGTATGCAGAAAACAGACACGCCTCATGGGACAGTATCGTTTAACAGCAGAAAAACAAAGTTAACACAGCAGCCCAAAGCGGGGATACTCACAAATGTAGCCGCCCATCGGCAGCAGCTCATGGGACAACGTCACGAAGGGAGATGTCTGTGAAGTAACCAGTCACCAGCCTCGGCAGTAAGATAGACAGGTCAGCGGACCAACCATAAACATCAAGCGTAGAACAGGTGATAAAAACTCGGAAGTTTATTAAAATTATAAGTTTAAAATATACAGCATAAAGCAAAGCGTTTCTCGACCTACAGGTCGTTTCATCAGACTCTGGGGTAGATTTTCTTGAGTCTAGATGGTGTGAGGTACCAAAGGCTCAGCAGTTTATAATGAGACTCCTGTGTTCGTGCTGAAACTGACAAGGTCTTAACGGCTCGGAAAATCTGCAGCCATTCCTCCCTCGCAAGCTCTGTCCCTAATTCCTTGTGCCACATTCTGGTGTAACTTGGTAGGGGACTATCAATAGGCTGTAAAAGTAGGGTGTAAATGATTTGAGACAAGGTGTCTGGATGTTGTTTGTTTTGTACACAGTGATTCAAATGGTTTAGGGTTCCTTACAAGCTGTGATCTGTATTTGTGAGTGTTAATATAGTGCCCGATTTGTAAATAAACAAACCAAGGAACTGGGGAGTCTGGATGGTCCGTCAAGATCTCCTCTCTCATCTTTAATCTCCCTATTGACACACAACTAGCTACCCGGTTGGGAAGAGGTTTAGTTTGGTCTGAGGGCAGTCTGGCCTGCAGAGGCAAATCTGGATTACCCCATATTGGTGTCAGGGGAGGGTGGATATATGAGATTCCACTCGAGTCGTGCTGTCCCATAAGTTAAACAATTCCTCTAAGAGTGGAAAATTTTGTACATGGGATAGTCTACCCTTATTACTTATCCACAGGAGGGGCGCCAATTCCTTCACTTGTAGTATATCTCTGTCTCTTCTAATCCAGTCTTCCTGTGGGTTTCCCTGACACCACTCAACCACTCTCTGCAATATCACCGCCCTTCTATACAATCTAAGGTCTGGTAGGCCTAAGTCCCCTGCATCTCTTGGAAGAAACATCGTCATTCTATTGATTCTGGGCTTAACACCTTGTCATATATACTCCTCTACTAACCTCTGAAACGCAATGAGAAAAGTGCAGGAGAGCAGAATAGGCAATGTTTGAAACAGATATAATAGTCTGGGGAGCATGTTCATTTTCACCACTCTTATTCTCCCCAACCACAAAATTGTTCTGTGTTTCCATGACGATAGGTCAGCAGCGATCTCACGCCTGAGTGTCACATAATTTGCCTCAAATAGATCAGCCATGGAAGCTGTCAGGTAAACTCCAAGATATTTTTAGTTGTTTATCATTTATCTGAAACAGGCTATTTTCTCTTTACCATTGTTTAACTGATGGGTCCAAGTTGACCCCTAAGACCTCTGATTTAGAGGCTTTGAGAAGGAAATTGGAGACCTTACCATATCTAGCAAATTCATGCAACAGAGCAGGAACAGAAGTCTCCAGGTCTATCAGAGTAAATAGCAGGTCATCCGCATACATTGTTATCTTGTACTCTCTATCTCTTAATGAGTACCCTCTGACTTTATGGTTATCACGAATATTACATGCCAGGGCCTCCACTGAGATGGCAAATAATAGAGGTGACAAGGGATACCCTTGACTGGTCCCATTGGTGATGGACAGTGAGTCAGAGAGGATACCATTAACCCTAATCCGCGCATTTGGTGCGGAGTAAAGGCAGAAGACTGTCCTGATGAACCATTCCCCGAAACCCATCCTCTCCAGTGTACATCTAAGGAACTGCAAGCTCACCCTGTTGAATGCTCTTTCGTCATCTGTGGACAGCAGATGTCCAGAATGTGTGACTAGCTGTAACACCTTAAGGGTATTGTCCCTAGCCTCCCTGCCTGGGACAAACCCAACCTGGTCCAAAGTGACCAGGCCTATTTACCCTATTTGCTAAAGTCTTAGCCAAGATTTTTACATCATTATTTAATAATGAGATTGGCCTATAGCTCTACGGTCTATCTGGTGACCTACCCGGCTTAGGGATCACTGTTATATATGCCGTCAACATGGAAGATGGTAAGGCCTCAATATCTGGCAGAGAATTAAACAAGGTTTGCAAATGTGGCATCAATTCTGTCTAGAAAGTCTTATAGTATTTAGCTCCTAGCCCATCTGGGCCGGGGCATTTTCCGTTTGGTAAACTCTTTAGGGCATCTTTTATTTCCTCTTGAGTCAGAGGAGACTCTAGGAAATCCACTGCTTCCACATCTAAAGCCTGTAAATGTGTATCTCTGAGATATTCCAATGCCAAACGGCGCTGAGAGGGCACATCTAAAGGCTGGGCCCTGAATGAGGACTTAAGATTGTAGAGGCTGCTGTAATAGGCACGAAAAACCTCTGCAATGCCAGGGCTATCTTTATGAATCTTATTCTTGTCATCTTTCATAGAAAACACGTATGATTTAAGTTGGGTTCTCTTAAGAGTCCTTGCCAGTAACTTTCCAGCTTTGTCCCCACCCTCATAATATTTTTGTTTAAGCCATAGAGCTATTTTATGGTTCTCGTCTTGGAGAAGCTGTCGAAAGTCCAGTCTTGCCTGCTTTAACTTAGCTTCACTGTCAACACACAGGGAATTTTTTTATGTTGCTCTTCTAACATCATAATCTCACTCAATGATCATACTTTTCTCTTTTTTTGTCTCTGTAATCTAGCTTTGTGTTTAATAAGATGACCTCGATCGCACTTTTATGTGCCTCCCACACAGTAGTCAGGGGCAACTCATCTGTCACGTTTAGTTCAAAGTAATCTGTCATGTGAGAGGAGATGTCTTCCACAAATCCAGGACTGCCCAAAAGGGCATCATCTAGCCGCCAGGTGAAAGAGGTTGCAGGCGTTTCAGGCCACAGCATCTCAAATGAGACCGGCGCAAGGTCCGACCATGTAATTGACGCTATGTCACTACGCCTCACGTACTCAATCCCTCGGGAGTCAGTAAAAAAAAAGTCTATACCGGAGTATTTCCTATGTGGACTGGAATAAAATGTATACTCTGCCTCTATGGGATGTAATGTGCGCCAAATATCATGTAACAAATTACTCCTAAGTATTGTGTTAATATGTTTCAGTATTTGATGTGGCGCACTTGAAAGGCCGTTAGAAGTATCTTGTTTTGGATTAAGTGGTGCATTGAAATCCCCTCCCAAAACCGTAATTCCTTTGGTGTGCTCCAACAATTTACTTGAGAGAGAGCCTTGAAAAAAGTATGTTGTGCAACATTTGGAGCATATACATTAATCAGTGTTATCTGAATACAATGCAGTAGGCCTACCACTATGATAAATCTCCCTTCCCTATCTCTCACAATATCCTGTGACTGAAAAGGTACTTTATGGTGTATTAAAATCCCTACTCCCTTTTGTTTGCGAGGGCCAGATGAAAAAAAGGCATCCGGATATCTATTGTTGTGCCATTTAGGCTCCTTCTGTTTGACAAAGTGTGATTTCTGTATGAAAACAATATTACCCTGCAATTTATGCAATTCCCTGGTAACTATAGAACATTTACCACAGATTATTTAGACCCTTTACATTGATCATTAAAAATTTTAGAGGGTGGAGTTTCATCTTACTCTGCTGAGGAGGCATTTTGACGGGCGGAGGGGAAAAAAAAAGGGGGGGGATAAAAGGGGAGGGGATTATAGAAAGCAGGAGAAGTTAGAAAAGAGAGTGAAATTGATCACTGTTGACTTCCCCAGCATCAGGGAGCTCCAAGTTCTCCCAAGGACAAGGAGTGCAGACGCAGTGAAATTATAAGTAAGTGTATGTGAATATATAGCAGCTACAGCAATATCACCAGGTCTATAGTAGACCAGCTCGCCCTTGTATAGGCTTTGCTAGAGGGAATATGCCTATGGCCAACCTGCTAAACAAAATATATATACAAGACCAAACAGTGCTTATCATCAGAACATTTTAACATTAACACATTCTGATAACATCAGTTATTACATTGTGGGTAAATAAATATAACCAACAGTTAGAACTGAGGGGAATATGTGTGATTAAGAAGGGATTACCCATGGAAACATCCAAGCCTTCCCATCCTAATCCACATAATATTGCACAACTAGAGCAATACAATATTTGTATACATGAGAACATCAACAGCAATGATATAATTAAAACAGATTTTCAATGACCCCAACTCAGCTAAGTATATAGTGCCAAAAATTAAAACAGACTTCTCTGGCAGGGTGAATATAATCTTATAACATTTTATGCATGCTCACTACTCCTCCAAGTACTAACAGTAATTAGATCATGCACACAACAATAAGGAGGAGTCAATATGAGTTCTTGGATGATGCAGTCTTTCTACAAAATAGTCCTATTTATATAATTAAGTTCCATCCCTAATATGTCAGCCCAGAAGGGCCCTTCATGACCTCTTACCTATCAGCTCAAATCCAGCGTCAGTTCTCAGCAACATTAAGAGGTGCGTTTGGCACACTGTCTGGGTGTGGTGCTGCAATACCCAGCATTGAGCAATACATCTCCAGGTCTGACAGCGACCGGTATATCGCTGTTTTGTCTCCACTGGAAGCCACCAAACAGGTGGGAAAACCCCATCTGTAAAGGATCTTGTTATCTTGCAGGGCAGTTGTTAGAAAGCGAAGTTCCCTGCACCTCTGCAGGGTGGTAGGGCATAGATCTGAGAAAATTTGCAGGGAAATCCCTGCATGCTGAACTGGATGCTTATTTCTGCTGCAACAAAGTATCTCCTCCTTGTCCCTGTAGTTTAGCATTTTGAGGATAACATCCCACGGAGGAGCCTTTGGTGAAGGTTTGGGGCGTAATGCCCTATGGGTCCTCTCTATGACTATCTCAGGTGCTAGTGGGGTACCCCTGATCGTTCTAAAGAGATCCTGCAAGTATCCCTGCAGGGCAGTTGGAGTAATTGATTCCGGAATACCCCTTACTCTTAAATTGTTCCATCTACTGCGGTTGTCCAAGTCTTCTATCCTCCCCAGGAGGCCTTGGATAACATTTGTATTTTGTTGTGTCTGGGAAGTATTTTCCCTTATCTGCTCCTGTAACGTGTTATGCGAATTTTCAACGGATGTGACTCTTTGCGATAATTCAGTGACATCACGTTTCAGCTCACTAAATAAACTTTTAATTACTGCTGCAATCTCCTTTATGTCTTCCTTAGATGAGAGACACTTTAGGTCCTCTTTTGTGACATACTGTGATGGAACATGAGTGGACAGAACAGGATCATCTTCCCTGTGGGACATTGGTGCCTGATCATCTTTATTTATTTGTGTATCTGTGTTTTTGATGTAATAGTTCATATTCCTTGTTTTTGTCCCTTTTTCTGAGCCAGTCTGCTTTTTTTGTGCCATAACTGCTTACTGTACAGGGTCCAGTTATTTATAACCCCAGTAGTGCTCTATTTACTGCAGAAATTACTATAGAGGACCGTATTAAACTTTATAATTAGTTGCTCCTATTTCCACACTTATCACATCTAGCACAAGCTGATCTGGATACTGAGAAAGAAGGAAGGATATATACAGATCTTTGCAAATGTATAATCGTGTGAGAGATTCAGAAGCCTATAAGTGCAGTACCTCCATAAGGTTAATTCTGTATAATGAGTTGAACAAGCGTGGAGTAATTAGAAGCTCTTACTTTGTTAAACAACTGCGTCACAATAGCTCACAGGCCCACCGTTATAGCTTCCTGTGATCACCCCTTTCACTAGGCCTCTGTTTTCTCTGGTTATTCCTTATAAGGCACAATATGCTTCAAAAGCCCCCTTCACTTACTTGCACAGTGTGCTCAGGCTTCCATTGCTCTTGTGGTCAAAAAAAGTAAAACACTGCCCCAGACACAGTTGCTCCTGATAAACTGCTGCGGAGGTGAACAGACAGGTTCTCAGACTGGATCCCCTATCTCCATTTGTCACTTAAATAGCAAGCCTCGCGATGTTGAGAGGGGGTCCGGTAGTCACAGAACTCCTTTAACCACAACCGGGCTATGTCTGCTGGCTCCTCTTCTGTGTCTCTCGGCCGCGATTGCGGTCACTAGAAAAAGGCAGGCGCAACTCTCAGGAGTAGGTGATAGGATCAGCACACTAGTATTCTCTCACTCTCCGGGTCTAGATGTAAGGCAAGCAGCTTGTTTTGCGATACCACACATGAAACTCTAGCATGCGTAAAGTGCGGCCTGCTTTATATGGAGTGTGGCCCGCTTTGGAAAGGCAAGAGTTATTACTTTTGAGGTCCGTTATCTGATCTGGCTTGTCCCCTCGGTTCTTGGGGTCAATAAATATCAGATTGTAGGTCACATTATTAACTTTGTAGGCATTAGGTTGGCTTTTGGCTCAGGAGCACTACACAAACACGGCCATTCACCTGCACAGCCAGGCTCCGCCCCCCTACTTTATCGTTTTTAAATAATATTGCAGCAACATTGATCGATCAGATCACGCTGCTCACATACAATCAAGTGTACACAATCAGCAATCATTACGAACACGCTACCATTGGACTAATTGCACTATAAAATCCCCCAAACAACATGGCCAAAGCGTCCCTTGTGATCAACATTGTATCAAATCGCTTTTGTGTTTTAGCATACCTTGTTACTCCTTGTGTGTTTGCTCTGCTGTTTGGCTTTGTGCTGTTTGGCTTGGCAAATATGGATGATCCACAGTTAGTTGGTGCTGGTGCTGTTGCACGAGTTGTGTTCAATAGAATCAGGCGGGCTCGGCATCTCCAAGAGAGACGTAGGGCTCATCTGGTTAGAGGTCCTCCTGTTCACAAAGTGAGGCCCACCTTGGATAACATGAGTGACTTTGAGGTATATGACAAGTATAGGCTCAATCACAAACAGCTCATTAGCCTTTACGATGTTCTTAAACCTCATATGGAGCCACATAGACGTATGCAGACCGCAATCACTGGCATGACCAAAATGCTAAGTTGCATATACGTCTTGGCCTCCGGAAGTTTTCAACCTGGAGAGGAGTACATGCATGGGCTGGCTCAGGGTACCTTCTCTGTGGTTTTTGACAACTTTCTGGATGCCACGAGTCAGTAAGCGTTACATAGGATTCGTAAGCGTTACATAGGATTCCCTCAAAATGATGGTGATTGGAGACATCTGAAGAGGGAATTCTTTGATATAGCTCGAATGCCCAATGTCTTGGGAGCAATAGATTGCACCCACATTGCTCTGCGTGCTCCAGCAGATGACTTGCCCTTCCGAAATTGCAAACACTTCCATAGTCTGAACGTGCAGTTTGTTTGCGACGCACGGATGCGGATTATGCAGGTGTGTGCGAATTTCGGCAGGACTTGTCATGATGCCCGCATCCTCAGACAGTCATCTCTGTGGCAGCAGTTTGAGGCAAGACAGTTTCACCCTGGGTGGCTCATTGGTGAGTACTTGTGCACAACATGGTTAATTAGTTAGACAATTGCCACTGTAGTCTTCAAAACAGTTGTGTTTGTGTAATGTGCAAAATGTGCAGTTATAGGATGCAATTTAAACATTTATTTCTTTAAGCAAATGTCTAGTTTTAGCTCCACACAGATATGTAGCAGGTCATTTCTTTCTCTTTTAGCAAATGTCTGGTTTATGCAAAATAGGCATATGTAGCATGTCCTAGCTAAAATGGTCAGATATAGAATGCGCTTCAACCATTTAATTGTCTCTTTCCACAGATGTCTAGCTTTAGCTCCAAACAGATATGTAGCATGTCTTAGATTAAATGGGCAGCTCTAGGATGCAATTTAACCATTTCTTTCTCTTTTAGCAAACGTCTGGTTTATGCGAAATATGCATATGTAGCATGTCCTAGCTTAAATGGACAGATATAGAATGCGCTTTAACCATTTAATTGTCTCTTTCAGTAAATGTCTAGCTTTAGCTCCAAACAGATATGTAGCATGCCTTAGCTTAAATGGGCAGCTCTAGGATGCAATTTAACCATTTCTTTCTCTTTTATCAAATGTCTAGTTTATGCGAAATACGCATATGTAGCATGTCCTAGCTTAAATGGGCAGATATAGAATGCGCTTCCACCATCTAATTGTCTTTCAGCAAATGTCTATTTTAGGGGATTTTCATGTACACAAATGAATTGTATTTTAATATAATAATTTGAACTATATTTTTAATATTTGTCATTTTGTTATGTTCATTATATATAGGTGATTCGGGTTACCTGAGCCGGCATTGGCTCATTACGCCTATTCGTAACCCCACGGACGAGGCCCAGGAGCGCTACAATGGGGCGCACAAGCGGACTAGGGCTGTAGTGGAGAGGATGTTTGGGCTCCTCAAAATGCAGTTATGATGCCTAGACAGGTCTGGAGGAGCCCTCCAATACAGCCCTAGTAAGGTGGCGAAGATCATTATAGCCTTTAATGTCCTGCATAACAATGCTCAGCAGGCTGGGATGCTACAGGCCGTCCAGGCACCCTGAGACCTCCTCCAAGATGAGGAGGAAAAGTCTGTTCTAGAGGGGCCATTCCGGGATGAGGGGCTCAATGTCAGAGCAAACATCATCAACCACCACTTCAGATGGTAAATACTAGAAGTTATATAGGAGCATTGCGATTATGTGTGAATTTTAGGGAAATGAGAAGTAGAGAATTGTGCAAACATGTTAGGATTGTTCATCAAATAATCAAAAAAAAATATAATTTAATATTATTATTATCATAGGTAATTTATACATCAGATGATTTTTACACTGGGTCCTGTAATGACTTCGCCACCTGGTTTTCAAAGACAACATCAGATGGTAAGTATAAACAATGTATGGACTTCTGGGTGGGGGGAATTTTGCACAATCAGCCATCATATGGCATACGTTTTAAAATGTAGTATTTAGTTTACACATTACTAGATTTTTGGATACTCAGAAAGGGATCCTCTAGCAATACTATATGTTTCCAAGTCATATTTCAAGTCATACATCAGAGGTTAGGTCTGCACAATCCCAAATCTCTGAAACAGATAAGCGCAAACAGACTCAAGTGTAGGTAGATTACAACAAACACACCCCACTCTCTGAATTGTACTTACAAAATTGTAATTTATTCAGGCGGTTTGTTAAAATAACATCAGATCTCCACGGTAGTTAAAACATAAATCTTTGCAAATAAACATGAAAGTATCTGAGCATAAAGTGTCCGATTTGAGTTAATGTCCGTTGTGGTGATTTCAAATCAAAAACGCTTTGAAGAGCGTCAATGTAGAAGCCGGTTACGTCACTGGAACAAAGTACGGATCCTCATGTAGTCCAAAAAGCCTCAACGCGTTTCAACCGCCACCGTGCGGTCTTTCTCAAGAGGTAAAGGTTCATGTCCCTTCCCACAGTGCAGGTTATTATATAGCCAGCAAGCTTATTTTATTGGATGAAGAAAAGGTCTCTTTATATATCTAACCTGCCTGCTGTGTTATAGGAAACAAGCTAAACTTACGATGCATATTAAATGAGTGACTCATATTGTGATAATACGATTAAAAACAAAAATATGCTAAAATACTATAAAATGGTATATAAATTATGCTGCAGCAAAATAAGTTCATAAACCTAATAATGTCATTACTAAACTACAAGATACTGGATTTGCACAAGCATATTTTACCAATAATCGAAAAAATGTTGAAGAATAATACAAAATAAAAGACAAAAAGAGAACAAAGTTATTATAACAAAAAACTATTAAAAACACAAATATTTTAGTTTTATATCATTATATTATTAAGAACACATATAATAATGTAATACTATTATACATATAATTACTGAATTTTACCAAAAAAATGTAAAATAATAGACCACTAGAGAATCACTAATACATTCAAAAACCAGTGTATTTCCACTAATGTTTTTATAGCCATTAATAGTATGGAGTATATTGTATGTGGATCAAAATCTAAACTAATGTTTAAGGGAACAGCCATTGTATCCTATCTACTCTATAATGATTGTTACTATTAGCACCCATAAGTTATGCCATTAAAATACATAATAATACTGATTTGAAAACATCTAAAAATTATACTACTTAAATGTTATTAAGATACTATTTAAATGCCATTCAAGTACCATTTAAATGCCATTCAAATACTACCCAGATATTCTGGACATAAAAATATTCATGTTCAAATTCATCAAATCATGCAATTTAAAAATACTACTATTAAAAATCTCAAAAATATTTAAAAATATTTAAAATGTCCAAAATATACATAAAAATATATCATTAATAAATAAGTAAATTATTAATAAATAAATTGATTGATTCTTTGTCACATACATATATAAATATACATACACAAATGTATAAATGAAGGGAGATGTGCACACATATAGATATACATGTGTAAGTGAGTACACCTATCCCAAAAATTCCCTAAGGCACTATGCACTAAAGGACCTAATCCTAAACTAAAAACTATAAATAAGAAAACTTACATGAAGGCTGCTAAATCTAAATCAACATTGAGACCACCTGGACACAAACAGTTCAACTTCTGTATCCAGAATGTCTCACGTTTACGTAAAGTAAGTAATCTGTTAGGGATGGAGGGGGGAATCCAGTCAATAACCTGTACATTGAGTGTTCGAGGGTCTCCACCGTGAGTGTCTCTAAAATGAAGGGGAACACTGTGCTTATCCATCTCATTTGTAATATTATTGAGATGTTCTGACACTCTACGTCTGATCTTCCTTTTCGTGCGGCCCACATACATAAGGCCACACCCACATGTTAATAAATATACAACATGAGTAAAATCGCAAGTGCAACGGCATTGAATCTTAAAATTACGAGATTTATCACTATTTGTGAAATTTGGATCTTTATTTACATGTTTGCACATATTGCAGTTTTGCTTACCACATTTATATGTGCCTTCCTTCAAACTTAACCAATTACTCTTATTCAATTTTGTTTTATCTCCTTTCACTGTTTTTAATTTACTAGGGGCTAACAGATTTCTCAAATTTCTACCCTTCCTAAAGGTGATTAGTGGATGTTCAGATAGTGACGGTGCTAGCATACTATCTGATTTTAGTATGCCCCAATGTTTCCTAAAGGCCTCCTTGACAATCATATGGCCTTCATTATAAGTAGTTATGAATCTGATGGAATCCTGATCCTGTGCATTTTGTTTTTGGGGTCTACCTATCGAACTCATGTGATCTGTTCTTAACAGTGAATCCCTAGTACGCCCCGTGGCCTTAATTCTAGATTCATTGATTTTGACGGGATCATATCCTTTAACTAAAAACTTGTTCGCCATGATATCTGCTTCTTTGTTGAAGTCGCTAATAGAGCTACAATTTCTTCTCAATCTAAGAAACTGGCTGTAAGGGATGTTATCTTTCCAATGGCGTTGGTGGGCACTCTTATAATCAATGAAACTGTTTCTTTCGGTGGGTTTCCTATAGTTGGTAACTGCTGTTTTGTTGTCACAATTTACAAAAAGTCGCAGGTCAAGAAATTCAATTTCCGTGCGAGAATGATTTTCAGTGAATTTAAGATTATAATTATTATTGTTAATATATCTGACAAACTCATCTACTATACCGAGATCCCCCTCCCATAGGATGATCACGTCATCAATATATCTGTAATATTTAACGATATTCTTACTGAACTGATGGGTCTTCCAAATGAATTCGCCTTCGAAGGTGTGCATATACAGATTGGCATAAGATGGGGCAAAGGTAGTGCCCATCGCTGTTCCTCTGATTTGTCTGTAATAAACACCCTCGAAGGCGAAATAATTGTGTTCCAATATGAATTGTATACACTCCAATATGAATTTTTGCTGTACTATATTGAATCCCCAGTTTATCAATTCCATTTCTACAGCATGTATCCCCTTATCATGCGGTATTGACGTGTATAACGCTGATACGTCGCATGTAATCCAACAGTAATTACTTTTCCATTCAATTCCTTCAAAGATCCCAATTACACTAGTAGTATCCTTAAGGTAGGCCCTGGTGTTCTTAACAATGTCTTGCAAGAAATAATCAATGTATTTAGAAACTTTGTCTGTTATCGATCCAATCCCAGATATAATGGGCCTGCCCGGAGGGCACTCACTATCCTTGTGGATCTTTGGTAGATGATAAAAATAAGGGACCTTAGGATCCAATTCTTGCAGATATTTAAATTCATCTGTATTCAATATCCCCTCAGATTTAGCATCCACCAACAAGGAATTCAATGCAGTCATATATGATTTAGTAGGATCAGTCTTAAGGATACAATATGTATCTTTATCCCCTAACAGTTTGTGTGCTTCTTTGAGGTATTCTGCTCTCAATTGGATCACCAAGCCTCCTCCCTTGTCTGCTGCCCTGAATACAACTCTATCATCATTCATTAGTTTGGTAAGTGATTTTCTCTCAAGTATAGTGAGATTGTCATTATGTTTATTTAATAAATTCTCCTTTTTACCTTTAATTTTAGACAGGATTTCATTGGTGACTAAATTAATAAAGACAGGGATTTGATCCCCTTGGGCACTAACTGGATAAAAGGAGGAGGGGCGTTTGAATGTGCTATGAGTTATAGATCTAACCTCCTCATGAGTTGAAATATCTAGAAGTTCACATAACATCAAATCCTGATATTCCTCACTAGGTGACTCCTCTAAGTCCAAATCTAATCCTTCTAGACTCTTAAGGATATTCAGTGTTTCTAGATCTTTAGATTCAAGATGTTCCTCTTTATTAGGTACTGTTTCATAGTTGAATTTTTTGCAAAAAATCGTTTCAAAGTTAATTTTCTACTGAATTTCTGAATGTCCAAAAATATTTGGAATTCATTGGGCAATGTTTTAGGGGCAAAGTTTAATCCCTTACTCAATAATTTAATATCATTATTGTCCAGATCAATCTTGGCTAAATTAAAAATACTCATTCTCTCTCTTCCTCTCTCCGCTGCCTTCTGTTTGGCTGCCCTAATTCTAAGTCCACCCCTTGTTCCTCTCTTTGTTCTAATGTTCTTTTGTTCATTCGTGTCCTTTCTTCTGGGTTCCCTAGGTGTGAATTCCTCGGTTCCTGCTCTAACCTGGCGGGGTGTCCTATCTGGCTGTTCCCTAAAAAAGAAATGTTTCTTGCGGTCTTTCTCATATCTCCTTCATGATGTTCCTCACACTCATTCCTAACCTGTTTTGGTTTAGCACCTTGATCAGACCAATTAGTCTCCCTATATGATTCGGGATGGGGATCAAGACTATGAAATCTATTACTGGTGGGTACTTGTGTACGAGGAGAGTTGTAATTCTCCTTATAATTGTTGCCATGTGGCCGCCAATTATTGTGATAACCATAATTACTGTTATTATTATAATTGTAATTGGGATGTTGGCCATGGTAAGAAGAATTAGATCTACCACCATGACCAGTATTGGAATGACTAGGTCCATGTGTATGCTCATGGCTTCTAGAATATTCATGGTTATTATCCCTATAAGAGTTCACACTCATATGTGATTTATTCTGATCCCTATTTGTTCCAACGTGAGGGGTCCTAATGTCTGCCCTATTATGGCCCCTGGGCTGATCATTAGTAGGATCATGATGTTTAAATTTGTTAAAATTATTAAAATCTTGATCCTTTCTTTCAAATGACACTTTTTCTAATTGGTGTGTATTAGACTGATATGAACCAGACTGTTTATCACTCCGTTTAAAAAATGGTTTATCCTTCAACATACGTGCATTTTGAGTTTTCTTTTTAAAGGTATAGACCTTATCCTCCTTGAAATCCTGGATATCCCTAGATAATTTCATTTGTTTGGCTGCCATAAGTTCAATATCTAGTTTTTTAATTCTACTCTGGATACTATTATTCCTATTGATCCATTTTTCTTCTGATTTAAAGCATTGAATTTTTGGGAAAATATGTTCTAATTCTTCTTTAATCTGTTTTAATTTAAATTCTCTATATTTTACTAAAATTTTAATCATTTTCATAGAGCACTCATGTAAAGATTCCTCCCACTCTGTGGTGAATTCCACATCATCAATATCAAAAGCAGGATACTTAAATAAACGTAAACCCCTGGGAATAATATTATGTGAACCATAGTTATCCAATAAAATAAGATCTTGCCATTCACGACAATCTTGCTGTAATAGTCTTTCTAGTTTTTTAAAAAGTTCATCAGGTGATTCTGATGCATGAAATAACGGCTGTTCCCCTTTTGTTAAATCAATATCTCTCTGTCTATTTCTCCTATAACCAATATCACCAAATGTATCAGATTCACTCAGTATATTGCTATTGAGCACAGAACCACCCTCCATGGCAGTCATGCTGCTGTGTAAAGAGAACACAGAAAACAAAACTACAAAACACAATAATTAAACAGCGCTAGCTGCCAGGGGTGATTCAAAATTGCTATGATATACCAAAATAAACACCAAAAGGATGAATAACAATAAGAAATAAGAATAAAGATTAATACTCAATAAAAGCAGTACATAAATATAAAAAGAATTGGTTTAACTAGTGTTGATTAGGAATCACTAATTATTAAACAGATTCCTACAGATAAGACAAGGAGTAAAGAAACACACAAAAGGTGCAAATGAGTACAACTATGTGATGATTATTATATACGAGACCTGTTGCTGCAAAAATGACCAAAGGTGTCCTGCGTGCCTCCTGGAGTGAAGTAGAATCCCAAATCTCTGAAACAGATAAGCGCAAACAGACTCAAGTGTAGGTAGATTACAACAAACACACCCCACTCTCTGAATTGTACTTACAAAATTGTAATTTATTCAGGCGGTTTGTTAAAATAACATCAGATCTCCACGGTAATGGTGATCCAATTGAGAGCAGAATACCTCAAAGAAGCACACAAACTGTTAGGGGATAAAGATACATATTGTATCCTTAAGACTGATCCTACTAAATCATATATGACTGCATTGAATTCCTTGTTGGTGGATGCTAAATCTGAGGGGATATTGAATACAGATGAATTTAAATATCTGCAAGAATTGGATCCTAAGGTCCCTTATTTTTATCATCTACCAAAGATCCACAAGGATAGTGAGTGCCCTCCGGGCAGGCCCATTATATCTGGGATTGGATCGATAACAGACAAAGTTTCTAAATACATTGATTATTTCTTGCAAGACATTGTTAAGAACACCAGGGCCTACCTTAAGGATACTACTAGTGTAATTGGGATATTTGAAGGAATTGAATGGAAAAGTAATTACTGTTGCATTACATGCGACGTATCAGCGTTATACACGTCAATACCGCATGATAAGGGGATACATGCTGTAGAAATGGAATTGATAAACTGGGGATTCAATATAGTACAGCAAAAATTCATATTGGAGTGTATACAATTCATATTGGAACACAATTATTTCACCTTCGAGGGTGTGTATTACAGACAAATCAGAGGAACAGCGATGGGCACTACCTTTGCCCCATCTTATGCCAATCTGTATATGCACACCTTCGAAGGCGAATTCATTTGGAAGACCCATCAGTTCAGTAAGAATATCGTTAAATATTACAGATATATTGATGACGTGATCATCCTATGGGAGGGGGATCTCTGTATAGTAGATGAGTTTGTCAGATATATTAACAATAATAATTATAATCTTAAATTCACTGAAAATCATTCTCGCACGGAAATTGAATTTCTTGACCTGCGACTTTTTGTAAATAGTGACAACAAAACAGCAGTTACCAACTATAGGAAACCCACCGAAAGAAACAGTTTCATTGATTATAAGAGTGCCCACCAACGCCATTGGAAAGATAACATCCCTTACAGCCAGTTTCTTAGATTGAGAAGAAATTGTAGCTCTATTAGCGACTTCAACAAAGAAGCAGATATCATGGCGAACAAGTTTTTAGTTAAAGGATATGATCCCGTCAAAATCAATGAATCTAGAATTAAGGCCACGGGGCGTACTAGGGATTCACTGTTAAGAACAGATCACATGAGTTCGATAGGTAGACCCCAAAAACAAAATGCACAGGATCAGGATTCCATCAGATTCATAACTACTTATAATGAAGGCCATATGATTGTCAAGGAGGCCTTTAGGAAACATTGGGGCATACTAAAATCAGATAGTATGCTAGCACCGTCACTATCTGAACATCCACTAATCACCTTTAGGAAGGGTAGAAATTTGAGAAATCTGTTAGCCCCTAGTAAATTAAAAACAGTGAAAGGAGATAAAACAAAATTGAATAAGAGTAATTGGTTAAGTTTGAAGGAAGGCACATATAAATGTGGTAAGCAAAACTGCAATATGTGCAAACATGTAAATAAAGATCCAAATTTCACAAATAGTGATAAATCTCGTAATTTTAAGATTCAATGCCGTTGCACTTGCGATTTTACTCATGTTGTATATTTATTAACATGTGGGTGTGGCCTTATGTATGTGGGCCGCACGAAAAGGAAGATCAGACGTAGAGTGTCAGAACATCTCAATAATATTACAAATGAGATGGATAAGCACAGTGTTCCCCTTCATTTTAGAGACACTCACGGTGGAGACCCTCGAACACTCAATGTACAGGTTATTGACTGGATTCCCCCCTCCATCCCTAACAGATTACTTACTTTACGTAAACGTGAGACATTCTGGATACAGAAGTTGAACTGTTTGTGTCCAGGTGGTCTCAATGTTGATTTAGATTTAGCAGCCTTCATGTAAGTTTTCTTATTTATAGTTTTTAGTTTAGGATTAGGTCCTTTAGTGCATAGTGCCTTAGGGAATTTTTGGGATAGGTGTACTCACTTACACATGTATATCTATATGTGTGCACATCTCCCTTCATTTATACATTTGTGTATGTATATTTATATATGTATGTGACAAAGAATCAATCAATTTATTTATTAATAATTTACTTATTTATTAATGATATATTTTTATGTATATTTTGGACATTTTAAATATTTTTAAATATTTTTGAGATTTTTAATAGTAGTATTTTTAAATTGCATGATTTGATGAATTTGAACATGAATATTTTTATGTCCAGAATATCTGGGTAGTATTTGAATGGCATTTAAATGGTACTTGAATGGCATTTAAATAGTATCTTAATAACATTTAAGTAGTATAATTTTTAGATGTTTTCAAATCAGTATTATTATGTATTTTAATGGCATAACTTATGGGTGCTAATAGTAACAATCATTATAGAGTAGATAGGATACAATGGCTGTTCCCTTAAACATTAGTTTAGATTTTGATCCACATACAATATACTCCATACTATTAATGGCTATAAAAACATTAGTGGAAATACACTGGTTTTTGAATGTATTAGTGATTCTCTAGTGGTCTATTATTTTACATTTTTTTGGTAAAATTCAGTAATTATATGTATAATAGTATTACATTATTATATGTGTTCTTAATAATATAATGATATAAAACTAAAATATTTGTGTTTTTAATAGTTTTTTGTTATAATAACTTTGTTCTCTTTTTGTCTTTTATTTTGTATTATTCTTCAACATTTTTTCGATTATTGGTAAAATATGCTTGTGCAAATCCAGTATCTTGTAGTTTAGTAATGACATTATTAGGTTTATGAACTTATTTTGCTGCAGCATAATTTATATACCATTTTATAGTATTTTAGCATATTTTTGTTTTTAATCGTATTATCACAATATGAGTCACTCATTTAATATGCATCGTAAGTTTAGCTTGTTTCCTATAACACAGCAGGCAGGTTAGATATATAAAGAGACCTTTTCTTCATCCAATAAAATAAGCTTGCTGGCTATATAATAACCTGCACTGTGGGAAGGGACATGAACCTTTACCTCTTGAGAAAGACCGCACGGTGGCGGTTGAAACGCGTTGAGTCTTTTTTGACTACATGAGGATCCGTACTTTGTTCCAGTGACGTAACCGGCTTCTACATTGACGCTCTTCAAAGCGTTTTTGATTTGAAATCACCACAACGGACATTAACTCAAATCGGACACTTTATGCTCAGATACTTTCATGTTTATTTGCAAAGATTTATGTTTTAACTACCGTGGAGATCTGATGTTATTTTAACAAACCGCCTGAATAAATTACAATTTTGTAAGTACAATTCAGAGAGTGGGGTGTGTTTGTTGTAATCTACCTACACTTGAGTCTGTTTGCGCTTATCTGTTTCAGAGATTTGGGATTCTACTTCACTCCAGGAGGCACGCAGGACACCTTTGGTCATTTTTGCAGCAACAGGTCTCGTATATAATAATCATCACATAGTTGTACTCATTTGCACCTTTTGTGTGTTTCTTTACTCCTTGTCTTATCTGTAGGAATCTGTTTAATAATTAGTGATTCCTAATCAACACTAGTTAAACCAATTCTTTTTATATTTATGTACTGCTTTTATTGAGTATTAATCTTTATTCTTATTTCTTATTGTTATTCATCCTTTTGGTGTTTATTTTGGTATATCATAGCAATTTTGAATCACCCCTGGCAGCTAGCGCTGTTTAATTATTGTGTTTTGTAGGTCTGCACAATGTATGACTCAGCTTCACACTTGATTGATAGAACATAACACAAGATTCTACACACAATAGTTTCAGAAATGTGGGGGGGGTTCAGAACTAAGTCACACACTTTTGTTAATGATTTGATTTACACTTTTTATTAGGGAGATGACTTTATCTAAAGACTGACAGTGAAGAATTCAAGACTGAAAGTGAAGAATTCAAGACTGAAAGTGAAGAATCCCAGACTGAAAGTGAAGAATCACAGACTGAAAGTGAAGAATACCAATGTGATCGTGTCTGTGGCATTGGCTTTCAAATGTGCTGACATTGAAAACCATACAAAGACACGTTCACATTGTAAGTGGCAACAATTCTATGGAACAAGACTGTGGATGCATCCTATTGGAGACACTTAGATTAAATTTTATATTTGATGTTTAGATGGTATTTTATAATCCTCTATTTTGAAAATGATATATTGGACACCTAATGAAGATAAACTGATATTTTGAAGAGAATTGCCTTTCAAAGACCATACATCCAGGTTAGTTTGCACAATGCATGCTATTTAAGAATCTTAGGAGGAAGAATGTTCCAAGAATTAGGAATATATACATATCCTATATTAGAATATGTGCAGACGCAGGAGACAAGGAGTGCAGACGCAGTGAAATTATAAGTAAGTGTATGTGAATATATAGCAGCTACAGCAATATCACCAGGTCTATAGTAGACCAGCTCGCCCTTGTATAGGCTTTGCTAGAGGGAATATGCCTATGGCCAACCTGCTAAACAAAATATATATTCAAGACCAAACAGTGCTTATCATCAGAACATTTTAACATTAACACATTCTGATAACATCAGTTATTACATTGTGGGTAAACAAATATAACCAACAGTTAGAACCGAGGGGAATATGTGTGATTAAGAAGGGATTACCCATGGAAACATCCAAGCCTTCCTATCCTAATCCACATAATATTGCACAACTAGAGCAATACAATATTTGTATACATGAGAACATCAACAGCAATGATATAATTAAAACAGATTTTCAATGACCCCAACTCAGCTAAGTATATAGTGCCAAAAATTAAAACAGACTTCTCTGGCAGGGTGAATATAATCTAATAACATTTTATGCGTGCTCACTACTCCTCCAAGTACTAACAGTAATTAGATCATGCACACAACAATAAGGAGGAGTCAATATGAGTTCTTGGATGATGCAGTCTTTCTACAAAATAGTCCTATTTATATAATTAAGTTCCATCCCTAATATGTCAGCCCAGAAGGGCCCTTCATGACCTCTTACCTATCAGCTCAAATCCAGCGTCAGTTCTCCGCAACATTAAGAGGTGCGTTTGGCACACTGTCTGGGTGTGGTGCGGCAATACCCAGCATTGAGCAATACATCTCCAGGTCTGACAGCGACCGGTATATCGCTGTTTTGTCTCCACTGGAAGCCACCAAACAGGTGGGAAAACCCCATCTGTAAAGGATCTTGTTATCTTGCAGGGCAGTTGTTACAAAGCTAAGTTCCCTGCGTTTCTGCAGGGTGGTAGGGCATAGATCTGAGAAAATTTGCAGGGAAATCCCTGCATGCTGAACTGGATGCTTATTTCTGCTGCAACAAAGTATCTCCTCCTTGCCCTGTAGTTTAGCATTTTGAGGATAACATCCCACGGAGGAGCCTTTGGTGAAGGTTTGGGGCGTAATGCCCTATGGGCCCTCTCTATGACAATCTCAGGTGCTAGTGGGGTACCCCTGATCGTTCTAAAGAGATCCTGCAAGTATCCCTGCAGGGCAGTTGGAGTAATTGATTCCGGAATACCCCTTACTCTTAAATTGTTCCATCTACTGCGGTTGTCCAAGTCTTCTATCCTCCCCAGGAGGCCTTGGATAACATTTGTATTTTGTTGTGTCTGGGAAGTATTTTCCCTTATCTGCTCCTGTAACGTGTTATGCGAATTTTCAACGGATGTGACTCTTTGCGATAATTCAGTGACATCACGTTTCAGCTCACTAAATAAACTTGTAATTACTGCTGCAATCTCCTTTATGTCTTCCTTAGATGAGAGACACTTTAGGTCCTCTTTTGTGACATACTGTGATGGAACATGAGTGAACAGAACAGGATCATCTTCCCTGTGGGACATTGGTGCCTGATCATCTTTATTTATTTGTGTATCTGTGTTTTTGATGTAATAGTTCATATTCCTTGTTTTTGTTCCTTTTTCTAAGCCAGTCTGCTTTTTTTGTGCCATAACTGCTTACTGTACAGGGTCCAGTTATCTATAACCCCAGTAGTGCTCTATTTACTGCAGAAATTACTATAGAGGACCGTATTAACCTTTATAATTAGTTGCTCCTATTTCCACACTTATCACATCTAGCACAAGCTGATCTGGATACTGAGAAAGAAGGAAGGATATATACAGATCTCTGCAAATGTATAATCGTGTGAGAGATTCAGAAGCCTATAAGTGCAGTACCTCCATAAGGTTAATTCTGTATAATGAGTTGAACAAGCGTGGAGTAATTAGAAGCTCTTACTTTGTTAAACAACTGCGTCACAATAGCTCACAGGCCCACCGTTATAGCTTCCTGTGATCACCCCTTTCACTAGGCCTCTGTTTTCTCTGGTTATTCCTTATAAGGCACAATATGCTTCAAAAGCCCCCTTCACTTACTTGCACAGTGTGCTCAGGCTTCCATTGCTCTTGTGGTCAAAAAAAGTAAAACACTGCCCCAGACACAGTTGCTCCTGATAAACTGCTGCGGAGGTGAACAGACAGGTTCTCAGACTGGATCCCCTATCTCCATTTGTCACTTAAATAGCAAGCCTTGCGATGTTGAGAGGGGGTCCGGTAGTCACAGAACTCTAACCACAACCGGGCTATGTCTGCTGGCTCCTCTTCTGTGTCTCTCGGCCGCGATTGCGGTCACTAGAAAAAGGCAGGCGCAACTCTCAGGAGTAGGTGATAGGATCAGCACACTAGTATTCTCTCACTCTCCGGGTCTAGATGTAAGGCAAGCAGCTTGTTTTGCGATACCACACATGAAACTCTAGCATGCGTAAAGTGCGGCCTGCTTTATATGGAGTGTGGCCCGCTTTGGAAAGGCAAGAGTTATTACTTTTGAGGTCCGTTATCTGATCTGGCTTGTCCCCTCGGTTCTTGGGGTCAATAAATATCAGATTGTAGGTCACATTATTAACTTTGTAGGCATTAGGTTGGCTTTTGGCTCAGGAGCACTACACAAACACGGCCATTCACCTGCACAGCCAGGCTCCGCCCCCCTACTTTATCGTTTTTAAATAATATTGCAGCAACATTGATCGATCAGATCACGCTGCTCACATACAATCAAGTGTACACAATCAGCAATCATTACGAACACGCTACCATTGGACTAATTGCACTATAAAATCCCCCAAACAACTTGGCCAAAGCGTCCCTTGTGATCAACATTGTATCAAATCGCTTTTGTGTTTTAGCATAACTTGTTACTCCTTGTGTGTTTGCTCTGCTGTTTGGCTTTGTGCTGTTTGGCTTGGCAAATATGGATGATCCACAGTTAGTTGGTGCTGGTGCTGTTGCACGAGTTGTGTTCAATAGAATCAGGCGGGCTCGGCATCTCCAAGAGAGACGTAGGGCTCATCTGGTTAGAGGTCCTCCTGTTCACAAAGTGAGGCCCACCTTGGATAACATGAGTGACTTTGAGGTATATGACAAGTATAGGCTCAATCACAAACAGCTCATTAGCCTTTACGATGTTCTTAAACCTCATATGGAGCCACGTAGACGTATGCAGACCGCAATCACTGGCATGACCAAAATGCTAAGTTGCATATACGTCTTGGCCTCCGGAAGTTTTCAACCTGGAGAGGGGTACATGCATGGGCTGGCTCAGGGTACCTTCTCTGTGGTTTTTGACAACTTTCTGGATGCCACGAGTCAGTAAGCGTTACATAGGATTCGTAAGCGTTACATAGGATTCCCTCAAAATGATGGTGATTGGAGACATCTGAAGAGGGAATTCTTTGATATAGCTCGAATGCCCAATGTCTTGGGAGCAATAGATTGCACCCACATTGCTCTGCGTGCTCCAGCAGATGACTTGCCCTTCCGAAATTGCAAACACTTCCATAGTCTGAACGTGCAGTTTGTTTGCAACGCACGGATGCGGATTATGCAGGTGTGTGCGAATTTCGGCAGGACTTGTCATGATGCCCGCATCCTCAGACAGTCATCTCTGTGGCGGCAGTTTGTGGCAAGACAGTTTCACCCTGGGTGGCTCATTGGTGAGTACTTGTGCACAACATGGTTAATTAGTTAGACAATTGCCACTGTAGTCTTCAAAACAGTTGTGTTTGTGTAATGTGCAAAATGTGCAGTTATAGGATGCAATTTAAACATTTATTTCTTTAAGCAAATGTCTAGTTTTAGCTCCACACAGATATGTAGCAGGTCATTTCTTTCTCTTTTAGCAAATGTCTGGTTTATACGAAATAGGCATATGTAGCATGTCCTAGCTAAAATGGTCAGATATAGAATGCGCTTCAACCATTTAATTGTCTCTTTCCACAGATGTCTAGCTTTAGCTCCAAACAGATATGTAGCATGTCTTAGATTAAATGGGCAGCTCTAGGATGCAATTTAACCATTTCTTTCTCTTTTAGCAAATGTCTGGTTTATGCGAAATATGCATATGTAGCATGTCCTAGCTTAAATGGACAGATATAGAATGCGCTTTAACCATTTAATTGTCTCTTTCAGTAAATGTCTAGCTTTAGCTCCAAACAGATATGTAGCATGCCTTAGCTTAAATGGGCAGCTCTAGGATGCAATTTAACCATTTCTTTCTCTTTTATCAAATGTCTAGTTTATGCTAAATACGCATATGTAGCATGTCCTAGCTTAAATGGGCAGATATAGAATGCGCTTCCACCATCTAATTGTCTTTCAGCAAATGTCTATTTTAGGGGATTTTCATGTACACAAATGAATTGTATTTTAATATAATAATTTGAACTATATTTTTAATATTTGTCATTTTGTTATGTTCATTATTTATAGGTGATTCGGGTTACCTGAGCC
Organism: Bombina bombina; assembly: GCF_027579735.1. Lineage (NCBI taxonomy): Eukaryota > Metazoa > Chordata > Amphibia > Anura > Bombinatoridae > Bombina > Bombina bombina. The sequence continues at coordinate 997,545,035 of NC_069504.1, read as the reverse complement.
GGCATTGGCTCATTACGCCTATTCGTAACCCCACGGACGAGGCCCAGGAGCGCTACAATCGGGCGCACAAGCGGACTAGGGCTGTAGTGGAGAGGATGTTTGGGCTCCTCAAAATGCAGTTATGATGCCTAGACAGGTCTGGAGGAGCCCTCCAATACAGCCCTAGTAAGGTGGCGAAGATCATTATAGCCTTTAATGTCCTGCATAACAATGCTCAGCAGGCTGGGATGCTACAGGCCGTCCAGGCACCCTGAGACCTCCTCCAAGATGAGGAGGAAAAGTCTGTTCTAGAGGGGTCATTCCGGGATGAGGGGCTCAATGTCAGAGCAAACATCATCAACCGCCACTTCAGATGGTAAATACTAGAAGTTATATAGGAGCATTGCGATTATGTGTGAATTTTAGGGAAATGAGAAGTAGAGAATTGTGCAAACATGTTAGGATTGTTCATCAAATGATTATAAAAAAAATATAATTTAATATTATTATTATCATAGGTAATTTATACATCAGATGATTTTTACACTGGGTCCTGTAATGACTTCGCCACCTGGTTTTCAAAGACAACATCAGATGGTAAGTATAAACAATGTATGGACTGTGGGTGGGGGAATTTTGCACAATCAGCCATCATATGGCATACGTTTTAAAATGTAGTATTTAGTTTACACATTACTAGATTTTTGGATACTCAGAAAGGGATCCTCTAGCAATACTATATGCTTCCAAGTCATATTTCAAGTCATACATCAGAGGTTAGGTCTGCACAATGTATGACTCAGCTTCACACTTGATTGATAGAACATAACACAAGATTCTACACACAATAGTTTCAGAAATGTGGGGGGGTTCAGAACTAAGTCACACACTTTTGTTAATGATTTGATTTACACTTTTTATTAGGGAGATGACTTTATCTAAAGACTGAAAGTGAAGAATTCAAGACTGAAAGTGAAGAATCCCAGACTGAAAGTGAAGAATCCCAGACTGAAAGTGAAGAATACCAATGTGATCATGTCTGTGGCATTGGCTTTCAAATGTACTGACATTGAAAACCATACAAAGACACGTTCAAATTGTAAGTGGCAACAATTCTATGGAACAAGACTGTGGATGCATCCTATTGGAGACACTTAGATTAAATTTTATATTTGATGTTTAGATGGTATTTTATAATCCTCTATTTTGAAAATGATATATTGGACACCTAATGAAGATAAACTGATATTTTGAAGAGAATTGCCTTTCAAAGACCATACATCCAGGTTAGTTTGCACAATGCATTCTATTTAAGAATCATAGGAGGAAGAATGTTCCAAGAATTAGGAATATATACATATCCTATATTAGAATATGTTTGTTTTAGATATAGTACCCCTACTTTGTGCTAGAGAGGACTCAGATTCTGACCAATAAGACAAAGGGATACAGTTTATAGTTGATATTTAGGTATATTATTTGAAGGGACATGAAATATTACATTTAATTATGTTCCTCATACAATCAAATTTAAAATAATTTAAAAAAAAATTGATATGCATTATTTTGTCTAATTTTAAATGATAATGTGTATTTCAACTATTGATTTGACAATATAATGGGATTGATTTCAAATTATGGATAGATTTAGATTTCAAGTCTGAACCTGTTTTAATATCAAGACAAAAAATACATGTTAGAGCATAGACACAAGATGATTTAACAATCATTAGATTTCATGAATATGGTAAGACATGTGTTCATTAAATAACCTAAATGACTAATGTTTTTAATATTTATTTTCTTTATTTTTCAGAGTTTCATCTGTGATGAATTCCCTATTTATTTATATTTTGGAAAATAAATTTATTTTCATACTATATATTTTTCTATGTACTGTAATTTTTTTAAATACTAACGTCTAGATTTAGAGTTTTGTCGGTAAAGACCTGCATAGCTAATGCAGCTTTTTTTCCCAACACACCCTTAAGACAACGCTGGTATTTAGAGTTGTCTGAAGGGCTGCGTTATGCTCCAAAAAGGGTGCGTTGAGCCGAATTTAGGTCACTTCAACCCTCAATATCAGTGTTGCTTACGGTAGCGGTAAGCTGGCAAAACGTGCTTGTGCACGATTCCCCCATAGGAAACAATAGGGCAGTTTGGGATGAAAAGAAACCGAACACCTGCAAAAAAGGAGCGTTAAGCTCCCAACGCAGCCCCATTGTTTCCTATGGGGAAACACTTTCTAAGTCTGCACCTAACACCCTAACATGAACCCCGAGTCTAAACACCCCTAACCTTACACTTATTAACCCCTAATCTGCCACCCCCGCTATCGCTGACATCTGCATTATATTATTAACCCCTAATCTTCCGCTCCGGACACCGCCGCAACCTACATTATACCTATGAACCCGTAATCTGCTGCCCCTAACATCGCCGACACCTACATAATATTTATTAACCCCTAATCTGCCCCCCCCTCACGTCGCTGCTACCTTACCTACACTTATTAACCCCTAATCTGCCGACCGGACCTCGCCGCCACTATAAAAAATGTATTAACCTCTAAACCGCCGCAATCCCACCTCGCAAACACTATAATAAATAGTATTAAACCCTAATCTGCCCTCCCTAACATTGCCACCACCTAACTTCAAGTATTAACCCCTAATCTGCCGACCGGACCTCGCCGCTACTATAATAAATGTATTAACCCCTAAAGCTAAGTATAACCCTAACCCTAACACCCACCTAAATTAAATATAATTTTAATCTAACAAAATAAATTAACACTTATTAACTAAAGTATTCCTTTTTAAAACTAAATACTTACCTGTAAAATAAACCCTAATATAGCTAAAATATAACAAATAATTATATTGTAGCTATTTTAGGATTTATATTTATTTTACAGGCAACTTTGTATTTATTTTAACTAGGTACAATAGCTATTAATTAGCGCTGCGGAATCGGTTGGCACTCTACAAATAACCGATAATAATAATAATAATAATAATAATAATAATAATAATAATAAATAGTTATTTACTATTTAATAGCTACCTAGTTCAAATAATTACAAAATCACCTGTAAAATAAATCCTAACCTAAGTTACAATTAAACCTAACACTACACTATCAATAAATTAATTAAATAAATTACCTACAATTACATACAATTAAATAAACTAAACTAAATTACAAAAAATAAACCTAACACTACCCCCCTGAAGATCTCCCTACCTTGAGTCGTCTTCACCCAGCCGGGCCAAAGTCTCCATCCAATGGGGCAGAAGAGGACATCCAGACTGGCAGAAGTCTTCCTCCTATCCGGGCAGAAGAGGAAATACGGACCGGCAGACATCTTCATCCAAGCGGCATCTTCTATCTTCATCCATCCGGAGAGGAGTGGAGCCATCTTCTTCCCAGCCGACGTGGCTCCATCCTCTTCAACCGACGCCTACTCGCCAAATGAAGGTTCCTTTAAACGACGTCATCCAAGATGGCGTCCCTTCGAATTCCGATCGGCTGATAGGATTCTATCAGCAAATCGGAATTAAGGTACAAAAAATCTGATTGGCTGATTCAATCAGCCAATCAGATTCAAGTTCAATGCGATTGGCTGATCCAATCAGCCAATCAGAATGAGCTTGCATTCTATTGGCTGTTCCAATCAGCCAGTAGAATGCAAGCTCAATCTGATTGGCTGATTGGATCAGCCAATCCGATTGAACTTGAATCTGATTGGCTGATTCAATCAGCCAATCAGATTTTTCCTACCTTAATTCTGATTGGCTGATAGAATCCTATCAGCCAATCGGAATTCGAGGGACACCATCTTTGATGACATCATTTAAAGGAACCTTCATTCAGCGAGTAGGAGTCAGTTGAAGAGGATGGATCCACGTCGGCTAGGAAGATGATGGCTCCGCTCTTCTCTGGATGGATGAAGATAGAAGATGCTGCTTGGATGAAGATGTCTGCTTGTCCGGATGTCCTCTTCTGCCCAGGTAGGATGAAGACTTCTGCCGGTCTGGATGTCCTCTTCTGCCCGGATAGGATGACGACTTCTGCCGGTCTGGATGTCCTCTTCTGCCCCATCGGATGAAGACTTTGGCCCGGCTGGGTGAAAATGACTCAAGGTAGGGAAATCTTCAGGGGGGTAGTGTTAGGTTTATTTAAGGGGGGTTTGGGTGGGTTAGAGTAGGGGTATGTGGGTGGTGGGTTTTAATGTTGGGGGGGTTGTATTTTTTTTACAGGCAAAAGAGCTGATTACTTTGGGGCATGCCCCACAAAAAGCCCTTTTAAGGGCTGGTAAAAGAGCTGATTACTTTTTCATTTAGAATAGGGTAAGGACATTTATTATTTTGGGGGGCTTTTTTATTTTATTAGGGGGCTTAGAGTAGGTGTAATTAGCCTAATATTCTTGTAATCTTTTTTTATTTTTGTAATTTAGTGTTTGTTTGTTTTTTGAAATTTTGTTTATTTTATTTAATTGTATGCAATTGTAGGTAATTTATTTAATTAATTTATTGATAGTGTAGTGTTAGGTTTAATTGTAACTTAGGTTAGGATTTATTTTACAGGTAATTTTGTAATTATTTTAACTAGGTAGCTATTAAATAGTAAATAACTATTTACTAGCTATTGTACCTGGTTAAAATAAATACAAAGTTGCCTGTAAAATAAATATAAATCCTAATATAGCTATAATATTCTTTAGATTGTAGCTATATTAGGGTTTATTTTACAGGTAAGTATCTAGTTTTAAATAGGAATACTTTAGTTAATAAGATTTAATTTATTTCATTAGATTAAAATTATTTTTAAATTAGGGGCTTGTTAGGGTTAGACTTAGCTTTAGGGGTTAATACATATATTATAGTAGCGGCGAGGTTTGGTCGGCAGATTAGGGGTTAATACTTGAAGTTAGGTGGTGGCAATGTTAGGGAGGGAAGATTAGGGGTTAATACTATTTATTATAATGTTTGCGAGGTGGGAGTTCGGCGGTTTAGGGATTAATACATTTATTATAGTGGCGGCAAGGTCCGGTTGGCAGATTAGGGGTTAATAAGTGTAGTTAGGTAGCGGCAACATTGGGGGGGTAGATTAGGGGTTAATAAATATTAATGAAAAGCTTCCACAGCAGTGGAAAAATCCAGCAAAAAATGGACCGAGTAGTAGTGAGAAGTAAAATATAAACTTTATTTGGTATACATTAAAAGTCCTGTGAGTGTTCACAGCAAATGCCAATATCACAGCATAGATAGAGTCAGCCTAGTAGCCCAACATAACACACTCCAACATGTTTCGTGCTGCTACAGCACTTCGTCAGGGATAGTAAGAGGTTAATTGCTTAGCCGTTAAACACATTTTTTATCCAATGGGATACATGTCTACAATTTCAACCAATCAAATGCCTCAAAAAAGGCTGTCATGTTGACTATTCGAGTGGATTGGTTAATAGACATTGTTTGATTTACCTTGGTATGTGTGTAAAAGGTGACCGGAATAAAAAACAATCATTTATACAAAGACACCAAGTAAAACATTGGATTACTTGACTACAGATACTGATTTATATATGGATGAAGAAGTTTTTGACCAAGTTTCGAAAAGGTTTTGAAAAAAAAATTAAAATATACCATTAAAAGGCAAAGGTTAAAAAAACTTGTGTGAATTAAATTTTTGTAAATAAAATATAATATAAAACCTGCAAAAGACATTATCCATAATCTATTGTATTGAAAGTCTATGTTAAAAGACCCCTTCTTGTATGTATCAAAACGCTTGCATAGTGGCTCTGTTCATTATAGGGTAAAATCTCTTAATTCTGAAGTGTGTTAAACTTATTTATTTGGTATATAAACTGTATTAATAGTAAAAAAAACAGTGGCAAACCACTTCTACATATTGCTATTTCGGAGCCACAATCAGAGAACTTTTTCAAAAGACATGACTATCGATATGCACCTGGACATGTCTGCTGACTGTTTGAAAAGTTAAAAACAGTGACAAAAAATACCTTTTTGAAAATAAATTAATTTCATTGCGGGACATATGTATAGTCTGTCTTTTATTCCTAGCCTGATGATAAAACTAGGAAATTATATTAAAGTAAAATGTATTGAATAAAAATTAGTACCTCTGACAGAAATATAGCAAATTTGATAAAAAAATAGAGAATAATGATGTCCTAGATATAATCCTGCTGGTTCTGTCCAGATAAGGATGACTTAAGTAGCAGAAAGAGTTCAAACCGTGAGGGCAAAGTAATTGTGTAGATCTTAGTTCTGCAACAGGGGTAGGCTAACCATGTTATCTAGTTTGCAGACTGTGTCAACAGTGTAACACCAATGGCGAATCTCTTGAACATTTAAGTGTTACCACCAAGGAACAATGGTTAGAAAGATTTACTCTAGGGCAATCCTATGGACATACATTAAAATATATCCGCTGGCAACCAACAAAGCCAGAGCCACAACCTGGAAAACAATTCCAATGAATCAGTATAATTACAGGACGTGTGTGCAATCTCTCCCCGATTTCCAGCCTGGCGAAAATAAACCTACTAATGGACTCCCGCCTTACTTGTTATTAGAATTAAGGCAGGGAAGATATACTAGGGTAATAGCTATACCAGATTTAAAATAAATGTAAATGAAAAAACACAAAAGAAAAAAGTAATGTCTTTAATATAATATCCTGCTGTTTCTGCCCGGATAGGGAAAAAATTCTCGCCAAGCATGCCTAGAAGTTGCATGAATCTTCATTGTATCAACACCCTCATAGCGTAGTGCAAACAAAACAATAAATACTTCAAAGGGGAAAAAAACAAATGTATAAAAAATATATGAATGAAAGAATGAAATAAAAATAATTAAGAAAGTGAAATGAAATACGAATAATTTTGAATAAAGGATAAAATGAAAATGAAAAAGGGAACAGTAGTTCCGGTGAGGTATACTATGTGAAATGCTTATTGTGTGAATTGAAATTAAATCTGTGTGACATAATATATAATGGTGTAAAATATGATGAATTCATAAGGTATAATAATGTAGGTGAATGTGTGTATATAGAACTAATGTAGGCTACGTAAAATGCATGAAGTAATGAGTCGATGAAAGTGTACACTCAAATAAATAAGATGAAATCATAAGGTGTGGTGATGAGGGTGAATGTGTATATGTAGGACTAATATATACTGAGTGAAAATACATAAAAAAATAAATTAATTGTACAATCGAATAAATCTAAATATGTGAAATAGTGTTATGAAAATATAATCCGTTGTTTGCAAGTGAAGACAATAGTGTTATAAAATATGATCCGTTGTGTGCGAAGTGAGGACAAGGTGAATCGTGAAATGTGATAACAATAAAAATAATAATTACATTGCATGCTGTGGAAACAAACTGTCCACCATAAAATGTCAATATTGGATACTATTTAAATCCAATACTGGGGGAAATTTAAGTTGTTACACAGCATAGAACATAGAATTAAGAATTAATCAAATCTGTGCAATCAAATAAATATAAATACGAAATGTAGTATAAGATGTGATATAGTATTAGATGTAATATAAGATGTGAAGTGTAGTATAAGATATGGTCACATTATATACTGTGAAAACAAACTATGCAAGTGGGGACAAGCTGAATTGTGAAATGTGATAACTATAAAAATAATAATTACATTGCATGCTGTAGAAACAAACTGTCCACCATCAAATGTCAATATTGGATACTATTTAAATCCAATTTTATCCAGTTTTATCATCAGGCTAGGAATAAAAGACAGACTATACATATGTCCCGCAATGAAATTAATTTATTTTCAAAAAGGTATTTTTTGTCACTGTTTTTAACTTTTCAAACAGTCAGCAGACATGTCCAGGTGCATATCGATAGTCATGTCTTTTGAAAAAGTTCTCTGATTGTGGCTCCGAAATAGCAATATGTAGAAGTGGTTTGCCACTGTTTTTTTTACTATTAATACAGTTTATATACCAAATAAACAAGTTTAACACACTTCAGAATTAAGAGATTTTACCCTATAATGAACAGAGCCACTATGCAAGCGTTTTGATACATACAAGAAGGGGTCTTTTAACATAGACTTTCAATACAATAGATTATGGATAATGTCTTTTGCAGGTTTTATATTATATTTTATTTACAAAAACCTCTTACTATCCCTGACGAAGTGCTGTAGCAGCACGAAACATGTTGGAGTGTGTTATGTTGGGCTACTAGGCTGACTCTATCTATGCTGTGATATTGGCATTTGCTGTGAACACTCACAGGACTTTTAATGTATACCAAATAAAGTTTATATTTTACTTCTCACTACTACTCGGTCCATTTTTTGCTGGATTTTTCCACTGCCGTGGAAGCTTTTCATTTGTACAATTGTTTGGCGGCTTGTCCTGGCACTTCCCGCCTCCAGCAGAAGGCAAACATTCTCCCCCTGTCGACACATATCAGGGATCCATATATCCTGAAGGCTGCTTACCTGCTTGTGATTTTCAAAGCTTTTTCAAAGCCTGCACCTACTAAGGAAGCAATACTCAGCCCCTGCACTATAAGAAGATGGGTGAGTGAATGTTTTTGCCTTAAAGCATATTGGATTCTCAAATATTGTTACATATTGTCTCTACATACATACACCTTGTGGGACATTTCAAGATTTCTACAACAAGGTCAGGACTGACATACAAGGTATACAGCTTTTACTGAAATATTTATCTATACACACAATATTATCTGTATAACCTTAAGGATATATCACTCCTTGACGTATAAGAGATTCTCCAATATACTTATCTATTCCTTGCTGCTTGCAAAAGACTTCCATGCAAGCAGAAGGATACTGTTCAGTTTTTTTCATATTGTTAATAAATATTATGTAGGTGTTGGCGATGTTAGGGACAGCAGATTAGGGGTTCATAGGGATAATGTAGGTTGCGGCGACGTGCGGTCGGCAGATTAGGGGTTAAAAATATTTATTATAGTGGCGGCGATGTGGGGGGATCTCGGTTTAGGGGTACATAGGTAGTTTATTAGTGTTAGTGTACTTTAGAGCAATGTAGTTAAGAGCTTTATATACCGGCGTTAGCCCATAAAGCTCTTAACTACAGCCTTTCCATGGGCGGTAGGAGTCTTGTCGGTAGAGATGTACCGCTCACTTCAGGCAAGACTCTAAATACCGGCATTAGGAAGATCCCATTGAAAAGATAGGATACGCAATTGGCGTAAGGGGATCTGCGGTATGGAAAAGTTGCGGCTTGAAAGTGAGCGGTACACCTTTACCTGGCCAACTCTAAATACCAGTGGGCAGCCAAAAGCAGCGTTAGGACCCCTTAACACTGCTTTTGACGGCTAACGCAGAACTCTAAATCTAGGCGATATTCTTTGAGACATATCTCTATCACAGTAAGATAAGAATAAATATATCCATCTAATATTCTGACATGTAAATAAAATATTAGTCCCATGACTTTTAAAGTCATCTATTTTACAAGCACATGCCTGATATCAAGTACAGGTAGCCCTCAGTTTATGTCGGGGTTAGGTTCCAGAAGGAATGGTTGTAAATCGAAACTGTTGTAAATTGAAACCCAGTTTATAATGTAAGACAATGGGAAGTGAGGGAGTTAGGTTCCAGGCCCCTCTCAAAATTGTCATAAGTAAAACCTAATACATTATTTTAAAAGCTTTGAAATGAAGACTTTAAATGCTAAACAGCATTATAAACCTAATAAAATAATCACACAACACAGAATATATAATTAAACTAAGGTAAATGAACAAAAAAATTGCTAAACAGCATTATATACCTAATAAAATAATCACACAACACAGACTTAACTTGCATTTTTCTGCAAACAGTTCTTTCTATGCATTCCAATATGGAATTTATAGATAGGAAGATCTTGTTCCTTTGAAATCTGCTCAATAGCTCAGGTCTGGTTAAACTGATTAATTTAAGCTTGCTTGGCTTTGCTGCAACACAAGCGGACAGCTCCACCTACTGGCTATTTTAATAAATGCACTGCTTCTTAATGCTTTTCAATAGCAGTCACATGACTGGAAAAAAGGTTGTTTTTCTGAAACGGTGTAAATTGAACCGTTGTAAAACGAGGGCCACCTGTATACTAATTTTGTTTAATGTATTGAATGAAAAATATCAACACAGCTTATTCAGATAATGTTAAAGTCAAGTATCTTACACAATTTAAGCTGGAGTTAAATACATTCATCTATGCTTTTATTGTGCTTATAGATGTTAAAATCATAAAATATTTATGATGAGAATATGTAGTGTAAATTATACATAACAACTTTGTTCATTTCACTTTTAAGAAATTAAAGTGTTTAATACATTAAAGTGACAGTGTAGTTTAATGTTAGATTTACATTCTAATCTCTATAATCTTTCTTAGGTATCAAAAAACATTCTTACACTAAATATAGGTTATTCGGCTTTAATTATTTTTAAGGTAATATGTTCGAAATTATCTTTAAATAAAATGTAAGTTAATTTCACATTTATGCCAAGCTAGTTATTGTATGCCATATTGATTACTTTTTAACTCTAGTGGAGTTATTTGAAGGGTCAGTTAACTATAGATATCTCAAAAGATAATTTATAGCAATTATACGGCTAGATTACGAGTCTTGCGTTAGCCTTAAAAAGCAGCATTGAGGGGTCCCAACGATGCTTTTTAACGCCCGCTAGTATTACGAGTCAGGCAGGAGAGGGTATACCCCTCACTTTTCTTCTGCAATTTTAGCTTCCTTCAAATCCCCTTACGTCAATTGCATATCCTATCTTTTTAATGGAATTTTCCTAACGCCGGTATTCCGATCACCTGAAAAAGTGAGCGGTAGACCCTCTCCTGGCAAGACTCCTACCGCATTTAAAAGTCAGTAGTTAAGAGTTTTATGGGCTAACGCCATAACATAAAACTCTTAACTAAAAGTGCTAAAAAGTACACTAACACCCATAAACTACCTATTAACCCCTAAACCTAGTCCCCCCCATCACAAACACTTAAATAAAATGTTTAACCCTAATCTGCTGACCAGACATCGCTGCCACTTTAATAAATGTATTAACCCCTAAACCGCTGCACTCCTGCCTCACATACACTAGTTAAATTTTATTAACCCCTAATCTGCCGTCCCTAACATCGCCGGCACCTACCTACATTTATTAACCCCTAATTTGCCGCCCCCAACGTCACCGCTACTATATTAAATTTATTAACCCCTAAATCTAAATCTAACCGTAACCCCCCACTAACTTAAATATAATTTAAATAAAACGAAATTAAATTTCTACAATTAAATAAATTAATCCTATTTAAATCTAAATACTTACCTATAAAATAAACCCTAAGATAGCTACAATATAATTAATAATTACATTGTAGCCATCTTAGGGTTCATTTTTATTTTACAGGCAACATTGTATTGATTTTAACTAGGTACAATAGTTATTAAATAGTTATTAACAATTTAATTACTACCTAGCTAAAATAAGTACAAATTTACCTGTAAAATAAACCCTAACCTAAGTTACAATTATACCTAACACTACACTATAATTAAACTAATTACCTAAAATTCCTACAATTAATTACAATTAAATTATATAAACTAAATTACGGGGAAAAAACAACACTAAATTACAGAAAATAAAAAAAGAATTACAAGAATTCTAAACTAATTACACCTAATCTAATCCATCTAATAAAATAAAAAAGCACCCTTAAAATAATAAAATTCCCTACCCTATACTAAATTACAAATAGCCCTTAAAAGGGCCTTTTGAGGGGCATTGCCCCAAAGTAATCAGCTCTTTCACCTGTAAAGAAAAATACAATACCCCCCCAACATTAAAACCCACTGCCCACACACCCAACCCTACTCTAAAACCCAACCAATCCCCCCTAAAAAAAAAACTAACACTACCCCTTGAACATCACCCTACCTTAAGACGTCTTCACCAAGCTGGGCACAAGTGGTCCTCCAGAGGGTTCGAAGTCTTCATTCTATCCGGCCAGAAGAGGACCTCCAGACCGGCAGAAGTCTTCATCCAGGCGGCATCTTCTATCTTCATCCTTCCGGAGCGGAGCGGGTCCATCTTCAAGAGATCCGACGCGGAGCATCCTCTTCATCCGACGGCCGACGACTAAATGACTGGTCCTTTAAAGGGACACTGTACCCAAATTTTTTCTTTTGTGATTCAAATAGAGCATGCAATTTTAAGCAACTTTCTAATTTACTCCTATTATCAATTTTTCTTCCTTCTCTTGGTATGTTTATTTGAAAGGCAGGAATGTAAGTTTAGATTCCGGCCCATTTTTGGTGAACAACCTGGGTTTTCCTTGCTGATTGGACAGCACTAGTAATGTCACGAATAGTTCACCGGCGAATAGTTCCCGGCGAACATAGCTTGTTAGCGTTCGCCACGGCGGGCAAACATATGCGATGTTCGGTCCATCCCCTATTCATCATCATTGAGTAAACTTTGACCCTGTACCTCACAGTCAGCAGACACATTCCAGCCAATCAGCAGCAGACCCTCCCTCCCAGACCCTCCCACCTCCTGGACAGCATCTATTTTAGATTCATTCAGAAGCTGCATTCTTAGTGAAAGGAGGGATAGTGTAGCTGCTGCTGATTTAATAGGGAAATCGATAGCTAGGCTAGTGTATTCAGTGTCCACTACAGTCCTGAAGGACTCATCTGATCTCTGCTGTAAGGACAGCACCCCAAAAAGCCCTTTTTAGGGCTAGAACATCAGTCTGCTTTTTTCTTTTTTTTTCCTGTGTAATCTAATTGCAGTTGCCTGCCTGCCAGCATGTGTGTCAGGCTCACAGCGTATACTGTGCCCACTTGCCCAGTGCCACCACTCATATCTGGTGTAACAGTAGTGTACATTTAAAAAAAAAAACACTTTTTTGACTGTGAAATAATAGCAGTCAGTTTCCTTCACACATGTGCGTTTCAGTGCCTGCCAGGGCACAGTGTCAGTCCAGTGCAACTCATATTTAGTGTAACAGTAGTGTACATTTAAAAAAAAAAACACTTCTTTGACTGTGAAATAATAGCAGTCAGTTCCTTCACACGTGTGCGTTTCAGTGCCTGCCAGGGCACAGTGTCACACCAGTGCATCTCATATCTGGTGTAACAGTAGTGTACATTTAAAAAAAAAAAACTTTTTTGACTGTGAAATAATAGCAGTCAGTTTCCTTCACATGTGTGCATTTCAGTACCTGCCAGGGCACAGTGTCACCCCAGTGCAACTCATATCTGGTGTAACAGTAGTGTACATTTTAAAAAAAACAACACTTTTTTGACTGTGTTAAACAATAGCAGTCAGTTTCCTTCACACGTGTGCATTTCAGTGCCTGCCAGGGCACAGTGTCACCCCAGTGCAACTCATATCTGGTGTAACAGTAGTGTACATTTAAAAAAAAAACAACACTTTTTTGACTGTGAAATAATAGCAGTCAGTTTCCTTCACACGTGTGCGTTTCAGTGCCTGCCAAGGCACAGTGTCACCCCAGTGCAACTCATATCTGGTGTAACAGTAGTGTACATTTAAAAAAAACAACACTTTTTTGACTGTGAAATAATAGCAGTCAGTTTCCTTCACACGTGTGCGTTTCAGTGCCTGCCAGGGCACAGTGTCACACCAGTGCAACTCATATCTGGTGTAACAGTAGTGTACATTTAAAAAAAAACAACACTTTTTTGACTGTGAAATAATAGCAGTCAGTTTCCTTCACATGTGTGCATTTCAGTGCCTGCCAGGGCACAGTGTCACCCCAGTGCAACTCATATCTGGTGTAACAGTAGTGTACATTTTAAAAAAAACAACACTTTTTTGACTGTGAAATAATATCAGTCAGTTTCCTTCACACATATGTGTTTCAGTGCCTGCCAGTGCACAGTGTCACACCAGTGCAACTCATATCTGGTTTAACAGTAGTGTACATTTAAAAAAAAACAACACTTTTTTGAAGGTGAAATAATAGCAGTCAGTTTCCTTCACACGTGTGCGTTTCAGTACCTGCCAGGGCACAGTGTCACCCCAGTGCAACTCATATCTGGTGTAACAGTAGTGTACATTTAAAAAAAAAAACACTTTTTTGACTGTGAAATAATAGCATTCAGTTTCCTTCACACGTGTGCGTTTTAGTGCTTGCCAGGGCACAGTGTCACACCAGTGCAACTCATATCTGTTGTAACAGTAGTGTACATTTAAAAAAAACCAACACTTTTTTTGACTGTGAAATAATAGCAGTCAGTTTCCTTCAGACGTGTGCGTTTCAGTGCCTGCCAGGGCACAGTGTCACACCAGTGCAACTCATATCTGTTGTAACAGTAGTGTACATTTAAAAAAAACAACACTTTTTTTGACTGTGAAATAATAGCAGTCAGTTTCCTTCACACGTGTGCGTTTCAGTGCCTGCCAGGGCACAGTGTCACACCAGTGCAACTCATACCTGGTGTAACAGTAGTGTACATTTAAAAAAAAAATTTTTTTTGACTGTAATAGATTGAATAGCAATTAGTTGTCTGCAAGCGTGTGTGTCAGGCCTACAGGGTCTACTCTGCCAACCTCTGCCAGTGCACAGTGCCACTCATATCTGTTGTCACAGTAGCTTGTATGCATAGTAGGCCACCCCGCAGGGGCCATTGTGGTCGTGGTGCTGTGATTCCCTTTGGCCCTAGAATAATGCCCAGTGTTCAGAGGCCATGTACCCCGAACTCAAACAGTTCTGAGGACATAGTTGACTGGCTAACACAGGACACCCAATCATCTACAGCTTCTGCTCGGAACCTTGACACACCATCCTCCTCCAGCTTAGCTTCGGGCACCTCTCAAGTTACCACTCGCCCACCTGCCGCCACCACCAGCACTAGCACCAGAGCCGCTTCACTTGATCTGTCAGAGGAGTTATTTACACATCAGTTGGAAGAAATGAGTGATAGTGATTCGCAACCATTATTGCCAGAGGATGTAGATAACAGGGATATGTCTCAGTCAGGTAGCCCGCTGCTGCTTCCTTTGCTGAGTTGTCAGATACAAGTGAAGCGGCTCTGGTGCTAGTGTTGGTGGTGGCGGCAGGTGAGCGAGTGGTAACTTGAGAGGTGCCCGAAGCTAAGCTGGAGGAGGATGGTGCGTCAAGGTTCCGAGCAGAAGCTGTAGAAGATTGGGTGTCCTGTGTTAGCCAGTCAACACTAGCACCAGAGCCGCTTCACTTGATCTGTCAGAGGAGTTATTTACACATCAGTTGGAAGAAATGAGTAATAGTGATTCGCAACCATTATTGCCAGAGGATGTAGATAACAGGGATATGTCTCAGTCAGGTAGCCCGCTGCTGCTTCCTTTGCTGAGTTGTCAGATACAAGTGAAGTGGCTGATGATGACGGTGCGTCCGTGGATGTCACATGGGTGCCCGCTAGAAGAGAAGAAGAAGAGGGGGAAAGTTCAGATGGGGAGACAGAGAGGAGGAGGAGACGAGTTGGAAGCAGGGGGAGGTCATCGCAAGGAGCTAGTGGCACAGTCAGACAGCATGCATCGGGACCCGGGGTCAGCCAGAGAGCACGCCAATCAACGCATGCTGTTGCCACCACCAGAATGCCATCATTGCAGAGCTCAGCAGTGTGGCATTTTTTGTGTGTCTTCCTCTGACAACAGCGATGCCATTTGCAACCTGTGCCAAAAGAAACTGAGTCGTGGGAAGTCCAACACCCACCTAGGTACAACTGCTTTGCAAAGGCACATGATTGCACATCACAAACGCCAATGGGATCAACACATGAGTACAAACAGCACACAGACTCAAAGCCGCCATCCTCCTCCTGGTCCAGCATCTTCAGCCACGTCAACCACTGCTGTCCTCTTTGCCCCCTCTCAACCATCCCCAACTCCGTATCTCGCCTTGAGCAGTTCCTGCTCATCTGCCCACAGTCAGGTGTCTGTCAAGGACATGTTTGAGGGTAAGAAGCCAATGTCACAAAGTCAGCCCCTTGCCCGGCATCTGACAGCTGGCTTGTCTGAACTCTTAGCCCACCAGCTTTTACCATACAAGCTGGTGGAGTCTGAGGCGTTCAAAAAATTTGTAGCTATTTGGACACCGCAGCGAAGGTACCTGGCCGAAATTTATTTGCACAAAAGGCAATCCCCAACCTGTACTCGATTGTGCAAAAGGAAGTAATGGCATGTCTGGCACACTGTGTTGGGGCAAGGGTCCATCTGACCACTGATACCTGGTCTGCAAAGCATGGTCAGGGCAGGTATATCACCTACACTGCGCATTGGCTGCCAAGCATGGAATGCGTGGCTCTGCAGAGGAGTTGGTGACACTGCGATGACTTGCAGGCAGGCCTGCTGCCACCTCCTCTACTCCTTCTACTCCATCCTCTTCCATAACCTCCTCGGCTGAGTCCTTTTCTGCTGCTGCATCTTGCTCCACATCAACGGCACCCCCCCCCCCAGCTCCCCAGGTACTATTCCACATCCCGGATACGGCATTGTCACACCATCTTGGGGTTGACTTGCCTGAAAGCAGAGAGTCACACCGGACCAGCACTCCTGTCCGCCCTGAACACACAGGTGGATATGTGGCTGACTCTGCACCAACTGGAGATCAGCAAAGTGGTTTGTGACAATGGAAGATATTTGTTGGCGGCATTGAATTTGGGCAAGTTGACACGTGCCGTGCATGGCACATGTGTGTAATCTGATCGTACAATGCTTTGTGCATAAGTAACCAGGATTACAGGATGTCCTGAAGCAGGCCAGAAAGGTGTGTGGCCATTTCAGGCATTCCTACACGGCCATGGACCACTTTTCAGATATCCAGCGGTGAATCAACTAGCCAGTGAGGCGCTTGATTTGCGACAGCCCGACACGTTGGAATTCAACACTCCTAATGTTTGACCGCCTGCTCCAACAAGAAAAAGCGGATAACGAGTATTTGTATGACCGGGATGCTAGGACAGCCTCTGCGGAGCTGGGAAATTTTTTGCCATGTTACTGGATGCTCATGCGCAATGCCTGTAGGCTCATGCATCCTTTTGAGGAGGTGACAGACCTAGTCAGTCGCACCAAAGGCACCATCAGCGACATCATACCATTTGTTTTCTTCCTGGAGCGTGCCCTGCGAAGAGTGCTGGATCAGGCCATAGATGAGCATGAAGAGGAAGAGTTGTGGTCACCATCACCACCAGAAACAGCCTTATCAGCATCGCTTGCTGGACCTGTGGCAACGCTGGAAGAGGATTGTGAGGAAGAGGAGTCAGAGGAGGAATGTGGCTTTGAGGAGGAGGAGGAGGAAGACCAACCACAACAGGCATCCCAGGGTGCTCGTTGTCACCTATCTGGTACCCGTGGTGTTGTACATGGCTGGGGGGAAGAACATAGCTTCAGTGAGATCACTGAGGACGAGGAACGGTACATGAGTAGCTTGGCATCCAACCTTGTGCAAATGGGGTCTTTCATGCTGTAGTGCCTGTTGAGGGACCCTCGTATAAAAATGCTGAAAAAGAATGACCTGTACTGGGTGTACACGCTACTAGACTACCGGTATAGGCATAAAGTGCCTGAAATGTTACCGAATCACCGCAAGTCGGAAAGGATGCAGCAGTTCCAAAATAAATTAAAAAGTATGCTTTACACAGCGTATAAGGGTGATGTCACAGCACAACGGGAATCTAACAGGGTGTTGTACGTGGCTGGGTGGAGGAAGAGACCTTCAATGACATCAGTGAGGACAAGGAACGGGACATGGCTCGCTTGGTATCCAACCTTGTGCAAATGGGGAGTTTGCGGTTGTGCAAATGGACTGTTTGTGGTTGTTTGCGGTGCGTTAAACGGGGAGTTTGGTCTGTCACTGTGAAGCGGGCGTAACCCTTACACTACCTGATCGATACAACATCATACCTGATGTTTTAAAGCACGTTATTCAAAACAATTTAGGAATGTTAGGTGATTTATGCCCTTTATGGATTAAAACCAGACTTTGCATCAACAATATAATTGTACATGGGAGTGTTGCCATGGATCCCCCTCCGGCATGTCACAGTCCAGGTGTTAGTCCCCTTGAAACAACTTTTCCATCACTATTGTGGCCAGAAAGAGTCCCTGTGGGTTTTAAAATTCACCTGCCTATTGAAGTCTATGGCGGTTTGCCCGGTTCGCCCGTTCGCGAACATTTGTGGAAATTTGTGTTCGCCGTTCGCGAACCCAAATTTTTATGTTCACGGCATCACTACTGAGAATTAATGCTAGGAGATGCATTCGGAAAAAAAGGAATGTGTTATATATTATATGTTAAAGGGACAGTCAACCCCAGAAATTTTGTTGTTTAAAAATATAGCTAATCCCTTTATTACACATTACCAATTTTTGAACAACAAACACAGTTATATATTAATATACTTTTTACTTCTGTTATTATCTTGTATCTAAGCTTCTGCTGACTGCCCCATTATTTCTGTTCTTTTGACAGACATGCAGTTTAGCCAATCAATGCTCACTCCTAGGTCACTTTGCGTGCATGAGCTCAATGTTATCTATATGAAACATGTGAACTAATGCCTTATAATAGTCAAAATGTATTCAGATTAGAGGCAGTCTTCAAGGTCGAAGAAATTAGCATATGAACCTCCTAGTTTTAGCTTTCAACTAAGAATACCAAGAAAACAAAGCAAAATTGTGGATCTAAGTAAATTAGGAAGTTGGTTAAAATCGCATGCCCGATTTAAATCATGAATCAGCTTTTGGGACTTGACTGTCCCTTTAACTATAGCTATGTTGCCCATCTTTAACATTTAAAAGGTACACATGATAAATACATATGTCATTGATGTTTTCAGATATGTTTATATTGTTATGGAATAACAATAATGACACATGTATTGATCAAACGTGCCACTTATTCAAGTTGAAATATGGTCATCCTACCTATAGCCATATATCGGAGGATAATTCAATTTAAAAAATATTAATAGAAAGATATTAATCATCTAAAATATGCGCATTACACACAGTGATTGATTTGGTTACACTACTACAATAAGATATAATTCAAATTTGAATACATGTGCTGTCAACATTCAAATAAGAGTTTGTTTAAAATAAGATTATATGTCCTTGTTCATGTAAAAAGGACAAAAACGCATTAGAAATGCAGATCCATTCCTTAACAATTGTGGTCAGCATCACTTAAAGGGACATGAAATACAAAAAAAACCTTTTCGGGATTCACAGAGAGGATACTATTTACATAAAAATAAAACTTGACAGAGATTATATCCTTGTATCAATCCTGGGATCATTTGTTAAAGGTGCATCAATTCACTAACGGCTAGATTTAGAGTTGGGCGGTAGCTGTCAAACCAGCGTTAGAGGCTCCTAACGCTGGTTTTTACCGCCCTCTGGTATTTGGAGTCAGTCAGGAAAGGGTCTAACACTCACTTTGCAGCCGCGACTTTTCCATACCGCAGATCCCCCTACGCCATTTGCGTATCCTATCTTTTCAATGGGATCTTTCTAACCCCGGTATTTAGAGTCTTGGCTGAAGTGAGCGTTAGAAATCTAACGACAAAACTCCAGCCGCAGAAAAAAGTCAGTAGTTAAGAGCTTTCTGGGCTAACGCCGGTTTATAAAGCTCTTAACTACTGTGCTCTAAAGTACACTAACACCCATAAACTACCTATGTACCCCTAAACCGAGGTCCCCCCACATCGCCGCCACTCTATAAAATTTTTTAACCCCTAATCTGCCGACTGCACGCCACTGCCACCTACGTTATCCCTATAAACCCCTAATCTGCTGCCCCTAACACCGCCGACCCCTATATTATATTTATTAACCCCTAATCTGCCCCTCTCAACGTCGCCTCCACCTGCCTACACTTATTAACCCCTAATCTGCCGAGCGGACCGCACCGCTACTATAATAAAGTTATTAACCCCTAATCTGCCTCACTCCCGCCTCAATAACCCTATAATAAATAGTATTAACCCCTAATCTGCCCTCCCTAACATCGCCGACACCTAACTTCAAACATTAATCCCTAATCTGCTGACTGGAGCTCACCACTATTCTAATAAATGTATTAACCCCAAAGCTAATTCTAACCCTAACCCTAACACCCCCCTAAATTAAATATAATTTTTATCTAACAAAATAAATTAACTATTATTAAATAACTTATTCCTATTTAAAGCTAAATACTTACCTGTAAAATAAACCCTAATATAGCTACAATATAAATTATAATTATATTGTAGCTATTTTAGGATTAATATTTATTTTACAGGCAACTTTGTAATTATATTAACCAGGTACAATAGCTATTAAATAGTTAATAACTATTTAATAGTTACCTAGTTAAAATAATTACAAAATTACCTGTAAAATAAATCCTAACCTAAGTTACAATTAAACCTAACACTACACTATCAATAAATTAATTAAATAAAATACCTACAATTATCTACAATTAAACCTAACACTACACTATCAATAAATTAATTAAATAAAATACCTACAAATAAATACAATTAAATAAACTAACTAAAGTACAAAAAATAAAAAAGAACTAAGTTACAAAAAATAAAAAAATATTTACAAACATTAGAAAAATATTACAACAATTTTAAACTAATTACACCTACTCTAAGCCCCCTAATAAAATAACAAAGCCCCCCAAAATAAAAAAATGCCCTACCCTATTCTAAATTTAAAAAGTTCAAAGCTCTTTTACCTTACCAGCCCTGAAAAGGGCCCTTTGTGGCGCATGCCCCAAAGAATTCAGCTCTTTTGCCTGTAAAAAAAACACATACAATACCCACCCCAACATTACAACCCACCAGCCACATACCCCTAATCTAACCCAAACCCCCCTTAAATAAACCTATCACTAAGCCCCTGAAGATCTCCCTACCTTGTCTTCACCTCACCGGGTCCCGATCTGTCCAGAAGAGCCTCCGATGTCTTGATCCAAGCCCAAGCGGGGGGCTGAAGAGTGACGTCCATCCTCAGGCTGAAGTCTGGATCCAAGCGGCGGCTGAAGAAATCCATCATTGGGCTGAAGTCGGAAGTCCATCATCGGGATGAAGTCTTCTATCAAGCAGCATCTTCAATCTTCTTTCTTCCGGAGCGGAGTGGAGACATCTTCTTCCCAGCCGACGCGGATCCATCCTCTTCTAACGACGCATACTCGCCGAATGACGGTTCCTTTAAATGACGTCATCCAAGATGGCATCCCTCGAATTCCGATTGGCTGATAGGATTCTATCAGCCAATCGGAATTAAGGTAGGAAAAATCCGATTGGCTGATGTAATCAGCCAATCGGATTGAAGTTCAATCTATCAGCCAATCGGAATTAAGGTAGGAATATTCTGATTGGCTGATGGAATCAGCCAATCAGATTCAAGTTCAATCCGATTGGCTGATCCAATCAGCCAATCAGATTGAGCTTGCATTCTATTGGCTGATCGGAACAGCCAATAGAATGCGAGCTGAATCTGATTGGCTGATTGGATCAGCCAATCAGATTGAACTTGAATCTGATTGGCTGATTCCATCAGCCAATCAGAATATTCCTACCTTAATTCCGAAGAGGATGGATCCGCGTCGGCTGGGAAGAAGATGGCTCCGCTCCGGAAGAAAGAAGATTGAAGATGCTGCTTGATAGAAGACTTCATCCCGATGATGGACTTCTGACTTCAGCCCGATAATGGATTTCTTCAGCTGCCGCTTGGATCCAGACTTCAGCCCGAGGATGGACGTCACTCTTCAGCCCCCCGCTTGGGCTTGGATCAAGACTTCGGACCCTCTTCTGGACAGATCAGGACCCGGAGAGGTGAAGACAAGGTAGGGAGATCTTCAGGGGCTTAGTGTTAGGTTTATTTAAGGGGGGTTTGGGTTAGATTAGGGGTATGTGGGTGGTGGTTTGTAATGTTGGGGGGGGGGTATTGTATGTGGGTTTTTTTCCAGGCAAAAGAGCTGAATTCTTTGGGCATGTCCCGCAAAGGGCCCTTTTCAGGGCTGGTAAGGTAAAAGAGCTTTGAACTTTTAAAATTTAGAATAGGGTAGGGCATTTTTTTATTTTGGGAGCCTTTATTATTTTATTAGGGGGCTTAGAGTAGGTGTAATTAGTTTAAAATTGTTGTAATATTTTTCTAATGTTTGTAAATATTTTTTTATTTTTTGTAACTTAGTTCTTTTTTATTTTTTTTACTTTAGTTAGTTTATTTAATTGTATTTATTTGTAGGTATTTTATTTAATTAATTTATTGATAGTGTAGTGTTAGGTTTAATTGTAGATAATTGTAGGTATTTTATTTAATTAATTTATTGATAGTGTAGTGTTAGGTTTAATTGTAACTTAGGTTAGGATTTATTTTACAGGTAATTTTGTAATTATTTTAACTATTTTAGCTATTAAATAGTTATTAACTATTTAATAGCTATTGTACCTGGTTAAAATAAATACAAAGTTGCCTGTAAAATAAATATTAATCATAAAATAGCTATATAATTATAATTTATATTGTAGCTATATTAGGGTTTATTTTACAGGTAAGTATTTAGCTTTAAATAGGAATAATTTATTTAATAAGAGTTAATTTATTTCATTAGATAAAAATTATATTTAACTTAGGGGGTGTTAGTGTTAGGGTTAGACTTAGCTTTAGGGGTTCATCCATTTATTACAGTAGCGGCGAGATTAGGTAGGCAGATTAGGGGTTAATAATTGAAGTTAGGTGTCGGCGATGTTAGGGAGGGCAGATTAGGGGTTAATACTATTTATTATAGGGTTATTGAGGTGGGAGTGAGGCGGATTAGGGGTTAATAACTTTATTATAGTAGCGGTGCGGTCCGCTGGGCAGATTAGGGGTTAATAAGTGTAGGCAGGTGGAGGCGACGTTGTGGGGGGCAGATTAGGGGTAAATAAATATAATATAGGGGTCGGCGGTGTTAGGGGCAGCAGATTAGGGGTTCATAGGGATAATGTAGGTAGCGGCGGTTTACGGAGCGGCAGATTAGGGGTTAAAAATAATATGCAGGGGTCAGCGATAGCGGGGGCGGCAGATTAGGGGTTAATAAATGTAAGGTTAGGGGTGTTTAGACTCGGGGTACATGTTAGAGTGTTAGGTGCAGAGTTAGGAAGTGTTTCCCCATAGAAAACAATGGGGCTGCGTTAGGAGCTAAACGCTGCTTTTTTGCAGGTGTTAGGGTTTTTTTCAGCTCAAATGGCCCCATTGTTTTCTATGGGGGAATCGTGCATAAGCACGTTTTTGAAGCTGGCCGCGTCCGTAAGCACCGCTAGAATTTAGAGTTGCAGTGGTGTTAAATTATGCTATACGCTCCTTTTTTGGAGCCTAACGCACTGAAAACGCAGCCATTTTGTGAACTCTAAATACCAGCGGTATTTAAAAGGTGCGGGGGAAAAAAAGCACGCGTAGCTAACGCACCCCTTTGGCCGCAGAACTCTAAATCTAGCCGAAAGAGTTTACAAATGAACACATGGATGTGAAATTAAAAAATATACATATATATATATATATATATATATATATATATATATATATATATATATATATATATATATATATAAAAAAAAATATATATATATATATATATATATATATATACAACCAGCAAGATATATATATATATAGAGAGAGATCTATAAATTCATTACTATGCTAATCATAATCTTGCAAAGATAAAGCTTTACGAAAAGTATATCAAGAAAATGAATCAAATTAAATTGGAGATGTAAATATTAAAGTCATTTACAATTGTATTACATATATGATTCCGGAAAGACCATTATTTGGTTTCAGGTCCCTTTAAGGATTAACCACATAAACTATAGATTTCAATCAATGACATGAATAAAGAGGACAAAGAATCGTGGAATGACATCTATTTTATTAGTATGTCATAAAACATAAACAACGTTTTCAAAAAACATGTTGAAAGATCAGTAAAATTGGAGCCATTTGACAAGGTAAAAGAGTGCATCACAGTCCTTGGAGGGAGTTGACAAGGGCCAAAACAGCCCCATTGGAGCCATTTGACAAGGTAAAAGAGTGCATCACAGTCCTTGGAGGGAGTTGACAAGGGCCAACAAAGGCCAGAACAGCCCCACAGGAGCCATTTGACAAGGTAAAAGAGTGCATCACAGTCCTTGGAGGGAGTTGACAATGGCCAACAAAGGCCAGAACAGCCCCATTTGAGCCATTTGACAAGGTAAAAGAGTGCATCACAGTCCTTGGAGGGAGTTGACAAGGGCCAAAAAAGGCCAGCACAGCCCAATTGGAGCCATTTGACAAGGTAAAAGAGTGCATCAAAGTCAATGGAGGGAGTTGACAAGGGCCAACAAAGGCCAGAACAGCCCCATTGGAGCCATTTGACAAGGTAAAAGAGTGCATCACAGTCATTGGAGGGAGTTGACAAAGGCCAACAAAGGCCAGAACAGCCCCATTGGAGCCATTTGACAAGGTAAAAGAGTGCATCACAGTCCTTGGAGGGAGTTGACAAGGGCCAACAAAGGCCAGTACAGCCCCATTGGAGCCATTTGACAAGGTAAAAGAGTGCATCACAGTCCTTGGAGGGAGTTGACAAGGGCCAACAAAGGCCAGAACAGCCCCATTGGAGCCATTTGACAAGGTAACAGAGTGCATCACAGTGCTTGGAGGGAGTTTACAAGTGCCAACACAGCCCCATTGGAGCCATTTGACAAGGTAAAAGAGTGCATCACAGTCCTTGGAGGGAGTTGACAAGGGCCAACACAGCCCCATTGGAGCCATTTGACAAGGTAAAAGAGTGCATCACAGTCCTTGGAGGGAGTTGACAAGGGCCAAAACAGCCCCATTGGAGCCATTTGACAAGGTAAAAGAGTGCATCACAGTCCTTGGAGGGAGTTGGCAAGGGCCAACACAGCCCCATTGGAGCCATTTGACAAGGTAAAAGAGTGCATCCCAGTCCTTGGAGGGAGTTGGCAAGGGCCAACATAGCCCCATTGGAGCCATTTGACAAGGTAAAAGAGTGCAACAAGCACAACAATAAACAAAAAAGGCTAAATGGCAACTGGAAAAAACAAAACAGTAACATGTGGACGGAAGAATCTTAAGTGTGACCTTGGAGCATCTCCAGATACTCCACTTACTGGGCATCACCTTCATTGTCCTCTTCATGCTCTGCTCCAGATTCAGACACTGACTGTAAACGCCTTATATGGCGCAGAGTCGAATGCTGAACCTGGAGCAGGGTATGAATGGTGTCATACATCCTTCCCAGGAATAGCGAGTTCCTCAACACGGCCTGCTCTATACGCGATAGAGTTTCGAGCATGAGCCATGTTGAGTCACAACCTAAAAGAAATAAATAGAAAAATATTAATGATAATTACACAACATAATATATATATATATATATATATATATATATATATATATATATATATATATATATATATATATATATATATATATATATATATATATATATATCAAATATACATTGGAATAATTGGAATAATCAAATATTCAATATTGCTTATCTACACACGAAATATGTTCTTCATACATAAACCATTAAAGGGACAGTTTACTCAAAAATGTTATCCCCTTTAATTAGTTTACACTGATCCACTTTTCCAGCTTGAGTGTATTAATATTTTGAACATTATTTCCATTGTCCATACATTGTAAATTTAAATAGTTTCTTTATCCTGTGGTATCCCCACCTATCCTTAAAGCTTTTTGCCTTGAGGCCAACATGTGTAAACACAGCAAGCAGAAGAAATTACACTCCCAGTGGTTTACAGAAGAGATAATGTAAGAAAAAGTTATATTTGTATTTTTCTATACAAGTAGTGGTGATTGGTATATGGAGTGAGATGATATTAAAGGGACACTGAACACAAATATTTTCTTTTGTGATTCAGATAGATCATGAAAAATCTTTTAAACGTTTAATTTACTTCTATTATCAAATCTAATACATTCTCTTTGTATCTTTAATTTAAATGCAATAATGTAATTTTATATTTCGGACCATTTTTGGTGATCAACCTTGGTTGTCCCTGCTGATTGGTGGATAAATGAATCCAACAATAAAAAATAAAAAAACACAGTTCACAATATTTTAAAAATTAGATGCCTTTCAACATAAAAATAAAGGGAGCAAGAGAACTCTGAAAAATTGATAAGAAGAGTAAATTACCAAGTTGATTAACATTGCATGCTCTATTTGAATCACAAAAAAATATATTTTGGGTTCAGTGTCACTTTAAATATGTTATAATAATATGTCCTCTTTCGGGGGACTAGATACTCAAATAATAACAAACAAACAACACAGACATAACAGCATAGTTAAATCAGTTCGCCACTCTCTGGAGGAACAGGGGTTGGTAGACTCATGGGAAGCTTTAGGCTACTCAGATCACAAGTTCACTTACTACTCGCCAGCGCATAAGACATACACCACACTAGATTATATTTACGTTAGTCAGATTTTAACACCCAATCTAGTGAAATCAGGTACTCAAGCTTGTGTGTGGTCTGACCACTCACTCATCTACCTTGAACTTAAGGGACTTATACATTTTACTAGACAACGGACATGGACATATGACCCGACCATATTGAAAAAACCTGAGATATTTTGTAGAGTTCAAAAGGCAGTGAATGATTACTGGGAACTTAATGTGGACTCAGTTGATAACCCGCTGGTGGCCTGGGCTGCTCATAAATCTGTGTTGAGGGGAGTGTTGATAAAAGAAAAGGCTATAAGAAATAAGCAAGCGACAGCACTGACTAAAACATTACAGAATGAGATTGAACACCTAGAGAGGGAACACCAGCGCACACTGTCAGGAAAAACATATAAAATCTTGGTTAATAAGAGAAAGGAATTAGCTAAAATATTAAATGATTCCTCAATTAGAGCCGCTGTAAGGTTGAAAGCCCACTATTATGTATACGCAAACAAGCCAGATCGATATCTAGCAGGAAAACTCAGGGAAAAAAATAAATTCTTCTCTATCCCTAAACTTATAACTACAAAAGGCGAACTTACCTCGAACCCGCAGGAAATAGCGGACAGCTTCGCCCTCTACTATGAACAATTATATGATGGGAAAAAAGTAAGCACGGGTATAGGGGACATTCAAATTTCTGAATTTTTAGACAAGGCCGACTTAAAATCTATAACAACTGAGGACCTAGAGACACTTAATGCGAAAATAACAAATATGGAAGTATTGGGGGTAATTAAAGAACTAAAAGTAGGTAAAGCGGCGGGCCCCGACGGGTTGACGGGTGAATACTACAAACTCTTTAAGAAAGAACTGCTCCCCCATCTGACTAACTTCTGTAATGGGATCATGGAAGGGCGGGAGGTACCTGGGGAAATGCTTAAGGCCAAGATTATTGTAATTCCAAAAACGGGAAAAAATGCAAAATTGTGTCAAAACATAGACCCATCTCCCTTATTAATCACGATATAAAAATTTTTGCTAAAATTATGGCTAATAGATTGAAACAGATATTGCCCTCCTTAATACACCAATATCAGGTAGGTTTTGTACAGGACAGAGAAGCCCCAGACAATGTCAGATGAACGCTTACTCTACTAGATTATGTGAAGGCGAAAGGAACTCCAGCTCTGAGTTTTGAATGATTTCTCGGAGGTTTCAGGATATAAACTAAATTCTAATAAGTGCAAAGCACTAGCACTCAACCTACCGCCACATACTAAAAAAATGATTGAATTAAATTTTGCATTCTCCTGGGCTAAGAGCTTTATCACTTATTTAGGAGTTAAAGTAGGTGACAACCTGACGGATCTCTACAAATTGAACTATACCCCAGTTTTCAAAGCTATTAGAGCAGATTTGAGGAAGTGGAGAAAGGGTAGGTTCTCTTGGTATGGGAGATTAATGTCTATTAAAATGAACGTCCTTCCTAGACTGTTGTACTTGTTCAGAGCCATACCGATTGGCATCCCTTTGCCGGAACTTGAGACACTACAAACAGATATTTTGAAGTTTTTGAGGGGTGAAGGTAGACCGAGAATAGCCTCACATTTGCTGAAAATGCACAGACAGGTAGGGGGAGTAGGGGTTCCAAATTTAGTGGAATATTATCAGGCCTCAAGACTGGCGCAGACGGCTGTATTAGGTAAACAAAACAACGCATTAGTGTGGCCACGGATAGAAGCAGAGATTGTGGGTAATTCGAAAGCAGAGGATATATTATGGGACTTAGAAGCATTAACCAAATCAGGGGAATATAGATCGCCAATAACACTAGAAGCAATAAGGCAGTGGAATAAGATTACGAAAGGGCTGCGGTAATGTGGGCCAAATTCACTGGCAAGACCTGTCAGATTCCTGCTGCCAAACGAATTAAGGAAAATAGTCGATAAATGGGCAAATAAGGGGCTGCATAGGGTGGCTGACTTTTTATCTAACCTCAAACTACTTTTGTTTAATCATATTAGAAACCAAATAGAGCCGGAACAGCTACACTGGTTTGTATACCTGCAGATCAGTTCAGCGATTACAACATATATATCGAATAAACAGACCACCCAACTTACAGAACTCGAGAGAATGGTAATGGCGGCCTCTAGAGGGAAAAAATTGATATCTAGGATCTTTATATTAATTCAAAAGGCTAAACGCAATTCCAAGTTAGACATGACAGAGAGATGGGAGAGGGACACATTAGAGACGTGGGAGACGGATGAATGGAACGAGCTGATGCTAAACTCATACAAAGGATTGATTAGCGCAGACATGAGAGTAAACTGCATAAAGGTGATGTTTAGATGGTACTTGACACCAGAAAGGACAGCACACTTTGCCACAACGCTAAATGGTAATTGTTACAGGGGATGTCAAGAAAGGGGTGCATTTAGGCACATGTGGTGGGATTGTCAGGGAGTTCAGTCATTGTGGAGGAGACTTTCAGAGCTGTTTAGCAATCTGTTAGAAGAAAGAGTATCTCTCACGATCACACAGGCATTGCTTCATGATATTGTGAAACCATTCAATGCAACAATAAATAAGTTCATCAAAATCCTCTGCACTTGCTTGAGAATATGCATTGCCCGACACTGGAAGGTGGGGGTACCCACATGGCAGGAGGTGGTGGGAAAAATTACAGAGACGTATACCATGTCAGAAGTAGCGGCGTGGTCACAGGGACAGCCAGATCAGTTTCAGAAGGTTTGGTTCTATTGGATGCTGAGATCAGAACAATGTTTGAGATAAACTGGAAAATGATAGAAGTGGGGAAGAAAGGATCAGTTAAGGAGGATCTAAATTTAGCCCTAGTAGTTGCCCATGTAGTTATCCTCTCTGTAGAAGCAGACAGCAACGATATATAGAGTCATAGTATGTAAGTTAATAGATTTAAACAGCACAATACTGGCACCTCCTGGGAGGGGGGAGGGTTCTAGTTGGGGAGGGGGGGAAGGGTATGTTATTAACTGAATGTATTTAAAATATACAGGTTGGAGTGGATTATTTGGAGACCTAAAGATGAATAATACTATGATGTCAAGATCCACTTTTTATCAAGAATGTTAAGGTCCATGCTTTAAGTTGATGGTTTTCAAAAATTCACCTGTACAACTATGCTTTTTTGAATGTATTCGTTCTGTTTTGACCTTGAAAATTGATCAATAAAAACTATTTCAATATAAATATGTTATAATGTTGATTTAGAATGATACTTACAGCTGTGCCTGGGAAGGACGATCTGACACCTAGAACAATGAAGGTTGGGATAGGGGGGAGGGATGGGATATTGCTGGTGAGGGCTTGGATTTGGTTGGCGAGGGCTGGGGTGCCGCTCTGGGGGAGCCCGTACAGCTGGGGATTCATGGTCATGGTGAGTTGGGCACTGGGAAGGTCGGGGAACTGTACAGGCCAAAAGATGGGGAGAGCGGCGAACTGGGACAATTCTGAGAGGGACAGGGCTGGAGGAATGGGAAGGGCTGGGAGGGTCTTGTGTCTGGGCAGGGGCCTGGGGAGGGGCCTGGGCAGGGGCTTCTACAGGGGGAGGGGCAGGGGCTTCTACAGGGGGAGGGGTAGGGGCTTCTACAGGGGGAGGGGCCTGGGCAGGGTATTCTACAAGGGGAGGGGCAGGGGCTTCTACAAGGGGAGGGGCCTTGGCAGGGGTGGGAGAATGATGCCCAGAAGTGGAGTGTCCATCTGAAATATATAATAAAATATATATTAACATCTCATACATCATGAAATCAAAGCAAGGCATTTCAACATGATTATGTTTTATATATACTTAGAAGTGGTTTTGAATTCATAAACAATGATGACATAAGGATATGGTATGCATATAGGCACTAAAATGAATAGCAAGGAGTGTCTGTCCAATAAGAAGATGATTATTGTGGTTTGTCATGGAATATGCATGTGACATCATGATGTCATTAATTACAAATCAGACATAAATGAAAATATAATACAAGCATATGTTCACAATGCATGATATGGAAAGGGGGGCAGTAGTGTATTCTAAAAGAAAAGGAATAATCCTTTTTCAAGTGCCAAAGCTGTAGACTTTGATTTTCTTCATGAGAATGTTTACAAACAATAATACATGTTGGATACATGTTAGATAGCTTTCACATACCATCCAATCCATGGCTGCCTCTTCCTCCTCCGTCCCACATGTTACATCAATATCTGTAAAACATAACATGTTGTGTACACGTTAATATCAGATATTATAACATATGTTACTGTTGCTCCAAGACACACATCAATGTTGCATTAAAGATATACTGAGCAAAAGTTATGATTTATATCATTTTGATGGAGCATACAAATGACATTAGATTTGTTATTCTCAATGAGTAAGAATTTCATTTTAGTGTTTGGATTTCATATAAATTCCCAAAATAAGATTACATGGAACATTTGAGAGTTCTCATGTGTGTATCACTTCATGATTGTTGTCCAAATTTATAATGAAAACAAACATATGTTATCCATCTTCTGAACAACAAAGGTGTAGACTAAGAAGCTTTGAGATATTAATCTTTCAATATTAAAATAAATTTGAGATATAATCATAGTACTAAATTACATGTTTTATTCAAATGTAATGCTTCATCAGAATCATGATCATAATATAGATTACAAATACACCTTCAATGACATATGAATGAGTCAATGGACTTACCAGAATGCTTTGAAAGCATTTCATCATCGGTGCTGGATCCCCCTGGGCTCCCCACAAGAACTATATTTATGAATGATAAAGATATCTATTAGTGAACACAGTTTGGACATCACTAAATCACATCATTATCGATTTTTAAGAATAATATACTTATAAATGAGAACAATAGAGCACTAATCTGAAGAATAAATGCATGAGTGAATCAAGGTTATTCTGAATAAAAAGATGTCTTTAACATGTTTAATTTCTGACTATATTAGACAGACAATTCATCTCATATGATTATATTGCATATCTAAATATGCCCATTGATCAATGTTTTAAACGAATACACATAAACAACATTTGGAATAAAAAACAGGTGATAAATCGCACCCAAGCCATGTGTCACATCGATCCATTTGTGCAATGTACACTAATCTTGTTTAGGACACAACACATATTGATCACAATGCAAAACCTAAGTTATTCATCAAAATATGTAATCATGGTGCTGTTAGGGTATGCTTATATCTATAAAGTAAGTCCAAGAGTGAATATGTCATTTATATATCAATATTTTTTCACCCAAAAAATGTAATGGTGAATGAATCGATTGATTATTAAAGGGACACTGACATCAATTTTGTTAAAACATTGATTTTAAAATAAAATGAATGTTTTATTTAATTTGACATTTACTCCTATTATATTTTTTTTGTTTTGTTTTTAATGCAGCTAAGAAATAGTTTGTTTCATTAAATGTTGCTCGTTGAAGGTATACAACAATCATCAAGAACAAAATGGACCTTCATCTAAAATTACATTCTTGCTTTCAAATTAAGATAACAAGAGAATGTTTAAAATATTATTATAGGAGTAAATAATAAAGTTGATTGATATTGCATGCTCTATGTGAATGATAGCAGAAATAATATGTGGTCAGTGTCCCTTTAAGATTTAAATATCTTAATTTGACACTTTAGCTGTTAAGGAATTTTCGCCTACATATGTTTATGTAATGAATGGTATTGAGCATGCAATAACAATAAAAACTGTAATGTAAGGATATCATCAAGATTCTTTAATTATCCTCTCTTAAAGGGACATGAAGCGCAAAATGTGTTATTGGATTAATTTGTCAATAAAATCCAGCCTGTGATTTATAAATATTTGTTAAAATCACGTGTCTAAATCCGTCATTTGAAAATTTGGTTTTCATGTCCCTTAAATGATAACAACCCAAAAAAGTATGTAATGTATATTTTTAAAATATTAACATATGCAAAAATGTGTGATTGTTGTCAAAATATTTCAAAATAATGACAAGCAATACACAGGGGCAGAATATAAATTTGTCATGAAACTAATCTAACAGTAAAATGGACATATCAAGAATAGAAGCAATATCTTCAAATTTACATAATCTCTGATTTGTACTACAATGTAATCAAAAATTTGATTTTTGATTCTTAATTTTAAATAACCAGAAAAGATAATTAGAGTATCCATATAAATATCGATAAATGTGAATGTATTATGTTATGTAATGTTATGTCCATGTTTCTAAGACAAATTGCAATTAAAATGAGACATACCATAGTCTGACGAACCCTGGCCCAAGGGTCCTGCACTGTCAGGATCAACAAGGCTTATGTGCTTTACTATGTGAGCCTTGTTATCCTGTGACTATAATTCTGACACTCAGCTGTAGACTAAATATATGTTTTGTATCACTGTCTTATTTATGGCAAGAATCACTTGTAGTAATGCCTTAATAAGTAGTGAATTTAATAAGAAGAGTAGTTGTAACTACTGGGTAGTTAATAGCAACAAAATAATTCTCTGAGTACGGAAACCAAACTGAGAAGGAGTTGTCTGAGAAGACAAACTATTTGTGAACTGTCTCTGGAGTTGTTGGTAAATAGGAAGCAGTCCGTATGCACACAGAAAGTGTATTGAAGGAACAGCGGAGCGTTGCAGGGGGCGTGCGGCTGAAGCAGTCAGTATGACTGACAGGTGACGTCACACGCTCAAGCTCCTAACGCTGTTCGGCGGCTAACAAGCTGGAAGATTTTAGCAGAGAAGCGTTTTTTGTAAGTTGCAATTTTACAAGTTAAGTTTAACTGGCAAAGTATTTTCAATAGCAGTTGTAGTCCTCACTTTTATCTTGATAGAAATTCAGGCTTGATGTAACCAGAAATAATGTTCTCAGATTCCGTAGTTTGTGACAGGTTGGTAAGCAAAGTACAGATGATGTATTCTTAAAGATGCACAGTTTGTCCAGTACAGCTCACTTGACAAGCTAGGGGTTTCCAATATGAAAATTGAAGGTGAAGCAGCTTAGCTTAGACACAGACTTCCTTTGGTAATGAAATCAAAATTACTAAGCACTAGGAACAGGGTGTGGACAGGATATAAAGGTAAAGTAGGAGGGGTTAACTGAGAAAGGCAGGTATCCAGGGGAGATCCTGACATATTCCCCCCCTTACGGTACATGAGGAGGTGTCAAGGACCCGGTCGGTCCGGAAACCGTCGATGAAACAATGAGACCTTTTTCGGAGCATGTACATTCTGGGAGGGCTCCCAGGAGTCCTCTTCTGAAGAATAACCAGCCCAATGCACCAAATACTGTAATTGACCATGGAAGATGCAAGAATCAACAATAGTATCAACTTCATATTCATCCAACTCTGGTAGAGTGGCCGTAGGAGGTAAGATCATACCCGGAGTCCTTGTCTGATTGTAGGGTTTCAGCAAAGAGACATGGAAGGTGGGATGTATCCTCAAAGTATCAGGTAGACGTAAAGTGATCGCATTTGGATTAACAATGCTTGAGATCTGAAATGGTCCAATGTACTTCCCACCTATTTTTTTACTAGGAATGTTCAATTTCAGGTTTTTGGTGGATAACCAGACTAGCTCACCTATAGCGTAGTTGGGAGCAGGTCGCCTTCGTAGATTGTAGTAACGAGTTTGTCGTTCTTGTGCGGATGAGATATTCTCTTGCAAAGTTTTATGTACGGTAGAAAAATCTGCTGTGAATTCATTAGCATTTGGACAGAGGGATGGAGAATCTCCAGGTAATCCAGAACTTGGAAAGGAGATGGGATGGTACCCATAGTTAGCCTGAAAAGGAGTCATTTTAGTGGATGAGTTTTGGGAATTGTTAAAAGCAAATTCAGCCATCGGAAGGTAAGTAAACCACTGATTCTGTTGGTATGAGCAAAAGCAGCGGATATACTGCTCCAGCCACTGATTCACTCGCTCTACCTGTCCATTAGTCTGGGGATGGAAAGATGTCGTGAGACGATGATCAATGTGTAACAATCTTGTAAGTGATCTCCAGAAACGTGAGGTAAACTGAGTGCCTCGGTCCGATGTAATAATTTTAGGGAATCCATGTAGTCGCACAATGTTGTTCATGAAAAGTTCGGCAGTTTTGGAAGCGGTTGGTACCTTATGGTACGGTAGGAAGTGAGCCATCTTTGTTAAAAGATCAACCACAACCATGATGGTATTTTTGCCAGATGAGAGTGGTAATTCAACTATAAAGTCCATAGAAATGTGTTGCCATGGAAGAGATGGAATTGGTAAAGTCATAAGAAGGCCATAAGGACTCTTTTTTTCAGTTTTTGAGGTTGTGCAGGTTGCACAGGATAACACATATGACTTTATACTGCTTGACATAGATGGCCACCAAAACTTCCTGGAGATCAATTCAAGAGTTCTCCTTACCCCTTGATGACCTGCAAGTGGAGAGTCATGATGTAAATTTAGGATGTCTGATCTAACATTTTCTGGAACATATAATTTTCCTGCATGATAGAGCAGACCCTCATCTCCTGATTCCAGCTCATAATCGGATAGTGTCTTGTCTTTAGAATAAGCTTCTTTAAAAGCTGTTACTAGATAGGGTGTTAAACCTATAAACCTGCTCTTAGGAATGATAGGAATGGATTCTGTATGAATTTGTTGAGGTAGATCCTTTCTTGATAAAGCATCAGCCTTTCCGTTTTTTGATGAAGGTCTGTAAATGATGTGGAAATTGAACCTTGTGAAAAATAAGCTCCACCGTACCTGCCGTGATGAAAGAGTTTTGTTTGTTTGGAGGAATTCTAAATTCTTATGATCTGTATAAATGATTATAGGGAGAATAGTACCCTCTAAAAGATGTCTCCAATGTTCTAAGGCCCTCTTAATAGCCAGAAGTTCTTTCTCTCCCACGGGATAGTTAATCTCCGCTGATGATAGAACTTTGGAGTAAAACGCCACTGGATGTAAAGCTTCAGTGATAGATGTTTTTTGAGAAAGTATGGCTCCAAGTGCATACTCTGATGCATCAACCTCGAGTATATACTGTAGGTTAGCATCAGGGAACCGTAGAATTGGTGCTGAAGTTATCAATGATTTTAGAAGTTCGAAAGCAGTATTTGCTTCAGTAGTCCAGTGAAACTTGGTTGTAGAACTTGTGAGCTGAGTTAGTGGTCTGGCTATTTTGGAGAAATCTTTCACGAATTTCCTATAATAGTTCGTGAAACCAAGGAATCTCTGGAGTTCTTTCTTTGTTTTTGGGATAGACCAATTTTTAACTGCCTCAACCTTATCCTCCTGCATTGCTATTCCATTTGGAGAGATGTTATATCCTAGAAATGAGATAGACTTAGAGTGGAACTCACATTTTTCTAATTTTACATAGAGGTGATGTGATCTTAATCTGGACAGAACGGTTCGTACATGTTTCACATGATCCTGAAATGAATTGGAGTATATAAGGATATCATCAAGGTAAATGACAATGCAGATATCAAGAAGGTCACGGAAAACGTCATTTATAAAATGCTGGAATGTTCCTGGGGCGTTACAAAGCCCGAATGGCATGACCAGGTACTCGAAGAGACCGTACCTGGTCCTGAAAGCTGTTAGCCACTCATCGCCTTCTCGAATTCGTATCAAATTGTAAGCTCCTCTAAGGTCCAATTTAGTGTAAATTGTGGCATCTTGTAGGCGCTCGATCAATTCAGGAATAAGTGGGAGAGGGTATCGATTTTTAATAGTACGCTGATTTAATTCGCGGTAATCGATGATTGGGCGAAGTGATCCATCCTTGTTCTTTACGAAGAACATGCCGGCTCCGGCTGAGGAGGTGGATGGACGAATAAATCCTTTTTGTAGATTATCTTGTAAATACGTCTTCAGATGTTCTAATTCTGGCGTTGACAGTGGGTACAATCGTCCGAAAGGGATTGATGATCCAGGTTTAATATCTATCGGACAATCGTACACTCGATGTGGCGGTAAAGTCTCGGCCTCTGTCTTGCTGAAGACATCAGCAAAATCGGAATATTGCTGTGGAATCTGTGGAACCTGAGTCACTATTTCTAAAATTGGATGAATGGAGGAGCAATTTTCAATACAGTATGAAGATGTAAAAGTAACTTCAAGTGTTTCCCAATTTAGTATTGGTTTATGCTTTTTACACCAAGTGATACCTAAAACAATAGGGAACAAAGGAGAAGGTAATACATCAAATTCGATATATTCAGAATGACCAGATGAAGTGGTTACTAATAGTGGTATTGTCTTATGAGTGATAGGACCACTAGCGATGGAAGAACCATCAATGACACGAACTGACACTGGTGTATGCTTTAACACACAGGGAATTTTATTAGTATTGACTACAGCAGAATTTATGAAGTTTCCATAAGCACCAGTGTCTATTATAGCCTCAGATGGTATTCTTCGATGATCCCACTGTAATGACACAGAAAGCATACAGTAAGTATGAGTACCTTTTGGTATATTAGTAGCTGATATGATATGGGACTTACTTTTCTTTGAATTTTGTAGCAGTGGACATTCGCTGACTGAATGCGTGGAGTTGGCACAATACATACACAGCCTATTTAGTCTTCTGCGGGTCCTTTCGCCAAGTGTTAGAGGAGCCCTAGCTAGACCTATCTCCATTGGTTCTGATGTTGATTTACTGCTTTGTGAAGGGTTTTGGATGGACTGATACTTTGGAACTGAATCTGTATGAAATCTTTCTGACCTCCTCTCCCTTAATCTGCGGTCAATTTGAATGACGAGTTTCATTAGAGCTTCCAAACTCTGTGGTATTTCAGTACGGGCTAGCTCGTCTTTTATATTGGAGGTATAAGGCAAGCGGCCGCTCCAAACTCCCATGCCGGTCCGGAC
The DNA here is from genome assembly GCF_027579735.1 of Bombina bombina. Classification (NCBI taxonomy): domain Eukaryota; kingdom Metazoa; phylum Chordata; class Amphibia; order Anura; family Bombinatoridae; genus Bombina; species Bombina bombina. Next base: position 997,507,598 of record NC_069504.1, on the reverse strand, counting down.
TGTGGCTCAGGGTGATGACGTCACAGACGCCGCCGTGGTAATGGCAAAGTTAAACAAGAAGGTCATGCGGTGACTGGGTGCAGTGCCTAGGATTGGCAATGAATCGATTGCCACAATACAACATATAAAATAGAAAAGGCAGCACCAGCATTAAATTAAAAAAAAACTCACTTTATTCTCTTACAGGCAAAACAAGTGTGACATGGAAAGAACGTCTGACGCGTTTCACGCCCCCTAGTGGCGCTTCATCAGAGACTACAGGTGTTCCTAAACATGGCCCTCTTATACTGGGACATATTAATTGCATATTTAACCCCTTAATGTGAAACAAACAAACATTAAAAGTATATGTATTTAACATAAAATATGCTACAGTGTACATTATCCAATATACATTAAAACTGAATCAAAATAGAAAGAACAATTATTGTATTTTATTTTATTTGCAGAGCTACTTTGGAAAATGACCTTTAATCATGTTGGTATCTGAGTAATTAATTATTTCTCGTATCCCCTATTCATAAATTCTGGGGAATTATATTTAATAAGTTTTTATAGATGTTATTATAAATGTTATGGTATATACAATATGGATCCACAACAGACATGAACTATTTTTGATACTAAGATATATCTAGATCATTTTTGTAATAAACTGTATTTTTTAGTAGGAAATTTTTAAAAAAACAATTCTTTACATATGGGACCAAAAGGTACTTGTCACATTGCTACATGTTTCCTTCTTATAGTATCCTTTGTCTTTTATTTTATTTAGCTATAGTAAGACTATCCTTATACAAGATGCTAGCTTTTTAATAGCTTTTTCATGGCTTTTTAATAATTATATGAAGTAGCTTATGTCCCATTCAAGGTTTAGGCCATCAGGAATTCTGGTTTTAAGTTGGTAAATCCAGTATAACTCCTTCCTGTCCAAAATTTTGTACCTATTCCCACCTCTGAAAGGGACCTTTGCCACATCAATAATTTTAACCCTAAAATTTTCTTCATTAGTAAAATGAAATAGGTTAAAGTGCCTTGCCACTGTGGAGTCTTTACAATAGTTTTTAATATCATTAGCATGTTCTCTTACCCTCACATTGACCTCCCTCGTCGTTTTTCCTACATATTGGATTTTGCAAAACTTGCATTCCAACAAATACACTGCAAATTTGGTTTTGCAGTTGGCATAAAATGAAATATTGTACTCCTGTCCATCTACTGTAGATCTAAATGTAGTGGCCCTTTCCATAATATCACATGTCAAACATGTTCTTGCTCCGCATTTGAAACAGCCAGATTTCTTTAGCCAATTCTCTCCCCTATTAATAACATTACTCGTGACCATACTGGGAGCTAGCTTAGTGGCCAAAGTTACAGGCTTTTTGGACACAAATCTGCAGTTAGAAACATAATTTTGCAGAATATAATAATTATTATTATTGACAAATTCTTCTTCAATATTCCAACTATATCAGAAAACTGATTGGTGTATTCTGTTGTAAAAACAATGCTGTTATCGAACTGCAGAGAAGAGTCTTTACTTCCCATGGTTAAGGTCCTCATTTTCAACACTCCTACATCATGTTTTGTCTTTTCCAATTTTATTGGATCATAGCCCCTGGCGGTCAATCTCTCAGTGAGTTCATCCGCCTGCTGGGAATATATTTGATCATCATTAGTATTCCTTCGCAGCCTGATGTATTGTCCCCTTGGAATTGCTTTAATTAGATGGGGGGGATGGCACGAGCTCGCATGTAGAATGGTGTTACCAGCTGTTGGTTTGCGAAAAGTTTTAGATACTACCATTCCGGTCTCTGCCACCCCCTCCAGCGTTATATCCAAAAAGTCAATACATCGGCTGCTATAACTTCCCACAAACATTAGGCTCAACTCATTATTGTCAAGAAAGTTTATAAAATTCTGAAAGTTGTTACCATCCCAGGGCTCATCAATGATCATAATCAGGTCATCAATGAACCTTTTATAGTGGCGTATATTACCAGTGAACGTTACATTTTCACTGTTATACAGATATTTGGCTTCCCAATACCCTACATATAGATTGGCAAAGCAGGGGGCAAATTTTGCCCCCATTGCCGTACCACAACGCTGAAGGTAAAACTTGCCATCAAATGTCAAGAAATTATGGGTAAGTACAAACTCCAAAATTGCACAAATGTAAACCTTAATTTCTTCTTCATATGCTGTATATTTATCCAAAAAGTATCTCACTGCCAAAATCCCTATATTATGTGGGATTGCTGTGTAAAGGGATACAATGTCAACCACTACCCAACAATAGTTTTTGCCCCATCTAATACTTTTAAGACCTTCCAACAAATGAGATGAGTCTCTTAAATAACTAAACAACTTTTTCACTATCGGCTGTAGTATTGAGTCCAGCCACTCAGAAAGGGGTTCAAGCAAGGACCCAATACCCGATACTATCGGTCTTCCTGGTGGCCGTATTGGATTTTTATGCAATTTGGGCAGATAGTGAAAAAGTGGTGTAATAGGGAATTCAGGTACAAGTACTTCCACATCTTCACGTTTAAACACCCCTAGAAAGATACCATCATCCAACAATGATAAAAATTTTCGTTTGAAAATAACAGTTGGATTTCCACTTAGAGGGGTGTAAGTACAAGGGTCATTTAATTGGCACTGGGCTTCATCCAAGTAATCAGTCTTATTCAAAATTACAATATTACCTCCCTTATCGGAGTTTCTGATGACAATATTTTGATTCTCTTTGAGGGAGTCCAGCGCCAACTTTTCTGCCCTAGATAAATTGTTTTTGACCTTCTTTTTTGACCGTGATAGACTCAGGATCTCACGTTCCACTGTCTTTTGGAACAGATTTACTGCACCTCCCCTGAACTGTATGGGGTAAAAATCAGACCCATATTTTTTAGGTCCTTTAGGGGCAGTTTCCTCAGACAATACATCATGGGAGCTCTGTAGGTCTATCATGGTACTTAACATACACGCATCCTGAAAGGATACTTCCTCCTCTAATTGTGTCTGAGTGTTAACCTGTGTCTCAATATTGGAAGTGTTGTCATGTTGTAAAGCAAAAAATCTCTTTAGCGTCAGCTTGCGAACAAACCTGTTGACATCTATTAATGTGTTAAATGGCGAAAAATCTCTTGTGGGTGCAAAACCTAAACCCCTACTAAGTACATTAATTTGATCCTGATTCAACACACAAGAAGAGAGATTAATAACACTTAAGTCCAATAGTCCCAGTTTTTGTCTCCTTATTTCTTTTTTCTTTTTGTTTTTTGACCTTCTGACCCGTTTAAAGGGACCTTGGGACCTCTCTTGGACTCTTTCTTGCTACTCCTCTTCTGTTCTCTGGGCTCTTTTGACCTCGTGGATGGACCCTCATTTTCAGTATCATCAGCACTGGTAGCCTGTAGGGAATAAGCAGAAACAGAGGAGGAAGAAGAGGGAGGAGAAGAAGAGGGGGAGGGGGAAGAAGAGGACTCTGCTGATTCTATTTGCTCTTGCTCAGATGACTCCGCTTCAGTTGATGAGAAAACCACTTTTTTAGATGTTTTATTCTTCAAAATGGGTTTTGGATTTTGCTTATCTTCTTTGATATTCTTTTTATTATTCCACCTCCTTCCTTTACCATAATTGGCCTTCCAGGTATTCTTTTGGTTAAATGGCCATTGATATACTCGATTTGTTTCATAATCAAGTCTGTCTCTATTGAATTTCTCTCCCTTGCGTTCAGCAAGAATGGCATCTAATTTGTCAACATGTTCCTTCATTGTTTTTTTTCTGTTCTAAGAAATCTTCATGTTGTTCAAATTTCTTTAATTCCTTCTCAATTTCTACCATCCTTTCTTTGAGATTTAGCCTTTTTTGCACCTTACATTTAATGAGTATGTTTAACAATTTTATAGAGCATTCTGTAAGTGCATCATTCCACTCCTGTATAATCTCAGGGTTTTCAACCTCAAAGGTTGGAAATGTATTCAACCTTAACCCCCGTGGAATTCTAGATAATTCTACATAGTGCTCAAAAGCTTCAATGTCCCAGGTTAGTCGCAAGTCTGCCACTAATAATTTCTCCAAGGCTTTAAATTGTGACTCCATGCATGGGCTAAACCCTTCACATCTGTCTGCTGCAAACACACGTTTAAAAAGTTCTTTCCTTGATTCAGCATTATATAATGAACTGGATAAAACTGTATTATCAAGATCCATGTCAGCACTTGTGCCTATCTGCATATACAAAAAAATGCAGGAAATGCTATACCAGTTACACGCATGCAGGAACAAAAAATAATAATAAATGTAATATGTCCCAAATACTTCTTAAACACAGTCCTTCTTTGCCCTTGATACACTGTTATTCTCCGCTTTCAGGAAAATCTTTACATACACTTTTTGACAATTATTCAAGAGATTCCCTTATTAGGTATGTAACATACGGCACCTTCGTTTAAACAGATTCCATATATTATGTGTACTCACTGTAACTTAAGACTGCTATGCAGCCACTTGACAGCACTTTATACTGAGCATTCACATTACTTTCTGTTATTTTCTTTAGGCGCCATACAGTGAAATATGCCAAAAGTCATGTGTTAAATCAGTACCTCTTTTCCTTGGAGAAGTGTTGCGCCGATACTTTCGAGTGAGACAGGCCCCAAATTCGATTCAGTAACTGGAGGTATAAGGCAAGCGGCCGCTCCAAACTCCCATGCCGGTCCGGACTGTGGCTCAGGGTGATGACGTCACAGACGCCGCCGTGGTAATGGCAAAGTTAAACAAGAAGGTCATGCGGTGACTGGGTGCAGTGCCTAGGATTGGCAATGAATCGATTGCCACAATACAACATATAAAATAGAAAAGGCAGCACCAGCATTAAATTAAAAAAAAACTCACTTTATTCTCTTACAGGCAAAACAAGTGTGACATGGAAAGAACGTCTGACGCGTTTCACGCCCCCTAGTGGCGCTTCATCAGAGACTACAGGTGTTCCTAAACATGGCCCTCTTATACTGGGACATATTAATTGCATATTTAACCCCTTAATGTGAAACAAACAAACATTAAAAGTATATGTATTTAACATAAAATATGCTACAGTGTACATTATCCAATATACATTTTATTTTATTTAGCTATAGTAAGACTATCCTTATACAAGATGCTAGCTTTTTAATAGCTTTTTCATGGCTTTTTAATAATTATATGAAGTAGCTTATGTCCCATTCAAGGTTTAGGCCATCAGGAATTCTGGTTTTAAGTTGGTAAATCCAGTATAACTCCTTCCTGTCCAAAATTTTGTACCTATTCCCACCTCTGAAAGGGACCTTTGCCACATCAATAATTTTAACCCTAAAATTTTCTTCATTAGTAAAATGAAATAGGTTAAAGTGCCTTGCCACTGTGGAGCCTTTACAATAGTTTTTAATATCATTAGCATGTTCTCTTACCCTCACATTGACCTCCCTCGTCGTTTTTCCTACATATTGGATTTTGCAAAACTTGCATTCCAACAAATACACTGCAAATTTGGTTTTGCAGTTGGCATAAAATGAAATATTGTACTCCTGTCCATCTACTGTAGATCTAAATGTAGTGGCCCTTTCCATATTCTATATATATCTTAGTATCAAAAATAGTTCATGTCTGTTGTGGATCCATATTGTATATACCATAACATTTATAATAACATCTATAAAAACTTATTAAATATAATTCCCCAGAATTTATGAATAGGGGATACGAGAAATAATTAATTACTCAGATACCAACATGATTAAAGGTCATTTTCCAAAGTAGCTCTGCAAATAAAATAAAATACAATAATTGTTCTTTCTATTTTGATTCAGTTTTAATGTATATTGGATAATGTACACTGTAGCATATTTTATGTTAAATACATATACTTTTAATGTTTGTTTGTTTCACATTAAGGGGTTAAATATGCAATTAATATGTCCCAGTATAAGAGGGCCATGTTTAGGAACACCTGTAGTCTCTGATGAAGCGCCACTAGGGGGCGTGAAACGCGTCAGACGTTCTTTCCATGTCACACTTGTTTTGCCTGTAAGAGAATAAAGTGAGTTTTTTTTTAATTTAATGCTGGTGCTGCCTTTTCTATTTTATATAGCTCGTCTTTTATATTGTCTGCTAAGCCCAATCTAAACTGATTACGCAAGGCGATAGGATTCCATTGAGAATCCCTTGCGTATTGTTTGAATTCGAATATGTAGTCCTCCACTACACGTTTGCCTTGTTTCAAGCTTCGCATTGCAATCTCTGCAGTCATCTGGGAATCAGTATCTTGGTAAAGTTCATCCATCTGAGTGAAAAACTCATCTAAAGATCCCAGTACAGGTTGATTGTTTTCAAATGAAGCGTCTGCCCAAACCCTTGGTTCACCACGTAGGAATGATATCACAGTGAGTACCTTTACTCTCTCCGTGGAGTACGTTCTCGGTTTGAGGGTGAATAGGAGGAGGCATGCTGTCTTAAATTGTCGATACAGCTTCCTATTCCCTGAAAAAGGTTCAGGTAGGGATGCTACAGGCTCAGGGAGTGGCTCTGTTCTTGTTATTAGAGAGTCTCTAATCACTCTCCTTAAAGATTGGTTCTCTATTTCCAAATCCCTTAGGGCTTGTCCCATTTGATCCACACGTTGGGAAAGGTTAAATACAATCTGAGGAAGGTCTACTGGATCAGATGTCATGGCTTAGTAATATTGTCAGGATCAACAAGGCTTATGTGCTTTACTATGTGAGCCTTGTTATCCTGTGACTATAATTCTGACACTCAGCTGTAGACCAAATATATGTTTTGTATCACTGTCTTATTTATGGCAAGAATCACTTGTAGTAATGCCTTAATAAGTAGTGAATTTAATAAGAAGAGTAGTTGTAACTACTGGGTAGTTAATAGCAACAAAATAATTCTCTGAGTACGGAAACCAAACTGAGAAGGAGTTGTCTGAGAAGACAAACTATTTGTGAACTGTCTCTGGAGTTGTTGGTAAATAGGAAGCAGTCCGTATGCACACAGAAAGTGTATTGAAGGAACAGCGGAGCGTTGCAGGGGGCGTGCGGCTGAAGCAGTCAGTATGACTGACAGGTGACGTCACACGCTCAAGCTCCTAACGCTGTTCGGCGGCTAACAAGCTGGAAGATTTTAGCAGAGAAGCGTTTTTTGTAAGTTGCAATTTTACAAGTTAAGTTTAACTGGCAAAGTATTTTCAATAGCGGTTGTAGTCCTCACTTTTATCTTGATAGAAATTCAGGCTTGATGTAACCAGAAATAATGTTCTCAGATTCCGTAGTTTGTGACAGGTTGGTAAGCAAAGTACAGATGATGTATTCTTAAAGATGCACAGTTTGTCCAGTACAGCTCACTTGACAAGCTAGGGGTTTCCAATATGAAAATTGAAGGTGAAGCAGCTTAGCTTAGACACAGACTTCCTTTGGTAATGAAATCAAAATTACTAAGCACTAGGAACAGGGTGTGGACAGGATATAAAGTTAAAGTAGGAGGGGTTAACTGAGAAAGGCAGGTATCCAGGGGAGATCCTGACATGCACCAACATCCATATCTGTAAAATATTCAATGAGGATTGGATATCATTAATACTAATCAGGACATGTAGATAAAAAAGTTTAAAATACATTTACATTGACAAACTAATAATCTCTTTTTATTCACATGAGTTAATTGTTTCCTCAATTAATGTCTCAATAAATCGATCCTGTATTCTTATTTTCAAAACTTTATGTTGTTGACTGTAGCTTTAATTAATTTCTTGTCTTGTTGCATTATCATCAATTGATATCTATATTTCATTGTTTATTCTTTTGATCTTGCTAGTAAATTTTGTATAATGTAGAAGATTGTAAATAAGGATACTGTATTCTTCACATATATACTAATTAACGTATACATTTGACCAACATGTGTAAAGCGATGCCAGTTACAGCAAACACATGTTCACGTGTGTGTGCAATTCTTTCTTTCGTGATCATTGTACCCACTCCCTTATGAGGCCCACTTTTTTTTGCAGACGCAACCTCATATCTCCGAACCTCCACAGGATCTGATCCTGGCTCCTCTGGACGCCCTTCACCAATTAAACATTATTGGTGATTGACTCCCAGAGGGCCTTCATAACATGTGCATCTGTTGACCTCTTCTGGTTCCCAAACAGCTGCGGATAAAATTTCTGGATGGCGTGGACCAGTGCAGCACTCTCCTACTTGGCAAACCTGGGAGGTGTCATTCCTGCCGAGATGTTTATATAATATATATATAATATATAAAGAGTACACCAGCAGGCATTAGAGAACTGACAAAGATGGCAACGTGTAATGGACTTTTATATGGTGAAGTAAACATGAGATGCACCATGTGACATGTTATCTGTACATCTGATTGGATAAAATTTATAAATATTGTTATCATGTCTGTGAGAGCATCCTGACTCAAGTTGTGTTTGTGTGATGAACTCTGATTGGCCGTTCCTTAATGTTTCATATCTTAGTAACTTCCATGCACATACCTCCTGGGTGGTGCTGTTACTTCATTTTTCATGTAGACTTATTTGTAAATCATGGGCCTGTCATGCGGATATGTGTGACGCAGATTTAATATATGTGATCCGTTAAATATTAATGTTTAAATTATAGTAAAAATCTAATACTGTCACATTATTAAATGTTGTAGACATTTCTCTGTTTAATATCGTTCTATTTCTTTAATACAAATACGTTGGATTAATACACATTTAACATTGTATGTATTTATTGTTCATTAAATCAATTTTGTGACTTATTGTGAAGTATTGACATTGCTCAATTAAATGTATTTATAATGCACATCGATTGTGTGCTATTGCATGACATTAGACTAGAATGTATAAAGATGCGAATTTCATGTTGCAAGATAAGTTTCCCATGTGACATTTCTGAAATGCACAATTTCTGGTTCTAATGTCCGTAACTTGGATAATCTGTTTATAAATGCTAAACTACACGTTTGTTTCTTATTAGTAAATAAACCTTGAGTTTGTATTTGTCTGAACTGCTCATATATGTTATTGTGCAATGGCGTCTTTATTTTTAAAGAGACATTACAACAAAATAATTTTAAAAAATGATCCGTAGAGAGAAAAAATGTTTAGACTTTAAAATGTAACTCAATTTATCTTTTGATTTAGATATCCTTAACAGAAGAAATTTCAATGCACATGGTTGGGCCAATCGCATAAGGCATCTCTGTGCATCCACCAATCTTCATCTACTGAGCCTATCTCAATATGCTTTTCAAGAAAAGTATGTCAAGATAATGAGATAATAGAAGCAAAAGACACTCTTTAAATCGCAAAAGGATATTTTGTGTTCATGTCCCTTTAAGGAGACATTTACCAATAATGCTTTAAGGGTCATAAACATATGCACCTCCCTTTCTCAAACTTAGTATAACATGTGACTAAAGCATATTTAGATTACCTTCTGGGTTGTTTTCCCCACTGTGAATGAAATATATTCTAATGGCTGTATTTCGCGGTCTTCAGCTTAAAGGGACATTAAGCTATATGTTCTTTACGTATTTTGATGGATAATAGAATATTAAAACAACTTCATATTTAGTTTTATTCTCTCATTAGCTTTTAAAAATATATATTCTTGGCTGAAAAACATAGCTAGATAGGCTCTTTTGATGCTGATTGTTGGTTGCACATAGATGCCTTATGTCATTGTCTAAGCTATGTCATTGTCTACGCCATGTGCCTTGATATTTATTTTTCAAAGGTTATTTAAAGACTGAATGTAATTAGATAATAGTACATTAAAAATATTTTAAAAATTAATTTGTATTGGTTAAAATTCAATAACCAATATATTTTTGCAATGTCCCTTTAAGGACCAAACCATTAGGAATATGTGGAGTTAACATTGTAGAAATAAACTAAAGGGGAATGAAAATACATATAGATATGTGATATCTAACCAAGAGGTAAGATGATTAATTTTTTGAAAATATATTACAAACTAGCTATAGTTAAATGAGCCTTCAAATGACTCCACTAGAACAGAAAAGTAATCAATATGGCATACAATAACTAGCTTGTGCTAAATATGAAATTAACTGACTTACCATTTTCAACAATTCTAAAACTATATTTATTAGAATAATGTTTTTGTATACCTAAGGAAGATACAAGATCTTATAAAACAAATTGAACATTCAACTACACTGTCACTTTAATGTAAGTTAACCACTTTCTCTTCTTAAAAGTGAAAATAACAAAGTTGTTATGTCGAATTCTGACTACATATCCTCATAAATATTTACAAATTTTACCATCTATAAATTACACAATAAAAGCATCGATGGATTTCATAAATTAATTTATAAAAGCTACTTGACTTTAACATTCTCTGAATAAGTGGATTTTCAATAATTAATTCAATACATGAGGCCTAATTTTATATCAGGCATGTGCTTGTCAAATAGACAACTACCAGTCATGGGAGTCAATTATTTTTTTACTTGTCAGATTAGCTGGATATATTTATTATAATCTGTTTGTTAAAAAGATGGTCTTTAATAAAAAATAAATAAAAAAAAGTTTAGTATTACAAAATATTTATTGTCAAGAAATGGTTTTTTTTTTTATCACAAAAATAAATCGAACAAGTGTAATTCATCACAGATGAAACTCTGAAAAAAATTACGGCTAGATTTAGAGTTTTGTCGGTAACGACCCGCGTATCTAACGTATGCTTTTTTTCCCCGCACCTTTTATATACCGCTGGTATTTAGAGTTCACAGAATGGCTGGGTTTTCAGTGCGTTAGGCTCCAAAAAGGGAGCGTAGAGCATAATTTACCGCCACTGCAACTCTCAATACCAGCGTTGCTTACGGACGCGGCCAGCTTCAAAAACGTGTTCGTGCATGATTCCCCCATAGGAAACAATGGGGCAGTTTGAGCTGAAAAAAACCAAACACCTGCAAAAAAGCAGCGTTAAGCTCCTAACGCAGCCCCATTGTTTCATATGGTGAAACACTTCCTAAGTCTGCACCTAACACCCTAACATGTACCCCGAATCTAAACACCCCTAACCTTACACTTATTAACCCCTAATCTGCCGCTCCCGCTATCGCTGACACCTGCATATTTTTTTTAACCCCTAATCTGCCGCTCCGTACACCGCTGCAACCTACATTATACCTATGTACCCCTAATCTGCTGCCCCTAACACCCCCGACCCCTATATTATATTTATTAACCCCTAATATGCCGCCCCCAACGTCGCCTCCACCTACCTACAATAATTAACCCCTAATCTGCTGACCGGACCTCACCGCTACTATAATAAATGTATTAACCCCTAAAGTTACCTCTAACCCGAACCCTAACACCCCCCTAAGTTAAATTTAATTTAAATCTAACTAAATAAATTAACTCTTATTAAATAAATTATTCCTATTTAAAGCTAAATACTTACCTGTAAAATAATCCCTAATATAGCTACAATATAAATTATAATAATATTGTAGCTATTTTAGGATTAATATTTATTTTACAGGTAACTTTGTATTTATTTTAACCAGGTACATTAGCTATTAAATAGTTAAGAACTATTTAATAGCTACTTAGATAAAATAATTACAAAATTACCTGTAAAATAAATCCTAACCTAAGTTACAATTAAACCTAACACTACACTATCAATAAATAAATTAAATAAAATACCTACAATTATCAACAATTAAACCTAACACTACACTATCAATAAATTAATTAAATACAATACCTACAATTAAATACAATTAAATAAACTAACTAAAGTACAAAAAATAAAAAAGAACTAAGTTACAAAAAATAAAAAAATATTTACAAACATTAGAAAAATATTACAACAATTTTAAACTAATTACACCTACTCTAAGCCCCCTATTAAAATAACAAAGACCCCCAAAATAAAAAAATGCCCTACCATATTCTAAAATTAAAATAGAAAAGCTCTTTTACCTTACCAGCCCTGAAAAGGGCCCTTTGCGGGGCATGTCCCAAAGAATTCAGCTCTTTTGCCTGTAAAAAAAAACATACAATACCCCCCCAACATTACAACCCACCACCCACATACCCCTAATCTAACCCAAACCCCCCTTAAATAAACCTAACACTAAGCCCCTGAAGATCTCCCTACCTTGTCTTCACCACACCGGGTCCCGATCTGTCCAGAAGAGCCTCCGATGTCTTGATCCAAGCCCAAGCGGGGGGCTGAAGACATCCATCCTCCGGCTGAAGTCTTGATCCAAGCGGGCAGAAGAGGACATCTGGACCAGCAAACATCTTCATCCAAGCCGCATCTTCTATGTTCTTCCATCCGATGACGACCGGCTCCATCTTCAAGACCTCCATCGCGGATCCATCCTCTTCTTCCGATGACTAGACGATGAATGAAGGTTCCTTTAAGGGATGTCATCCAAGATGGCGTCCCTCGAATTCCGATTGGCTGATAGGATTCTATCAGCCAATCGGAATTAAGGTAGGAAAATTCTGATTGGCTGATGGAATCAGCCAATCAGATTCAAGTTCAATCCGATTGGCTGAATCAATCAGCCAATCAGATTGAGCTCACATTCTATTGGCTGTTCTGATCCAATAGAATTAGTTCTGCACCCCTCTCCCACCCCCCATTTCTTAAACGATTTCTGTCACTAGCTTACTAAGCGTGTGTAGCATATTGTGTTATGTTCTATCAATCAAGTGTGAAGATGACTCATATTGAGCAGACCGAACCTCTAATGTGTGACTTTGAATCTGACTTTGAACCATAGTCATGCTAGAGGATCTCTTTCTGAGTATCCAAATTTTTATTAATTTGCAAACTAAATACTAATTTTGAAGATGTATGCCATATGATATATTTTTGTGCCATATTCCGGACAGCCACAGTCCATACATTTATACTTACCAGCTGATGTTGTCTTTAAAAGCCAGGTGGCAAAGTTGATACAGGACCCAATGACCAGAGCATCACCTAGATTAATAAATTAAAAATGTTTAATCATTTAATGAACAATCCTAACATGTTTGCACAATTCTCTACTTGTAATTTCCCTAGAATTCACACATATTCACAATACTGCAATCTAACTTATATTATTTACCGTCTGAAGTGGCGGTTGATGATGTCTGCTCTGACATTGAGCTCCTCATCCCGGAATGGCCCCTCTAGAACTGGGTCGTCCTCCTCATCTCTGAGGAGGTTTGGAGCGCCTGGATGGCCTGCAGCATCCCAGCCGCTGTGCAATATTATGCAGGACGCTGCAGGCTATAACGATCTTCGCCACCTTCCTAGGGCTGTACTGGAGGGCTCCTCCCGACCTGTCAAGGCATCTGAATCTCATTTTGAGGAGCCCAAACATCCTCTCGACTACAGCAATAGTCCACTTGTGCATCCTATTATAGCGCTCCTGAGCCTCATCAGTAGGGTTACGTAACGGCGTAATGAGCCAAGGCCGGCTCATGTAACCAGAATCACCTATAAATTATGAACAGAACAAAATGAAAATATTTTTTACAAATTTAAATTATATTCAAAAAAAAAATTTGTGTACACGAAAATACAATAACATAAATGTTTTATTTTAAAAAAAATAATCTTGTTAAAACTTATTCTCTATCTGACCATTTCAGCTAAGACATACTACATATGCATATTTCGCATAAACAAGACCTTTGCTAAAATAAAAAATAAATGGTTAAATTGCATTCTCTATCAGCCCATTTAAAGGATTGCTTTCTGTTATAATTTTTAAGCTAAACAACTAACATATTAAAGTTAATAAACATTAATTAAAACCAACTGACCTATATTTTCTCCAAAACGAAGCTTCATAACGTTCTAAAAGTTATATCTTTTATTCACCAATGATGTCACTTTATCCTGCCCACTATTTTCAGCACTGAGTGTTCAAAATACTTAAACCAATAACTTTGTGTTTAAAGCGCCATTTTGAAACCTAGGTATTGTAAACGGATTGGTACAGAGAAAAGGATACCCACGGAGTGGGTTTGGAAAACAATTAAATTTGCAGACAAGATTTCTGATATACGGTAGAGATATGTTAATGAAATGCTATTGATAAAAAGCGTATTTGGGGTAGTTAGTTAGTAACAAGCATAGAAAATATTTACTTACAGTGGCCCTTTAAGCTAGAACATGCTACATATCTGTTTTGAGACAATGACATGTTACATTGCATTCTCTATCTGAAAATTTCAGGTAAGACATGCTACATATGCGTATGTCGCATAAACAAGACCTTTGCTAAAATAAAAAATATATGGTTAAATTGCATTCTCTATCTGTCCATTTAAGCTAGAACATGCTACATATCTGTTTTGAGCTAAAACTAGACATTTGCGGAAAGAGGCAATGACATGGTTAAATTGCATTCTCTATCTGACTATTTAAGGTAAGACATGCTACATATCTGTTTTGAGCTAAAACTAGACATTTGCGGAAAGAGACAATGACATGGTATCCGTGCGTCACAAACATACTGCACGTTGAGGCTATGGAAATGTTTGCAATTTCGGAAGGGCAAGTCATCAGCTGAAACACGCAGAGCAATGTGGGTGCAATCTATTGATCCCAAGACATTTGGCAATTCAGCGATAGCAAAGAATTCCCTCTTCAGGCGCCTCCAATCACCATTATTCTGAGGGAATCCTTTGTAATGCTTACTAATACGTACCATGGCATCCAGAAAGTGATCAAACACCACCGAGAATGTACCTTGAGACAGGCCATGCATGTACATCTCTCCTGATTGAAAAGTCCCGGAGGCCAGGACGTATAGACAACTTAGCATCTTAGTGATGCCAGGGACAGCAGTCCTTATTCGTATACGTGGCTCCAGATGAAGTCTAAGAACATTGTAAAGGCCAATGAGCTGTTCGTGATTGAGCCTATACTTGTCATAAACCTCAAAGTCACTCATATTTTCCAAGGTGGGTCTTACCCTTACACGAGGACCTCTAACTAAACGAGCCATTCGTCTCTTTTGGAGCCGCCGAGGCTGCCTGATTCTATTAACCGCTACTTGTGCAACAGCACCACCAGCAGTGTCTATCAGATCGTCATCCATATTTGCCAAGCTTAGCAGCACGAAGCCAAACAGCAGAGCAAACACAACGCAAGGAGTAACAAGGTATGCAAAAACACAGAAGCGAATTGATACAATGTCGATCACAAGGGGCGATTTGGTCATGTTGTTTGGGGGATTTATAGTGCAATATGTCCAATGGTAGTGAGTTTGTAATGATTGCTGATTGTATACACTTGTTTGTATGTGAGCGGCGCAAATGCTTTCAAAGTGGGCGTTTTTTTCAGTGTTTGCTGAAATGTTGTTTTCCCCCAATGAATCACAATGTGAAAGTTTAAAATGTCACGCATACAATGCATGTTTGTAATGTTTGTTAATATGCGTAATAAATTTTTATTAAACGCGATCTTATAATAAAAAGCACACATCCACGCTAACATTAATGAAAGTGCATAGTTATGCATAATGTGTGCATAGAATGTGACCGATCAATGTTGCTGCAATATTGTTTGTAAACGATAAAGTAACAGCTGTCATCTGTAGTATTGTATATATAAGTGATTGCCGAGCTGTCAATATTGTAAGCATCCCTTTAAAATCGCAATAATACTGAATAACTTCTGGCTGTCATCTGTAGTATTGTATATATAAGTGATTGGCGAGATGTCAATATTGTACGCGTCCCTTTAAAATTGCAATAATACCGAAGATCTTCCTGCTGACATCTGTAGTATTGTATATATAAGTGATTAGCGAGATGTCAATATTGTACGCGTCCCATTAAAATCGCACTAATAATTCCGAACTTCCGGCTGTCATCTGTAGTATTGTATATATAAGTGATTGCCGAGCTGTCAATATTGTACGCGTCCCATTAAAATTGCACTAATAATTCCAAACTTCCGGCTGTCATCTGTAGTATTGTATATATAAGTGATTGGCGAGATGTCAATATTGTACGCTTCCCATTAAAATCGCCATAATAATTCCAAACTTCCGACTGTCATCTGTAGTATTGTATATATAAGTGATTGGCAAGATGTCAATATTGCACGCGTCCCATTAAAATCACACTAATAATTCTGAACTTCCGGCTGTCATCTGTAGTATGGTATATATAAGTGATTGGCGAGATGTCAATATTGTAAGCATCCCATTAAAATCGCACTAATAATTCCGAACTTCCGGCTGTCATCTGTAGTATTGTATATATAAGTGATTAGCGAGATGTCAATATTGTACGCGTCCCATTAAAATCACCATAATAATGATGTTCCAAACTCTTGTTTATGTATATGTTGTATTGTAGTATTGAGTGCTAAAGTTCTGAAAGGGGTGGTACAGTCCTAAAGCTGTAATGTGTATGGTTGAATCTTCTAATGACGTCAACATATTATCAACCTGCCTGTGTAGTTATGAAATTCTCATTGTGTTGTTGTATTTTACTACATTGTTATTGTGTGCTGATTCAAATATAAATGTGTGCTTTGTGGTTGCGTGATGCGTGTTATGTACACATTTACGTATATATTGTGATTCTCTCCCACATATGCTGACTTCTATAAAGCGGTATAGCATTGTTGTTCGTTCCCAAAAAGTAACAGCTGTAATCTGTTCTAATGATGTTCTTATTGTATGTAATTCCTAATGGTTTATTCTGAGTGAATTGTGATGTTAAAGGGACAGTAAAATCCCTATTTTATGTTTCCTGATTCATAGAGAGAATCTAATGTGTTTTTCCCCAATCATATGAATGCACATGTATGAGTGAATGGTGAAAAAGTAATGTATGTGCATCCATGACTGATCATGTGTTAAGCCTATGTAGATATGCTGTTGCTGCCGGCATATGAGTTGAATAAATGAAATGCTATAATAAAGGTAAATGAGAGGTGTTTCCAATTGTCTACTGTTTGTGAATCCTAAAATGTTCCATTTTTTTTTCTGTCCGTTTAAATCTGATGTAATTGTTGAAAATGTTTGTCACTAGTGATGGTGATTTGTAGTTGATGTAATGTAAAAGTATCAAACAATTTAATATTGTTGTGAATTTCCCATAAGTAAAATCCATAACTCCATAGGGAAATAGCTATTTCTTGATCTATTTGTCATAGCGGGGCTAACGCAGAAAAACATGAGTTATTTTCCAAATTCTAGCGCTGGTATTTAGAGTTTTCTTGTCTACGCTTTTTGCGTGCGTTAGGGAAATCTGTCTGTCTTGTGCACATGTACGTCTTCCACATAGAAGTCAATGGAGGAGAAAAATGTGTGTGTAAATAAAACCCAAGACTGGTTTTGTGCGTAAAGTGAGTGACGTCATGGTCTTGTGTGAAAAAGTAGCTAAATCGTATTTATTTCGTAATCAAATTCTTCTTTGTGTATGTAATGTGGTGTATGTTGTTTGTATGCATTGATGAGTGTATGTATGTGATAATATTATTAGTTAGATGTAGCTATATGAGTGTCTTTTCCCGTCTGTCAATGTAAGTCAATGGCAAAATGGATTTGTGTTGTTTTTTTTCTAACACCTGAGATCTCGCAACTTTGATCCTTTCTATTTTGACTGAAAATATTAAAAATGAAAAATAAATACAGTGTAGTGTTTGTATGAGTGTAAGTGTACTTTGTGTAATATTTGTTTTGTGATTCGTGGATGTTTATTTTGTCGTTAGATGTTAACTCCTGGGTCTGGGTTGTCGGTAAGGATTTCAGCGTTAGGAAATTTTTGAGTGTCGGTAAGGAAACTCTAAATACCAGCGGGCGGTAAAAAGAGAGCTCTTTACGCTGGTTTTTACGGTGGCCGCAAAACTTTAAATCTAGGCGTTGGATTTTTTTATTTTTTGATAACTTAGGGGGTTTAGTTTAGAGGGGGTTAGGTTAGTTTGCGTTTGGGGTATATGGAGGCATAGGGGTTAATAGATAGTTGCAGTGGGTATGTAGCAGCATAAGGGTTTATAGTTAGAGATATAGGGGTTAATAGTTAGTTTATTGTGGTGAGTATATAGCAACATAGGGGTTTATAGTTAGAGACATGGGGTTAATAGTTACTTTATTGCAGTGGGTATATGGCGGCATAGGGGTTTATAATTAGCATCTTGCAGTTGGTATGTGGTGGCATAGGGGTTAATAGTTAGCGACTTGTGGTGGTTATGTGGTGGATTGGATTTTTACTAGTGTAGTGTTAGTTTGTGATCGTGGGGTACTTCAGTTTAGAGGTGTTAGGATTAGTGGTTAGGCACGGCAGTTCTATTCAAGGGATCCTTTACTATACATCAACAACATTTGCCATCTCATAGCACTTTCGATTATAGGGCCACAGTAATCTCCTATTAAATTTTTTTAATAACATCAGTACTGTTATGACAAGCATGACAATGTAAGTGAGACTTACAAACAAATATTAAAAATGAAATATGAAATCACACAATTTATAAATGTTGGTGTCCTAAAGTGACTTTTCTTAAAGATCCCCTTAGCTGTTCAAGATATCATGTAGTCAACACATATACATATGTATCTGAAGAAATACATATTTAAGTGTGTGCCCTGTTCCATGTATGCATCCTCTCTAATAGGGATGAATTGAGCTTTAATGAATCAATACCATGTATGTTGCTAAACCTCTAGAATGTCTCCCCTGGCCATTTTGGAATGTTAGACATAAATAAAAGACTGTTTATAACTAGCGGGAAATAGTATTAAAATTGGCCAAAATGACCTTTCAAGGACTTATCCAATTCCTAGGTGTTGAATTTGAATAGCCAAAAATGGCTCAAAAAGTTGTTAAAAAGTGACTCAAAAATGCATTGTAATTGTCAAGAACTGAATGGCTCCATAGAGAAATTAGGGTTTTATCGAGGAACAGACACCCAGTTTTACAGTGTGGAAATCACCTGAAAACTAAATTTAACAAAAAGTTGCATTTTCAGCAAAGAAAAAAGCTGGTCTAAGACTAGATTACAAGTGGAGTGCTATATATCACAACCACATTAAAAAATCCTCTCACAGACCGGCGCACAAACTTTATCGTGTTTAACCAAAATGCGCTAACCTGACATGAAACATTTCTATTTCACATTCCAATGTTCTTCCTGTGCAATAATATATTCTATTTATCCATAAATATATATTAAATATTTCTATACATCTGATGTTTTTTTTTTTTTAAACTCCCCTAGGATTTTAATTTTTGCGCTTGTTGGGTTGCTCTGGTATTACAAGTTGAAAAAAAAAGTATTTTTTTCTAGTCATAATACGACTAGCGCAATAATACGAACTTACAATATTGTGTGCGTGTTCAAGTATTCCCCTATAGAAGTCAATGGAGACAAAAAAGTGGAATAAAATCCCCACTCTCGCACAAACACCATCACATATTCTCATTAGCACTAACCTGACATGAAAATAGGATTATTTCATATTCCAATGTTCTTTAACATGTTTGTTTGCAATATGCGCAAACATGATCGCATACTGTAAAATGCACATACATGATTGCATACTGTAAAATGCGCTTACACAACATGAAAAAATGAATATAACATAAATATGTTTTAACATGTTTATATTTACCTAACTGCAAAGGGGTACAATTGCCGAGAGCTCATATCTTTAAGCCTTTATAACTTTTGTGTGCAAATGTTTTTATCAAATAGTTGTTATTTGATGGGGTTATTATGAGTGTAAGTGTACTTTGTAATGTATTTTTAATCTGTTTTGTGACACTTTATTTTCGGAAAACAGTTAACCAAAGCTCTGAGATTGCGGCAATGATTCTAGTGCAATCGCAATTTCGCTAAACTTGTCTAAACTAATCTAAACTAAAATTGCGAAAACCCTCACAAAATCGGTTGTGCGCCACTTTTAATCTAGCCCATAGTTGTTATAAAAGTGTATTTAAGTATGCACTTTGCACTAGCATTTTAAACACAACACTTGCTTAGAGGGCCTAATGTGCTTGTACCATCTGATAATGACTTAACTTGTTAACTGATGACATGTTACAAGCCCCACTGGTGCTTTAAGCAGCTACAGCAATTAAAATGCTGGTGCGCTGAGTATATCTAGTTATGCTTCACATGCAGCTGCAGAGAAAAATGCTAACAATAAAACAGTGATTTTTTTTTTTTTTATAGAAGCGGTTTTGTCAATACATGTATATTGCAAATATGTTTCTATAAAAACATTTAATTTATCTATGTGCATAACATTTTTTACCAGAGTGTCCCTTTAAGAGAACTGAAACAAAGAACTTGGCAACTTTGTCATGTTTGAATGAGGACTTAAAGGGACAGTCTACACCAGAATTTTTATTGTTTTAAAAGATAGATAATCCCTTTATTACCCATTCCATAGTTTTGCATAAACAGCATGGGGGGCTAGTTATCAAGCCGTCTACTTTTCTGGCTTCGCCGGCCCAATACGTCCGCCTAAGCTCGCCTACCTTCGCCGCCGCGGACCTTGAATACGTTCGCCTAAGTTATCAAATAAAGCTGTCAAAAAGCCGCGGGGCGATGAGCAGCGGACTGTGACAGTTATCACTCATCCGATCTCGCTGCCCTTCGGCTTTTTCCCAGCTTTATTGCTAGCCTGTCACTAAGCACTCACACTAAACTGCACTGTTCTGCCCCCTATACCGGCGCCCCCGGAGCCCCCCGCAACTAAATAAAGTTACTAACCCCTAAACCGCCGCTCCTAGACCCTGCCGCAACTCTTATAAATGTATTAACCCCTAAACCGCCGCTCCCGGACACCGCTGCCACCTACATTATACCTAGTAACCCCTATCCTGCCCCCCCTATACCGTCGCCCTCTATTATAAAATTATTAACCCCTATCCTGCTGATCCCGCACCTCTCCGCAACTAAATAAATAGTTTAACCCCTAAACCGCCGCTCCATGAACCCGCCGCAACCTATAATAAATTTATTAACCCCTATCCTGCCCCCCACTACGCCGCCGCCACTGTAATAAAATGATTAACCCCTAAACCTAAGTCTAACCCTAACCATAACGCCCCCCTAACTTAAATATTAATTAAATAAATCTAAATAAATTAACTCTTATTAACTAAATGAATCCTATTTAAAACTAAATACTTACCTTTAAAATAAACCCTAATATAGCTACAATATAAATAATAATTATATTCTAGCTATCTTAGGATTTATTTTTATTTTACAGGTACTTTTCAATTTATTTTAACCATGTACAATAACTATTAAATAGTTATTAACTATTTAATAGCTTACCTAGCTAAAATAAAGAGAAATGTACCTGTGAAATAAATCCTAACCTAAGTTACAATTACACCTAACACTACACTATACTTTAATAAATTATTCCTATTTAAAAATAAATACTTACCTGTAAAATAAACCCTAAGATAGCTACAATGTAATTAATACTTATATTATAGCTATTTTTGGATTTATATTTATTTTACAGGTAACTTTGTATTTATTTTAGCTAGTTAGAATAGTTATTAAATAGTTATTAACTATTTAATAACTACCTAGCTAAAAGAAATACAAAATTACCTGTAAAATAATTCCTAACTTAAGTTACAATTAAACCTAATACTACACTATCATTAAATTAAGTAAATAAACTACCTACAAAGAACTACAATGAAATACAATTACATAAACTAACTAAAGTACAAAAAATAAAAAAAGCTAAGTTACAAAAAATAAAAAATTAAGTTACAAACATGTTAAAAATATTACAACAATTTTAAGCTACTTACACCTAATCTAAGCCCCCTAATAAAATAACAAACCCCCCCAAAATAAAAAAAATCCCTACCCTATTCTAAATTACATAAATTTCAATGCTCTTTTACCTTACCAGCCCTTAAAAGGGCCATTTGTGGGGGCATGCCCCAAAAAGTTCAGCTCTTTTGCCTGTAAAATAAAAATACAACCCCCCCCCCAACATTAAAACCCACCACCCACATACCCCTAATCTAACCCAAACCCCCCTTACAAAAACCTAACACTAATCCCCTGAAGATCATCCTACCTTGAGTCGTCTTCACTCAGCCGAGCCACCAATGGAACTGAAGAGGGCATCCGGAACGGAAGAAGTTAATCCTCCAAGCGGCGCTGAAGAAATCTTCCATCCGATGAAGTCATCATCCAGGCGGCGCTGAAGAAGTCTTCGATCCGGCCGATGTCATCTTCAAAGAGGCGCTGAAGAGGTCTTCTATCCGGGCGAAGTCATCTTCCAAGCCGGGTCTTGAATCTTCCTTCCGCCGACGCGGAACCACCTTCTTCACCGACAGACTACGATGAATGACGGCTCCTTTAAGGGACGTCATCCAAGATGGCGTCCCCTCAATTCCGATTGGCTGATAGGATTCTATCAGCCAATCGGAATTAAGGTAGGAAAATCTGATTGGCTGATGGAATCAGCCAATCAGATTGAGCTCGCATTCTATTGGCTGTTCCGATCAGCCAATAGAATGCGAGCTCAATCTGATTGGCTGATTGGATCAGCCAATCGGATTGAACTTGAATCTGATTGGCTGATTCCATCAGCCAATCAGATTTTCCTACCTTAATTCCGATTGGCTGATAGAATCCTATCAGCCAATCGGAATTGAGGGGACGCCATCTTGGATGACGTCCCTTAAAGGAGCCGTCATTCGTCGTAGTCCGTCGGTGAAGAAGGTGGTTCCGCGTCGGCGGAAGGAAGATTCAAGACCCGGCTTGGAAGATGACTTCGCCCGGATAGAAGACCTCTTCAGCGCCTCTTTGAAGATGACATCGGCCGGATCGAAGACTTCTTCAGCGCCGCCTGGATGATGACTTCATCGGATGGAAGATTTCTTCAGCGCCGCTTGGAGGATTAACTTCTTCCGTTCCGGATGCCCTTCTTCAGTTCCATCGGTGGCTCGGCTGAGTGAAGACGACTCAAGGTAGGATGATCTTCAGGGGATTAGTGTTAGGTTTTTGTAAGGGGGGTTTGGGTTAGATTAGGGGTATGTGGGTGGTGGGTTTTAATGTTGGGGGGGGGGGTTGTATTTTTATTTTACAGGCAAAAGAGCTGAACTTTTTGGGGCATGCCCCCACAAATGGCCCTTTTAAGGGCTGGTAAGGTAAAAGAGCATTGAAATTTATGTAATTTAGAATAGGGTAGGGATTTTTTTTATTTTGGGGGGGTTTGTTATTTTATTAGGGGGCTTAGATTAGGTGTAAGTAGCTTAAAATTGTTGTAATATTTTTAACATGTTTGTAACTTAATTTTTTATTTTTTGTAACTTAGCTTTTTTTATTTTTTGTACTTTAGTTAGTTTATGTAATTGTATTTCATTGTAGTTATTTGTAGGTAGTTTATTTAGTTAATTTAATGATAGTGTAGTATTAGGTTTAATTGTAACTTAAGTTAGGATTTATTTTACAGGTAATTTTGTATTTCTTTTAGCTAGGTAGTTATTAAATAGTTAATAACTATTTAATAACTATTCTAACTAGCTAAAATAAATACAAAGTTACCTGTAAAATAAATATAAATCCAAAAATAGCTATAATATAAGTATTAATTACATTGTAGCTATCTTAGGGTTTATTTTACAGGTAAGTATTTATTTTTAAATAGGAATAATTTATTAAAGTATAGTGTAGTGTTAGGTGTAATTGTAACTTAGGTTAGGATTTATTTCACAGGTACATTTCTCTTTATTTTAGCTAGGTAAGCTATTAAATAGTTAATAACTATTTAATAGTTATTGTACATGGTTTAAAATAAATTGAAAGGTACCTGTAAAATAAAAATAAATCCTAAGATAGCTAGAATATAATTATTATTTATATTGTAGCTATATTAGGGTTTATTTTAAAGGTAAGTATTTAGTTTTAAATAGGATTCATTTAGTTAATAAGAGTTAATTTATTTAGATTTATTTAATTAATATTTAAGTTAGGGGGCGTTAGGGTTAGGGTTAGGTTTAGGGGTTAATCATTTTATTACAGTGGCGGCGGCGTAGTGGGGGGCAGGATAGGGGTTAATAAATTTATTATAGGTGGCGACGGTGTAGGGGGGGCAGATTAGGGGTTAATAAATGTATTATAGGTGGCGACGGTGTAGGGGGGGCAGGATAGGGGTTAATACATTTAATATAGGTTGCGGCGGGTTCAGGGAGCGGCGGGTTAGGGGTTAATACATTTATTATAGTTGCGGTGGGCTCCGGGAGCGGCGGTTTAGGGGTTAATATGTATAGAGTAGCTTGCGGTGGGCTCCGGGAGCGGCGGTTTAGGGGGTAATAACTTTATTTAGTTGCGGCGGTGTAGGGGGGGTCAGATTAGGGGTGTTTAGACTCGGGGTACATGTTAGGGTGTTAGGTGTAGACAGCTCCCATAGAAATCAATGGGATGTCTGTCAGCAGCGAACTTGTACTTTCGCTATGGTCAGACTCCCATTGATTCCTATGGGATCCGCCGCCTCCAGGCTGGCGCTTTGAAAACCAGGTACGCTGGGCCGTAAAAGTGCCGAGCGTACCTGCTAGTTTTTTGATAGCTAGCAAAAGTAGTGAGAATGTGCCGCACTTGTGTGCGGAACATCTGGAGTGACGTAAGAATCGATCTGTGTCGGACTGAGTCCGGCGGATCGAAGCTTACGTCACAAAATTCTACTTTTGCCTGTCTCGAGCCTTTGATAACTAAGGCGTATCAGCCTCGCCACAAATACGCTGCGGAATATGCAGCGTATTTGAGGTTGACGGCTTGATAACTAGGCCCCAATGTTATATTAATACACTTTTTACCTCTAGAATAACCTTGTATCCAAATCTCTGCAAACTGCCCCCTTATTTCAGTTATTTTGACAGACTTGCACTTTAGCCAATCAGTGCTTACTTCTTGGTAACTCCACATGCGTGAGCACAATATGTCATCTATATGACACACATGAACTAACACCTTATAGTGGTGAAAAAACTCTCAAAATGCATTCACATTAAAGGCGCCTTCAATGTCTAAGAAATTAGCATATAAACCTCCTAGGTTTAGCATTTAACTAAGAATACCAAGCGAACAAAGCAGCATTGGTGATAAAAGTAAATTGAAAAGTTGTTTAAAATAACATACATCTAAAACATGAAAGTTTATTAGATTAGACTGTCCCTTTAAATATGGCATTGAAAGACAATTTTTGCCATTTAATATTGCAGGCTTTACAAATTATACTTAGTTGGATAAGGACCCTTAAGATTTTGTTTTCTAGTACATTTATATACATTTAAAATAAAAATAAAAGCAATGATATGCCTGATTATAGTGGATATAATTAATGGTATGTATAGCCTATCATCCTCAGCACCAATCCAATTCTTAAGCCAATACCACTCTTAAGTGCTTAAGACATTTTTTTTATAAATATTTGAGCTTCGTTCACTTGAACATGTGAGGAAAAATAAAAATGTAATTACTTGAAAATAATTAATTCACTATACACTTATGATCTGGACATGTGAATGATACTCATCCTCGTAATCAAAATAACACTACACTTTTTTCCATAATTGCTAACCTGATGAAAGTGTTTTGTTGGCTTATTGGTGAATGTGCATTTAAAAAGATGTTACACAAAACAACTATACTTTCAGCTTTTCTATAGTACACTGTACAAATAGCCTTTCACCTCTCTTGCTTGAGTTAATTTATCATATGGAGTGATAAAATACAGTGGTGTGTATTTTAAAAAAAAAAATACAAATTGTAGCATTTTTATTTTTTAAATAAAATAACTGCACCTAGGCAGTATGTTGGGGTTAAAGTTGGCGGTAGGGGGGTGTTTGAAAGAAGAAAAAAATGGGCACTGAAAAGTGCCTTTACATTGCGGTCTATGGGAAGTGTGTGTTCCCAGTAAATATATATGTATATGCTTATATATATACAGTGAGGCCTCGGTTTACGAATTTAATTCGTTCTCCGGGTCGTTTCGTATTGCGAAAAATTCGTAAACCGAAACACGGTTTCCCATAGGAATGCATTGAAAATCAATTAATGCGTTCCGGAGGTCCGAAAAAATTCAAGTAAAGTGTCCAAAAAAGGCTCCAAAAGGCTCCAAAAGGCTTAACAACTTGCTGCAAATGGCTCCAATGTCTCCAAAAGGCTCCACAACTTGCTGCAAATGGCTCCAAAAGGCTTAACAACTTGCTGCAAATGGCTCAAAAGGCTCAACAACTTGCTGCAAAATGGCTCCAAAACCTCTCCAACACCTCTACACTGGTACCCAAACTTCATTAATTCAATCATACTTGAGTATGCAGGGGGCACAGGGGCCACTGGTTTCGTATTGCGAAAAATATTCGTAAACCGAGGGGGGCAAACCGGCATTTTGACCGGCATTTTGTTTCGTATTGCGAAAAAAATTCGTAAACCGAGTCAAATTTTCTTCAAATTTCGATTTCGTAAACCGAAATTTCGTATACCGAGTCGTGCGTAAACCGGGGCCTCACTGTATATATATACACTGCTCAAAAAAATAAAGGGAACACAACACAATGTATCTCCAAGTCAATCACACTTCTGTGAAATCAAACTGTCCACTTAGGAAGCAACACTGAGTGACAATCAATTTCACATGCTGTTGTGCAAATGGGATAGACAACAGGTGGAAATTATAGGCAATTAGCAAGACACCCCCAATAAAGGAGTGGTTCTGCAGGTGGTGACCACAGACCACTTCTCAGTTCCTATGCTTTCTGGCTGATGTTATGGTCACTTTTGAATGCTGGTGGTGCTTGCACTCTAGTGGTAGCATGAGACGGAGTCTACAACCCACACAAGTGGCTCAGGTAGTGCAGCTCCTCCAGGATGGCACATCAGTGCGAGCTGTGGCAAGAAGGATTGCTGTGTCTGTCAGTGTAGTGTCCAGAGCATGGAGGCGCTACCAGGAGACAGGCCAGTACATCAGGAGACGTGGAGGAGGCCGTAGGAGGGCAACAACCCAGCAGCAGGACCGCTACCTCCGCCTTTGTGCAAGGAGGAACAGGAGGAGCACTGCCAGAGCCCTGCAAAATGACCTCCAGCAGGCCACACATGTGCATGTGCCTGCTCAAACGGTCAGAAACAGACTCCATGAGGGTGGTATGAGGACCCAACGTCAACAGGTGGGGGTTGTGCTTACAGTCCAACACCGTGCAGGACGTTTGACATTTGCCAGAGAACACCAAGATTGGCAAATTCGCCACTGGCGCCCTGTGCTCTTCACAGATGAAAGCAGGGGCACACTGAGCACATTTGACAGACGTGACAGTCTGGAGACGCCGTGGAGAACGTTCTGCTGCCTGCAACATCCTCCAGCATGGCCAGTTTGGCAGTGGGTCAGTAATGGTGTGGGGTGGCATTTCTTTGAGGGGGCCGAACAGCCCTCCATGTGCTCGCCAGAGGTAGCCTGACTGCCATTAGGTATCAAGATGAGATCCTCAGACCCCTTGTGAGACCATATGCTGGTGCGGTTGGCCCTGGGTTCCTCCTAATGCAAGACAATGCTAGACCTCATGTGGCTGGAGTGTGTCAGCAGTTCCTGAAAGACGAAGGCATTGATGCTATGGACTGGCCCTCCCGTTCCCCAGACCTGAATCCAATTGAGCACATCTGGGACATCATGTCTCGCTCCATCCACCAACTTCACTTTGCACCACAGACTGTCCAGGAGTTGGTGGATGCTTTAGTCCAGGTCTGGGAGGAGATCCCTCAGGAGACCATCCGCCACCTCATCAGGAGCATGCACAGTTGTTGTAGGGAGGTCATACAGGCACGTGGAGGCCACACACACTACTGAGCCTCATTTTGACTTGTTTTAAGGACATTACATCAAAGTTGGATCTGCCTGTAGTGTGTTTTTCCACTTTAATTTTGAGTGTGACTCCAAATCCAGACCTCCATGGGTTGAAAATTTTGATTTCCATTTTTTAATTTTTGTGTGATTTTGTTGTCAGCACATTCAACTATGTAAAGAACAAAGTATTTAATTAGAATATTTTATTCATTCAGATCTAGGATGTGTTATTTTAGTGTTCCCTTTATTTTTTTGAGCAGTGTATATATATATATATATATATATATATATATATATATATATATATATATATATATATATATATATATATATATATTTATGTGTTAATATGGAAGTGGCTCTTGTGAGCATAATGCTTCCCAGCAAGAACTTGAGCTTGCATTCGTATTGCTGTCAACTTGTAATACCAGCGCACATTAGCGTATGCTGGTATAACTCAGTGGATCGCAAATATCGCTTAAAGGTGACCCAGACAGGAATTTTGCAGGGTATAAACAATAGGAATCTTCATCCAGATTCTGACAAGAAATCACTAATGTTGCTGGTTTATTTACTATTAGTCCCCAGAACTGCACTCCATACTCAAGGTGAGGTCTTACCAGGTATTTATATAGTGACAGAATTATGCTTTCCTCCCTTGCATCAATGTTTTTAAAACACTTACTCTAAAAGGCAGGAAAAGGCTTTTCTGCAGGTGGGAATGGTTCAAAACATGCAGTCAGAAAAGGGTCAAGAACTTCAAATGAACACTCTTCAATAACTATCTGTTTCAGATAACACATATGTAAGCTTTTGTTATTTGGTTTTTCCTAACTCCATTAAAGATAAATGGGTATGTCAGTATATACCAGGGTTATAATACAATTTATTTGTTATTATTCTTTAAAACAAACCCCCAATTAAAATGTATATACGAAACAATTGAAATTAATAATTATTCCTAAATTATTTAGATTAGTTAAGATTTATATAGACATTGCAATATATTTATAGAAACCAGACTATGAATCAAATTATACACGCTTATGCTGTTATAATATTCTATACAACAGATCATAAAAACAGATACCTTTAAAATTAACCTTACTCACAATAATCACCTTAAAATACCACAATAAAATACCAGAGTATGGACCGTTAGCTTAACAGTGTTTAGTTAAACAATATAACATGATACTTCACCCAAATCTTACTGGATTTCAATAGATTTAAGATAACTTTCAGACAAGTATAATTAAGTTATTTAGCCCACAAATGATTCTATATAACTTCAATTAAAAACACCAGAAATTGTATAGATTATTAATGCAAACAGCCAATTTATATGACTAGCTAAGACTACACCGGGACTATGGATATAAGCATACAATACTAAGTGCTTTTTTAAATTACCATCTTCAATTACTGTAGCAATAATACATTTGCTTTAAAATATTAAATTATAGTCACTGCTATACGTAACCACATAGCCAAATAATTATTCAGTTTCCAGAATTTCTTGTGGGTCATCTAAGAAGGATTTATCCACCATGTGCAGAGGTACAGGTCTCAAAATTGTTAATCGCCCTTTGTTCAAGAAAGTGTCCCAAAATGGCAGAGAATATACTTGGCCCAAAGCCTATGCATTTTCCTTTATAAAAATAATTTTTTGAGTCTGTTTGTCCTCTGTCTGTCCTCTGTGTTTATCTTACCGATGCTGGTCCCTGATCCACCCTTCGAGCTGAACATTTTATTGGCTATTTGGAACAAATGGTGATTTGATACTATAATTTCCTTTGGTTGCAAATCTTGCATAAACCACTAGATGGTAGCAGACAACAGGAAATGCAGTCCCCACTATCAGTACTGCTGCAGTCTAGTATCTAACCTTTAAAATGTTTATTAAATATACTTTAATTTTCAATATTAATAAACGTATCTGGTCAACATATATATCCTATCCTATATAATAAATGGCCAAGTATGTTTGTCAGATGCAGTTGTGCACAGTAGACTGCACGTGACAAACATACCTGGCCGTTTGGATCCTGACACTCAGCACTCAGCACAGAGCAAGGCTGAAGCGGAGTGTCAGGGAGCGTGGCCAATGGGAGCATCGTAATGTAGGTGTGGTCGGTGTTGTGAGGGGCGTGGCTGAGCGTCACGAGGGGTGTGGTCGAGTGCGGCAAGGGGCATGGCTGGGTGGGTGTTTCTGCGATAGGGCGTGGCCGGATGGGGTGCCGCGATGGGGGCGTGGCCAGAGAGGCAAAGGCTTTCAATTAAGACAGAGCTTTCAATTAAGACTGAGGAGGTTTGGAGCGCCTGGATGGCCTGCAGCATCCCAGCCGCTGTGCAATATTATGCAGGACGCTGCAGGCTATAACGATCTTCGCCACCTTCCTAGGGCTGTACTGGAGGGCTCCTCCCGACCTGTCAAGGCATCTGAATCTCATTTTGAGGAGCCCAAACATCCTCTCGACTACAGCAATAGTCCACTTGTGCATCCTATTATAGCGCTCCTGAGCCTCATCAGTAGGGTTACGTAACGGCGTAATGAGCCAAGGCCGGCTCATGTAACCAGAATCACCTATAAATTATGATCAGAACAAAATGAAAATATTTTTTACAAATTTAAATTATATTCAAAAAAAAAATTTGTGTACACGAAAATACAATAACATAAATGTTTTATTTTAAAAAAAATAATCTTGTTAAAACTTATTCTCTATCTGACCATTTCAGCTAAGACATACTAGATATGCATATTTCGCATAAACAAGACCTTTGCTAAAATAAAAAATAAATGGTTAAATTGCATTCTCTATCAGCCCATTTAAAGGATTGCTTTCTGTTATAATTTTTAAGCTAAACAACTAACATATTAAAGTTAATAAACATTAATTAAAACCAACTGACCTATATTTTCTCCAAAACGAAGTTTCATAACGTTCTAAAAGTTATATCTTTTATTCACCAATGATGTCACTTTATCCTGCCAACTATTTTCAGCACTGAGTGTTCAAAATACTTAAACCAATAACTTTGTGTTTAAAGCGCCATTTTGAAACCTAGGTATTGTAAACGGATTGGTACAGAGAAAAGGATACCCACGGAGTGGGTTTGGAAAACAATTAAATTTGCAGACAAGATTTCTGATATACGGTAGAGATATGTTAATGAAATGCTATTGATAAAAAGCGTATTTGGGGTAGTTAGTTAGTAACAAGCATAGAAAATATTTACTTACAGTGGCCCTTTAAGCTAGAACATGCTACATATCTGTTTTGAGACAATGACATGTTACATTGCATTCTCTATCTGAAAATTTCAGGTAAGACATGCTACATATGCGTATGTCGCATAAACAAGACCTTTGCTAAAATAAAAAATATATGGTTAAATTGCATTCTCTATCTGTCCATTTAAGCTAGAACATGCTACATATCTGTTTTGAGCTAAAACTAGACATTTGCGGAAAGAGGCAATGACATGGTTAAATTGCATTCTCTATCTGACTATTTAAGGTAAGACATGCTACATATCTGTTTTGAGCTAAAACTAGACATTTGCGGAAAGAGACAATGACATGGTATCCGTGCGTCACAAACATACTGCACGTTGAGGCTATGGAAATGTTTGCAATTTCGGAAGGGCAAGTCATCAGCTGAAACACGCAGAGCAATGTGGGTGCAATCTATTGATCTCAAGACATTTGGCAATTCAGCGATAGCAAAGAATTCCCTCTTCAGGCGCCTCCAATCACCATTATTCTGAGGGAATCCTTTGTAATGCTTACTAATACGTACCATGGCATCCAGAAAGTGATCAAACACCACCGAGAATGTACCTTGAGACAGGCCATGCATGTACATCTCTCCTGATTGAAAAGTCCCGGAGGCCAGGACGTATAGACAACTTAGCATCTTAGTGATGCCAGGGACAGCAGTCCTTATTCGTATACGTGGCTCCAGATGAAGTCTAAGAACATTGTAAAGGCCAATGAGCTGTTCGTGATTGAGCCTATACTTGTCATAAACCTCAAAGTCACTCATATTTTCCAAGGTGGGTCTTACCCTTACACGAGGACCTCTAACTAAACGAGCCATTCGTCTCTTTTGGAGCCGCCGAGGCTGCCTGATTCTATTAACCGCTACTTGTGCAACAGCACCACCAGCAGTGTCTATCAGATCGTCATCCATATTTGCCAAGCTTAGCAGCACGAAGCCAAACAGCAGAGCAAACACAACGCAAGGAGTAACAAGGTATGCAAAAACACAGAAGCGAATTGATACAATGTCGATCACAAGGGGCGATTTGGTCATGTTGTTTGGGGGATTTATAGTGCAATATGTCCAATGGTAGTGAGTTTGTAATGATTGCTGATTGTATACACTTGTTTGTATGTGAGCGGCGCAAATGCTTTCAAAGTGGGCGTTTTTTTCAGTGTTTGCTGAAATGTTGTTTTCCCCCAATGAATCACAATGTGAAAGTTTAAAATGTCACGCATACAATGCATGTTTGTAATGTTTGTTAATATGCGTAATACATTTTTATCAAACGCGATCTTATAGTAAAAAGCACACATCCACGCTAACATTAATGAAAGTGCATAGTTATGCATAATGTGTGCATAGAATGTGACCGATCAATGTTGCTGCAATATTGTTTGTAAACGATAAAGTAACAGCTGTCATCTGTAGTATTGTATATATAAGTGATTGCCGAGCTGTCAATATTGTAAGCATCCCTTTAAAATCGCAATAATACTGAATAACTTCTGGCTGTCATCTGTAGTATTGTATATATAAGTGATTGGCGAGATGTCAATATTGTACGCGTCCCTTTAAAATTGCAATAATACCGAAGATCTTCCTGCTGACATCTGTAGTATTGTATATATAAGTGATTAGCGAGATGTCAATATTGTACGCGTCCCATTAAAATCGCACTAATAATTCCGAACTTCCGGCTGTCATCTGTAGTATTGTATATATAAGTGATTGCCGAGCTGTCAATATTGTACGCGTCCCATTAAAATTGCACTAATAATTCCAAACTTCCGGCTGTCATCTGTAGTATTGTATATATAAGTGATTGGCGAGATGTCAATATTGTACGCTTCCCATTAAAATCGCCATAATAATTCCAAACTTCCGACTGTCATCTGTAGTATTGTATATATAAGTGATTGGCAAGATGTCAATATTGCACGCGTCCCATTAAAATCACACTAATAATTCTGAACTTCCGGCTGTCATCTGTAGTATGGTATATATAAGTGATTGGCGAGATGTCAATATTGTAAGCATCCCATTAAAATCGCACTAATAATTCCGAACTTCCGGCTGTCATCTGTAGTATTGTATATATAAGTGATTGGCGAGATGTCAATATTGTACGCATCCCATTAAAATCACCATAATAATGATGTTCCAAACTCTTGTTTATGTATATGTTGTATTGTAGTATTGAGTGCTAAAGTTCTGAAAGGGGTGGTACAGTCCTAAAGCTGTAATGTGTATGGTTGAATCTTCTAATGACGTCAACATATTATCAACCTGCCTGTGTAGAAATTCTCATTGTGTTGTTGTATTTTACTACATTGTTATTGTGTGCTGATTAAAATATAAATGTGTGCTTTGTGGTTGCGTGATGCGTGTTATGTACACATTTACGTATATATTGTGATTCTCTCCCACATATGCTGACTTCTATAAAGCGGTATAGCATTGTTGTTCGTTCCCAAAAAGTAACAGCTGTAATCTGTTCTAATGATGTTCTTATTGTATGTAATTCCTAATGGTTTATTCTGAGTGAATTGTGATGTTAAAGGGACAGTAAAATCCCTATTTTATGTTTCCTGATTCATAGAGAGAATCTAATGTGTTTTTCCCCAATCATATGAATGCACATGTATGAGTGAATGGTGAAAAAGTAATGTATGTGCATCCATGACTGATCATGTGTTAAGCCTATGTAGATATGCTGTTGCTGCCGGCATATGAGTTGAATAAATGAAATGCTATAATAAAGGTAAATGAGAGGTGTTTCCAATTGTCTACTGTTTGTGAATCCTAAAATGTTCCATTTTTTTTTCTGTCCGTTTAAATCTGATGTAATTGTTGAAAATGTTTGTCACTAGTGATGGTGATTTGTAGTTGATGTAATGTAAAAGTATCAAACAATTTAATATTGTTGTGAATTTCCCATAAGTAAAATCCATAACTCCATAGGGAAATAGCTATTTCTTGATCTATTTGTCATAGCGGGGCTAACGCAGAAAAACATGAGTTATTTTCCAAATTCTAGCGCTGGTATTTAGAGTTTTCTTGTCTACGCTTTTTGCGTGCGTTAGGGAAATCTGTCTGTCTTGTGCATGAGTACGTCTTCCACATAGAAGTCAATGGAGGAGAAAAATTTGTGTGTAAATAAAACCCAAGACTGGTTTTGTGCGTAAAGTGAGTGACGTCATGGTCTTGTGTGAAAAAGTAGCTAAATCGTATTTATTTCGTAATCAAATTCTTCTTTGTGTATGTAATGTGGTGTATGTTGTTTGTATGCATTGATGAGTGTATGTATGTGATAATATTATTAGTTAGATGTAGCTATATGAGTGTCTTTTCCCGTCTGTCAATGTAAGTCAATGGCAAAATGGATTTGTGTTGTTTTTTTTCTAACACCTGAGATCTCGCAACTTTGATCCTTTCTATTTTGACTGAAAATATTAAAAATGAAAAATAAATACAGTGTAGTGTTTGTATGAGTGTAAGTGTACTTTGTGTAATATTTGTTTTGTGATTCGTGGATGTTTATTTTGTCGTTAGATGTTAACTCCTGGGTCTGGGTTGTCGGTAAGGATTTCAGCGTTAGGAAATTTTTGAGTGTCGGTAAGGAAACTCTAAATACCAGCGGGCGGTAAAAAGAGAGCTCTTTACGCTGGTTTTTACGGTGGCCGCAAAACTTTAAATCTAGGCGTTGGATTTTTTTATTTTTTGATAACTTAGGGGGTTTAGTTTAGAGGGGGTTAGGTTAGTTTGCGTTTGGGGTATATGGAGGCATAGGGGTTAATAGATAGTTGCAGTGGGTATGTAGCAGCATAAGGGTTTATAGTTAGAGATATAGGGGTTAATAGTTAGTTTATTGTGGTGAGTATATAGCAACATAGGGGTTTATAGTTAGAGACATGGGGTTAATAGTTACTTTATTGCAGTGGGTATATGGCGGCATAGGGGTTTATAATTAGCATCTTGCAGTTGGTATGTGGTGGCATAGGGGTTAATAGTTAGCGACTTGTGGTGGTTATGTGGTGGATTGGATTTTTACTAGTGTAGTGTTAGTTTGTGATCGTGGGGTACTTCAGTTTAGAGGTGTTAGGATTAGTGGTTAGGCACGGCAGTTCTATTCAAGGGATCCTTTACTATACATCAACAACATTTGCCATCTCATAGCACTTTCGATTATAGGGCCACAGTAATCTCCTATTAAATTTTTTTAATAACATCAGTACTGTTATGACAAGCATGACAATGTAAGTGAGACTTACAAACAAATATTAAAAATGAAATATGAAATCACACAATTTATAAATGTTGGTGTCCTAAAGTGACTTTTCTTAAAGATCCCCTTAGCTGTTCAAGATATCATGTAGTCAACACATATACATATGTATCTGAAGAAATACATATTTAAGTGTGTGCCCTGTTCCATGTATGCATCCTCTCTAATAGGGATGAATTGAGCTTTAATGAATCAATACCATGTATGTTGCTAAACCTCTAGAATGTCTCCCCTGGCCATTTTGGAATGTTAGACATAAATAAAAGACTGTTTATAACTAGCGGGAAATAGTATTAAAATTGGCCAAAATGACCTTTCAAGGACTTATCCAATTCCTAGGTGTTGAATTTGAATAGCCAAAAATGGCTCAAAAAGTTGTTAAAAAGTGACTCAAAAATGCATTGTAATTGTCAAGAACTGAATGGCTCCATAGAGAAATTAGGGTTTTATCAAGGAACAGACACACAGTTTTCCAGTGTGGAAATCACCTGAAAACTAAATTTAACAAAAAGTTGCATTTTCAGCTAAGAAAAAAGCTGGTCTAAGACTAGATTACAAGTGGAGTGCTATATATCACAACCACATTAAAAAATCCTCTCACAGACCGGCGCACAAACTTTATCGTGTTTAACCAAAATGCGCTAACCTGACATGAAACATTTCTATTTCACATTCCAATGTTCTTCCTGTGCAATAATATATTCTATTTATCCATAAATATATATTAAATATTTCTATACATCTGATGTTTTTTTTTTTTTTAAACTCCCCTAGGATTTTAATTTTTGCGCTTGTTGGGTTGCTCTGGTATTACAAGTTGAAAAAAAAAGTATTTTTTTCTAGTCATAATACGACTAGCGCAATAATACGAACTTACAATATTGTGTGCGTGTTCAAGTATTCCCCTATAGAAGTCAATGGAGACAAAAAAGTGGAATAAAATCCCCACTCTCGCACAAACACCATCACATATTCTCATTAGCACTAACCTGACATGAAAATAGGATTATTTCATATTCCAATGTTCTTTAACATGTTTGTTTGCAATATGCGCAAACATGATCGCATACTGTAAAATGCACATACATGATTGCATACTGTAAAATGCGCTTACACAACATGAAAAAATGAATATAACATAAATATGTTTTAACATGTTTATATTTACCTAACTGCAAAGGGGTACAATTGCCGAGAGCTCATATCTTTAAGCCTTTATAACTTTTGTGTGCAAATGTTTTTATCAAATAGTTGTTATTTGATGGGGTTATTATGAGTGTAAGTGTACTTTGTAATGTATTTTTAATCTGTTTTGTGACACTTTATTTTCGGAAAACAGTTAACCAAAGCTCTGAGATTGCGGCAATGATTCTAGTGCAATCGCAATTTCGCTAAACTTGTCTAAACTAATCTAAACTAAAATTGCGAAAACCCTCACAAAATCGGTTGTGCGCCACTTTTAATCTAGCCCATAGTTGTTATAAAAGTGTATTTAAGTATGCACTTTGCACTAGCATTTTAAACACAACACTTGCTTAGAGGGCCTAATGTGCTTGTACCATCTGATAATGACTTAACTTGTTAACTGATGACATGTTACAAGCCCCACTGGTGCTTTAAGCAGCTACAGCAATTAAAATGCTGGTGCGCTGAGTATATCTAGTTATGCTTCACATGCAGCTGCAGAGAAAAATGCTAACAATAAAACAGTGATTTTTTTTTTTTTTATAGAAGCGGTTTTGTCAATACATGTATATTGCAAATATGTTTCTATAAAAACATTTAATTTATCTATGTGCATAACATTTTTTACCAGAGTGTCCCTTTAAGAGAACTGAAACAAAGAACTTGGCAACTTTGTCATGTTTGAATGAGGACTTAAAGGGACAGTCTACACCAGAATTTTTATTGTTTTAAAAGATAGATAATCCCTTTATTACCCATTCCATAGTTTTGCATAAACAGCATGGGGGGCTAGTTATCAAGCCGTCTACTTTTCTGGCTTCGCCGGCCCAATACGTCCGCCTAAGCTCGCCTACCTTCGCCGCCGCGGACCTTGAATACGTTCGCCTAAGTTATCAAATAAAGCTGTCAAAAAGCCGCGGGGCGATGAGCAGCGGACTGTGACAGTTATCACTCATCCGATCTCGCTGCCCTTCGGCTTTTTCCCAGCTTTATTGCTAGCCTGTCACTAAGCACTCACACTAAACTGCACTGTTCTGCCCCCTATACCGGCGCCCCCGGAGCCCCCCGCAACTAAATAAAGTTACTAACCCCTAAACCGCCGCTCCTAGACCCTGCCGCAACTCTTATAAATGTATTAACCCCTAAACCGCCGCTCCCGGACACCGCTGCCACCTACATTATACCTAGTAACCCCTATCCTGCCCCCCCTATACCGTCGCCCTCTATTATAAAATTATTAACCCCTATCCTGCTGATCCCGCACCTCTCCGCAACTAAATAAATAGTTTAACCCCTAAACCGCCGCTCCATGAACCCGCCGCAACCTATAATAAATTTATTAACCCCTATCCTGCCCCCCACTACGCTGCCGCCACTGTAATAAAATGATTAACCCCTAAACCTAAGTCTAACCCTAACCATAACGCCCCCCTAACTTAAATATTAATTAAATAAATCTAAATAAATTAACTCTTATTAACTAAATGAATCCTATTTAAAACTAAATACTTACCTTTAAAATAAACCCTAATATAGCTACAATATAAATAATAATTATATTCTAGCTATCTTAGGATTTATTTTTATTTTACAGGTACCTTTCAATTTATTTTAACCATGTACAATAACTATTAAATAGTTATTAACTATTTAATAGCTTACCTAGCTAAAATAAAGAGAAATGTACCTGTGAAATAAATCCTAACCTAAGTTACAATTACACCTAACACTACACTATACTTTAATAAATTATTCCTATTTAAAAATAAATACTTACCTGTAAAATAAACCCTAAGATAGCTACAATGTAATTAATACTTATATTATAGCTATTTTTGGATTTATATTTATTTTACAGGTAACTTTGTATTTATTTTAGCTAGTTAGAATAGTTATTAAATAGTTATTAACTATTTAATAACTACCTAGCTAAAAGAAATACAAAATTACCTGTAAAATAATTCCTAACTTAAGTTACAATTAAACCTAATACTACACTATCATTAAATTAAGTAAATAAACTACCTACAAAGAACTACAATGAAATACAATTACATAAACTAACTAAAGTACAAAAAATAAAAAAAGCTAAGTTACAAAAAATAAAAAATTAAGTTACAAACATGTTAAAAATATTACAACAATTTTAAGCTACTTACACCTAATCTAAGCCCCCTAATAAAATAACAAACCCCCCCAAAATAAAAAAAATCCCTACCCTATTCTAAATTACATAAATTTCAATGCTCTTTTACCTTACCAGCCCTTAAAAGGGCCATTTGTGGGGGCATGCCCCAAAAAGTTCAGCTCTTTTGCCTGTAAAATAAAAATACAACCCCCCCCCCAACATTAAAACCCACCACCCACATACCCCTAATCTAACCCAAACCCCCCTTACAAAAACCTAACACTAATCCCCTGAAGATCATCCTACCTTGAGTCGTCTTCACTCAGCCGAGCCACCGATGGAACTGATAGGATTCTATCAGCCAATCGGAATTAAGGTAGGAAAATCTGATTGGCTGATAGAATCCGATCAGCCAATAGAATGCGAGCTCAATCTGATTGGCTGATTGGATCAGCCAATCGGATTGAACTTGAATCTGATTGGCTGATTCCATCAGCCAATCAGATTTTCCTACCTTAATTCCGATTGGCTGATAGAATCCTATCAGCCAATCGGAATTGAGGGGACGCCATCTTGGATGACGTCCCTTAAAGGAGCCGTCATTCGTCGTAGTCCGTCGGTGAAGAAGGTGGTTCCGCGTCGGCGGAAGGAAGATTCAAGACCCGGCTTGGAAGATGACTTCGCCCGGATAGAAGACCTCTTCAGCGCCTCTTTGAAGATGACATCGGCCGGATCGAAGACTTCTTCAGCGCCGCCTGGATGATGACTTCATCGGATGGAAGATTTCTTCAGCGCCGCTTGGAGGATTAACTTCTTCCGTTCCGGATGCCCTCTTCAGTTCCATCGGTGGCTCGGCTGAGTGAAGACGACTCAAGGTAGGATGATCTTCAGGGGATTAGTGTTAGGTTTTTGTAAGGGGGGTTTGGGTTAGATTAGGGGTATGTGGGTGGTGGGTTTTAATGTTGGGGGGGGGGTTGTATTTTTATTTTACAGGCAAAAGAGCTGAACTTTTTGGGGCATGCCCCCACAAATGGCCCTTTTAAGGGCTGGTAAGGTAAAAGAGCATTGAAATTTATGTAATTTAGAATAGGGTAGGGATTTTTTTTATTTTGGGGGGGTTTGTTATTTTATTAGGGGGCTTAGATTAGGTGTAAGTAGCTTAAAATTGTTGTAATATTTTTAACATGTTTGTAACTTAATTTTTTATTTTTTGTAACTTAGCTTTTTTTATTTTTTGTACTTTAGTTAGTTTATGTAATTGTATTTCATTGTAGTTCTTTGTAGGTAGTTTATTTAGTTAATTTAATGATAGTGTAGTATTAGGTTTAATTGTAACTTAAGTTAGGATTTATTTTACAGGTAATTTTGTATTTCTTTTAGCTAGGTAGTTATTAAATAGTTAATAACTATTTAATAACTATTCTAACTAGCTAAAATAAATACAAAGTTACCTGTAAAATAAATATAAATCCAAAAATAGCTATAATATAAGTATTAATTACATTGTAGCTATCTTAGGGTTTATTTTACAGGTAAGTATTTATTTTTAAATAGGAATAATTTATTAAAGTATAGTGTAGTGTTAGGTGTAATTGTAACTTAGGTTAGGATTTATTTCACAGGTACATTTCTCTTTATTTTAGCTAGTTAAGCTATTAAATAGTTAATAACTATTTAATAGTTATTGTACATGGTTAAAATAAATTGAAAGGTACCTGTAAAATAAAAATAAATCCTAAGATAGCTAGAATATAATTATTATTTATATTGTAGCTATATTAGGGTTTATTTTAAAGGTAAGTATTTAGTTTTAAATAGGATTCATTTAGTTAATAAGAGTTAATTTATTTAGATTTATTTAATTAATATTTAAGTTAGGGGGCGTTAGGGTTAGGGTTAGGTTTAGGGGTTAATCATTTTATTACAGTGGCGGCGGCGTAGTGGGGGGCAGGATAGGGGTTAATAAATTTATTATAGGTGGCGACGGTGTAGGGGGGGCAGATTAGGGGTTAATAAATGTATTATAGGTGGCGACGGTGTAGGGGGGGCAGGATAGGGGTTAATACATTTAATATAGGTTGCGGCGGGTTCAGGGAGCGGCGGGTTAGGGGTTAATACATTTATTATAGTTGCGGTGGGCTCCGGGAGCGGCGGTTTAGGGGTTAATATGTATAGAGTAGCTTGCGGTGGGCTCCGGGAGCGGCGGTTTAGGGGGTAATAACTTTATTTAGTTGCGGCGGTGTAGGGGGGGTCAGATTAGGGGTGTTTAGACTCGGGGTACATGTTAGGGTGTTAGGTGTAGACAGCTCCCATAGAAATCAATGGGATGTCTGTCAGCAGCGAACTTGTACTTTCGCTATGGTCAGACTCCCATTGATTCCTATGGGATCCGCCGCCTCCAGGCTGGCGCTTTGAAAACCAGGTACGCTGGGCCGTAAAAGTGCCGAGCGTACCTGCTAGTTTTTTGATAGCTAGCAAAAGTAGTGAGAATGTGCCGCACTTGTGTGCGGAACATCTGGAGTGACGTAAGAATCGATCTGTGTCGGACTGAGTCCGGCGGATCGAAGCTTACGTCACAAAATTCTACTTTTGCCTGTCTCGAGCCTTTGATAACTAAGGCGTATCAGCCTCGCCACAAATACGCTGCAGAATACGCAGCGTATTTGAGGTTGACGGCTTGATAACTAGGCCCCAATGTTATATTAATACACTTTTTACCTCTAGAATAACCTTGTATCCAAATCTCTGCAAACTGCCCCCTTATTTCAGTTATTTTGACAGACTTGCACTTTAGCCAATCAGTGCTTACTTCTTGGTAACTCCACATGCGTGAGCACAATATGTCATCTATATGACACACATGAACTAACACCTTATAGTGGTGAAAAAAACTCTCAAAATGCATTCACATTAAAGGCGCCTTCAATGTCTAAGAAATTAGCATATAAACCTCCTAGGTTTAGCATTTAACTAAGAATACCAAGCGAACAAAGCAGCATTGGTGATAAAAGTAAATTGAAAAGTTGTTTAAAATAACATACATCTAAAACATGAAAGTTTATTAGATTAGACTGTCCCTTTAAATATGGCATTGAAAGACAATTTTTGCCATTTAATATTGCAGGCTTTACAAATTATACTTAGTTGGATAAGGACCCTTAAGATTTTGTTTTCTAGTACATTTATATACATTTAAAATAAAAATAAAAGCAATGATATGCCTGATTATAGTGGATATAATTAATGGTATGTATAGCCTATCATCCTCAGCACCAATCCAATTCTTAAGCCAATACCACTCTTAAGTGCTTAAGACATTTTTTTTATAAATATTTGAGCTTCGTTCACTTGAACATGTGAGGAAAAATAAAAATGTAATTACTTGAAAATAATTAATTCACTATACACTTATGATCTGGACATGTGAATAATACTCATCCTCGTAATCAAAATAACACTACACTTTTTTCCATAATTGCTAACCTGATGAAAGTGTTTTGTTGGCTTATTGGTGAATGTGCATTTAAAAAGATGTTACACAAAACAACTATACTTTCAGCTTTTCTATAGTACACTGTACAAATAGCCTTTCACCTCTCTTGCTTGAGTTAATTTATCATATGGAGTGATAAAATACAGTGGTGTGTATTTTAAAAAAAAAAATACAAATTGTAGCATTTTTATTTTTTAAATAAAATAACTGCACCTAGGCAGTATGTTGGGGTTAAAGTTGGCGGTAGGGGGTGTTTGAAAGAAGAAAAAAATGGGCACTGAAAAGTGCCTTTACATTGCGGTCTATGGGAAGTGTGTGTTCCCAGTAAATATATATGTATATGCTTATATATATATATATATATACACTGCTCAAAAAAATAAAGGGAACACAACACAATGTATCTCCAAGTCAATCACACTTCTGTGAAATCAAACTGTCCACTTAGGAAGCAACACTGAGTGACAATCAATTTCACATGCTGTTGTGCAAATGGGATAGACAACAGGTGGAAATTATAGGCAATTAGCAAGACACCCCCAATAAAGGAGTGGTTCTGCAGGTGGTGACCACAGACCACTTCTCAGTTCCTATGCTTTCTGGCTGATGTTATGGTCACTTTTGAATGCTGGTGGTGCTTGCACTCTAGTGGTAGCATGAGACGGAGTCTACAACCCACACAAGTGGCTCAGGTAGTGCAGCTCATCCAGGATGGCACATCAGTGCGAGCTGTGGCAAGAAGGATTGCTGTGTCTGTCAGTGTAGTGTCCAGAGCATGGAGGCGCTACCAGGAGACAGGCCAGTACATCAGGAGACGTGGAGGAGGCCGTAGGAGGGCAACAACCCAGCAGCAGGACCGCTACCTCCGCCTTTGTGCAAGGAGGAACAGGAGGAGCACTGCCAGAGCCCTGCAAAATGACCTCCAGCAGGCCACACATGTGCATGTGCCTGCTCAAACGGTCAGAAACAGACTCCATGAGGGTGGTATGAGGACCCAACGTCAACAGGTGGGGGTTGTGCTTACAGTCCAACACCGTGCAGGACGTTTGACATTTGCCAGAGAACACCAAGATTGGCAAATTCGCCACTGGCGCCCTGTGCTCTTCACAGATGAAAGCAGGGGCACACTGAGCACATTTGACAGACGTGACAGTCTGGAGACGCCGTGGAGAACGTTCTGCTGCCTGCAACATCCTCCAGCATGGCCAGTTTGGCAGTGGGTCAGTAATGGTGTGGGGTGGCATTTCTTTGAGGGGCCGAACAGCCCTCCATGTGCTCGCCAGAGGTAGCCTGACTGCCATTAGGTATCAAGATGAG
This sequence comes from Bombina bombina, assembly GCF_027579735.1. NCBI lineage: Eukaryota > Metazoa > Chordata > Amphibia > Anura > Bombinatoridae > Bombina > Bombina bombina. The sequence goes on along the minus strand of NC_069504.1, from coordinate 997,464,015 downwards.
ATCCTCAGACCCCTTGTGAGACCATATGCTGGTGCGGTTGGCCCTGGGTTCCTCCTAATGCAAGACAATGCTAGACCTCATGTGGCTGGAGTGTGTCAGCAGTTCCTGAAAGACGAAGGCATTGATGCTATGGACTGGCCCTCCCGTTCCCCAGACCTGAATCCAATTGAGCACATCTGGGACATCATGTCTCGCTCCATCCACCAACTTCACTTTGCACCACAGACTGTCCAGGAGTTGGTGGATGCTTTAGTCCAGGTCTGGGAGGAGATCCCTCAGGAGACCATCCGCCACCTCATCAGGAGCATGCACAGGCGTTGTAGGGAGGTCATACAGGCACGTGGAGGCCACACACACTACTGAGCCTCATTTTGACTTGTTTTAAGGACATTACATCAAAGTTGGATCTGCCTGTAGTGTGTTTTTCCACTTTAATTTTGAGTGTGACTCCAAATCCAGACCTCCATGGGTTGAAAATTTTGATTTCCATTTTTTAATTTTTGTGTGATTTTGTTGTCAGCACATTCAACTATGTAAAGAACAAAGTATTTAATTAGAATATTTTATTCATTCAGATCTAGGATGTGTTATTTTAGTGTTCCCTTTATTTTTTTGAGCAGTGTATATATATATATATATATATATATATATATATATATATTTATGTGTTAATATGGAAGTGGCTCTTGTGAGCATAATGCTTCCCAGCAAGAACTTGAGCTTGCATTCGTATTGCTGTCAACTTGTAATACCAGCGCACATTAGCGTATGCTGGTATTACTCAGTGGATCGCAAATATCGCTTAAAGGTGACCCAGACAGGAATTTTGCAGGGTATAAACAATAGGAATCTTCATCCAGATTCTGACAAGAAATCACTAATGTTGCTGGTTTATTTACTATTAGTCCCCAGAACTGCACTCCATACTCAAGGTGAGGTCTTACCAGGTATTTATATAGTGACAGAATTATGCTTTCCTCCCTTGCATCAATGTTTTTAAAACACTTACTCTAAAAGGCAGGAAAAGGCTTTTCTGCAGGTGGGAATGGTTCAAAACATGCAGTCAGAAAAGGGTCAAGAACTTCAAATGAACACTCTTCAATAACTATCTATTGTAAACTGATTAATTCCTGTTTCAGATAACACATATGTAAGCTTTTGTTATTTGGTTTTTCCTAACTCCATTAAAGATAAATGGGTATGTCAGTATATACCAGGGTTATAATACAATTTATTTGTTATTATTCTTTAAAACAAACCCCCAATTAAAATGTATATACGAAACAATTGAAATTAACAATTATTCCTAAATTATTTAGATTAGTTAAGATTTATATAGACATTGCAATATATTTATAGAAACCAGACTATGAATCAAATTATACACGCTTATGCTGTTATAATATTCTATACAACAGATCATAAAAACAGATACCTTTAAAATTAACCTTACTCACAATAATCACCTTAAAATACCACAATAAAATACCAGAGTATGGACCGTTAGCTTAACAGTGTTTAGTTAAACAATATAACATGATACTTCACCCAAATCTTACTGGATTTCAATAGATTTAAGATAACTTTCAGACAAGTATAATTAAGTTATTTAGCCCACAAATGATTCTATATAACTTCAATTAAAAACACCAGAAATTGTATAGATTATTAATGCAAACAGCCAATTTATATGACTAGCTAAGACTACACCGGGACTATGGATATAAGCATACAATACTAAGTGCTTTTTTAAATTACCATCTTCAATTACTGTAGCAATAATACATTTGCTTTAAAATATTAAATTATAGTCACTGCTATACGTAACCACATAGCCAAATAATTATTCAGTTTCCAGAATTTCTTGTGGGTCATCTAAGAAGGATTTATCCACCATGTGCAGAGGTACAGGTCTCAAAATTGTTAATCGCCCTTTGTTCAAGAAAGTGTCCCAAAATGGCAGAGAATATACTTGGCCCAAAGCCTATGCATTTTCCTTTATAAAAATAATTTTTTGAGTCTGTTTGTCCTCTGTCTGTCCTCTGTGTTTATCTTACCGATGCTTGTCCCTGATCCACCCTTCGAGCTGAACATTTTATTGGCTATTTGGAACAAATGGTGATTTGATACTATAATTTCCTTTGGTTGCAAATCTTGCATAAACCACTAGATGGTAGCAGACAACAGGAAATGCAGTCCCCACTATCAGTACTGCTGCAGTCTAGTATCTAACCTTTAAAATGTTTATTAAATATACTTTAATTTTCAATATTAATAAACGTATCTGGTCAACATATATATCCTATCCTATATAATAAATGGCCAAGTATGTTTGTCAGATGCAGTTGTGCACAGTAGACTGCACGTGACAAACATACCTGGCCGTTTGGATCCTGACACTCAGCACTCAGCACAGAGCAAGGCTGAAGCGGAGTGTCAGGGAGCGTGGCCAATGGGAGCATCGTAATGTAGGTGTGGTCGGTGTTGTGAGGGGCGTGGCTGAGCGTCACGAGGGGTGTGGTCGAGTGCGGCAAGGGGCATGGCTGGGTGGGTGTTTCTGCGATAGGGCGTGGCCGGATGGGGTGCCGCGATGGGGGCGTGGCCAGAGAGGCAAAGGCTTTCAATTAAGACAGAGCCAGAGAGGGAGCAGGAGAGGGGGGAGAAGGGCCAAAGAGGGGGGAGAGAGCCAAAGAGGGGGAGCCAATGAAGGGTGAGAGAGAGAGCCAAAGAGGAAAGAGAGCCGAAGAGGAGGGAGAGCCAAAGAGGAGAGAGAGCAAAAGAGGGGAGAGAGAAAAAGAGGGGGGAGAGAGAGCCAATGAGGGGGAGAGAGAGCCAAAGGGGGGGGGGGAGCCAAAGAGGGGGGGGAGAGCCATGGGGGGGGGGAGAGAGCCAAAGTGGGGGGAGCCAAAGAGGGGGGAGAGAGAGCCAAAGAGAAAAGAGAGCCAAAGAGGAGAGAGAGCAAAAGAGGGGAGTGAGCCAAAGAGGGGAAGAGAGAGCCAAAGAGGGGGGGAGAGAGAGCCAAAGAGGGGGGGAGAGAGCCAAAGGGGGGGAGAGAGCCAAAGGGGGGGCAAAGGGGGGGAGAGCCAAAGAGGGGGGAGAGAGAGAGCCAAAGAGGAAAGAGAGCCAAAGAGGAGAGAGAGACAAAGAGGAGAGAGAGAAAAAGAGGAGAGAGCCAAAGAGGGGGGAGAGAGAGCCAAAGAGGGGGGAGAGAGAGCTAAAGAGTGGGGGATAGAGCCAAAGAGGGGGGGAGAGCCATAGGGGGAGAGCCATGGGGGGGAGAGAGCCAAAGGGGGGAGAGAGCCAAAGGGGGGGAGAGCCAAAGGGGGGGAGAGCCAAAGGGGGGGAGCCAAAGAGGGGAGAGAGAGAGAGCCAAAGAGGAAAGAGAGCCAAAGAGGAGAGAGAGCAAAAGAGGGGAGAGAGCCAAAGAGGGGGGAGAGAGAGAGCCAAAGAGGAAAGAGAGCCAAAGAGGAGAGGGGGCAAAAGAGGGGAGAGAGCCAAAGAGGGGGGAAAGAGAGCCAAAGAGGGGGGAGAGAGAGCCAAAGAGGGGGGGAGCCAAAGAGGGGGGAGAGAGACAAAGGGAGGGTGAGAGTCAAAGGGGGGGAGAGAGCCAAAGGGAGGTAGAGAGCCAAAGGGGGGGCAAGGGGGGCAGAGCGGGGGGAGAGCCAAAGGGGGGATAGAGCCAAAGAGGGGGGAGAGAGAGAGCCAAAGAGGGGGGGGGAGAGCCCAAGAGGGGGGGAGAGCCAAACGGGGGGAGAGAGCCAATGGGGGAGAGCTAAATGGGGGGGAGAGCCAAAGAGGGGGGAGAGCTAAATGGGGGGGAGAGCCAAAGAGGGGGGAGAGAAAGAGCCAAAGAGAAAAGAGAGCCGAAGAGGAGAGAGAGCAAAAGAGGGGAGAGAGCCAAAGAGGGGGGAGAGAGAGCCAAAGAGGGGGGTGGGACCGCTGTACTGCAAAAAATGGCCCGTGTATATGGGCTTTAGTACTAGTTTAATATAATTGAAAATGTACAATTTGAGATCAAACACAAGTATATTATCAATTATATGTTAAAATATGCTTATCTGAGTCTTATTCATTTTCAAAATAAATATAGCCCACATCTTTGTACATCTCTAAATAGTGTTATTTTAAATGCATGAAAAACACAATTTATATATCATTTATGGGACAATTTACTGTTTTCTCCTCAGTCTGAAATGAAAGAAACAATGTTGTTATTCATTTTGAAATGAGTAGACATTTTGAATCCTTAAGACTTCTATGATTTCAACAATACATAGGTTAAGACATGTTAAAATCTTAACTCTCATGCTTTCAACTTCCCATATTATTATAAGTATTGCATATCTGTATATCTCTTGCTGAGTGTACCTCAATACTCCTGGAAAAAGCAAGACGATTTTATTTGTTTCATACATCTTTAAAATAAGGTGATATAGTTGTTAATTTAATTTATTACAAAACTGAAATGCATTTCTCAGATCCATGGAGATATCCATTTTTATACAAGACTGAGGTATACCTTTTGAAATTTAAACATAAAGTGTACTTTTTTTTTTTTCCATTTTTATTTATAAACCAAAACAAATTCCAAAAATCCAGTGTCATACATTTACTATTTTGTACAGAAAACAAATATAAAAACCAAGCTAGGAAGCCATTAGAGCAAAATATATCAAAATGAGCTTGCTAAATTTAAACAAAATTAGTATGATTTTTACACAACATAGAGATGAGGATTTGAAGCTACATTAAGTATATTTTATACATTTATCTTTGGAAGTATCTAGATCCAAAATATAGTTAATACAGGTCAGAGATAATACAATTGTCATCCAAAGTAAAAAAGTATAAAGAATTATGAAGCCGTAACATGGGCCGATGTCTTTGTTTAAATAATTCTGTTTTCAAATCTAGATAGCCTCGGTATTTAAAATTATATTAATTAATGTTGTTACATCCTATGTGATTATCTATGGAAATGTCTTGAGATTTTATTTATTTTCCCAATCCCACCTCATTTCTCCCTCTCACGTGTGTAGGAGAAAAAAAAAAAAAATGAAAGAAAAAAGAGAAAAGAAAAGAAAGAAAAAAAAAAGAATTTCTTTCCCTCATCTCCCCCCCCCCATTCCCGCAGCAAGATTTTTCTCTCTCTATTATCTACCAGTTCCCAAGTAGAACTATTTCTGTGTTCTGAAACTGAAAGATTATGTGGTTTATTTCTGTGGAAGAGAGTATTTTTAAAAAGATTGCCCAGTTACTGAAGAATCTTTTGACATCCTGTTCATTCTCTATGTTTGTATCCCTTTGTTCTAATATACACTGTTTTTTTAAGCAGTTTTTTACTTCAGGGAGAGATGGAATTGACTGGGTCTTCCATTTTTTACAAATTAAGTATCTTGTGGCTAATATAGTGGAGATTACAATCTTTTCACTACTTTGTTTACCAGGTTCTTCCCTTAAGCCAAATACTATCTGGAATAGTGTTAGAGAAAGAGGGGTTATTTTAAGTACATTCTTTAACCAGTATTCTACTTTGAGCCAAAGATTCCTGACTCTCGGACAGTACCATATCATATGCAAGAAATTGGCTGCCAGATACGAACATTTGGGACATTTATAAAATCCTAAGTTAGCACATTTGTAGCCTTTCTCCGGGGTGAAATATGCCCTGTGAAGAAATTTAATATGAGCCTCTCTCCATGTAGCTGAGAGTGTGTTTTGAGTAATCTTTTTAATTGAGAGTTGAAGGGTTTTTGTTTCTATGTTATTCAAAGCATTTGGTATGTTCCAATTTGCAGTCAATTGTGTTAGAACAGAAGCACCTTTATTGATACCTAGAAAGTAGTAGCACGGTGCAATAGACATATGGTCATTTCTGGTTAGTATCAACCAGTCTTCAAATTTACCTATGTTCCAGTTCCAGCCTTTTTTTTTAACTAAATCCAACGCATAATGCCTAAGTTGTAAATATGCAAAAAAGTCTTTATTTGGCAGGCTAAAGTCTATATTTAGTTCTTGAAATGATTTGATACAGTGTCTTTCTTTATCAATTATTTGATACACCTTAGTCAGACCAGTATATTGCCATCTTTTAAAGACATCAGAAAGAATGCCTGCTTGGAATTTGGGATTTCCTAATATCGGTAGATATGGAGAGGCTTTGCTATTTATTGAAAGGAGCTTTGCTATTTTTTGCCAAGCTTTAATCGGATTATAGATTGTTTTAAGCTTTTTAATTTCTATCGGAATTTCTTTTAGGTCGAGATGGAGCAGTGCGGTTAGGTCGTATGGATAACAAACATTAGATTCTAATTCATTATTTAAAATGTAGTTATTGCAGATGATCCAATCTATAGGTGTACGCGCAAGAAAAGAAAGATTATATAACAAAATATCAGGCAAGGCCAATCCCCCAGATTCCCTTGGTACTGAAAGTTTCCTCAAAGATATTTTTGCTCTCTTCCCCTGCCATAGGAATTCTGTAAGTGAGCTGTTAATTGATCGAATATCTTTCCCTAATAGTAATATAGGTGTATTCTGGAGAATATAGAGTAATTTTCGGAGGAGGGCCATTTTAAATAAGGCTATTCGGCCTGATAATGATATTGGCAAATTATGCCAGTGCTTAAGCTTTTCTTTAATTACTTTTAACACTGGGGGGATATTAAGTTTGTAAAGATCCTCAGTTTTGACCGGGATATGAATCCCTAGATATTTAAAAGAGTCTATAACCTGTCGAAGTGGTAAATTTGTTACCGAGTTTTTAGTATTCCTGAGCCAATATATCTCAGATTTCGTGTAGTTTACTTTATATCCCGAGAAGGAACCAAAGTTATCCATTATAGAAAAGAGTTTTGGCATATTTAATTTAGTGTTTGCCATATAGACAAGTAGGTCATCCGCATAAAGTCCGATCTTAATTTCATGGTTGTGAATTTTGATACCGTCTAGAGCTTGTCTTATTTTAATTGCCAAGGGTTCAATGGCAATATTGAAGAGGAGCGGGGAGAGAGGGCAGCCCTGCCGCGTCCCTCTACCTATGGGGATAGAGGGAGAGAAATTGTTATTTACTATCAATTTTGTAGCAGAGAAGGCATGAAGGTTTCCTATAAAGTCAGTAAATTTACCTTTAATACCAAAATGCTTTAATGAGGAGTATATATGCTCATGAATAATTGAGTCGAATGCCTTCTCTGCATCAATAGAAATGATTGCAAGATCCTGTATGCCCTCTCCCCCGCTACTTATGTCAGACATAGCCTTGTGATATTCTGTCACCACTAGCACCTCTCTGATTTTCGCAGCAGAGTTTCTATTATTTAGAAACCCTGATTGATCTGAGTGGATAATTTTTGCAAGAGCCCCTTGTAATCTAGCTGCCAGTACTGCTGTTAACATTTTATAATCAACATTAAGGAGGGCTATAGGCCTATATGATTCTTTGCACGCGGGGTCTTTGCCTCCTTTAAGTATTAGTGTTGTATATGATTGAGAAAAGGATGGGGGGGTGGGTTTGCCATCAATAAGGAAACTATTAAAAAGAGTACAAATATGCGGAGTGACTTCGCTAAGCATAATTTTATAGAATTCACTAGGCAGACCATCAGGACCGGGTGCTTTGTTTAAAGATAGTTTAGATATTACTTTCTCAATCTCTTCCGTCGAGACGGGGGCATTCAAATTGCTAATGTCTTCTGGAGCCAGTGTGGGATGTTCAATTTTGCTCCAGAAGTCATCCGATTTATTTACCTCATTGGCTTTAGGCGCGTACAGTTCTTTAAAATATTCATAGAATATTGTCAAAATGTCATCAGGTTTAGTGACATGTTCCCCTTTATGGTGCAGTTTATCTATATTTAGTTGTTTTTTTTTCATTTTTGATTAGTTTAGCCAATATTCTACCTGACTTATTGCCGTATCTGTACATTCTGGCTTGGATTCTTAATTCTTTTTGTGTTTCTTGAGATAGTGCAAAGGCATCTCTCTCGCTCTTTGCGCGTAGGTATTTTGCCCAATTGAAAGGAGTTCTATCCGATAGATATTGATTATAAGAATTAAGCAAGAATTTATGAGATTCCTTTTCCCTTAGCCTAATTTTTTTTAGCAAAGTGGCACCATAGGCAATAATTTCCCCCCTCATTACAGCTTTCGCTGTCTCCCAAAATATTTCAGGGTTTTTAAGGTATTCTCTATTAAAGTGTACATACTCTTTATATTTATTCAATAGGCAATTCTTAAATTTTAGATCAGATGTTATGTAGTAGGGAAAGAAGAAACGTGATGCAGTGCGATGCGCAGGTGCTACTAACAATTCAAGAGAGATAGGTGCGTGGTCTGAAAGTAATATCGGCATTATTGTCACTTTAACACTTGTTGTTGGGATACGCTCATCAATCAGAAAAATATCTATTCTGGACATGGTTTTATGGGCTTTTGAGAGACATGTAAAGTTTTGGGCAGTTGGGTTTTGATTTCTCCATATATCGTATATAGCTAGATTGTGCATAATTTTTTTATACATTTTAGTTTCTAAGTTATCTCTTTTTTGATTCCGATATTTAGTGTCTTGTCTTAGCCTGTCTAATGGGCATTGTGGTGCCATATTGAAGTCACCGGCGATAATTAGAGAGCCTTCAGTGTAGGATAAGAGCTTTGACTGGAGGTTATTCCAGTATTCTGAGTCAAATACATTTGGGCCATATGTATTACACAATGTGTACATCTTCCTGGCAATCTTTATTTTTAAAAGGACATATCTCCCCCCCGGATCGGCCACACAGTGAAAAACATCTGGCTTAATTTTTTTACCTATTAGTATTGCTACCCCCCTCTTTCTCTCAACACCAGCAGCAAAATATACTTCTTTAACCCAGGAGGTTTTTAATTTTAAGGTTTCCTCTGCGGACAAATGTGTTTCCTGGATGAAGCCAATATCGGTATGGGACTTACGTAGTTGTGTGAGAATTGCCTTGCGTTTAATAGGTGTGGAGATACCTCCTACATTCCATGATACAATCTTACATTTTTCTATTTTTTCCATTTAGGAGATAAGTGTATCAAACTACAGAAACGGGGATTGAGGGAGAGAGAGAGAAAGAGAAAAAAAAAAAAAAAAAACAAAAAAAAACCCACATCTTGGAGGGAGGTCTTTTCTTTTAAAACTGTCACACACGTGAGGGGGAAAAATCCCACGACTCTTGTCTATCGAAGGACAAGGGTCTACCCTAATGAAAGTCTGCATTCCTAAACATTCTTTTGTTAAATTTGAAAGTTTGTTACCCTTCTACATTCGGTTGTTGGTCTAGGGAGTCAAGTGTTTTGAAAAATTTTTCAGCCGAATTGGTTTCTTCGAACCAATGTGATTCTCCATGTACTATGACCTTAAGTTTGTGGGGATAAATTATCATTGCTCGGTAACCTTTTTGAATAAATTTAGAACAAACAGGAGCAAGCTCCCTTCTTTTTGCTGCTGTATCAGCAGAAAAGTCTTGAAATAATAAGATTGTAGCCCCTTTGAATGTAATCGGTTGCTGCTTGCGATAGTACTGAAGTAATGCAATTTTGTCCTGGTAGTTTAATAATTTTGCTAAAATTGGCCTAGGTCTATTTCTACCTTTATTGTCTGTGTAAGGGGAGCCTAATCTGTGTGCTCTTTCAACTAGTATAGGTTGATGTGTGGTTGGTATTTTAAGAATTTTAGGTAGTGACTCTGAGATAAAGGAGACAAGGTTCTCATTTTGATGTTCTTCTGGAAGACCGATAATTCTTATGTTGTTCCTTCTGGAACGATTCTCTAAGTCGTCCAGTTTATTTTGGATTTTTTGTATATTGGTTTCTGTTGTTTCAAATTTTGAGCTATGTGAGTTTGTAGTATCTTCCAGATCAGACACCCTCTGTTCCACTTCTTGTAGTCTAACAGAAAACTGCCGTATTTCTTGTGTTAACAAAAGGATATCCTGTTTTAGATCAGTTTTAAGGGCATCGAATTTAGGGGTGAGGGCATCTGAAATACTAGTAACCAGGTTTTGAATGTTAGTTACTTCTTGTGTCATAGGTGCGTTAGGGAATATTGGTTGTGTATCAATAGTATTTTCCTGTGTAGTCTTCATTTTCCTATCCCTCTGTCTGGCTGCCATGGCTGGAGAAGTGGTCTTGTGTGGGTGTGTAAAAATTTATCCATGTGCCGCAGATACAAAGAAAAAAATAAAAGAGTGGGAGTTTATATTGTGGTGTAGGAAAAAGAGTGATTAGAGTGCTCTGTGGACGTGGAGAGACCAACCAAGTGTAAGGTTTAAGGAGGTGCTTAAGCCTCAGAGGGGATAGTGAGGACCAGGGGGGGGTGTGGGACAGGTGGGGACAGATAAAAAAAAAAAAAAAAAAAAAAAGAGGGGGAAAAAAACAAAGAAGGTAAGAGTGAGGTGGCTATATAGAATTAAACAAATTAATTATGTGGGAAGTCCAGCCATAGGAGTAAGTATGGGGGAATGCTAAGATAATAGAGTTTTTTTCGGAAAATTTAACCTAGTTTTTAAGACAACAGTTGTTTAAGTCTACAAGGAGATATATATGTATATAAGGTTCAGATTATGAAAGCTGCAATATCACCCTATAGGCTAAGATAAGTTGATACTTCGAGCCTCTCCCTAAGGTCTGGGGTAGGTGGCGAGCCTATCTTTCAGAGAACAGTGTAAGGTGTTATTTCTTCAGTTCAGTTTGGATATAAATTGTTAAAGTGTAACACAGCTAGTTATGGCTTATTTTCTAGCAGGTTGTTTTTTAGTTAACTCCAGGAAGTATGCAAATATATGCTAGGGCGAAGAGCCCTGACAAAGTATGATTTCAGATATGTCTATTTATATAGCAAGTGTAAGCAATAATAAAAAGAAAAAAACAAAAAAGATAAGCAAAAAAGAGAAAAAAAAAGGAAAGCAAAAAAAAAGAACAGCATTCTACTTCAATTGTTAAGTCAAATCATCTCCTATGTAGAAACAGCGAATGGTACAAGTATGGTAGTCTTGTTTTTTGTGTAAGATTATCTGATACTTGTCTTAACAAAATATCTAGCCTTAATTCTCTCTCCTTGAATCAGTTAGTAATTTGTAACTTAGAGGGGTTTAAGCCAAGGGGAGAGAAATAAAGTTCCCTTCTCTCTATCTAATTTCCTATAGGAAGAGAGGAACAATTTAAAGAGAGGGTACAATGTCTTATTATACAGTGAACAAGCTTATATTTTCTAAGTGTTAGCCTTTCTATGATAATATATAGAATCTTTTTATACGACACAAGTTTTATTAGTGGATATTGTGATCCAGTATTTCGGCTAGGTCATATACTAAAGACATTTATATGGGGATCATTGAGGAATCTGGGGTTGGTATCATTACAGTTAGCTAAGCAGTACTGATTCCTCTTAGAGCTATACACAGGTCTTATGTTCTCTTAAACATTAGCTTCCTTGGGATATTATGGCAGACATTTTTTACATGATATATATATATATATATTTTTTTTGTCATTAATCATTTTAGTTCAGTATCTCAGGTATATTGTAAGCCAGAGGGGTTTATATGGAAACCAATAAAACATGCAAGATTATTGTCTCTGTAGAAGTCAGTACAATTAAGTTGGCAGTACTGAATCTCAAGATGCAGCATGTACTTAATAGAGTTCAGTCAGTTCCCTTGTATTTAGTTCTCGTCACCTTACCTGGATTCCATCATATAGCAGTGTTCAGGTAATAAGTAGGTGAGGAGAGACCATGCAAGAAAAAAATGTTGACTGAGTGCCAGAGAGTCGTAAGAAGTAGCCGTTCTGTGCAGTCCTAAGACCGCATCTACAGGAATACCTCTGCAGACGAATGTCCGGCTCCAACTGGTAGTCTCGGCTAAGACAAGGGAAAAAAGACCAGCTCCCAGCGAGTTTGCCTCTCAGCTCACCTTCTCATTCACAGCACTACGGCGAGTCGGTTGGAACATCCCAAGCGAAGTTCGGAGCAGCACTTCAGCGGCGGCTCCCAGTAGCAGTTAGGAACAGATCACATCTCCCACTCGGCTTCCGTATCGGAGGGGGGGCGAGCAGCAAGCATCCGCTTCAGCGCCCGGAATGACCGCCTTGGCTGTTGGCTTCACTCGGCTCACCACAGCAGCTCCACCTCCGTGGTCCGTGTCAGCAGGTCCAGGGGCGTCCAGAGCAGCGGAGAGGTGTGTCTCTGCGGCAAGCCTCCAGGACAATGTTAGACAGTCTCAGTCTCCCACGCAGCCTCGGTGGGGGAGAGAGAGACCCGTATAGAATCTGCCAGCAGCGTATAGTTGTCCAGGTAGGATCACAGGTGCTTTGACGGTAAGGCAGTGAGAGAAAAGTTTATGTGGAGAATAGCCTCGACCTCCCGCGCAACATCGGTAGGGGAGGGAGGAAGTCAATTCCTTTGAACAAGGTGTTTCTTTAGTTTGAACTCGATAGCCTCATTGATATGGAGGGGGCAACAAAGGGCAATTTTTGCAGCAGACTAGGAATGTCTACACGGTGGGATGATTGTCCATCGTTTGGTTCCAGTAGCGTTGGTGTAAGCTATCCAGGTAGCTACCCAGGTCTCTGGGTTCGGCACGAGCGGGAACCTCCGCCAGTAGCTGCAGGACTGGAAGGTAACCACACACAGGTGTTGCAGTTAGCTCCTCCTCCGGAACCAGACAGGTAGCACCATAAAGTGTACTTTAAATGGAATTTCAAAGTTACAATTCAAACGTGTTTCTGCTAGTTAATCTTCACATAGACGTCACATCTGGAATTCGTGAATTTAACTCAGCAGGGGTAATCAACTCTTGCATATACTTAGGCTTCAAAAGAGTTCAGTCCCAGACCTAGCGACCGTTGCCTACAGATAGGAAAAACTCCTCCTTATATAGGCTTGCTTTGAAGAAATCTGTTTTTACTAATTGAACCAAATGTTTTCCTTTTGTACCTAGATTTTCTTAAGCAGCAAGATGGGGACAGGGGTCATAGTGAGACCAATTCAATTTATATCAGTTAGATATTAGCTCAATGGAATTATTAAAGTATGTGACACATCTGTAGTTTATTTAATGTTACTTTACAGGTACCCTGACAGGTATTTTTTAAGTTTAAGCTGCTGTTTAGCTGCTCCTCTCCTACCCCGAAGATGCTCCCCATGAGAAATTAGGGATTAATAAATTTTCATTAACAAATAAATATTTTTGCCAAAATTAGGCTGAACCAAATAACCTCACAAGCAAATATTTTTTTACCTGTGCACATGTCTAATCAATATTCCCTATTGCTTTATAATTAACAGTGGCTGATTTGGATGTTTAGAACCTTGTTTATTTAAACACTTAACACAACACAAATAAATTAAAAAAACTGTTACACTCATATAAACACTATCTAATAAAAAAAATAATTATATAAATATTCATATATCTTTTTATTGGGGTTATTGGTATATGGCATTTGGCCAAGTATAAAAACATAATATATATATATATATATATATATATATATATATATATATATATATATATATATATATATATATATATATATATATATATATATATATATATATATATATATATAAATGTGTGGGTCTAAACAATTTTTCTATAGTAATATTTGATTATATGTTTTTCTGTAAATATTTCACATTCCAATGTTCTTCACATACAGGAAAATTGTATTTTTATCATTAAATATATATTCCTATATGTGTCTGTATACACCTTTATGTGTATATATTCCTATTGATAAAGGTATGGATATATATTTTACATTAACACTATTATATATATATATATATAGTCTTTAACTTTTCAGTCCGGTGTTTCATCTCTGTTTATCAGATTCTTAAGGTCTGTTTATGTTTCACGGAGTAATAAGCGGTAGTATGAATGATTGTAAGAATACTGCTACTCTGTTTTTTCTGGGTTCTGTCTGAATTCTATGTCTGTTTCCATGTCTCCACAGTTCTCTTATCCTGCACTATAAAACTGTTATTATATGATAGCACTTGCTTGTTTACATTGTGACTCACAGGTCACCATAGTTACCAGGTTGGCGTTTTTTTGCTCTAATTGAGGGGAGGGGTTTATTTGACACAGTGTATAAAGCCACTATTGTTTGTTGCACGCATTGTCTGAAGAAGGGGATACTTTGTCCTCGAAACGTCACAGTTTTTCCAGTAAAAATATTTCACAAAAAGACCAGTGAGTGCAAGCTTGTTGTTTTTATATATATAATAACAACCTTTTTTTCCAGTCATGTGACTGTTATTGAAAAGCATTGAGAAGCAGTGCATTTATTAAAATAGCCAGTAGGTGGAGCTGTCCGCTTGTGTTGCAGCAAAGCCAAGCAAGCTGAAGTTAATCAGTTTAACCAGACCTGAGCTATCGAGCAGATTTCAAAGATACAAGATCTTCCTGTGTATAAATCAGTCCAGATTGGAATGCATAGAAAGAACTGTTTGCAGAAAAATGCAAGTGAAGTCTGTGTTGTGTGATTATTTTATTAGGCTTATAATGCTGTTTAGCAAATGTTTTTGTTCATTTAGCTTAGTTTAATTATATATTCTGTGTTGTGTGATTATTTTATTCGGTTTATAATGCTGTTTAGCATGTAAAGTCTTCATTTCAAAGCTTTAAAAATAATGTATTAGGTGTTACTTATGACAATTTTGAGAGGGGCCTGGAACCTATCTCCCTCACTTCCCATTGACTTACATTATAAACTGGGTTTCAATTTACAACAGTTTCAATTTACAACCATTCCTTCTGGAACCTAACCCCGGCGTAAACTGAGGGCTACATATATATATATATATATATATATATATATATATATATATATATATTTATATTTATATATATATATATATATATATATATATATATATATATATATACTAATAAAAAGTACATATTTTTCTGTCTAAAGAAGATTGGAATTTAAAATATGCATAACACTCTTCGGGATTTGCTCTTTAGGTCTAAAGCAAAGTCGGATTAGCGCACATGAAGAAGGAGTTATCTTAAGGTGTCTTATGTGAAATATTAAATATTAATAGATAATAATTATTAATATTTATTATAGATACTGTAATATATATATATATATATATATATATATATATATATATATATATATATGTTTATATAGATATATATATAAATATATATATTTTGTGGATTATTTGGAATTTTCTAGTACATCTTTAATAATTATTTTCAATAAATTTATATACATTTTTTTTCAATATTTTATATTTAATAAATACATAACGCACCATAACTTATGTCGGGTTAGCACACATAAAGAATTAGTGTACTCCTGTCGGGTCAATAAGCAAAATTGAAATGGTTTATGAATGATTGTAAGGAAGCATACAATTAATATAGATAGAAATTAAACTTGTGAATTTGTTTTGTCACAAAGTGTATTTTTGGTCTATATTAAATGTGCTTGCTGACAATCATTCATAAACAATTTTAATTCTTGGCCAATTTTAATGAAACGGTTATCCAAATAAATGTATAAACAATATTATTAAGAAAATGTAAAAATACTGACAAAATAATCTGTATTCATTTGTTTTCTTTTATAGTTTTTAAAGGGTTAATACTTACCTTGGCTCCTGGCTCTGAGAACCTGCACTAAAGTTAGTGCAGGTCCTGTGAACCAAGAGTATTAACCCTTTGAGTGCTAAGCTGAATTTGATATTTTTCTCTTTTTTATTATTTTCAAAAACCCTTTTTTTTTACTTTTTTATTTTCCCCCCAGATCCCCAAGTCTTATACCATTGGAAAGGTTAGACAATTACCTTTCCAATGGTAGGTCTTGGGGTTTCAAAGCAGTATGCCCCCTTTCCCTATACTTTGTATTGACAATTTTAAATAAAGTTGTGCGGTGATGTCATCATGTCATTCCGCATGATGTCACCGCACGTAATGGGAAGCCCCGGGGATGCCTGTTGCTATGCAGGCCCGTTCGCTGGAGTAGAAGCGGGTGGGGGCCCCCAGATAGCAAAAAAGGTAGTTGAGTGCTAATGACTGCTCTGAGCCGTCATTAGCACTCAAGGGTTAAAGGGACATGAAACCCAAATGTTTTCTTTCATAATTCAGATAGATAATATCATTTTAAGCAACTTTCTAATTTACTTCTATTATCTAATTTGCTTAATTCTCTTGATATCCTTTTCTGAAAAGCATATCTAGATAGGCTCAATAGCCGCTGATTGGTTGTTGCACATAGATGCCTCGTATAATTGGTTCACTCATTTGCATTGCTATTTCTTTAACAAAGGATATCTAAAGAATGAAGCAAATTAGATTATAGAAGTAAATTGAAATGTTGTTTAAAATTGTATTCTCTATTTGAATCATGAAAGAAAAAAATGTGGGTTTAATGTCCCTTTAAGTCTGATGTTAGCACTGTCAGGGCTCTGGCAAAAAGAGGATCGGCTTAACAAGCTCTCCGGAGCGTGTTAATATAAGTGTTGTAGCTACAGGTAAACTTTCACCTGTAGCTTTCAAACATTTCCATTCAATTTAACAGAAACAAATGTAAATGTTTAAAGGGACAGTCAACACCAGAATTTTTGTTGTTTAAAAAGATAGATAATAACTATTACCCATTCCCCAGTTTTGCATAACCCACACAGTTATAATAATACCTCTGTGATTACCTTGTATCTAAGCCTCTGAAAACTGCCCCCTTATTTGAGTTCTTTTGACAGATTTACATTTTTTTTTTTATTTTTTTTTTTAAATAGTTTTTATTGAGGTTCATTTGTAGGCATACAAACAATTATTATTGGTAGGTAATAAATCAAAACAAAACAACATTTTTCAATGTACATCCAAAATAAACATATAGGGACAGCTCTTGTTCCTATGGTGACTTATACACTTAGTACAAACTATAGTAGCCTAATAGTCTGTATACCCCCCCTGATAACACATGAGGACACTCTTGGACCTCTTAGGTTTACGAAGAATGTAACACTATGGGAGCAATCTGAAATAAAAGGAGACCACTTATGGGTCCCAGTTGGTGAACCTCTTTTTTTTTTATATATATATATATATAAGTATAACTTTATGTAACCTAGATGTATATGATCCACAGTGAAATGTACCAATTGTATAATTATATGAAGTTGGTGGGTTTTCACAGATAGGCAGAACATTTGGAAACAATCTGCCACAGAGTATGTGTATCATGCTAGATAATGAGGAAACTAACTATATAGCTGAGTGGGAGCCAGAAGAGATTTAACAGGGTTTAGCCTATATACAGTACCTATGAGAATGTAGAGGGACCTGGAGCTTGTTAATATAGATAATGAGGTGATGAGCATAGTATCTTAGGGGTAAAAGTTGATGCTTCTAGTGGGAGGAAGTGCATTGAATTATATCTCTAGACAATGATACCCATTGTTTCTTAAGAATATACAAAGGGCTGCAAGTTAAGCCATAGTAATATGCAAACAATTATGGCACATCTACAACAGTAAAGGCATCAATTGATCAGCACTACGAAGGGAAAAAGGCAGCATCTTAAATATCACACATTCCTTACAGAGCAACCAGTCAAAAGGTCATATACATGCAAATAATGTCCCACAGTGCTTGAATGCATCTGGAACCCAAGACTGAGCATAGTTCGGTAGCGTAGTAGTGTATAAGTATATGGATATGATCATGTATGGCCCAGATCTCTATGTAAGTACAACATAATTAAAGGCAGGGATGAATATATAGGGGAACAATCTCCCAGACAGTCTGATGCAAACTGAGAAACAATGAAGGACCACGCTAATGTTAAATAGTCCTGAGCGTGTTAGCAGGTTTTTGGACATGATGTATAGGAATAATTCAGCCGATACCTGCTTTGACAGTTCTGGAAGTATACCAAGGATCTGCCCTCGTTGTCAGATAGGATCTAGTGCCGGAGAACAAATTTCCCGGGAGACCGGGCCCTGCTGATCGCCACAATGCCACCTCTGTCGCGTGGAGTGAAGGTAAGGCGTCGTCACTTAGATTTCTGGGCAGATTAGGTGGGCTACCTCGGAGTGACATCCCGGCCCTCACTGCCGCAAGTAGATGAATGACAAGGACGGTTCTCCCTTCCTCCCCAACAGCCGCTTCCATTGGGATGTTTGTGGGCCTGTGGGGCTCGCAGCAGCCAGCGACTGTGCCGCGTTTCAGCGCTTGTATGTTTAGGTGGGTCTCCGGCCAGGTATCCATAGCAATACTTGGAAGCTTCACACACCGGTCTCCATACTTTATGGTCTGCGTGCTGTCCTCCATATCTACCAGCTCCGTCAGGTGGGGCAAAGTATCTGGCTCCTTCCACCGTCCCACAGGGTCACTAGTGATTAGGACCAGCTCGCAAGGGAGTCGCCGCAGCAGCGCTGCATCTCTAGGTATGCACAGTGCAGGCTCCTCGGCTGAGGCCTGAACAGTGGGCTGGTTCGTCACATCATTTGGGACAGAGATAGATTTGCCATCGTCCTGGCAGGTATTAGAGCCTATTGTCACTTCTGTTACTGCCTTAGTTTCCCCATAAGGGCTGGATGAGTTTGCTACCTGCGGCTGCTCCATGATTTTCCTACCCTGGGGAGGCTCTGAGCGGAAAGCCCGTTCTATAACATTGCAGAGTCTGAGTCTGTGTTCTTCCAGGAGTAAGGCCAGCTCAGCAAAACAAATGTGAGTGTTCTCCATTAGATCGTGAAGGCTGCGCACTATAGGCACAGTTATTTGTGGGGACAATGTTGAGGCTTCGGTTGTAGGGGAAGGCCCCAAAGTAAGCAGTCCGGTACTGAGGGCTATTAAGCCGTGCCCCAATCCAATACCCCAAATCTCGGATCGGGTCACCAACAGACAAGTCTCTCCACTACTTTAAGTAGAATATTACCCAATCTGCTTGAGAAAATTTATATATTATGGAGAAAACTTGAGGAGCTGAAGCTCAGTGCGACCATTAAGATGGCCCCCGCCCGGAAGTCCCCGCTTATGTCCAGATTTACATTTTAGCGAATCAGTGCTGACTCCTAGGTAACTTCAAGAGCATGAGCTTAATGTTATCTATATGACACACATGAATTAACACCCTCTAGTGGTGAAAAACTGTCAAAATTGATTCAGCTAAGAGGCGGCCTTCAAGGCCTAAGAAATTAGTATATGATCATACCTAGGTTTAGCTTTCAACTAAGAATACCAAGAGAACAAAGCAAAATTGGTGATAAAAGTAAATTGGAAAGTTGTTTAAAATGAAATGCTCTATCTGAATCATGAAAGTTTATTTTGGATTTGACTGTCCCTTTAAAGGGACAGTCAAGTCCAAAAAAAACTTTCATGATTGTGGTGGTGGGAATGGATGAAAGCATTCCATGTGCTTTATTACATATCAGAAATCATAGTTTGTCTGAGAGATCTTACATGGTATTGCGATTAAAGGACACAACCTGTGCTTGGAATGTATGGTTTTGGTATCAGAGATTTTTGTAAGCCTGGGTATTTTAGTGCACCTGAACTTTATATTTATACGGAAAATGGATTAAGAAATGTAGTAGTTGATCGCAATCTTGCATGTGTTTTTGGCAGACATAGATTTCTGAACTTCATCTGATTGTCAATGTGTATTTCAAGTGATCACAGTCAAAAATAACTTTTGCCAATAATATCCCTCAACCTTGAAATCCTTACCTCTCAAAATCATTAATATCCTTGTAATTCTTAAAGGGACATAACCCATTTTTTTTCTTTCATGATTCAGATAGAGCCCACAAATTTAAACAACTTTCTAATTTACTTATGTTGTCAAATGCTCTTAGTTTTCTTGTTATCCTTTGTTGAAAAGCAAGGAGCACTTTATGGCAGCAGTTTTGCAACAATGTTTAATACTAGCAGGAGCACTAGATGGCAGCACTATTTCCTGTCATGTAGTGCTTCAGGCATGTGCACACTACCTACCTAGGTATCTCTTCAACAAAGATTATCATGAGGAGAAAGAACATTTGATAATAGAATTAAATTGGAAACTTTTTTTAAATTGTATTCTCTGAATAATGAAATACA
Source organism: Bombina bombina (assembly GCF_027579735.1). Classification (NCBI taxonomy): domain Eukaryota; kingdom Metazoa; phylum Chordata; class Amphibia; order Anura; family Bombinatoridae; genus Bombina; species Bombina bombina. The sequence goes on along the minus strand of NC_069504.1, from coordinate 997,443,925 downwards.
TATTTTGGGTTTAATGTCACTTTAAGATCACAATTTAAAAAATAAAAATAACACAATTAAAGACAAAAATGGCAATATCAGAGGTTATCTATTATAAATGTTGGTTGATCCTTTTAGGTGTGTTTAGTGATGCTAATAAATTACATATGTGCAATTAGCCTATTACATATATGTCTGTATTTCTCTTTAATGCATTTGGAAAGAGTCATTATGAGTATAGTGAGCATGTGTATTTGTTGGGTTATTGATCTGGTTCATTTTTAAACGTTCAAAAGTACTTATTTTTAAATATTTAACTTTAATTGTTTGAGCAATTGCTGTTTGTATCTACTGTATGAATAAAAATAGCCTTAAAAATGCATTGATAATTATTAAGCATTTGGATTGTAATCAGTCTAGGTATATTTTAAGCATAGAGTCATATTTCATGCAAAGGATCATGTAAAAAGTGTGTACTGTATTTGGTTGTTCATGTATCAGACAACTAACATTTTGTTAGTGTGTGTTCCTTTCTTTAACATATAAATGGCTAGATTACGAGTTTTGCGGTATGAGTGAAAAAGCAGCGTTAAGGCTCATAACGCTGCTTTTTCACTACGGCTTGTATTACGAGTTTGCAGGTTTAGTGGCACCGCACACTTTTTTGGCTTTAACACAAATTAACTTACACAATGTGCGTAAAGTCTTTTTTCAATGGGACTTCCATGTTGCCAATATTACAAGCTTTTCTGGGAGGCCAAAAAGTTAGCGGTACAGCCTATCCCGCAAGATTCGTAATGCAATCTAAAGTCAGTAGTTATGAGTTTTACGCTACAAAGCTGTAGCATTAAACTCATAACTAAAGTGTTAAAAAGTACACTAACATCCATAAACCACCTATTAACACCTAAACCGAGGCCCTACCACATAGCAAACACTAAAATAAAATTATTAACCCCTAATCTGCTGCTCCCGATATCGCCGCCACTATAATAAACATATTAACCCCTAAAACGCTGCACTCCCGCCTTGCAAACACTAGTTAAATATTATTAACCCCTAATCTGCTGTCCCTAACATTGCAGCAACCTACATTACAGTTATTAACCCCTAATCTGCCACCCCCAACGTCTCCACCACTATACAAAAGTTATTAACCCCTAAACCTAAGTCTAACACTAACCCTAACACCCCCTAACTTAAATGTAATTAAAATAAATTTAAATGAGTATTACTATTTTTACCTAAATAATTCCTATTTAAAACTAAATACTTACCTGTAAAATAAACCCTAAGCTAGCTACAATATAACTAATAGTTACATTGTATCTATCTTAGGTTTATTTTTGTTTTACAGGCAAGTTTGTTTTTATTTTAACTAGGTAGAATAGTTACTAAATAGTTATTAACTATTTACTAACTATCTAGCTAAAATAAATACAAATTTACCTGTAAAATAAAACCTAACCTGAGTTACACTAACACCTAACCTTACACTACAATTAAATAAATTACCTATATTAAATACAATTACCTAAATTACAAAAAAACAACAACACTAAATTACACAAAATAAAAAAAGAAATGATCAGATATTTAAACTAATTACACCTAATCTAATAGCCCTATCAAAATAAAAAAGCCCCCCCCCCTCAAAAAAAAAAAAAAAACCCTAGCCTACAATAAACAACCAATATCTCTTAAAAGAGCCTTTTGCAGGGCATTGCCCCAAAGAAATCAGCTCTTTTACCTGTAAAAAAATACAAACACCCCCCAACAGTAAAACCCACCACCCACACAACCAACCCCCCAAATAAAATCCTAACTAAAAAAACCTAATCTCCCCATTGCCCTAAAAAGGGCATTTGGATGGGTATTGCCCTTAAAAGGGCATTTAGCTCTTTTTCTATTTCCCAACTCCTAATCTAAAACTAAAACCAACCCAATAAACCCTTAAAAAAAACCTAACACTAACCCCCGAAGATCCACTTACAGTTTTGAAGACCGGACATCCATCCTCAACGAAGTCGGGAGAAGTCCTCAGCGAAGCGGCAAGAAGTTCTCAACAAAGCCCCTAAACCTAAAAATTGGGGGCGGCAGATTAGGGGTTAATAAATGTAGTTAGGTGGCGACGATGTTAGGGGCGGCAGATTAGGGGTTAATAATATTTAACTAGTGTTTGTGATGTGGGAGTGCGGCGGTTTAGGGGCTTTGTTGAGAACTTCTTGCCGCTTCGCTGAGGACTTCTCCCGACTTCGTTGAGGATGGATGTCCGGTCTTCAAAACTGTAAGTGGATCTTCGGGGGTTAGTGTTAGGTTTTTTTTAAGGGTTTATTGGGTTGGTTTTAGTTTTAGATTAGGAGTTGGGAAATAGAAAAAGAGCTAAATGCCCTTTTAAGGGCAATACCCATCCAAATGCCCTTTTTAGGGCAATGGGGAGCTTAGGTTTTTTTAGTTAGGATTTTATTTGGGGGGTTGGTTGTGTGGGTGGTGGGTTTTACTGTTGGGGGGGTGTTTGTATTTTTTTTTCAGGTAAAAGAGCTGATTTCTTTGGGGCAATGCCCCGCAAAAGGCCCTTTTAAGGACTATTGGTAGTTTATTGTAGGCTAGGGTTTTTTTATTTTGAGGGGGGCTTTTTATTTTGATAGAGCTATTAGATTAGGTGTAATTAGTTTAAATATCTGATAATTTCTTTTTTTATTTTGTGTAATTTAGGGGTTTTTTTTTGTAATTTAGGTAATTGTATTTAATTTAGGTAATTTATTTAATTGTAGTGTAAGGTTAGGGGGTTAGGTTTTATTTTACAGGTAAATTTGTATTTATTTTAGCTAGATAGTTTGTAAATAGTTAATAACTATTTTGTAACTATTCTATTCTAGTTGCTGCCAACTGTTATGGAATAAACAAGGGCAGGTGTAGCTGACTCATCACAAAATAAATCACTTTTGGCTAGATTTAGAGTTCTGCGGCCAAAGGGGTGCGTTAGCTACGCGTGCTTTTTTTCTCCCTCACCTTTTAAATACCGCTGGTATTTAGAGTTCACAGAAGGGCTGTGTTAGACTCCAAAAAGGGTGCGTATAGCATATTTACCGCCACTGCAAATCTCAATACCAGCGGTGCTTACGGACGCGGCCAGCTTCAAAAACGTGCTTGTGCATGATTCCCCCATAGGAAACAATGGGGCTGTTTGAGTTGAAAAAAAAACACCTGCAAAAAAGCAGCGTTTAGCTCCTAACGCAGCCCCATTGTTTCCTATGGGGAAACAGTTTCTAAGTCTGCACCTAACACCCTAACATGTACCCCGAGTCTAAACACCCCTAACCTTACACGTATTAACCCCTAATCTGCCGCACCCGCTATCGCTGACCCCTGCATATTTTTTTGAACCCCTAATCTGCCGCTCCGTACAGCGCCGCACCCTACATTATCCCTATGTACCCCTAATCTGCTGCCCCTAACACCGCCGACCCCTATATTATATTTATTAAACCCTAATCTGCCGCCCCCAATGTCGCCACCACCTAACTACAATTATTAACCCCTAATCTGCTGACCGGACCTCGCCGCTACTATAATAAATGTATTAACCCCTAATCCGCCTCACTAACCCTATAATAAATAGTATTAACCCCTAATCTGCCCTCCCTAACATCACCGACATCTAACTTCAAGTATTAACCCCTAATCTGCCAACCGGACCTCGCCGCTACTATAATAAATTTATTAACCCCTAAAGCTAAGTCTAACCCTAACACTAACACCCCCCTAAGTTAAATATAATTATTATCTAACGAAATAAATGAACTCTTATTAAATAAATTAATCCTATTTAAAGCTAAATACTTACCTGTAAAATAAACCCTAATATAGCTACAATATAAATTATAATTATATTGTAGCTATTTTAGGATTTATATTTATTTTACAGGCAACTTTGTATTTATTTTAACCAGGTACAATAGCTATTAAATAGTTATTAACTATTTAATAGCTACTTAGTTAAAATAATTACAAAATTACCTGTAAAATAAATCCTAACCTAAGTTACAATTAAACGTAACACTACAATATCAATAAATTAATTAAATAAACTACCTACAATTATCTACAATTAAACCTAACACTACACTATCAATAAATAAATTGAATACAAATAAATACACTAACTAAAGTACAAAAAATAAAAAAAGAACTAAGTTACAAAAAATAAAAAAAGAACTAAGTTACAAAAAATAAAAAAATATTTACAAACATTATAAAAATATTACAACAATTTTACACCTACTCTAAGCCCCCTAATAAAATAACAAAGCCCCCCAAAATGAAAAAAAAAATGCCCTACCCTATTCTAAAATAAAAATTGAAAAGCTCTTTTACCTTACCAGCCCTTAAAAGGGCCTTTTGAGGGGCATGCCCCAAAGAATTCAGCTATTTTGCCTGGAAAAAAAACATACAATACCCCCCCAACATTACAACCCACATACCCCTAATCTAACCCAAACCCCCCTTAAATAAACCTAACACTAAGCCCCTGAAGATCTTCCTACCTTGTCTTCACCATGCCGGGTATCACCGATCGGTCCAGAGGAGGCTCCGAAGACTTCATTCAAGCCCAAGCGGGGGCTGAAGAGATCCATCATCGGGCTGAAGAGGTCCATCATCGGGCTAAAGTCTTGATCCAAGCGGCGGCTGAAGAGGTCCATCATCGGGGCTAAAGTCTTCTATCAAGCGGCGGCTGAAGAGGTCCATCATCGGGGCTGAAATCTTCTATGAAGCGGCATCTTCAATCTTCTTTTTTCCGGATCCATCTTCATCCCGCCGACGCGGAACATCCATCCTGCCCGATGACTTCCCGACGAATGACGGTTCCTTTAAATGACGTCATCCAAGATGGCGTCCCTCAAATTCCGATTGGCTGATAGGATTCTATCAGCCAATCGGAATTATGGTAGGAAAATTCTGATTAGCTGATGGAATCAGCCAATCAGATTCAAGTTCAATCTGACTGGCTGATTGGATCAGCCAATAGAATGCGAGCTCAATCTGATTGGCTGATTCCATCAACCAATCAGAATTTTCCTACCTTAATTCCGATTGGCTGATAGAATCCTATCAGCCAATCGGAATTCGAGGGACGCCATCTTGGATGACGTCATTTAAAGGAACCGTCATTCGTCGGGAAGTCGTGGGGCAGGATGGATGTTCCGCGACGGCGGGATGAAGATGGATCCGGAAGAAATAAGATTAAAGATGCCGCTTGATAGAAGACTTCAGCCCCGATGATGGACCTCTTCAGCCGCCGCTTGGATAAAGACTTCAGCCGGATGATGGACCTCTTCAGCCCGATGATGGATCACTTCAGCCCCCGCTTGGGCTTGGATGAAGACTTCGGAGCCTCCTCTGGACCGATCGGTGATTCCCGGCGTGGTGAAGACAAGGTAGGAAGATCTTCAGGGGCTTAGTGTTAGGTTTATTTAAGGGGGGTTTGGGTTAGATTAGGGGAATGTGGGTGGTGGGTTGTAATGTTGGGGGGTATTGTATGGTTTTTTTCCGGCAAAAGAGCTGAATTCTTTGGGGCATGCCCCGCAAAAAGCCCTTTTAAGGGTAGGACATTTTTTTATTTTGGGGGGCTTTGTTATTTTATTAGGGGACTTAGAGTAGGTGTAATTAGCTTAAAATTGTTGTAATATTTTTATAATGTTTGTAAATATTTTATTATTTTTTGTAACTTAGTTCTTTTTTTATTTTTTGTAAGTTAGTTCTTTTTTATTTTTTGTACTTTACTTAGTGTATTTATTTGTATTTAATTTATTTATTGATAGTGTAGTGTTAGGTTTAATTGTATATAATTGTAGGTAGTTTATTTAATTAATTTATTGATAGTGTAGTGTTAGGTTTAATTGTAACTTAGCTTAGGATTTATTTTACAGGTAATTTTGTAATTATTTTAACTAGGTAGCTATTGAATAGTTAATAACTATTTAATAGCTATTGTACCTGGTTAAAATAAATACAAAGTTGCCTGTAAAATAAATATAAATCCTAAAATAGCTACAATGTAATTTTTATTTATATTGTTGCTATATTAGGGTTTATTTTAGAGGTAAGTATTTAGCTTTATATAGGATTAATTTATTTAATAAGAGTTCATTTATTTCGTTAGATTTAAATTATATTTAACTTAGGGGGGTGTTAGTGTTAGTGTTAGACTTAGCTTTAGGGGTTAATAAATTTATTATAGTAGCGGTGAAGTCCGGTCGGCAGATTAGGGGTTAATACTTGAAGTTAGGGGTTGGCGATGTTAGGGAGGGCAGATTAGGGGTTAATACTATTTATTATAGGGTTATTGAGGTGGGAGTGAGGCGGATTAGGAGTTAATAACTTTATTATAGTAGCGGTGAGCTCCGGTCAGCAGATTAGGGGTTAATAATTGTAGGTAGGTGGTGGCGACGTTGGGGCGGCAGATTAGGGGTTAATAAATATTATGTAGGTGTCGGCGGTGTTAGGGGCAGCAGATTAGGGGTACTTAGGGAAAACGTAGGTTGCGGCAGTGAGCGGTCGGCAGATTAGGGGTTACATTTTTTTAGTAGAGTGGCGGCGATGCAGGGGGACCTTGGTTTAGGGGTACATAGGTAGTTTATGGGTGTTAGTGTACTTTAGAGCACAGTAGTTAAGAGCTTTATGAACCGACGTTAGCCCAGAAAGCTCTTAACTCCTGGCTTTTCTCTGCGGCTGGAGTCTTGTTGTTAGATTTCTAACGCTCACTTCAGCCAAGACTCTAAATACCGGTGTTAGAAAGAACCCATTGAAAAGATAGGATACGCAAATGGCATAGGGGGATCTGCGGTATGGAAAAGTCGCGGCTGCAAAGTGAGCATTAGACCCTTACCTACAAGACTCTAAATACCAGCGGTAGCCCAAAACCAGCGTTAGGAGCCCCTAACGCTGGTTTTAACGGCTAACGCCAAACTCTAAATCTAGGCATTTATCAGGTTTGCATACATTTTGTCTTCTTTCATAGGATGGTGAGAGTCCGCAATCTGTGAACTTCAAGTGACCACCCTAAAAAATGGCAAGAAAAACGTATAAGGCAGGTCGAGGTATCTAATAGGCACTGCAGCCTGCAAAACTCTCCTACCAAAAGCAGCCTTAGAAGTATGAAAAATAACCAAATAGCTGCCTTGCATATCTATTCAATAGAAATGTATTTTCAAAAATCCCAAAAGATGTAGACTACTCTGGTAGAATGAGCCATAATTAGTTCAGGGGGAAACTTCTTCATTACTATTTATGCTATGAAAATCAAAGCTTTAAGCCAATCTGCCAATGTGATTGCAGTAGTTTCCTATCCTTTGCAGGGACCTGAGAAATGGATAAACAAGGAAGAAGAAATTCTGAAATGTTTGGTGGCTTGAAAATAAAATTTCAAGGCCCATACTACAGCCAAATTATGACGTAATCGCTCTTTGGAATTTTTTTATACTATGTTTTCAGAATAAACAACATTAGGATCGGAAAGAATAGTTTGTTTTTATAACTACTATATCATATAGGATAATCACACATTTTCCTTCATAAATCAAATTATCTAACACTTGAGCTGACAAAAACAGAGATCCAATTATCATGCAATCAAACTGAGAGATCTCAGATCTTGATGGAAAAAGGGACCTTAAGAGAGATATGTGTATCAGATCTGTGTATCAGATCTGAGTTCTAAGTCCTGCAAGCTATGCCAGAGCAATTAGAATCACTGAGACCCCTTCCTGTTATATTCTGGCTATTATCCTGGATAGTAAAACCAAAGGAGGAAATATGTAAATCAGATTTAATGACTAGGGAATCACTAGTGCATCTAAAAAAGCTTATAAATCAAGAAAAAGGCCATAAAGTATATAGCTGGCCTTCACCAATGATTCAAAATCTGGTCAAATACCTCATGTTACATGGATAATTTGCTGGGGGGAAGGTACCAATGTCTTAGGAATTCTACTTCCCAGTTGTGAATAGCTGAAATCATGCAATCGTGATGTTCTGCCCAAGTCAGAATGCAGGCTTCCTCTTTCATGGTCAAGGCAATTTGAGTACCAACTTGGTGATTGATGCAAGCCACTACTGTGACATTGTCTAAATGATACCTCATAGAAAAATTCTGACAAATCAGGGGTCCTGAAGATTTCACAGAGTTCCAAGATATTGATTGGTAACCTTGCCTCCTGAGGATACCAATCTTCCTGTACTTTTTGGGAACTCCAGACTGCACCGCAACCTAGCAGGCTGGCATCTGCAGTAATTACTTTCCAATATGTATGGAGTAATGAGACTCCCTAAATTAAAGATTTGGGAATCTGCCACAAAGTTAAAGAACCCCAAATAGACTTAATCTAGAACTTGACCTTAACCCATTTATTTAACTATGAGCAGGGAATAAATGATGTGATCATATAGTTCATATCTAGACAAAATTATTGAATAGATGGGAGTCTGAAAACACAGAAAGCTAATGTTTGATGCTGTAAGAGAATGAAGTATATCTATACTATAATTTGTATTTGTAATGTCTGTCGCTGTCGGCAGTTGCGCACGCATCCTCAATGGGATGTTGGCAGCACAAGGACAAAATAATTCACCTTGATGCAGCTTCACTGCCTCCAGGTGAATTCCGAAAATGACAGGGTGGTGAAAGAATCTACCAAATCCTGTCATTTTCAGAATCCACCGGGATGCAGCGAAGGCAAACTGAGCATTACAAAAGTAAAATTAACCACCCACATCAAGTATTAAAAAAAAATATAACAAAAAAAACCCCAACCTCCTAAATGAAGTATTAACACATGCACTGCAAACCCCTACATTGCTAAATAATAAAGTAATTAACCCCTTAATTACTTAACCATCAACCACCCACATCGGAATTCACCTAATTACCCTATTAACCTCTAAACTGCAAAACCCCCACATCGCAATAAACCTAATTATCCTATTAACCCCTAAACCGCAAAACCCCTTCATCACAATAAACCTATTTACCCTATTAATCCGTAAACCACAAAACTCCCACATCTAAATAGTGATGTCGCAAATTATTGTTCGCGTTTGCAACGGCGGGTGAACATATGCGATGTTCGAGCTGCCCGTTATTCGTCATCATTGAGTAAATTTTGACCCTGTATCTCACAGTCTGCATACACATTACAGCCAATCAGCAGCAGACCCTCCCTCCCAGACCCTCCCTGGTCCTGGACAGCAGCCATTTTAGATTCATTCGGAAGCTGCATTCTTAGTGAGAGGAGGGACAGTGTAGCTGCTGCTGATTTAATAGGGAAATTGATAGCTAGGCTAGTGTATTCAGTGTCCACTACAGTCCTGAAGGACTCATCTGATGTCTGCTGTAAGGACAGCACCCCAAAAAGCCCTTTTTAGGGTTAGAACATCAGTTGTTTTTTTTCCTGTGTAATCGAATTGCCGTTGCCTGCCTGCAAGGCCCACTTGCCCAGTACCACCACTCATATCTGTTGTAACAGTAGTGTAAATTTAAAAAAAAAAACTTTTTGGATTGTGACACATCAGTCTGCTAGTGTAATCTAATTGCAGTTGCCTGCCTGCGAGCATCTGTGCCAGGCCCACTTGCCCAGTGCCACCACTTATATCTGGTGTAACAGTAGTGTAAATTTAAAAAAAAAACTTTTTTGACTGTGAAACATCAGTCTACTTGTGTAATATAATTGCAGTTGCCTGCCTGCCAGCGTGTGTGCTAGGCCCACTTGCCCAGTGCCACCACTCATATCTGTTGTAAAAGTAGTGTAAATTTAAAAAAAAAAACTTTTTTGACTGTGAAACATCAGTCTGCTAGTGTAATATAGTTGCAATTGCCTGCCTGCCAGCATGTGTGCCAGGCTCACAGCGTATACTGTGCCCACTTGCCCAGTGCCACCACTTATATCTGGTGTAACAGTAGTGTAAATTTAAAAAAAACTTTTTTGACTGTGAAACATCAGTCTGCTTGTGTAATCTAATTGCAGTTGCCTGCCTGCCAGAGAGTGTGCCAGGCCCACTTGCCCAGTGCCACCACTCATATCTGTTGTAACAGTAGTGTAATTGAAAAAAAAAAAAACTTTTTTGACTGTGAAACATTAGTCTGCTAGTGTAATCTAATTGCAGTTGACTGCCTGCCAGCATGTGTGCCAGGCTCACAGCATATACTGTGCCCACTTGCCGCATGCCACAACTCATATCTAGTCTAACAGTAGTGTAAATTTAAAAAAAAAAACTTTTTTGACTGTGAAACATCAGTCTGCTTGTGTAATCTAATTGGAGTTGCCTTCCTGCCAGAGTGTGTGCCAGGCCCACTTGCCCAGTGCCACCACTCATATCTGTTGTAACAGTAGTGTAAATTTAAAAAAAAAACTTTTTTGACTGTGAAACATCAGTCTGCTAGTGTAATCTAATTGCAGTTGCCTGCCTGCCAGCATGTGTGCCAGGCTCACAGCATATACTGTGCCCACTTGCTGCATGCCACAACTCATATCTAGTCTAACAGTAGTGTATATTTAAAAAAACAAACTTTTTTGACAGTGAAAAATCAGTCTGCTAGTGTAATCTAATTGCAGTTGCCTGCCTGCCAGCGTGTGTGCCAGGCCCACTTGCCCAGTGACACCACTCATATCTGGTGTAACAATAGTGTAAATTTAAAAAAAACAAAAAACTTTTTTGACTGTGAAATATCAGTCTGCTTGTGTAATCTAATTGCAGTTGGTTGCCTGCCAGCGTGTGTTCCGGGCCCACTTGCCCAGTGCCACCACTCATATCTAGTGTTACAGTAGTGTAAATTTAAAAAAAAAAAAACTTTTTTGACTGTGAAACATCAGTCTGCTAGTGTAATTTAATTGCAGTTGCTTGCCTGCCAGCGTGTGTGGCAGGTTCACAGCATATACTCTGCACACTTGCCCAGTGCCACCACTCATATCTGCTGTAACAGTAGTGTAAATTTTGAAAAAAAATCTTTTTTGACTGTGAAACATCAGTCTGCTAGTGTAATCTAATTGCAGTTGCCTGCCTGCCAGCGTGTGTGCCAGGCTCACAGCATATAATGTGCCTACTTGCCCAGTGCCACCACTCATATCTGGTGTAACAGTATTGTAAATAAAAAAAAAAACTTTTTTGACTGTGAAACATCAGTCTGCTTGTGTAATCTAATTGCAGTTGCCTGCCTGCCAGCGTGTGTGCCCGGCCCACATGCCCAGTGCCACCACTCATATCTGTTGTAACAGTAGTGTAAATTTTAAAAAAAAACTTTTTTGACTGTGAAACATCAGTCTGCTAGTGTAATCTAATTGCAGTTGCCTGCCTGCCAGCATGTGTGCCAGGCCCACTTGCCCAGTGCCACCACTCATATCTGGTGTAACAGTAGTGTAAATTTAAAAAAAAAAAACTTTTTTGACTGTGAAACATCAGTCTGCTTGTGTAATCTAATTGCAGTTGCCTGCATGCCAGCGTGTGTGCCGGGCCCACTTGCCCAGTGCCACCACTCATATCTGTTGTAACAGTAGTGTATATTTAAAAAAACAAACTTTTTTGACTGTGAAAAATCAGTCTGCTAGTGTAATCTAATTGCAGTTGCCTGCCTGCCATCGTGTGTGCCAGGCCCACTTGCCCAGTGACACCACTCATATCTGGTGTAACAGTAGTGTAAATTTAAAAAAAAAAAACTTTTTTGACTGTGAAACATCAGTCTGCTTGTGTAATCTCAAGTTACCACTCGCCCGCCTGCCACCACCACCAACACTAGCACCACAGCCGCTTCACTTGATCTGTCAGAGAAGTTATTTACACATCAGTTGGAAGAAATTAGTGATGCACAACCATCAATGACAGAGGATGTAGATAACAGTGATATGTCTCAGTCAGGCAGCATTACAGACATGGACGTACGGTGTGATGATGATGATGTTGTACCTGCTGCTGCTTCCTTTGTTAATTTGTCAGATACAAGTGAAGCGGTTGATGATGACGATGTATCCGTGGATGTCATGTGGGTGCCCACTAGAAGAGAAGAAGAACAGGGGGAAAGTTCAGATGGGGAGACAGAGAGGAGGAGGAGGAGACGAGTTGGAAGCAGGGGGAGGTGGTCGCAAGGAACTAGTGGCACAGTCAGACAGCATGCATCGGCACCTGGGGTCAGCCAGACAGCACGCCAATCAACGCATTGAATAGATGGTATTCTGAAAACACAGAAAGCTAATGTTTGATGCTGTAAGAGAATGAAGTATATCTATACTATAATTTGTATTTGTAATGTCTGTCGCTGTCGGCAGTTGCGCACGCATCCTCAATGGAATGTTGGCAGCACAAGGACAAAATAATTCACCTTGATGCAGCTTCACTGCCTCCAGGTGAATTCCGAAAATGACAGGGTGGTGAAAGAATCTACCAAATCCTGTCATTTTCAGAATCCACTGGGATGCAGCGAAGGCAAACTGAGCATTACAAAAGTAAAATCTAACCGCCCGCATCAAGTATTAAAAAAAAACTAACCGCCCGCATCAAGTATTAAAAAAAAACTAACCGCCCGCATCAAGTATTAAAAAAAAATATAACAAAAAACCCCCAACCTCCTACATGAAGTATTAACACATACACTGCAAAACCCTACATTGCTAAATAATAAAGTAATTAACCCCTTAATTACTTAACCATCAACCACCCACATCGAAATACACCTAATTACCCTATTAACCTCTAAACTGCAAAACCCCCACATCGCAATAAACGTAATTATCCTATTAACCCCTAAACCGCAAAACCCCTTCATCACAATAAACCTATTTACCCTATTAATCCGTAAACCACAAAACTCCCACATCTAAATAGTGATGTCACAAATTATTCGCCAGCGAATAGTTCCCGGCGAACATAGCTTGTTCGTGTTCGCAACGTATATGCATATGCGATGTTCGATCTGCCCCCTATTCATCATCATTGAGTAAATTTTGACCCTGTATCTCACAGTCTGCATACACATTACAGCCAATCAGCAGCAGACCCTCCCTCCCAGACCCTCCCAGGTCCTGGACAGCAGCCATTTTAGATTCATTCGGAAGCTGCATTCTTAGTGAGAGGAGGGACAGTGTAGCTACTGCTGATTTAATAGGGAAATTGATAGCTAGGCTAGTGTATTCAGTGTCCACTACAGTCCTGAAGGACTCATCTGATCTCTGCTGTAAGGACAGCACCCCAAAAAGCCCTTTTTCGGGCTAGAACATCAGTTTTTTCCCCTGTGCAATCTAATTGCAGTTGCCTGCCTGCAAGGCCCTCTTGCCCAGTACCACCACTCATATCTGTTGTAACAGTAGTGTAAATTTAAAAAAAAAAACTTTTTTGACTGTGAAACATCAGTCTTTTAGTGTAATCTAATTGCAGTTGCCTGCATGCCAGCATGTGTGCCAGGCCCACTTGCCCAGTGCCACCACTCATATCTGGTGTAACAGTAGTGTAAATTTAAAAAAAAAAACTTTTTTGACTGTGAAACATCAGTCTACTTGTGTAATCTAATTGCAGTTGCCTGCATGCCAGCGTGTGTGCCAGGCCCACTTGCCCAGTGCCACCACTCATATCTGTTGCAACAGTAGTGTATATTTAAAAAAACTAACTTTTTTGACTGTGAAAAATCAGTCTGCTAGTGTAATCTAATTGCAGTTGCCTGCCTGCTATCGTGTGTGCCAGGCCCACTTGCCCAGTGACACCACTCATATCTGGTGTAACAGTAGTGTAAATTTAAAAAAAAAAAAACTTTTTTGACTGTGAAACATCAGTCTGCTTGTGTAATCTCAAGTTACCACTCGCCCGCCTGCCACCACCACCAAACACTAGCACCACAGCCGCTTCACTTGATCTGTCAGAGAAGTTATTTACACATCAGTTGGAAGAAATTAGTGATGCGCAACCATCGATGACAGAGGATGTAGATAACAGTGATATGTCTCAGTCAGGCAGCATTACAGACATGGACGTACGGTGTGATGATGATGATGTTGTACCTGCTGCTGCTTCCTTTGTTAATTCGTCAGATACAAGTGAAGCGGTTGAAGATGACGATGTATCAGTGGATGTCATGTGGGTGCCCACTAGAAGAGAAGAAGAACAGGGGGAACGTTCAGATGGGGAGACAGAGAGGAGGAGGAGGAGGAGACGAGTTGGAAGCAGGGCGAGGTGGTCGCAAGGAACTAGTGGCACAGTCAGACAGCATGCATCGGCACCTGGGGTCAGCCAGACAGCACGCCAATCAACGCATTGAATAGATGGGATTCTGAAAACACAGAGAGCTAATGTATGATGCTGTAAGAGAATGAAGTATATCTATACTATAATTTGTATTTGTAATGTCTGTCGCTGTCGGCAGTTGCGCACGCATCCTCAATGGAATGTTGGCAGCACAAGGACAAAATAATTCACCTTGATGCAGCTTCACTGCCTCCAGGTGAATTCCGAAAATGACAGGGTGGTGAAAGAATCTACCAAATCCTGTCATTTTCAGATTCCACTGGGATGCAGCGAAGGCAAACTGAGCATTACAAAAGTAAAATCTAACCGCCCGCATCAAGTATTAAAAAAAAACTAACCGCCCGCATCAAGTATTAAAAAAAATATAACAAAAAACCCCCAACCTCCTAAATGAAGTATTAACACATACACTGCAAAACCCTACATTGCTAAATAATAAAGTAATTAACCCCTTAATTACTTAACCATCAACCACCCACATCGAAATGCACCTAATTACCCTATTAACCTCTAAACTGCAAAACCCCCACATCGCAATAAACTTAATTATCCTATTAACCCCTAAACCGCAAAACCCCTTCATCGCAATAAACCTATTTACCCTATTAATCCGTAAACCACAAAACTCCCACATCTAAATAGTGATGTCACAAATTATTCGCCGGGGAATAGTTCCCGGCGTACATAGCTTGTTCGTGTTCGCAACGTATATGCATATGCGATGTTCGATCTGCCCCCTATTCATCATCACTGAGTAAATTTTGACCCTGTATCTCACAGTCTGCATACACATTACAGCCAATCAGCAGCAGACCCTCCCTCCCAGACCCTCCCAGGTCCTGGACAGTAGCCATTTTAGATTCATTCGGAAGCTGCATTCTTTGTGAGAGGAGGGACAGTGTAGCTACTGCTGATTTAATAGGGAAATTGATAGCTAGGCTAGTGTATTCAGTGTCCACTACAGTCCTGAAGTACTCATCTGAACTCTGCTGTAAGGACAGCACCCCAAAAAGCCCTTTTTTGGGCTAGAACATCAGTTTTTTTCCCCTGTGTAATCTAATTGCAGTTGCCTGCCTGCAAGGCCCTCTTGCCCAGTACCACCACTCATATCTGTTGTAACAGTAGTGTAAATTTAAAAAAAAAAACTTTTTGGAATGTGAAACATCAGTCTACTTGTGTAATCTAATTGCAGTTGCCTGCCTGCCAGCGTGTGAGCTAGGCCCATTTGCCCAGTGCCACCACTCATATCTGTTGTAACAGTAGTGTAAATTTAAAAAAAATCTTTTTGACTGTGAAACATCAGTCTGCTAGTGTAATATAGTTGCAATTGCCTGCCTGCCAGCATGTGTACCAGGGTCACAGCATATACTGTGCCCACTTGCCCAGTGCCACCACTCATATCTGGTGTAACAGTAGTGTAAATTTAAAAAAAAACTTTTTTGACTGTGAAACATCAGTCTGCTTGTGTAATCTAATTGCAGTTTCCTCCCTGCCAGAGTGTGTGCCAGGCCCACTTGCCCAGTGCCACCACTCATATCTGTTGTAACAGTAGTGTAAATTTAAAAAAAAAAAAACTTTTTGACTGTGAAACATCAGTCTACTAGTTTAATCTAATTGCAGTTTCCTGCCTGCCAGCATGTGTGCCAGGCTCACAGCATATACTGTGCCCACTTGCCAGTGCCACAACTCATATCTGTTCTAACAGTAGTGTAACTTTAAAAAAAAAAACTTTTTTGACTGTGAAACATCAGTCTGCTTGTGTAATCTAATTGGAGTTGCCTTCCTGCCAGAGTGTGTGCCAGGCCCAGTTGCCTAGTGCCACCACTCATATCTGTTGTAACAGTAGTGTAAATTTAAAAAAAAAAACTTTTTGACTGTGAAACATCAGTCTGCTAGTGTAATCTAATTGCAGTTTCCTGCCTGACAGCATGTGTGCCAGGCCCACTTTCCCAGTGCCACCACTCATATCTGGTGTAACAGTAGTGTAAATTTAAAAAAAAAACTTTTTTGACTGTGAAACATCAGTCTGCTTGTGTAATCTAATTGCAGTTGCCTGCCTGCCAGCATGTGTGCTGGGCCCACTTGCCTAGTGCCACCACTCATATCTAGTGTTACAGTAGTGTAAATTTAAAAAAAAAAAAACTTTTTTGACTGTGAAACATCAGTCTGCTAGTGTAATCTAATTGCAGTTGCTTGCCTGCCAGCGTGTGTGCCAGTTTCACAGCATATACTGTGCCCACTTGCCCAGTGCCACCACTCATATCTGGTGTAACAGTATTGTAAATTTTAAAAAAAACAACTTTTTTGACTGTGAAACATCAGTCTGCTTGTGTAATCTAATTGCAGTTGCCTGCCTGCCAGCGTGTGTGCCCGGCCCACTTGCCCAGTGCCACCACTCATATCTGTTGTAACAGTAGTGTATATTTAAAAAAACAAACTTTTTTGACTGTGAAAAATCAGTCTGCTAGTGTAATCTAATTGCAGTTGCCTGCCTGCCATCGTGTGTGCCAGGCCCACTTGCCCAGTGACACCACTCATATCTGGTGTAACAGTAGTGTAAATTTAAAAAAAAAAAAACTTTTTTGACTGTGAAACATCAGTCTGCTTGTGTAATCTCAAGTTACCACTCGCCCGCCTGCCACCACCACCAACACTAGCACCACAGCCGCTTCACTTGATCTGTCAGAGAAGTTATTTACACATCAGTTTGAAGAAATTAGTGATGCACAACCATCAATGACAGAGGATGTAGATAACAGTGATATGTCTCAGTCAGGCAGCATTACAGACATGGACGTACGGTGTGATGATGATGATGTTGTACCTGCTGCTGCTTCCTTTGTTAATTTGTCAGATACAAGTGAAGCTGTTGAAGATGACGATGTATCAGTGGATGTCATGTGGGTGCCCACTAGAAGAGAAGAAGAACAGGGGGAAAGTTCAGATGGGGAGACAGATAGGAGGAGGAGGAGACGAGTTGGAAGCAGGGGGAGGTGGTCGCAAGGAACTAGTGGCACAGTCAGACAGCATGCATCGGCACCTGGGGTCAGCCAGACAGAACGCCAATCAACGCATTGAATAGATGGGATTCTGAAAACACAGAAAGCTAATGTTTGATGCTGTAAGAGAATGAAGTATATCTATACTATAATTTGTATTTGTAATGTCTGTCGCTGTCGGCAGTTGAGCACGCATCCTCAATGGAATGTTGGCAGCACAAGGACAAAATAATTCACCTTGATGCAGCTTCACTGCCTCCAGGTGAATTCCGAAAATGACAGGGTGGTGAAAGAATCTACCAAATCCTGTCATTTTCAGAATCCACTGGGATGCAGCCAAGGCAAACTGAGCATTACAAAAGTAAAATCTAACCGCCCGCATCAAGTATTAAAAAAAAACTAACCGCCCGCATCAAGTATTAAAAAAAAATATAACAAAAAACCCCCAACCTCCTACATGAAGTATTAACACATACACTGCAAACCCCTACATTGCTAAATAATAAAGTAATTAACCCCTTAATTACTTAACCATCAACCACCCACATCGAAATACACCAAATTACCCTATTAACCTCTAAACTGCAAAACCCCCACATCGCAATAAACGTAATTATCCTATTAACCCCTAAACCGCAAAACCCCTTCATCGCAATAAACTTATTTACCCTATTAATCCGTAAACCACAAAACTCCCACATCTAAATAGTGATGTCACAAATTATTCGCCAGCGAATAGTTCCCGGCGAACATAGCTTGTTCGTGTTCGCAACGTATATGCATATGCGATGTTCAATCTGCCCCCTATTCATCATCATTGAGTAAATTTTGACCCTGTATCTCACAGTCTGCATACACATTACAGCCAATCAGCAGCAGACCCTCCCTCCCAGACCCTCCCAGGTCCTGGACAGCAGCCATTTTAGATTCATTCGGAAGCTGCATTCTTAGTGAGAGGAGGGACAGTGTAGCTACTGCTGATTTAATAGGGAAATTGATAGCTAGGCTAGTGTATTCAGTGTCCACTACAGTCCTGAAGGACTCATCTGAACTCTGCTGTAAGGACAGCACCCCAAAAAGCCCTTTTTCGGGCTAGAACATCAGTTTTTTCCCCTGTGTAATCTAATTGCAGTTGCCTGCCTGCAAGGCCCTCTTGCCCAGTACCACCACTCATATCTGTTGTAACAGTAGTGTAAATTTAAAAAAAAAAACTTTTTGGAATGTGAAACATCAGTCTACTTGTGTAATCTAATTGCAGTTGCCTGCCTGCCAGCGTTTGAGCTAGGCCCATTTGCCCAGTGCCACCACTCATATCTGTTGTAACAGTATTGTAAATTTAAAAAAAATCTTTTTGACTGTGAAACATCAGTCTGCTAGTGTAATATAGTTGCAATTGCCTGCCTGCCAGCATGTGTACCAGGGTCACAGCATATACTGTGCCCACTTGCCCAGTGCCACCACTCATATCTGGTGTAACAGTAGTGTAAATTTAAAAAAAACAAAAACTTTTTGACTGTGAAACATCAGTCTACTAGTTTAATCTAATTGCAGTTTACTGCCTGCCAGCATGTGTGCCAGGCTCACAGCATATACTGTGCCCACTTGACAGTGCCACAACTCATATCTGTTCTAACAGTAGTGTAAATTTAAAAAAAAAACTTTTTTGACTGTGAAACATCAGTCTGCTTGTGTAATCTAATTGCTGTTTCCTCCCTGCCAGAGTGTGTGCCAGGCCCACTTGCCCAGTGCCACCACTCATATCTGTTGTAACAGTAGTGTAAATTTAAAAAAAACAAAAACTTTTTGACTGTGAAACATCAGTCTACTAGTTTAATCTAATTGCAGTTTACTGCCTGCCAGCATGTGTGCCAGGCTCACAGCATATACTGTGCCCACTTGACAGTGCCACAACTCATATCTGTTCTAACAGTAGTGTAAATTTAAAAAAAAAACTTTTTTGACTGTGAAACATCAGTCTGCTTGTGTAATCTAATTGGAGTTGCCTTCCTGCCAGAGTGTGTGCCAGGCCCAGTTGCCTAGTGCCACCACTCATATCTGTTGTAACAGTAGTGTAAATTTAAAAAAAAAAACTTTTTGACTGTGAAACATCAGTCTGCTTGTGCAATCTAATTGCAGTTGCCTGCCTGCCAGCGTGTGTGCTGGGCCCACTTGCCTAGTGCCACCACTCATATCTAGTGTTACAGTAGTGTAAATTTAAAAAAAAAAAACTTTTTTGACTGTGAAACATCAGTCTGCTAGTGTAATCTAATTGCAGTTGCTTGCCTGCCAGCGTGTGTGCTAGTTTCACAGCATATACTGTGCCCACTTGCCCAGTGCCACCACTCATATCTGGTGTAACAGTATTGTAAATTTAAAAAAAACAACTTTTTGACTGTGAAAAATCAGTCTGCTTGTGTAATCTAATTGCAGTTGCCTGCCTGCCAGCGTGTGTGCCCGGCCCACTTGCCCAGTGCCACCACTCATATCTGTTGTAACAGTAGTGTATATTTTAAAAAAAAA
The DNA here is from genome assembly GCF_027579735.1 of Bombina bombina. NCBI lineage: Eukaryota > Metazoa > Chordata > Amphibia > Anura > Bombinatoridae > Bombina > Bombina bombina. The sequence continues at coordinate 997,424,147 of NC_069504.1, read as the reverse complement.
CTTTTTTGACTGTGAAACATCAGTCTGCTAGTGTAATCTAATTGCAGTTGCTTGCCTGCCAGTGTGTGTGCCAGGTTCACAGCATATACTGTGCACAGTTGCCCAGTGCCACCACTCATATCTGCTGTAACAGTAGTGTAAATTTAAAAAAAAAACTTTTTTGACTTTGAAACATCAGTCTGCTAGTGTAATCTAATTGCAGTTGCCTGCCTGCCAGTGTGTGAGCCAGTCTCACAGCGTATACTGTGCCCACTTGCCCAGTGCCACCACTAATATCTGGTGTAACAGTATTGTAAATAAAAAAAAAACAACTTTTTTGACTGTGAAACATCAGTCTGCTTGTGTAATCTAATTGCAGTTGCCTGCCTGCCAGCGTGTGTGCCCGGCCCACTTGCCCAGTGCCACCACTCATATCTGTTGTAACAGTAGTGTATATTTAAAAAAAAAAACTTTTTTGACTGTGAAACATTAGTCTGCTAGTGTAATCTAATTGCAGTTGCCTGCCTGCCAGCGTTTGTTGCAGGCCCACTTGCCTAGTGCCACCACTCATATCTGGTGTAACAGTATTGTAAATTAAAAAAAAAAAAAACTTTTTTGACTGTGAAGCATAAGTCTGCTTGTGTAATCTAATTGCAGTTGCCTGCCTGCCAGCTTGTGTGCCGGGCCGACTTGCCCAGTGCCACCACTAATATCTAGTGTAACAGTAGTGTAAATTTAAAAAAAAAAAACTTTTTTGACTGTGAAACATCAGTCTGCGAGTGTAATCTAATTGCAGTTGCCTGCCAGCGTGTGTGCTGGGCTCAAAGCATATACTGTGCACACTTGCCCAGTGCCACCACTCATATCTGGTGTAACAATAGTGTAAATTTAAAAAAAAAAAACTTTTTTGACTGTGAAACATCAGTCTGCTTGTGTAATCTAATTGCAGTTGCCTGCCTGCCTGCCAGGGTGTGTGCCAGGCTCACATTGTATACTGTGCCCACTTGCCCAGTGCCACCACTCATATCTTGTTTAATAGTAGTTTAGGTGTACATTTCTAAAAAAAAAAAAATTTGGACTGTGAAACATCAGTCTGCCTTTTTGTGTCAGACTCACAGCGTATACTGTGCCCACTTGCCCAGTGCCACCACTCATATCTTGTTTAATAGTAGCGTAAGTGTACATTTAAAACAAAATAAAAATTTTGGACTGTGAAACATCAGTCTGCCTTTTTGTGTCAGGCTCACAGAGTATACTGTGCCCACTTGCCCAGTGCCAACACTCATATCTTGTTTAAAAGTAGTGTAAGTATACATTTAAAACAAAAAAAACTTTTTGGACTGTGAAACATCAGTCTGCTTTTTTGTGTCAGGCTCATAGTGTATACTGTGCCAACTTGCCGAGTGCCACCACTCATATCTTGTTTAATAGTTGTGTAAGTGTACATTTAAAAAAAAAAAAAAACTTTTTGGACTGTGAAACATCAGTCTACTTGTTTTTGTCCGGCTCACAGCATATACTGTGCCCACTTGCCCAGTGCCACCACTCATAGCTTGTTTAATAGTAGTGTAAGTGTACATTTAAAAAAAAAAAAAAACTTTTTGGACTGTGAAACATCAGTCTACTTTTTTGTGTCCGGCTCACAGCATATACTGTGCCCACTTGCCCAGTGCCACCACTCATAGCTTGTTTAATAGTAGTGTAAGTGTACATTTAAACAAAAAAAATTTGGACTGTGAAACATCAGTCTGCTTTTTTGTGTCAGGCTCACAGTGTATACTGTGCCCACTTGCCCAGTGCCACCACTCATATCTTGTTTAATAGTAGTGTAAATGTACATTTAAAACAAAAAAAATTTGGACTGTGAAACATCAGTCTACTTTTTTGTGTCAGGCTAACAGCGTATACTGTGCCCACTTGCCCAGTGCCACCACTCATATTTTGTTTAATAGTAGTGTAAGTGTACATTTTAAAAAAATGACAGGAAGAGGCAGGCCACCCCGCAGGTGCCGTCATGGTCTTGGTGCTGTGATTCCCTTTGGCCCTAGAATAATGCCCAGTGTTCAGAAGCCACGTACCATGAACTCGAAAAGTTCTGAGGACATAGTTGACTTTTTAACACAGGACACCCAATCTTCTATAGCTTCTGCTCCAAACCTTGACGCACCATCCTCCTCCAGCTTAGCTTTGTGCACCTCTCAAGTTACCACTCACCCGCCTGCCACCACCACCAACACTAGCACCACAGCTGCTTCACTTGATCTGTCAGAGAAGTTATTTACACATCAGTTGGAAGAAATGAGTGATGCGCAACCATCAATGACAGAGGATGTAGAAAACAGTGATATGTCTCAGTCAGGCAGCATTACAGACATGGACGTACGGTGTGATGATGATGATGTTGTACCTGCTGCTGCTTCCTTTGTTGTTTTGTCAGATACAAGTGAAGCGGTTGATGATGACGATGCGTCCGTGGATGTCACGTGGGTGCCCACTAGAAGAGAAGAAGAACAGGGGGAAAGTTCAGATGGGGAGACAGAGAGGAGGAGGAGGAGACGAGTTGGAAGCAGGGGGAGGTGGTCGCAAGGAACTAGTGGCACAGTCAGACAGCATGCATCTGCACCTGGGGTCAGCCAGAAAGCACGCCAATCAACGCATACTGTTTCCACCACCAGAATGCCGTCATCGCAGAGCTCAGCAGTGTGGCATTATTTTGTGTGTCTGCCTCTGACAACAGCGATGTCATTTGCAACCTGTGCCAAAAGAAACTGAGTCGTGGGAAGTCCAACACCCACCTAGGTACAACTGCTTTGCGAAGGCACATGATCGCACATCACAAATGCCTATGGGATTAACACATGAGTACAAGCAGCACACAAACTCAAAGCCGCCATCCTCCTTCTGGTCCAGCATCTTCAGCCACATCAACCACTGCTGTCCTCCTTGCCCCCTTTCAGCCATCTGCCACTCCGTCTCTCTTCCGGAGCATTTCCTGCTCATCTGACCACAGTCAGGTGTCTGTCAAGGACATGTTTGAGCATAAGAAGCCAATGTCACAAAGTAACCCCCTTGCCCCGCGTTTGACAGCTGGCTTGTCTGAACTCTTTGCCCGCCAGCTTTTACCATACAAGCTGGTGGAGTCTGAGGCATTCAAAAAATATGTAGCTATTGGGAAACCGCAGTGGAAGGTACCCGGCCGAAATTTCTTTTCACAAAAGGCAATCCCTGTACTCGATTGTGCGAAAGGAAGTAATGGCATGTCTGGCACACAGTGTTGGGGCAAGGGTCCATCTGACCACTGATAGCTGGTCTGTAAAGCATGGTCAGGGCAGGTATATCACCTACACTGCGCATTGGGTAAACCTGCTAATGGCTGACAAGCATGGAATGCGTGGCTCAGCAGAGGAGTTGGTGACACCGCCACGACTTGCAGGCAGGCCTGCTGCCACCTCTTCTACTCCTCCTACTCCATCCTCTTCCATAACCTCCTCAGCTGAGTCCTCTTTTGCTGCTGCATCTTGCTCCACATAAACGGCACCCCCCAGCTCTCCAGGTACTATCCCACATCCCGGATACGGCAGTGTCAAGCCGTCTTGGGGTTGACTTGCCTGAAAGCAGAGAGTCACACCGATCCAGCACTCCTGTCCGCCCTGAATGCACAGGTGGATCAGTGGCTGACTCCGCAACAACTGGAGATCGGCAAAGTGGTTTCTGACAATGGAAGTAATTTGGTGGTGGCATTGAAATTGGGCAAGTTGACACATGTGCCGTGCATGGCACATGTGTGTAATCTGATCGTACAACACTTTGTGCATAAGTACCCAGGCTTACAGGACGTCCTGAAGCAGGCCAGGAAGGTGTGTGGCCATTTGAGGCATTCCTACACGGCCATGGAACACTTTTCAGATATCCAGCGGCGAAACAACATGCCAGTAAGGCGCTTGATTTGCAACAGCTGACACGTTGGAATTCAACACTCCTAATGTTTGAGCGCATGCTCCAACAAGAAAAAGCCGTTAACGAGTATTTGTATGAATGGGTGCTAGGACAGCCTCTGCGGAGCTGGGAATTTTTTTTGCCACATTACTGGATGCTCATGCGCAATTCCTGTAGGCTCATGCGTCCTTTTGAGGAGGTGAAAAACCTAGTCGCACCGAAGGCACCATCAGTGACATCATACCATTTGTTTTCTTTCTGGAGCGTGCCCTACGAAGAGTGCTAGATCAGGCCGTAGATGAGCGTAAAGAGAAAGAGGAAGAGTTATGGTCACCATCACCACCAGAAACAGCCTTATCAGCATGCAACGCTGGAAGAGGATTGTGAGGAAGAGGAGGAATGTTGCAATGTTGCTTTGAGGAGGAGGAGGAAGACCAACCACAACAGGCATCCCAGGGTGCTCGTTGTCACCTATCTGGTACCCATGGTGTTGTACGTGGCTGGGGGGAAGAAGATACCTTCAGTGAGATCACTGAGGACGAGGAACGGGACATGAGTAGCTCGGCATCCAACCTTGTGCAAATGGGGTCTTTCATGCTGATGTGCCTGTTGAGGGACCCTCGTATAAAAAAGCTGAAGGAGAACGATCTGTACTGGGTGTCCACGCTACTAGACCCCCGGTATAAGCATAAAATGTCTGAAATGTTACCAAATTACCGAAAGTCGGAAAGGATGCCTCAGTTCCAAAATAAATTAAAAAGTATGCTTTACACAGCGTATAAGGGTGATGTCACAGCACAACGGGAATCTAACAAGGGAAGAGGTGAAAGTAATCCTCCGACTCCCACGACCATGCCAGCAAGGACAGGATGCTTTACAGATGTGTTGTTGATGGAGGACATGTGGAGCTTTTTAAGTCCTATGCATCGCCACAGCCCTTCGTGGTCCACCCTCAGAGAAAGACTCGAACGACAGGTAGCAGACTACCTCGCCTTAACTGCAGATCTCGACACTTTGAGGAGCGATGAACCACTTGACTACTGGGTGTTCAGGCTTGACCTGTGTCCTGAGCTATCCCAATTTGGAATAGAACTTCTGGCCTGCCCCGCTTCAAGTGTCCTGTCAGAAAGGACCTTCAGTGCAGCAGGAGGTATTGTCACTGAGAAGAGAAGTCCCCTAGGTCAAAAAAGTCTAGATGACCTCACCTTTATTAAGATGAATGAGGGATGGATTCCGAAGGGACTGACATTGGGCGATACATTCGAGTAAAAAAGGCCTGATGACATGAGCTGCCTTGGGCTAAAAATGGTCCGCACGCTGCTGTATTTTATCTTCGAATGCCGGATGACTTGCGTGACTTATCCGCCACCAACTAGGGTTCTAGCAATATTTTAGGGCACTTTTTGCCTGGGAAACAAACATCAATTTTTATGGCCGCTGCTACAGCAGCGGCTGCAACAATACCCAATTTTTCAGGGATGTGTACATGCCAAATTTTTCTGGCCTCTGGTGCTTCACTGTGGCTTCAAAAACCACACTACTCATATATGGTGGCACAGTAGATTGCACGCGCAGTGCCCCAAATTTGAAGTAGGAGGACCGACCAAGCATCTTTTTCCATCTCCCGGTTCCTAAAATCCATGCCATATACATGTCCCCTGATAGGGGACGTAACAGGGATTAAACTGATCAGAATAGTACTACTTAACACACCATTCATATCTGGTGGAACAGTAGATTGCATGCAGTGCTCTGACAAAATGCAGAAGGACATTTGGCAGACGGACATTTGGCAGACAGACAGAAAGCTAAAGAATGTTCCAATTTCGGCCGAGGGCAGATACTTTCCAGAGTGCTCTGTTCTAATCAGAGCCTCGGGCACCGCAACTGCCTCTGGGAAACCTTACCATGGGTCCCAGACTGCACGTCTTGTAATTCTCTGTCTTGGAAATTATTTATCTATCAAATCTATCTATTTATCTATCAAATCTATCTATCTATCTATCTATCTATCGTATCAATCAAATGTATCTATTGCATCTATTGGTCTATCTATCTAATCTATGTATCTATAGATCTATATATCTCGTGGCCAGACTGTTATCTGACAGCCGTTTGTGTTTCGGCCATGCCATATACATATCCATGCCATATACACGTCCCCTGATAGGGGACGTAACAGGGATTAAACAGTTGCGGATGTTCGTGTCTGCCGTTCATGAACGCAAATTTTTAGGTTCGCAACATCACTACATCTCAATAAACCTAATTAACTTATTAAGCCCCCCAAAATAAAAACATCCCCTACTCTAAGAATAAACTACCAGTAGCCCTTAAAAGGGCTTTTTGCAGGGCATTCCCCTAAGATAATCAGCTCTATTTCAAAAAATACACAAAGTCCCCCTAACAGTAAAACCACCCCACCCACCAAACTCCCCAAAATAAGAAACCTCACACTAAAAAAACAAAACTACCCATTGCCCTGAAAAGGGCATTTGTTTGAGCATTGCCCTTAAAGGGCATTTAGCTCTTTTACTGACCATCCCTAATCTAAATAAAACAAAAACAACGCCCCCACCAAAAAAAACTTAAAAAAAACCCTAAGTCTAACCCCCAGGTTTGTTCTCATGGTTGCTGAAGTCCGGCAGAGAAGGTCATGTCCCATGTGGTGAAGTCTTCTTCCAAGAGGCAACCTCTTCTTTCTTCTTCCAGTAACAACTGGCGCGGAGCGGAGGGCGGAGCTGAAGACCGATGACTGCGGAGCTGAAGATCGGCGACCCCTTGGACTAGAAGACCGGCGATCCTGGAGCTGAAGATCGGCGACCCCTTGGATTAGAAGACCAGGGATCCTGGAGCTGAAGACCGGCGACCCTGGAACTGAAGACCGGTGACCACGGAGCAATGGAGCGTGAAGGATCCTCTTTGTAAGATCGCCGCCGAACACTGGATAGTGAATTCAAGGTACACGATTAAAAATGGTGTCCCTTGAATTCCTATTGGCTGATTTGATTCTTAAAATTCAAATTAGCCAATAAGATGATAGCTAATCAAATCTTATTGGCTGTTCAAATCAGCCAATAGGATGAAAGCAAGTGAAATCTAATTGGTTGGTGAACAGCCAATAGGATTTTACCTGCTCTCATCCTATTGGCTGTACACTAGCCAATAGGATGAGAGCAAGTGAAATCCTATTGGCTGTTCACCAACCAATAAGATATCACTTGCTCTCATCCTATTGGTTGATTTGAAAATGTCAGCCAATAGAAATGGAAGGTACCTCAATAAATATAGGGTACCTTGCATTTAATCTTCAGTGTGCGGCGGACGA